>NW_011942204.1:1048715-1648715 GCF_000187425.2 Metarhizium robertsii ARSEF 23
GCCGCCCCCCGTGGCCGTCAATGTGCCCCCGCCGCCGAGGGCAGCAGCCCCAGCCCGCCCGAGGCCAGGGGGCCGTCTCGAGGACGAGGTGGTCGTGATTGAGGAGCACGAGCCGCCGAGGCGGAGCAGGCGCGGGAGCAGGCGGAGGTCGAGCCGGCACAGCAGTCGCCGCAGGAGTGACGACCAGAGGAGGAGCAGGAGGTACAGCTAGGCCTGGGCCTTTCCTTGGCCGAACAGACGCCGACATACGGTACTCGGTACACTGCTGGAAATAGTATTTTGCGGCGAGTCCCTGCCGTCTTTTGCTCTTGGATGAAGGCGGCAATTTGGCATCGCCAGTCGTCTTGGTGAAAACCTGAAGCTATGATGTTACGATATTTTTGTCTCCTTGTGTAGCGTTTCTCGTTGGATGGCGCTTTATTCTGTACTTGATTGCGACTCCATTTCATAGACACTTTAGCTTCTCACATCTCATTCTACATACAAATACATGCTCAACGCCCCAGTTTCATCCTCGCCAAGCCAAATTAAACACCAGGCAGACCCCATGCAACGCCTTGAAATGCAACAAGGGCCATTGTTCTTGGGGAGGCACACGCCGACCCGACCACGCTGTTCAATGCTGTACAACCAACCATCTGATTCCATAGGGGTATATATAAAATACAGGCTCGTCTCCGTCGCAGAGAGGCCTGCAAGATACTTGCGCCGAACCACCATGTATAAAAAATGCCGTCGCCCAATATTCTTCCTGTTTTAGAGTTTCCCGTCCTTCAAAGCAACTTCAATTGTTGTTCCTGTTGTTACTATTGCCGTTGCTGCTGTCATTGTTGTTTTTATCGTCTTCGTTGTTGTTGCCAACGCCTCCGCTGCCCTGCTGGCCACCGAAAAAGAAGGTATCAAATGGATTGATTTGCTGTCCGTCCCCGTACTCGGTATGCATGCCATCCCAGTTCATTCCGAACCCTAAATCCATGTGTGCCTGGTCGACGCCGTTTATATCGCCATTCGGAGTTGCACCAAGGTTGTTCAAAAACTCCATGGTTTGTGCGTCGGGGTAGTCCATTGATCCTTGCAGACCGAATTGCTGGCCTAGGAAGGAACCGCCGGACGCTCCATGCTGCGGCGCACTGCGTCGTGTCGTGGGAGTCGAAGGCACCAGAGACGGGTCAATAGAGGATCCTCCATCATCCTGGCTCATTGCATCGCTGGGGCTAGGGCCACTACGAGCTGCACCCTGACCACTCATGAATGCATCGCTATCATAGGTTTTACTAGTCTTTCCGAGTGGGGGAGTATGCTGAGCGGCCATGTCTCCAGCGTTGGACATGCTTGGAGACGATAAGCCGTCTGACAACGATAGGTCAAACTGAAAAGGCGCGGCCTCCGATTGGCGATGCCGATGAGCGCGGGTCGGAGGCTTCATGGACGAGCCGTCCTGGGTACTTGTCCACGGCATCGTTTCCCTGCGCTGTCGCCGCGGCTGTTGGGGCGGCACGCCGAACCCACCACTGGAGCTAGCCATCTTGATTGTTGTCTTGGCTGTTCGCTCAAAGGCATCCCGACATGTCTCAGCCGGCGGACACTTATCAACCATGTCAGAAAAGACCGATTTGGCTGCTAAAACGGTAAAATCGACTTCTTCCATGCTCTGCCGCGTGGTTAGTCGGGTCAAGTTCAAGCGAGGTTTTTGGATGTGCATCAATCCACACGTACCAAGCGGCTTCGTACTACCGGTGAGTGCCAAATGGCATACAGGTACGAAATGCCAGCCATGAACAAATGATGAGTTGATAGGTAGGTATAGCTGACCAATCCGCTGAGATGAAGCTGCCGGTAAATGCGCAAGATCTTTTGTCCAGCCTCTGCAACTTTGAGATAGATGCCGTCCTCATCCTCACGTAGTTCCGCAGTAAAAGGCGTCGGACTGTTGACCTCATCAGAAGTGTTATACTCCCCTTCAAACATGGCTGGCACGCTCAAGCTTTGTCTATAGAGCAGGATGATAGCCTGCCAGTAGTTGAGTTCGAGGAATTCAGTTGAGAATGCCACCCCAGTCTCTTCTCTCGTTGGTGCAGACACCTTCCATAAATATAACCTTCTATCGATATCCACGCGCCATGATCGGAATGAATCAAAGTGCACTAGGAAGGGCGAAGGCAGGTGAGAGCGCATTTCTGGGTACAGCTTGGCCTGGTTGGCGTTTGATGCTCGTGCTATTTGTGCCTGGTTGTGCTGCAAGACCTGCAGAATCTCGGATTGGAGTAGTCGCAGGCGGAAGTAATGGTGCGCCACATGCTTGTAGCTGGGGTGGTCGTCGCCTTCTGGAGGTTCTAAGAATCCGTTCCGGGTGATGTATTCGTCGTCAAGGAGCGAAGGTAGCTCAGTTGTAATGATTTCGTCGCTGACACCGAATGGTCGACCAACACACGTGCTGACTAGTCGATCAAAGGTGTATGTGCACCACCACAGGCGTCGTCGCAAGTCACGAATCCAATGTCGTCGGCCACGGTCTTGAGCACTGCCGTCGCGAATCTCGGCAGCCTGAGCAGCATGGGGATCGGCAGTTGGCTCTGATGGAATTGCATCTCCATCTCCTCCATCCTCATGGTGAAGACCCAGATCTACAGCCAGCCGTACAGCCACTCCAGTAATGTACCTGCACCATAAAGGTTAGCCAAAGTGACGACAAGGGCAAACACAAATTTTCAAAAGTCAGTAGTACCATAGTCCCGGTGGCACTGGTCGCAATAGCGCAAAGTTCGCAAGCAGCAATACGGCCTGAAGGACCTCCAAGTAGCCACCACTTGTGCTCAGGCATTCCTCCAGATGTACAATGGCGCTAGCATGATACTCTTCTGGTTGACAGGCGCCCTGAGCCTGATCAAGTGGCAATCTGGGATTTGCCGGCGCAGGTGTCCTCATCGGCTCCCCAAGAATAACACCAGATCCGATGGCAAACACCATGTTGATCATGTACAGCTCGCGAGCAGTCAATCCCTTTGAGGCATTCTTGTAAGCCTTTTCAAACGTCTGCATAAACTCTACGCGATGAAGGACGGGTATTTGAGGATTAGCGTGCTCAAAGTACAGTGTAGCCAGACGCAGACCCTCCTCCTTCTTGGGGAAAGGTGCCGGCCGGATGGTAGGCCGAGTATGAAGGCCGAAGAACGAATCCCTCATGGAGGCAGAGGCACCGCTGACACTTTGTTTACGACCTGCGCTACGCTCTGCGGAACCTGTCTGCTCGGATACGGAATATTGAACGGCAGCAAAGACGACGCGCGCAAAAGAAACGCCAGATGCCGAGGCAAGAGATCTAGCCTTTGGCGGGCTGATAATGCTGGCCAATGCTGGGCTCTGAGGAGCCTTCTTTGCCTTGAGCGCTTCCAACGCATGGTGCTGTCTGGGATGTGCGCGGTCACCAGACTCAGACTGGCCCGAGTAACCACTATCCGTTGCAGACAGGGTGCTCGCAGCATCAGCCGAGGGCCGCGAGCACAGCTCAAGATTCTCTGCCGGTGGGAAAGATATCTTGTTGGCGACGAGCAGCTTCTCGAGCTGCTCCACTCGAGTTTCCAAGTAGAAGACATAGCTACGGGCGAGTAGGTTAGCATCATCATCGGGAAAACATGATACGACGTCCCTGGGCCCGAAGCCACGGAGCTTCAAGACTTGATTTTCAAGCATCATTGGCCCAAGCTACCCAGATACCTGGGCATCTAGTACTTGGACATATCGCCAGATGTCCGGGAATTCACATACGTACCTTCTAGGGATCTCTTTCTTAGTAATAGGGTCGTAACCAACACAGGCAACACCAGCCTTGGCACAGCTCGCACAGCTGGGCAACTTTTGGTCGCATCGATTCTTACGTAGGCGGCACCGGTTGCAGGCGCTCACATTGCGAAAGTTGCTGCTTTGACCACCCTTTGCAGGGCCGGCATTAGCAGCATTGGCAGGGCCGGCGGCTGACTGGCTGGCATCACCGGCGAGCTGCTCGCTCGGGCTTGTTTGGCTGTTGCGATCCGATGCGGCATCGTAAGAGGATTGTCGCTGCCGTTTTGTCCCTTGTTGGTGACCGGGAGACGGAGAGCCAGGCGATGGCATGGCTGCAAGGTCCCCTGCGACGTGTGCCGCCGCGACGGGCAGACGAGGAAGATGTGAAGGATTAGGAGATCTAGGCCAAAGTTTGGTGATGATGATGTGGCGGACGGGTTCTTCTTGCGGCGCAGGATGTCCTAATGTTCCAAGATGACATGCGCGCGTTAGCTCGAGGTAGCACTCGAGAGCTCGGGTTCTGGGGTTGACTGGTGAAAGTGCCGGCAATGGCGGGGTGTCAAACCAGGTCGCACTTGCCAAAAGTACAACGACTTGGGATTTGGCGCCGGGCGAGACGAGGCAGCGAGAGAAAGAGAGAGATGGAGAGAGGGAGAAAAGTGCCAAGTGTAAGCCGAGCCGCTTACCTGTTTCTGGCCAAACACAATGCGCACGTGTGCCAATGTGCAAGTGCAAGTGCAAGTGCAAATGCAAATGTGCACATGCCCACACCGAGAGAGTGTCGTGAAGTTGTGAAATGTCTTCTTGCCTGGATGATGGCTGCGACCCGGCGTCCAGACACCAGACCCTGAAGAAGGATGGCTGCGCGGAAAGATAGGAACCAACTTTGGACCCTGTCGGCCAGACGCTAGTGAGCTTTCCAAGACGCCAACTGCTATTTGGACGAGGCCCTGGGTTCAGGTTGTGGAGCGGTGGCCAAGCAACAGCTGGACCTTGACTCGTGCGACAGCCAATGGCCGTGGAATTGGTCGAGATGGAGACGGAGATGGAGATGGCAGGAAACGCGGATGACGGAGAATTTGTACGAGAAGCGGCCGGGACTCCGGGGCCGAGGAAACTTGCACATACATACTTTAGGTATGTACATATGTGCAATGTATGTACAATGTTGCGCGGCTGCAGCTGAGACGCGCCTTTGCTGTCAATCTTGCTTGAATCTTGGGCCGTTGCCGAGCCCGCCCTGGCCCTCTTGTTACCAGCTCGACGGCTTCAATCAGGCTCACCTACGGCCAATGTGCTCCGTCAGCGACGGCCGCCTGCCTGCTTATTCTTGGCCCGTCCTCGGTAAGCGACGGACTGTGCTTCTCTGCAGCCATGGCCCGTCGAGGCCCGTTCCACGAGTTCCCGTGGGGAAAAGTGTGGAGTGCATCGATAACAACATGTACATTTATTAATGCCTGCCAGAGTAGTACTCAGGTTCAGAGTACACATGTACCGACCGAGTGCAGTAAGCATAATAAATGGTTCCATCAGACAAGAAAATCCATTTGACGCTTGTGGGGGCGAATCCATTCGGGTGTTGAATAGAGGTCGCACCAGGCCGTCATCGGCACTCCGTACTCCGCATGCAATAATACCTTGAGTTGCCTGGTACTCCGTAGCCCCCCCGCTGGTTTTTATCCTCTCGGGGCGGCCATGGGGTTTGGTAAATATTCCTACATTCGCCTTAAATGCATATTCTGCCTGTTTTGCTAGTGCCTTGTTTCATTGGCCCGTCTGCCGCGCCCTCTTCCGCGCATCCTCCCATACAGCCGCCGGAGACTTGACAGGACTAATGGACTTGTTTGTACGTACGTGTACATACAACACTCAAATAGTCGGCAAGGCAAGCAATTTATCTAACGCGTATACGTGCAAAAACATTAAAGCCAGAATTTCATATCCAATCATCATGGGGTATTTGTTATGCATTCCTGTAAATGCGCTCACATCTCTAAACTCAAGCCCGGGAGTTTCCGCTCCCATCTCACCACCATATCCTGAGTACCCACGCTCAATGCCGCAGTCATGCAAAATCCAAATCTCGAAACTCGTAAGATAGCCCCAAGTTTATGCAAAATCCCATTCATTACCGTTCCGTGCAACGCCAGGTGTGCCCTGAGTGACGTTGCCATCCCTCGGGTCATATATCAACCTCCAGTCTGTATATGAAACAAAAAGGGAAAAGGCGACAGGAGAGAAAATAGTAGAAATGCATTTTAACACGATGACAGAGATTACCGTTGCCGGTAAATGAAATAAATAATCGTACTTTAAAACCACTGGGCGACAAACATGAGCCGAGCCACATGTTGAACCTGAGAAAAGGGGGAGAAAAAGAAAAGAAAGCAAAATGGCTCCAGAGGTAGCTCGAGCCTAATATTCTGCGAGGGATCTGGTCGTCTCATGATTGAAAAAAAAAAAAAAGTCTATGCTACCAAATATAACCGTGGTTTCTGAGAACGTCCTGAAACGCCAACCTTAATTCTGGTTTAGACGACAAGGAGAAATGTAGTGGGAAGAAAGAGTAAAAATGCCGAGGCGGGTATACGGGTGGTCTCCTAAATGTTGCAGATTGAAGGAATTGTGTATAGGAAAAATAAAAATGGAGCAGACAAAAGACTCAGAATTCGATCCTCGAGGCATATTTTTTTTCTTCGAAAAGATGAGGTATCAGACAACGTCGTTGTCATCGTAATCATCGAGCAATCGTTCGTCCAGAAGAGGATCATCATTTCCTACTCCTGTGGCCTGCGATCCATTTTCAGAAATTTGGGAACTCAGATAAGCTCCGACCAAAGTCACCACCCCGCTGAACCACCAGGCCAAACCAGAGTAGCCGGTATGCAATCCAGCAGCATACAAGAAACCGGAGACGGTTGGGCCGAGAGCTCTGCACAGACTGGCCGTAGAGGCTGCGATGCCGTTGATAGTACCTAGAACCTCCTTCGTTGGAGCCGAGTTTGCCAGCAGAATTGCGTTGTTCGGGTACGCCATGGTTGCGTACGTGCACTTCCAGATAACCAAGATATAGATAGCTGGCATCCTGAGATTTTGCGGAAGCAAAACTAAATATGGTGTAACGAGGTACAACGCGAAGTATGAAAAGGCCAACATTCGGAATAGACGAAGGGATCCAAGCCGAGTCGTAACTGGGGCTACAATCATGTAGTTCGAAAAGAGCGAATATATTCCTTGAACCGACATAATGACGCCAATCGTTTTAGTATCGAGGCCAAAACCATTAACGAACTTGAAGGGAAGTTCAACCGTTGGCCCATTTATCGGAGGCTCTGTGCTCAGAAATACTGGAAAGAGCTGATCGAAAGTCATTGTATGGCTACAGAATGAATTAGCAACGTACTGTGCGTCAACAGGTGAAATCCACTCACAATGCGAGGATGCCATAGGACATGATGTTCATAATGACCGGCTTGGTAAATATAACTAATGGCCTATTTTCCAATTCGCCACGTCCAGAGTCAGAGGTAGCCTCGGGGTTTGTGTCTGATTGTGGTCCTAGATTCGGAGAACTCTCTCTGCTCTGGTATACTGGCAAGGGTTCGTCCGCCTCTGATAAGCCGGAGCTGCCAGTGCTTGTGGTGTTGTATCCCATCACACCATTGTCCACCAAGAGACTTTTCTTCTCGGCAGGCCGGCCGAGTCTCCCACAGAGGGGGACTTTGGCAATCAAATCAACAAGTCGATCACCCAGCTCGCGACCAGCGTCCCGTTGCAGCTTCTTTGCCGTATGCGTTTCCTCCAGAAATAAGAAGCCGATAATGACGCCCACGAAGACAGTGGCGGCGCTGAAGAGATTAGGAAGCAGGTATGGATAGCGATCCCAAATGGTGCCTGGAGGGAAGATGTCTGGGTAGCTGATGCAAGGTCGAGCAAGCGCACCACCAATCATTGGACCGATGATTGAACTGGGAAACGTCAGAAATCTCCTTTGTCATGTCGACTTGTAACCTGAACTTACCCGATACACCAAACCATTGGCATTATGGTATAGGCCCGAGCTATAATGCTTCACATTAGCACCCGCACAATCTTGGGTTCGACTCTTCGACTCACGCTGCTGTTCCTTGACTGTCACGAGCTCTGCAACTGTTGTTTGCAATACACCGATATTCCTGGGAGAGTGGTGTCAGTAGAGAGTCAAAAATTGAAGTAGGGCAACTACGCAACTCACCCATTTAAAAGGCCACCAAGTGCTCGAGCGAAAAGAGCCACGGGTAGGTTTGGCGCAAATCCGAAAACCAAAACGCTTAGAGCTGTTCCTAACAGGCCAAGCAGCAAGACAGGCTTCCGCCCGATCTTATCACTCAATTTGCCCCATAAGACTCCAGTCGCAAACTCGGCCAAAGTGAAGGCTGAGGTGACCATTCCCGCATAGACTGAGATTTTGCTAGGATCATCGGTGACATGGAAGTCCTGAATCATGTAGTAGATGTAAGGAAATATGGACATGAATGCAATTGGTTCACATATTCTGCAGCAGGCTATCCAAGTGCGTCAGTACGGGCCACAAACACGTCGGTCAGGTTGCTGCAATCTTTCATACCTAATACAAACATCTGCCTAGTGGGAAATGGCGGCATCGCATTGCCGTTCTTGCCATTGCGGCCTGCTGTGGCATACGGTTGCCCCCTCACCATGGCTTCTTGAGCAAGTTGAGTCTCTTTAGTAAAGACAGTGACGCGGTCCGTTCTTGTGGTAAAGCAAACTCGGCGTTACTTGGGACACAGTAGCACAAGCACGGCTGCGAGTGATTGTATTGTAACGATAAGTGAATAATTCCAAGGCCGATTTTTTCATTGATTGATGGATTTAAAACTTTCTCCAACGGAGTGCGTGGAGGATGAATTGTGCTCTCGTTCCCGAATAGGCAAGTCTGGATAGTATAAGCTATGTTGTACGCGGATTGCGGAGGTGCCAGTTTGAATCAGCAGAAAGAGTAAGATCCAAACAAGGCTCTCTTGTCAGGATGAGATTGAAGACGGAATAACCAAGGACGGGTGATTAGACATAGTAATATGAAGCCAGAAACACCAAGGCAAAGGAGTGCGAGAGAAGAGAGACGAGGAGTAGCGGAAGAGCGGGAGTGGATACACATATAAGTTCTTAGTCGAAGTCGACTCAAGACTCCAGATGTCTCTTCACAGCAAAGAAACAAAAGATGGTGCAAGCCCCCCGGCCCCCTCCGGGATAATAAGCGAACGAGGCCCATTTCGGTACCCATTGGGCTGGGCTAAGTTTGGCACCGGATTAGTTAGAACGGGCGGTGACATGAGCCAGAGAAAGCAAACGTGCAAAGAGGCTTTGATCTCCCCTCTAAGCTGTCCATCCAACACTAACAGGTATCAAGTCTTGTATGTACGTAGAGTGATGCGGCGAAGTGTCGCCCACCAATCCCGGACCAGGGGGCACAGCATTGGGCCGTGCGTGGGGCTTTGGAGCCTTTTCTACTCCGTACAAAGCACAACTACCCGTGCGGTGCAGGGGAGGGGTGTAGGTATGTCATGTACTGTATCGTGTCCAGCCCTTTGGCTTCTGCTTCTGGTCTGGCCCTCTGACACAATGCAATATGAAGTGATCAACTGGTGACAGGCCTGGCGGATGGGGTCGACGGGTACGGAGTACAGCTCCGTAGTATGACTCTGCCTACTTGTACCCAGTCCCTAGCACCCTAGGTACATTCGCTAGGTACTAGCCGGGCTCATGCTGGGTTCAAGCTTGCAGGGGCGAGCCAGACAGAAGGAAACCTGAGCCGACATGTGGCCCCTGTTCAAGCTGCCGGGGAGCGTCAACTGGCCCTTGTGTCTAGCAGATTGTCAGCCAAGGCCACGGCTGAAGACTCAAAATACTATTGTACGCCGGGCTTGGAGCATTGAGCCAACAGCGCGGTCCCAGCTTTGCAGAGGCTACCTGGCACAGCGCCTCTGGTACCTCCCAAGTACCTCCCCTCTTCGACCTCGCCAGTCGAGCGTTGTTTCTGTGCCCCGGCTTTTTCGAGCCATTGTCATCCTCACATCAAAAGTACGCAGTGAGGCAGGGGTAGGATGAGCCAGAGGTGGAGAGCATGGAGAGAGAGCATGGCGGTGACGAGCCTAGTCAGCCCAAGCTGCCCACGACACAAGGGAACCAAGCCGTGGATTATTTTCTTGTCTCTTTTTATTATTTTCCCATTTTCTTGTCATGTTCCCCCCGGCGAACGAGACCGTCTGAACATTTGCGTATCTGCACATCTGCCTGTCTGCGCATCTGTGTCTGGCGCCCAGTTGTTCTGTCCGGATTTCTATCGCAGTTGCCCTACTGGATTGTTTAGCATGCCGAAGCATAAAAAGCACCCCATCCATGGTCTGTAAAGCTCTGATACCGTGATCGCTCTGTGCTGTACCATGACATGATTGGCGGCGGGCGACATCTTCACCATCGACTCTGGATGAGCACTGTACAACAAGACAAGCCCTCCAGTTGGCTCGGGTAACACAACGCCAAATCCATGCCGTGAGGTGCTCCAGAGGGCATCTGGTGACCACTTGGCGACACCGCCTATTATCGCCTTGAGAGTTGTCAAGCAAGTAGGCGCCGCTACTGAGCTGCAAAGTGTCACAGCCGTTCTTGACGTCTTATTAGTCCACGATGAGTTAGTTGACGACTGGGGTGGGGGAGAGAAGACGATCCGTTAACGGTCGCCTAAGACCTCAGGCGGATGTCCTCTAGGGCTGGACTCTGCCCTGTCTGGATTGTTGAGCCACACCATACAATATGTACTGATGGCGCGTTTTTGCTTCTGTCAAGTTTCTTTTTCTTCCCTTGTTTAAAAACTTGTTCTTGGAACGGATGTATAACACGGCACATCCGATGAGCCTGGGGTGTTCGTGTTGTAAGATCGCCCGGAGCTCGTCGCGTGTCCTTGTACCCCTAACACGGAGAAAAAGGAAATCAGTCATGGCTGGTTAAATACCCTGGGCCTCTCATGCTTCCAGTAATTGCGGTTTCATTTCCACAACCTAAAATGGCCAGCCGATACAACTGTTTGGTTTTCTTTTTTTCTTTTTCTTTTCTTTTCAAGAACAAAGAAAACGCGCCATGCGAATAACATTTGGTAATTATTATTCCGTACGGAGTATTCGTCCAGTGATTGAGGCATCCAATGCGCGTCCCGAGACTGAGATCGACAGGAAGTATCATTGTCATCGTCTTTGCTTCTCCTTGTCCCTTTCTGCCTTTTTGATGTGAAAATGTTATTGGCGACCGCCATGACCCTCTAAATACACCAGCTTCTGCAATCTGCGAATTAGATTTGCCAGCAGGTGCATACCAACTACCTTACCCTTTGGCAGTTTTTGCATGCGTCAGACTTAATTTTCTTGGTACTCCCTTTAATATTCATCAGAAACGTGGAGGCCTTCGGTTACGCAACTGATACGTAGTAAGTTGAAAAGCCATGGCCAGCAGTGATGGGGGCCACAGCGAACAGAGGAAGCAACGTCGCAGGCGCCCAATCCGATGCCTAACAGCTAGACGTCATAAGCACTGGATTAATCCAACGTTTAAACCTTCGGAAAGAGCGCTTATTTAAGGCTGGTATTGTGCCTCGGGCGCAATGGCCCTCGCTGTTTTGTCGAATGAAGCGGTAGAACGAGCATGCAGCTCTAGCACATGACACATGTGCATATGATTGCCTTCGGTGAGGAATAGTATCCGCTTCAAGTCGCATCTGAGGCGGTATGTAGGTGAAGGCAAATCCTGCAAGCCCCGCGTGACGTAGTTGTTACATGACAACTGTCTATAATTGGGACATGCCATGTACCTCACGCAATGTCTCGTTGAGCCGCATTGCGGATATCTCAGCGTGACCACAAGGGTTTGCCAAACCCTGAAAGAAAGACTTCAGTCCGAGACAAGAGGTCTATTCGACCATCCGATCAGGTATACCTTGAGATAGAGCGGGAATGCTAACACTACTACTTTATTAGTAAATCTGGCAAGTCGCAAGTATTCCTCATACAAACTCGCCTTGGCATGAATGTGCAACGCGAGGGCCACCAAAACAATATTGCTTATCTATAATATAACCCGGGTGCCCTGTAAAATGCTAGTGTCAACTACCACAACAGTCCAAAATCATAAGAATAGTGAAGGAGAGCCTGATTTCCCAAATGCGAACAGCCGATGTGACTAGAATACTGACTAGCACAAGAAAACACCAGCATGCCCCAGGAAAAACCCGTGCACAAATGGGTATTCCCTGATGTGCATATCCATGGCGTCTCTGTATGTTGATCGAGTTATCCGACACCGGTGATCCAGCAACACCCAGACATTGCGCAATGGTCCCACGATAGACAATCTACGTACGGACAATAATTGCATGTGAGCAAAGTTCAACGGCAATGATCCAACTTGGCATAGAGAATACTGATGTGAAGAGGAGCCAATGACGGTTGTTCCGACCTTTCTCTGCCTGTGTGGTCCAAATTCCGAAATTGACTATATTGTTGAATCGCCCGGGACGCCAGGTAAATTTTTGCTCTAGTTCACTTCATAAGATTTGCGTAAGAGCGAGTGCTGTTTACAGAAGAATCCTCAACGACCTTCACGTAGTTCACCGAACCATAACGGCGTTTCGCGTCTCATGCTTGATTGCGAGATAGTTCGCATGGGATCTAGTCTGGCGTGCCAAATGGCGCCGCATGCTTGATTTAGCTCCGGATTGAGGATTGGGTGAGTGCCATGTGGCATCAAAGCTTGCTAACCGTCCTCGTATTGTGTTAATCACCGCCGTGGTTGACTATAATAGGGGTGACAGACACTATGAGGATACGCAGAAATCTGGATCTCAAATGGGGCAGCTTTCGCCTGCTAGTCATGCGCCAAAATCTGCCAGGGGGTGCCACATGCTGTAGGAGCAGATTTTGACATGGGTTGATTCTTTTGGACCCTTGGTGACCAGGCTATCAAGCAGTGGATTGGCTTAAATGGGCCCCCATTCTGGTCCGATGCTTTGGGTCGCTGCGGAAGAGTGCCGGAATTGCATCGAGCTCCACCACAGGAGAGGTACCGGTCATGGTACTTTATCTAGCCGCCGTTGTGAAGGATTTGGAACAAGGCGAGGTCAAGCTGGACGCGTGGCGAACGGTGCTCCCTTCCCTTCCCCCTTTTTTCCCCACATGTCATCATTGCCAGCCTTGTCCATCTGTTGTGTGCAGGGCTGGCTGGCTGGTAATACTTGGTGGTTCCCAGAGGTCCGAGTTGCAGACATTCCAGAACAAGCATCCACTTGGATTGGCAGTTGCAGAGAGAGCAACCCCCCCTTTTGGACTTGAAACAGTGGTAGAATTTGCGGAAAATGACAATGGGTCGATTTTCTGCTTAATCACGCCGACCCGGCTTGAAACATGGTTTTGGCTGTTGCTTTCACACCTGTTGGTAGTTGTAAAATAATTTGCATCCCTGCTCTTTTTGAACTGTTTGAAGTGTCCCATCTCCTTGAGATGATGTATGTACACCTTTACAAAGGTATTCGGAATGTCTGTCTTGGTCTCATGTTCAATTCCGATACTCCATAATGATGTACTCAATCCGATATAACACCCGTACGGAGTACTCCGTAATAATGTGGCCTCATGCATGACATGCCGCGCTATTCATGGCTTTTTGGAAAACCCGACAACATGGATACCCAAAAGTGCATGCGTATCGTTCCAAGAGGCAGGGTTGCATCAACAAATGACCGAATTTTCGTGGTGGCTTGACCCTGTAATGCTTGTGCATGATGTGCCGATTTTCTTCTGCAGCGGTATGGCTTCATCCGTGCTGCGAATATGTATGTTGGCTTCCTATTTTCGAGGATGTTGCGACGTTTTGGTAGAACAACCCAAATTTGTGTGGAAATTTGAACATCATCGTAGCTAGTGCGGATGTAGCTCACCGCTACAATCATATGCCTTGTGATCTTGTCAACATGGCTGGTAGTTTGTTTAGTGGCGCTGCTAGTAATGTCGATGGCGGTCTTAGGGCTCTCAAATTTCTGCGGTTCATGTCGTCATTTGTGCAACATGCCTTTCCCATTTTCGTCCAATAGGCTCGAGTCAGCGAACAACAGCAAACTGTCGGGGAGGATTTCCTGCGTTCCGGCTAGCGGGTCCCGGTTCAGTTCCCCGGGGCCTCTAAAGCTAGCCAGTCCACTGAGTGGCTGGTACTTGATGTACCGGAAAATTAAAGCTGGTTTGGCTGGTAAGCTAGCTCCCCTTTGCTGTATCGTAGTAGTAGCATTTAAGCCTATCAAGCAACCACTACCAGTGGGGGCCGAAGTTATACTCGGCCTGTTTAGGCTTCTTGGCCATACATGGGGTAGTTAAAGGGGGGTGTCAACCAAGATGGATGCCAGGGGCAGCGACCCGGTAGGCTGGTTGATCTAGAGCCCATTTATGCTGGACCGTTTGCGGATACACCATTCATTCCTTGGATGTTGGACCGGGGAACCTCGAATATCCGACCCGGTGTCTGTCGCGAGTGAAGATAAATCAAGCATCGGATAGATGAAGAGATTAGGTGGGGGGCTTTTATAGCGCATATCGTCAGAATAGAGACAAAATGAACCACAAAAGAAGCGGAACAGCATGTACTGAACAAAACCTCTAGGGGCATCTTGTCGCAAGGGGCAATTTTGAATAATACATACATACAGTCATGTACTACTGCGTTTTAACCAGATCGAATGTGAGATGGTCTGCAAGGGACAGGGTGGGCACGGGCCTCTTTTTCCCAGAAAGACTGTTGTAAGTGCCCATCTTGTTGTTCCAGGATGTTTTCATTGTCGGCTTTTCTGTGGCGCTCTTATCCTTAGCAGATTTGCTTTTCTGTTTCCATTAGAACTTGCTTTTGATATGCGTTTCTCGGCACACTTCTGATCATGGAGTACATACTTATGCAAGTGCTTGTACGACGGAAGCAATTTTTCCTTTTGGTAGAAGATGCATCCCAGCCACAGACTGTGAAGTCGCCTGATTCTCGGCTCGTATTATGCGATTTCTCTAGCACAGCAAGGGTAACTGCCTGGGATTCCGATCAGCTGACAGGCTTACGTCGTGATACATAGAAGTACAAAAGTTGTTGGGACAATGGGATCTTACCGGAGAAGAAAATCTCCAAACGGCTCAAGGTTCATGCCACGCGGGGACACTCACAATAATTGGACGAATAAATTCTTGCTGACCAGAACGTGGCATGCTTGCAAAATGTCGCATATTGGCCATGCTCTGTGTTGTAGCGATCGATCCATGGTCTTGGCTGTTGCTTGTCATTCTGGCAAGACGATGCGCCATACATTGACCAGCGCAGGAAGAAGGAGCAATGAGGAGGAGTAAAGGATAATTTTGCCAGAGCACATCGACCAGAAAGGAGATTGCTTCATCTACCTTGCCAGCGCTCTGGACCTCTCTTGCCCGATGTTGTGACCAGGCTACACTCATCTTACAAAATTGGAAAGAGCGGAGGAGCTATTGGCAACCTCCAGGCTATTTGGTGATATTGAGATGATGCCTGGTCTTTGCATGACTACGGAGTACCTAGGTAGGCAATTCGAAACCTCAATGTTGCAGTGGCTTTCCTGTGCGTCAATCGAGTTGTGCAAATGCAAGATTACGCTTTTGCTTTGCAATTTTACTCGAACGATGATGGCTTGGTTTGTGGAATCATTCTGTGCTACATTGGCTTCGAGAACAACAGCTCTGTGCCCGAAACGCCGAACACATTCCCTGCTTTCAAGCTCTGTGGACCGATTCGACGCCTGGCTACGTCTGCCGTCATACTCGGACGAGCATTGGTTGGTCCGCCAAGATCGTCGTGGCTTGAGCTGTACACGTCGAACTGCAACTCTGGCCATTGACAATTGAGATGATTTGATCTGAGTCTCGCGCGAGCAGACACGGACAGTCTTTGGAGCATCGTCTGACTGCTGCACCCAGCTCGCCTGATTTCCTCACCGCTCATCGACGCAGTCCACGGGAAACCAATACGGCGACTGCAGCTCTTAACTGATCGATTTTTAAATATGCCTCCGTACAGGGCTGCAAGGCAAGTTCTAGGATAAAATTGAACCCAACCTGCTGAGTACTACGTACAAGAAACGGAATTAGCGCGGTACTGAATGAAATTCGGCATAGGCGCCTAATTGGGCATGCTCGTGGACTGCATACATAGTCATGTATCTTTCTACTTCTCATGACGAGTTCATCAACTATAGTCGTTTGCTATTATTAGAGGGAGACTAATCGTCAGAAACACCCATATAGGCCCGTGATTTAACGATGCAACACCAGCTCAGTACGTATTCCTTACCACGGCGTTTCTTCGCTATTCCCGCCAGTCTCTCATTCGTTGTGTAGTACTCTTTTCTATACCTGAAGTACATCAATCTGATTTGCTCCGTCGTACAGAGTTGAAATGTACCACGGCGACCCCCATCTTCAGCTCTATGCAGGACTTTAGCTGCGCAACAGCCCCATACATGTCTCCAGCAACCAGAGACTCGGATCGACCACCAAGCAGAGGCTGGTAACTACTTCGCACCCGGGAGCCAGCGGAGGCGGATGAGGCACCACAGATTCTGATAAGATATATTTACTTGTCTATCCCGAGGCGATCCTTTTCACGCGAACATGCTACAAGGCAGAGAGGCATGTTACACGATATATAAAGACACTATAACGCCTGAATTGTCTCATGGCGTGCTTGTATACGCCGACTTTGATCTAATCGAGACCAGATTCTTATAAGGCCCTCATCAACTAGTGCATGCTTTGTGACTATTGCTCATTGAAATGACATCACCCCCGCCCCCTCCCTCGTGAGATTGTCTCTGAGATGCTGCAGCCCGCGCTGACCACAATGGCCTGCAGGTGTATGGCTGATACAGGGCGTGACCTCATTACCCAGGCAGACTTGGTCGTTCATAACCGTTGTACGGAGTACAAGCGTGCCCGAGCTACCTGTGCTCCTGTTTTTGACATGAACTGCATTACTAGGCCGCTTAGGTACATGGGGTGAATCTGACTGAATACTGTTTTTCAGCGGGAAGTTTCGTCTCGGAATTCAAATGCCTGATCTGTTACATTTGGCAGGATAATATGATATCTGACATTAGGATCTGTACCGCCAGTACACAACAAGCTCCGATTGGTCCATCTGCTGACTTTGAACCGGAGCAGTTATTGTTTCATGCACCAGAAGATGCTGTCAATGCCATATTAGTGATGGCTTGTGACCTTATCAGCCACACCGGAGTCATTTTCGAGGCAGAAGACGTCGAATTCGAGATTTCACACCATGTAGTTGAGCCAGACCTCCTGCATTTTTTGATGATGGCCTGCGTAACTCTAACGTTTGACAACACGATCCAGTACTCTGCATATCCATGGACGCCATGCCAAGGATCGGTTGTCTGAAAGGCCCCTACACATGCCCCATCACACTAACGTCAGGCATTAAAAAGAAACATTGAAACCATGAATAAAGCGACCTCAGTGGCGTGCGTGCCAAGCTTCCGCCAACCTCTGGATTTTCACTTTTCAATCTGTTTTTTTTTTTTTTTTTTTGGGCTGGCCTACGCAACTCTTTGGGGGAGCATATCTTTGTGTACTCCGTAAGCACCGGCGGCAATGAAACCTGGCCATGTGCTTGCTGGGTGGACACCCCAATGAGACACAAACTGTCAAATCACCCCGGTGAGACATTGGTAGGTAGCTCTCTTTTATACCTACCGCACTCCGTACATACAACTTACTTATGTATGTAGATAGGCATCTAGGTCCCTAGGTAGGCGGTGATGATGCTGAGTCCCTTGTCCCTTTGTTCAGTTGGGCAGGTGAGCGATATTGTGAGACCGCAAGCCACACCCACAACAGCAATGACAAGAGAGAAACGAAGCAAAGGGCCATTGGACGATGAAGAAAGAGGTGTTTGTTTCACACTAGGGCAATGGCCATGACGACTAATCGAGTGCGTACTAAATGCTTGTGTGAGACTTTTGGGCACATGGCTAGATAATATTGCGAGCTTGGAGATGTGCCGCACGAAATGACCACTATGATGTGCAGCTCAACGGTTAAAAACGACCAGTCATGACTCACTACTGTGAGAACTGGTTTGAATGGATCACAAATGAGATCTATATTCCGGGATATTAAAATGCCCCCGCTCTGTGCTTGTCTGATTTAATTGTTTGATCTCACTTTGATTTTGTCGGTAGTACGTACTTGCACAAAGTTAGGAAGAGAAGAAGAAGCCAGAGGAGGCGAGAAGACGACGGCAACGTACATTCGTGTAATTTTGTAGTACTTGGATACCTGAAGATAAGGAATGCCGTGTCGCGCGCCGGGAAATTAGAACACCGTCACTGTTATAACGGCCAGTTGTGGCGGTGGGCAGTCTGGAGCTGATCACAAAAAATGATATTCAAGTTGCTCACAAATTGGAATATAATGCGGCTTGCAACAAATGAAAGAAGTTTGCGCCCGCCGAGAAGAAATGCCCCGAAACTCGGCATGACGTCGACCAAGTTGCACAAAAGGAGCACACGGGACCGCCTTTGTGACGGTGACGGACGAGGATGTATGCACAAGAAGATGCTGAAGGACTTGGGTACTATGTGGTTCGCCATGGAACCGGCAGCATTTGAAGCGCAAGCTGCGCTCGACGGATAGGCAGATGGAGGCCAGTTGTTGCGACAGGCTCGAATAGGAGCCTTTTTCTCGATCTCATGGGCGCGGAGAACCCATGGTAACCAATGGGCCTCCCCAAAAACGAACTTGACGCTGGAAAGCGCATGCAGACTGTCTGCAGCTGGGGAAGTCAGCTGCCATGATTCTGCCAAACCGGGTGCCGTTCTGGGTTATGGCGGTTATGGCCATAATGAAGCAGCAAATGATTGTGCCAGGAGGTCTCGGCCACGCATATGCGCCCCTTCCGCCGTGGTCATCTGACAGTCATGCCATCCACGCGGCGGTATAAGAGTCTGGTGTCAGTGACCGCGTAGACGGCATGTGGTGAGTACCGGCCGGGCTTCTGGCATCGCTTCTGGGCTTGTCGAGGCCGGTGAGGCCGGTGAGGCCGGTGAGGGAAGGGAGGAGAGGAGAGGAGAGGAAAGGGACGTAGACTCGAGGAGGCGGCGAGAAGGGGGGGGGTTGATTGAAACCAGTTGACGGCTGGCCTTGTCATGCATGGTGAAGAGCCGAAACGGGGGTGCTCGTGTGCGTCTCCTCCGTACTCAGTCCAGAGTCGGCAATAAGTGCGAGTTGCCTTGTACGTTGTGCGTTCCGCGCTTTGCGTTGTGCGGTCTGCCTGGTGCAAATGCAAGCGGACGGAACAAATGTTTGCAAAGCTGCTGGCGAACAACGCACAAAGCCACAACGCAATCACGCAACGGCCGACCACAGCCGAGCACGCCAGCGGTACGTGCACGACAGGTCCCTGGAAGCTCAAACGCCCAGGTTGGTCTGGCATCATCGGCGAGATACCGCAGAGTACAGTACATACATACATGTACATACATACATGCAGCAGGCCCTGTGCAGGGTGGACAACACGTCGACAGCCGGGCCCTCGACGGTCCGATATCCTCAGGTGCTTGGGCCGATATGCCTCTGGTCAAGCGGCAGGTGGGTGCCAGGTTTTGGCACTTGGAGGTCCATGTCGCCTGGCTTGAGCCATGACGACATCCAGTGCCTGCCATTCTTGGATGCTCATGTGGGAGCTGGGAGCTGGGAGGTGCTGCCTCGAGGCTTCCATGTTTCGAGGCTGGAGTTGGCCATATGTGGCTAGCAGCCCTACTTGGCTCTGCCTAGCTCTGACTGGCCCGAGGCTGCAGCGCGGTTCAATCAATAGTATCAACCAGACGTTGCCGCATCCGCCGCGCCCCTCCAGCGCCCGCAGCCACTCCCGTCATGGCAGCTTTCGAGCGTTGAAGCTGGAACCAGACGGAGCCTGCCAGTGTCAAAACCAGATGCGCCAACCCCCGTCCGGCGTTGGGCTGTGGGGTGCAGCATGGCATCACCGTTGACGCTGGAGCATCCAGCCATTGACCCTGACCGACCACGCGGCACATGCCAGCAAAGACCAGTTGACAACCGACATGGAGCCCCAGAGTGCCGGTGTCCTGCGTCTGAACCGCTGGCACCACCACTACTACACTGCTACCAGGCGCAAGCCGGCATTGCTGGCTCTGGGCCCTGCTCGCCGCCCTGCACATGTGCTGTCATCCAGACCCAGGCTCAAGTCGTGGCCGGGGCCACTCAGGTCGGGTCTGGTGCTGTCTAATATGCCAGCCAGCTGTTCACTGGTCTGCCCTGCTCACTCCATGTCCGCTGTGGCTGGCCAATCCGTGAACCGACAACCACCAGTTGACCAGACATCCCCCGAAAACATTTGACTGCATTGCAACCACGCTGAGCCGGTATCACAACAATCGGCCGACGCAACCACCCGACACATCCTCTATCAGAAAACCGCGCACACCTGGAGCGGTCTGAACCTGCACCGACTTCTCCGTCACCCGAGCTTCTTCCGAGCATTGCCGAGCCATTGTTGTCGTCATGGCTGGCAAGAAGGGCGAGAACTCCAAGAAGGTTGCCGGCAACGCTCGCAAGGCCGAGGCTGCGGCGCAAAAGGCCGCAGCTGCCGATGCCAGATTGGAGGCTGAGGAATCCGAAAAGTGGCAGAAGGGCAGTAAGAGCAACGCCAAGAAGTAAGTGTGGCAAAACATGATGCGTCTGTAGCATCTCGCGCACGAATACTGATGGAAGCGTCGTCTCCGGTCACCAGGGAAGCCGAGGCCGCCAAAAAGGCAGAACAGGCTGCAAAGAAGGCCGAGAAGGATGCTCTTCTCAAGGAGGAGGAAGCTAGCCTGGGCGGACGAGCCGAACCCAAGAAATCAAAGGCTCCTGCTAAGAAGTCTCGCGGCTTGGACCTCTCCCAACTTGAGGGCGGTGCGCCTTCAACACTGAACGCGTCCGGTATCGATAATGCACTCGATGCCTTGTCGCTGGCGACCGGGTCCGACGATACCAAGATTGACAAGCATCCTGAGAAGAGATTTGCTGCTGCGTATGCCAAGTATGAGGAGCGAAGACTCACCGAGATGAAGGCAGATGGCAGCGGCGTTGGCTTGCGCTTGGATCAACGCAAGCAGAGGATCAGGAAGGAATTCGACAAGAGCCCTGAGAATCCCTTCAACCAGGTTACTATTGCTTACAATGCCACACGTGACGACCTGGACCAAGTCAAGGCTCATGAAAAGTCCAAGATCGAGAAGCGCCTGGGTCAGTGATCCACCAGCACTGAGAATTTCATTGTAACTTGGGTAGCAAGGAAAAATCGAACATCAGGAGCTTGGGTTAGCACTGTGAACAGTATTGATTTGACAAGTTTTACATTATTTTATATAGAGAAAATGATCCCTCTCGACTCAATAAAAAAACAGAGGGAGCGAATGCCTGGCTTTTAATTACACGATTATCTGGGTTACGCTACCCGATGCAGCCCTCATCCAGCCAATTTATGCCCCGCGATATGACTCCTTCTGAGCCCCGCGATGATGTCGCGCGACAGTTCCCACCGGCAGAATTCCTCACCGCTTCACACACCGCCCAATTCAGACAGCTTCCCAAGGCGTCGTCCCCGTTCGGCAACCGACCACATCTTCTGCTACCCGGCAGCGTTGACGGGTGTGATAGATGCAGT
Organism: Metarhizium robertsii ARSEF 23; assembly: GCF_000187425.2. NCBI lineage: Eukaryota > Fungi > Ascomycota > Sordariomycetes > Hypocreales > Clavicipitaceae > Metarhizium > Metarhizium robertsii. Next base: position 1,070,286 of record NW_011942204.1, read on the forward strand.
GAGGATGGCTCGCCCAGGTGACCTTCCATCATTACGAATACAACACCTAATATCCGAATTGTTGGTCAGGACCAGTTCGTGCGACATTTCAAATGACTAACCGGGCGTGTCCAGTACCGGCTTGAAGCAAGCATGTCCCGAAGGTGTTTTCCTTAGTCTAACCCCTGGAGACCCTACACTCTGGTCAGCAGTTCTGTTTGTTCGCGATGGTTAGAATCACCACCGACCGAGACTGTCATGTGCCTGTCGTAACTAGAAGAATTAATCAAATGGATACAGGACCGTACGCGGCGGCCGTTCTACGGTTCCAGATTTCCTTCCCAGACACATACCCGAAGCTTCCGCCCCTGATTCTCTTCTCGACTGACATATTCCATCCACTCATCACCCCCCTTACGACATATATGTACGCAAAGGATGTTCAAGATAAGGGCACTGGCAGTGCTACCGATCAAGAACGACTACCGCCTGGTGCATTCAGCCTGAGGCATGGTTTCCCACAGTGGTTTGGCCGTGGGCAAAGTACCGAGCCTGGGAGCAGACTGGCTAGCGGCGAAAGACTTGATAGTTCAGGGTCTGACGGGACTGGCGCGCCACCTGAGGGTGTTGTCATGTCGCCGGAGCCATCTCATGCGAGCTCTCCAGACTATAGCCAGACCTGCAAACCAGGCATGTCTATTTACACTATTTTGAAGTATATCCGCAGCACCTTTGATACCCCAGAAGTTCTTGACATGGTTCCTCTAGAAGCCTCGGGAAATCCCGGAGCATGGCATGCGTGGCGCGCGCACAGGCGGAAACATGGCAAACTCGCAGACCAGAAACCCAGCAGTGGCGATGATTCCGATTCTGATGGTGTCCGAAATAGCTCTTCTGGGAAGGCAGAGGAGCCAAGTCTATCGCCCACTACAGCGACTCGGCAGCCTGGTCAGTGGAATTGGGACGGGGTGTGGGAGGACAGAGTGCAAAAGGGAGTTGCGGCTAGTCTTTCTGAACCCGTCTTGTACGGAGGATCAGGCGTGCCTGATGAAATGGTAAGCAAACCACGCCAATACTGACCGAGTGCAGGCTTACAAAACGCATGTAGATTCACTTCCTCGCAATGGAAGAAACGGATTTGGAGTCTGTGAAGGATAATATTCGTCGTACACTCGGCAGTGCGGCCTAATTATCTGACGCTCCTTTGAGCTCAGGATGTGTCCGCCCTTTGCTTTCATCGAGCTGAGGATGCACTTGCGGTGGATGGCTGCCGTCCACAGTCTTTCTCGATATAGGTTCCTCCTCACCACTGAATCACTCCTACTCTCCTAAGTGCTTGATAGAAAGCCTAGTCCTAGCGATTCTCGTTGATACCCAACTTAGACCAGTCTCTTAAATTTCATCACTTGGGTGCCTGGCTTGTCGTATTTTATCTTCATTGTATTGCAGACTGCATCTTCGCAATGGACTGCCGTGGGCCCATGGTTTACGGTGCCTGGGAAACCTCGCATTTCGTTTTCGACGCGTTTGCGGTTTCCCAAGTTGCTCTTGCCACGGCCGCCATAAATCGCTTTCATCACGTCTGGTGTAACGGACGAATCCTTCTCTGAGGGATTTTGTCTTGACCTTCAGCAACGCATCTTCACTTGGCAAATGCCTTATTCACTTCTTCCACTAGTTGCAGAAAATCTTAGCCCGGTTACAGCACATAACTAGAATGGCATCTTACCATGAGCAGTCTATGGAAGGGCGCCAGAAAGCTAAGCAGGATAGGCCAAGTCCTTTGCGTATTGTTAAGCGATGTCGAGGCAATAGCTCCGATGTCGATTTGAGAGCCAATAAAAAGTTAGCAATAGACGACAGTGACAGCGATGTATCGAGTATAACCGATAGGACAAAGCATTTGCAGGTGTGCAAAAGACGTGTACAGCATCAGAGCCCGACAGGACGAGCCGTTTGGGCCAGTTCAGTGGATTTGAGACACCCTCAGACTCGATCATGGGAGGATGCGATTGCCAGATGCCGAGGTCTATTGAGGAAGTCGACTCCAAACATGAGAAACTACAAGCGATACCTACCTGTTGGCCGTTCCAGTTCGTCACAAACAGAGTCAAGCGGACGACTATCGTCAACGTGTTCCTCCCAGCCACGGACGCGCACTGACGGCGATCGATTATCATCAACGTCATCGTACGAAATGGAGCCTAAGACTACCGATGACAATAATCTTGAGCAGTATTGTCAACCCAATGGGGTCTTCCAGTCCCAGGCACCCGGGACCGCCTCTAGCAGGCTAAGTCCGCGGCAGATGTCCCAAAATACGAGAACGTACATATTGTCGCCTCGTATCGTTGCAATCCCGCAACAAACGGAGTTGGATGGGTCCGAAGTTAGTGTTTGGGTTGCAGTAGAAATATCCGGGAAGCTTTCTCAGATATCGCCGAGCAAGATATTGGCACCTAATGAGACGCAAAATGACATAGTGGCTGGAATATATGTCAACCACAAGCTGGGTACGGTTTACAGCCTGCTGGTGTTGGTTCTTCCTTTTAGAATAATCTGCTGATATTGTCGACAGATCGATTCTTTGACTTTGGGTGTCTGTATGATTTAACCGTAGAGGTGTCGGCAGTACCAGGGACTGCTATTTTGGAAGTTGTGCATGAACAATCATGGCCCACGTTCGTCTCCCGGCCGTCGTTGGCTTTTCTGTGTATATGACTAACAAGAAAGATACAGGACTATTTATGCTGGGACTAGTGTACTAATTGTGGTTCATGTTCAGCTGCATAGTGCGACAAGAAGACCCGAGATGGGACACACTCGATCAAGGTCTAATGAACTAATGGAAGAACTAGAACGTCAGTTGGGGAGTGTTCAAACGCAACTTATGAACATTCGAGTATCATACCACCACTCGGCTTTCCCAGAAATCACAAATGCAAAATCACCGCAAAGTGGCCTTTGCCACCTCCAAAGTCGAATGGAAACGACAGCCACGATAGCTATTACGCAGAAATCTGGAGGCTCTCTTTGGTCCCCTCGGGGCAAGGCACCGCAGAATAGCCTGTTTCCTCTGATGGTGCAACATTGGGGAGACGAAAAAGCAATCAGTACGCAGAGGCGCATCACGGATTCTCAGGTCACACGAGTGAAGGACGTTGGGCACGATGTTGCCTCAGTTACAACCCCCAAGGTTACAGAATCTGCTTGCATGACATTCGACTTTGACATGGATTCTCTTTACAGGTCGCCTGGACTCCAACGCTACCTTCTCGATGGTACTTCTATGAACTGGCCACGTGCAAATTGCCTCTCGAAAAGTCGATGGCCACAGTCGGTGGATAAACTACAGGAAGCAGGACGGAGTTCGAGAAGTCCAGTTCGCGACATGTACTATTTCGGGGAAAGGGCAATACGAGCATTGGCGCCGACTCCAACTTCGGAAAAGAATGTGGTTCGAATGCACCCGGCCGTAAGCCAAGGGTCAGATATGGGGCTAAAGCACAAGGACTCTAAATTCTGGGATTGGGGATCGTGGTTTTAGACATCATTTGCACCAGTAGATTTAGATGCAAGCCTAGAAGTCAAGACTGGGACATTTGGACCGCCTTTTTTTTCTCAATTCATCCCCTCCCCAGGAAACGTGTCTATTGCAGCTCGTCTTTCCAGGGAATAGATATTTGAGCCCCTTTTCTTGATACTGTAATGGCTGATGCTCTGTTCGCCGCCTTGACAGCAGCGTCGATGTCGAACTTGCCCTCACCAGCATTTACTATAGATAGCGCATACGACCCGACGAATGTATCGCCAGCAGCTGTGGTATCAACGACATTCGCCTTGAGCGCAGGCACCAGCCCCTTGTTGCCACTCTGAGTGGCATAGTACACACCGCGTCCGCCCAGTGTAATCACCACATTACTTACCCTACGCTCGAGGAAAATGTTGGCAACGCCGTCAAGCCCAGCCTCGTCCTCCAGCTCCGACTCGGGCCGTCCGGAGAGGATAGAAGCCTCGGTCTCGTTCACAATCAAGTGCGCCAACCCGTCGTAGGCACTGGCGGGGAGAGCCTGGGCCGGGGCAGGGTTCAACAAGACGGGGATCCCCTCGGCCTTGGCGGCCCTCAAAGCCTGCATGACGGTATCGAAGGGCACCTCGAGCTGCATGATGAGCAGGTCTGGCTTCGGGGCGGGCAGCTCCTCGAAATGGTGCGGCAGGAGGGTGTGGTTCGACTCGGGCGACAGGATGATGCGGTTCTGGCCCGAGGGCTCGTCGACGACGATGATGGCGATGCCCGTCTTGGCGGCCTTGCGGACCGCGACGCCCGACGTGTCGACGCCGTACTCGGCGAGGCTGTCGAGCAGCGTGGTGCCGTACTGGTCGGCGCCGACGGCGCCCAGCATGGCCACGTCCGCCGACGGCGAGGACAGGTCGCTCGCGCGGGAGAGCTTGGCGCACGCCACGGCTTGGTTGGCGCCCTTGCCGCCGGGCGAGGTGTCGAAGTGCGTCGACGTCAGGGTCTCGCCTGGCAGAGGGTGATGGGGCACGTAGCTGACGAGGTCGATGTTGAGGGAGCCTAGGATGGTGATGCGCGGCCGGTGGGGGGATGCCATGGCGGGCGAGGGCGGTGCTGCTCTTTCGTGCTTGTTGAGATTTACATGAGAAGAGGGAGGGAGGGTGAGGACTATTGGAAACGGGGATGGATGGCTTTAGAAGGGGCTGGTGAACCCCCGTCCAACGTGGGAACACTGGTGAATTTTCTACGGTTTGCGATTGACGTCGTTGCTTCTGCGGAAACTGGTCTGGTGGGTTCGGGTCCAGATGTCGGCGGTTAAGTAGCCTGATTGAGTAAGTAGGTTTTCCAGCATCGCTTGCTGGCCATGGGTCGGTTGGAGCCGCCATGGTGGGGCAGCGGCGGTTGGCTTGCCTGTTGGGTCGGTAGAGTACCTGGGTACCTCGACCTAGTAGTAGCTATAGGAACCTTTGTCTGTACCTACATGTTTTTCTTCTTCGGTGCTTTCTCCCTCTTTTCTTGTTTTTGTACAACCATATCCAGGTTCTTCGCGATTGTGAGGCATGGCGCGCTGCAAACTCACACTGTCGTATGTTCAAGGCTCTTGCGTCTTGCGTCTTTTTGGTTTCGTGGAGAGCCAACAAAGCCGTACCCAATTTAGCGAATGACATGACCCAACCGAATTCACCATACAACGCTTCAGATCAAATCGTGTTACAAGTCAGCAGATGGCTTAAGACGAATGGCCCAAGTCTGCATGTCTGTTCCGTTGATACTGGAGCTCGCCCTCCAGATAGCCACCTCGGCCCGCGCCTCCACTCAAGCAAGCTGTCTGGTGCATCCAGCATGTATTTCGCTAGCTTCCTTCTGGAACACTTCCGCGCGTCTACTTAAGGAGTTTTGGCCCCCGCTTCCCGCGAAACCTTCAATCACAGCATATTCACAATTGATGCATGAGTGAACATTCATATTCATTACTTGCATCCTTTCAAACCCCATTTGCGCTCCGAGCCCGGCCACCTGGTGAGCGGTTGCTTGTCGCCCCGTGCCAGCAACACGGAAGTTGGAACTAAGCCTTCCCCGAGGCGGCGCTCGCCGACGACCGCTACACATTGGGATGTTCCACTACTACGGAACATGTCGGGTGTTGCGATGGCTCATAGGTTGGTAGTTTTGTAGTTTTGTTGTGTTCGACAGGGCCATCAGCAGGGACCTTCTGCTAGATGTATACTGTTCGACGTGTCGTTACCGGACACGACCATGTAGGGATCAATGGCTTTTCCCATCGGATGGCTAGGCGCAGGCAATCATTGAGGAGCTAGTGTCCCGCAAAGGACTACATCTTCTCCAAACGGGTGCCATGATACGTTAGACAATCTAGCCGCAGCTTGCGGTGTTCCCTCGGCATCGCAGACTCTGTCTGGTGAGACGACGACGCCTCCTTTTCCAAGCCAGGTTGGCGCAATAGTCACAATGACTGAATCGATCAGATTGTGATTTGTTGGACTCAGCAACGAGTTGATGATTTGCCCTCCGCCCTCGACCATTACGCTTGTGAGACCTTCGGACAAGAGAGTTTGGAAGACGTCGTTCCACTCAAAGCGTACTCTGTCCTTGCTGGATGTAGCTGGTGCGATGCGAATATATTTCCCTCCGTGCTGCTGTAAGAGCTCGACAGACTCCCTTGGTATCTGGGCCTCGAGTAGCCCAGTGAGAATGAATGGTGCAAGGCCAGCGCCGGAACGGCAGATCTGGAATACTTGATCCGATGAGCGCGGCGTCCACCGCAGATGCGGGTCAATGATTATCGGGCGCGGCTGGGATGCCGAGCCTTCAATGCGGCAGCTTAGACCTGGATTGTCGGCGAGCACGGTTGAGACGCCGACGAGGATGGCGGCGTGTCGGGACCTGAGGTAGTGCGTCATGGCCTTGGAACCCGGCCCGGAGAGGTGTGTGCGAACGCCTGGCGCGAGAGAGAGCGATGAGTCGAGAGACGTTGCGAATGTTAGCGTTACGAAGGGCCGGTTAGACGTTTGTGTATCTGGTCGTGGGAGATGACACTCGAGGGCTGCCGCTGCAGGCGCGGGGAAGGTCAGCTTTTCTGACATGGCGGTACTTGGCATATCCAGTATTCCGGCCTGGGCCATGGGAAGGCTCGAATTTCTGGAAGGGGACCGGGCGGCGAAAAGTGATGAGGAAGAAGATGGTTCAAGAGCACACTGTTAAAATTGTCATGAGACGGCGAAGGTTGAGGAGCGAGAGAGTGAAGTGCAAAGGGAGACCCACTTTACTCGTCTTTGTTGCGAGCGGGCAATGGTTTGGGATGAATTGTATAATTTTTTTGCTCGGCAGCCTAATAAGAAGAGGTTGCTCGTATCTTCTACATACGACGGGTAGCGATGTAAGTGATCTCGCCTTGGCTTGAAACTTTCCCTTGGGAAGGCATCATCATCATCCTTGTCTCATTCTCCCTATTTGAGCAAGCACAAACTGACAGACCAAACCAGAGTGCATTTGACATAATCATTGTTCATAAATACATAGTTGGCTAATTCCAGATTCTCATAATGCATCAAGGAGAAAAAAAAGACGTCCTTCGTATAGTCGACGTGACCCACCACTTATCGTTCAGAATACTTCACCGCATTCCCACTTACAACCGGATTCCCGTCATCATCAAACTCCGCCCACTGGAAAAACGAACATCCTTCTTTCCCAGGGACATTCCCCGCATGACACATCCAAAAGTATTTTCCAAAATTCTCCTTCTTCTTCTGCACTACCCTCAACACACAGGGCACCTTGCATACACACCTCGGCGTATACTTGGGATGCATCCTCTGCCGATAATCCCTATATGTGATGTTGATCCGTTTATTCCCTGCAATCGGATGCGGGTCGATAGATAGCGCCGGCGTCACACTGTGTTTCCACCCCTCCTGCATCTCGGCATGCATCACCAGAAGCGAGTTATGTGGAAGGTGTATGGATATCTGGCCCCCTGCGTCAGACTCGTCAGTTGATTTCGTATCACCGTCCTTCGGCAGCACTCTCCGAACACGAAATTCGCGTGCAACCCCGAGCGAAATGGATCCAATGACGGCCCGTGGGCCAAGATAGGTGAGCTGATCGCTGTGCCAGCCGACACTCTGTTGTGCCCCGTTGTAGCAATTTACAAAGGCAGAGTTAGGGATCCATGGATTGGGAGACTGGTGTTTGAGTTTCTTGCCGTCGGGATACCGGGTTTGGATCCGGTGCTGAATTTCTTGATTCACGGCGGCTTGTACGATGGGTTTCACTTTGGTGAGCTCTGGTGTAATGCGCCGGACGTCCTGCAAACCGTGTTAGAGTGGTGCTACATATGGTTTTGCTTGTTTATATTATCATGTATTGTTTCCTGTCGCTTACCGTCAGTTGGGACCCATTGTAGTAATACTCCGACCTCTGCGCCATCATCTCTTCGTAGCTCTCTACGAAGAAACCTGACGTATGTGGACTTGAGACAACATTATCGAACAATTTAAATGTAATTTTCTCAAAAGAATCGGCTTCTTTCAGGAGTTCTTTGAGGAGAGAATTCGCATCCTCGGGGGGCAGAAAGTTGTGGATTATGGTGCACGGCGTATGCTCCTCGACGTCTTCAGGGTCGTATAAATGCAACGTGCTGCCCTTTTTCGATTTAGGCTTCTTCTTCGTCGGTGATGTGTAATCCCCCGTGGTGTATTGCCTCAATGATTGTTGATGGCCTATTATGCCGCTCTTTCGAGCACCTTGCTGGTATTTGTTGGATTTGAGAGCTTGAGACGCTTGGCTGACTGAACCATCATGAGCGAGGAGAAGATCGAGCAAGGTCTCTTGGTCTACCTCGGGATGTACGGAGGAGAGGAGGACAAGCTTGACCTCTGTCGGTTCATCGTCATCTGTGACGGGTTTCGGCTCTGGGCTTAGCTTTCGCTTTGGCCGTGTGAGAAATGACTTCATGGCACCAATCTGCTTGCTACAAGATTGCACAGGGGACGGATGTTGGAGAGACTCTGTCCCAGTGGTATGGGAAAGTGAAAAATTAACCGATATTTAGGAAGGCATTTCTCTAGCCGCATTTCTATCTCGGCTTGTTTAGTAATTGCCGTTGTTGCCTTTGATGTACAGATGATAGATCTGCGACGTGATTCTGTGGTCTTTGACGTGTTTAGCGCGCAGGCTAGTGACGCGACATCATGTGACTAGCTGCAATCAATTTATTGGGTGTTCCAAGCAACCCTAACCCTTGGCGTTATTTTCCACGTCGATCACAACCCCTTCCCTGGATCAGACATGTGTTTGCTGATGAGCGTACTCTAACAAGTATAAATAAAACTGAATGTGGCATTTTTTCGAAAGTAATTCTGACTTTCTTTTTCCTTTATTGTTACACTATCGCTATTTTGAAGGTTTTTGAAAGTCCTTCTGTTCTGGGCGCTCGTTTGCTCTACTTTGGATTCACGACCTCGTCTTTCCAACGGGTCGGTAACTAGTGAGATGAGCATCTGCTTTGCTAGACGGATATTGTGCTCCCCGTTCTTTATTCCAGCAGTACACATGGACTCAATAACCGTTGACTGGTGACATCAATAGCCTCTGAATCGACAGCCAAGTCCCTCACAGACTCCTTGATATGGCCTGACCTGGCAAGAAAGTCGACGGCGTATCTGGAAGGGTCCTCGACGAGCACTGTGGCATTGAAAGCGATTCCTTGAGATTTAAGTTTGTCGAGAACCAAGTCTTTGAATGGTTCCACCTTCATCAACGCTCCGGATAGCGCAAGGATGCTTCTGCTTGGGTCGGAAACGCGAGCCTTGATCAGTCGTTTCAACAAGTCCACTAGACATTCAACAGCGTCTTGAAGAATATTGAGTGCATCTTGATCGGGATGAACAGGCCTTAGACCCAGGACTGTTACCACGGGAGCAAGGCTTCCTATTAGTAGCCTTGATGTCTGCTTGCCGGCGTTGGTGCACAATATGGTGGAAAGAAGATCTGTTCCATCGCAGTTCAGGTGTTGCAAGACGGCGGTCTGCAAGGGACTGAGTGGCCGAGAAGAGGAGGGCTCACCTTGGCTCTCCTCCAGGCTCGCTAGAACAGTTTGTATTGCTCGCCGGCCGATGTAAAATGCACTTCCGGCGTCTCCAAAGAGATGACCCCATCCACCAGCTCTTCCGACTTGGGAAATGGCATCATTAGGTCCCCGTCTGAACGCTGTAGCAACAGCACCCGTGCCAGCAATAAGAGCAACGCAGCCGTTAATGGAGCGATCAGTGCTCATACATGACGACAAAAGCGAAGTGTCACAGGTCAAAGACAGACTTCCATCCTGGTGCGAGACCCCTAGCAGGCGTTCGAGGCGGCATGTCAGGGCTTTTGCTTGGCGGCTGTGATGCAAACCAGCGATTCCCACCCAGGCCTTTTGAAATCTCGGCCACGTTCCTTGTGAGTGACCATTGAGGGAACCTGCGGCTCTGTCAATCGCAGACCTTATCTGGTCGACAGCTTCCTCCAGGCTCACCGAGTTCAAATTGCAACCTCCAGCAACACCTTGAGCCACAACATCCCTGCGGGAGGCAATGGAAGCAGCACACTTTGTCCCGCCGCCATCCACACAGAGGAAATAGTCTTCTTGTTGACGGACATCAGCCGACTCAACTGGAGCTTGGGCTTCAAGGGTACAGATAAAGCCGTGCAGGTCTCCTTGGACGGTAGTCAACATTTGCTTTGCTGTATCTGGCTCTAACCCGGAAAGCCCAACTGCGCAGGCTAGCTTGATACTGCCATGGCACTTCTGAATGAGGGCATCAATGGTCGTGTCAAGATCATCGATGTCGTCGTTCTCGGTGGTGCCTTGCACGGCAACATGCGGCCTAATGTTCTGTAGCAATGGTCGCCCTTCGCACACCTGGCTCACGATTCGCCTTCCCCTCGCCTTGAGCTTGTCATTAACAGCCCGCACATCGACCATGAGCCCACGGTAAGTCTTACCCAGCTTGATCATGGCACAAGTGCTAATCATGTTGAGGATCTGCTTGGCGCAGCTACCAGCCTTAAGCCGAGTGCTCCCTGTGACAAACTCGGGACCGACCAGGACGGCAATGGGATGAGTGACACCGAGTTTCTCAATGGCGGACGGCCGGCAATTGGTGATAGCCGCTGTAACGGCATTGCGTTCCATGGCTATTTTGAGCGCTCCAAGGACGAACGGTGTCCTGCCAGAAGCTGCTATGCCAATGACTGTGTCTAGTGGACTCAACTGCAATTCATGCATCTTGTCCGCGCCATCGTCGTGCAAGTCCTCCGCGCCTTCAACCGCCTCCACTACGGCCCGGCTTCCGCCAGCAACGACGGCGAGGAACTGTGCCGGGTCTGCGGAAAATGTCGCCGGGAGCTCTGTGCAGTCCATGTAGGCAACTCTTCCGCTGTTACCAGCACCGATGTAAATAAGCCGTCCGCCGGAGCGGAGGCGTGGAACAAGATCATCGACCAGGGCCGCAATGGCCGGTAGGCTGGATGCTATTGAAGATGCCACACGAGCCTCTTCTCGATTGAACGCGACACACAGTTCAAATGTGTCCAAGGACTCCGTAGTGCCAGCTAGAGGGCTGATTGCCTCCGTCTGAAGGGCACCAAGAGCCTCGTGTTGAGGAGGGTCCGTCGATGGCGCCATGGCAAGCAGTATTGTCGAATGTGCAGGGGGATGATGGCCAAAAGTGGCGTTGATGCAGTCTTTATTTGGCCATCATTTCAATCTATGCAGATTGGCTCCCTTTTATTGAATGGTATAATTTCCAGTCGCCCCCGAAATATCGGTGCCGAGCTTCGGTCTACATTCGAGTCAACGGATCTCGGCACCGTGATCCGCCAATATTTCGCACCACCATGGTTTGACCCTGCAACTCGTCTTTATCTTTGAATTACGCATGATGCATTGCAACTATTTAAAAATGCGGCAAGTTCCAGGCAAAATGTGAGGAATGCTTGGCTACATTTCAATCTAAGACATCTCTTCTATAAATCATCATTTGGACTTGGATCTTGCCCATGGCACCAACCGCAATGGATGAAGCACATGTTGAACATGACTCTGTGCCAAAGCAGTCGAGGGTTCAAAGGCTTCTCCATGAGCCGTGGGCTCAGATCATCTTGATCTCAATCATATCCTTCTGCAACCCAGGCATGTATAATGCCCTCACCGGCATGGGTGGTTCGGGCCAAGTCGACGGCACCGTCGCCGCCAACTCCAACGTCGCTACCCATGCTGCCACCGCCGGTGCTGCTTTACTCTTAGTTGGTGCGTTTTACAAATATCTAGGGCCTCGGACCTCGCTCCTCCTGGGAGGCTGGACATATGCTCTCTACGCCGGCTCGCTCCTCAACTTCAACCGAACTCAGAACGGAGCCTTTGTCATTGCCGCAGGTGCTTTGCTTGGTCTTGGAGCCGCATTCTTCTGGGTCGCTCAAGGCACCGTCATGGTGACTTATGCCAATGACGCGACTCGTGGGAGGGCGATTGGCGTGTTCTGGGTCATATTCAACCTCGGCGGCGCCATTGGCTCGCTCATCAGTTTCGCGCTCAACTTCCACTCCAAGTCCGGCACCGTCACCGACTCAACATATGTCGCCTACATTGTTGTCATGCTCTTTGGGTGGTCGCTCTCTGTACTCGTCTGCTCGACCGAGGCACTGTCATCCAAGTATGCCGGCACTCGCATCGCCCGCGAATCCAAGGCCGTCACCTGGGCCAACCTGAAGCAGTCTATGCTCCAAACCGCCAGAATCGTGCTGAACTGGAGAATCATGTGCCTGTACCCCATGTTCTTCAATGCGAATGTTTTCTATTCGTACCAGCAGAATAACGTTAATGGACAGACCTTCAATCTGCGAACCCGATCACTCAATGGCGCTCTTTACTGGATTGCCCAGATGTTTGGCGGACTTCTAATGGGCCTCATTCTCGACATGCGCAGATTTAATCGCAAATCCAGCGCCCTTACAGGCTGGGCCGTCCTCTTCATCACCGGTATGGCCATCTGGGGTGGCGGGTATAAATTCCAGCTCTGGAACGATGAACGGTTACGTCACGGGCACAAGCAGGATATTGATTATACGGATGGAAGTAGGTTCCTTGGACCCATGTTTTTGTACTTCTTTTACGGCATGTACGATTCTTTCTGGCAGTCTTACTGCTACTGGATCATTGGTGCGCAGTCACATAATCCTGTGGTGAATGCGGTTATTGTTGGCACATATTCGGCGTTGAAACCGGCTGGAGGCTCAATGGCGTGGAGGGTAAATGCTGAGGGATACTCTGCTATGACGCAGTTTGCAATGAACTGGGGTATGAGTATTGGCAGCTTGGTAGTCGCAGTTCCGGCTGTGCTAGCTGTTGGGAGGGAGTTGTTGGTTGGAGAAGGGAGTAGCAATGAGGAACAGGTAAATGAAAAGATGACTGGACCTGCGTAGATGGTCTAGCCTTGGGTATTGAATAGCAACGCAGACAGTACAATTGTCCCCAACAATCATAGCATCCTTGGCCTTTATACAAATAGCTCACATTATTATGCGGCCACGGAGGAGCCAAAAGCGGGCCTCTTTTCAATGATTGGCAGTGTGATCTGTGTCCATTAATTAGTCTTTGCCCATCGCCCTTATGTTCTCATAGACCATCACGCGCCAGCAGGTTTACGACATCGCCAAGAAGAGCCAACAACTAGGGGAGCATATTATATCGGTGGAACAAATATCTTTGTGAGTTCGGACAAGAATCTTGCCCTAGTCTGTATCTTACAAATAGATAAACTAAAGAGCTAGAGAATTGACCCTGGGAATTAAGAGTAAATCTCCCATCACACATCACACCCCAGTGAACAGTTGACCTCCCTGCTTCTGCGATGCGCCGTCATAAATACCATACAAATCCTTTAAATACGTCCGAGTCGCCTCCAACCAGGGATTTTTGCCCGCACTCGCCTGGCATGCATCGCCGCAGACCTGGTGATTCTTGCCACCCCAAATCACAAAGCCATTTATATCCTGATTGCCCGTCAACACATCCAACTGACTCTTCCACAAGTCAACAGGGAAAAAGGCATAAGGAGAACCATGGTACTGTGGCCACGTGAACGGATACACAGGAAGGGAGGCATCTATAGCCTTGATCTTGGCAAGAACACTATTAAGAGAGGCATTCCAAGTAGTGAGGCTGCTCGAGAATGTGTAAGCTGAAGGGAAGAAGGCGTGGGCGCTATGGTTGGCAATAAGGCCCTGGTAGTGTCCGTACAATGACGCAGCCGTGTTTCCCGAGAGGCCGTACCACCCAATGATTTGATCACTTGGGAGAACTTGGGCGGCCCAGGTCTGCAGCGTCTTCATGACTTCCAGGTTGTGGTCCGCGGTGGATGGCGAGGTGAGGTAGATGTTCTCGCAGTCCAGTACGAGGGGATAACCGGGGTAGATGTTCCATTCCAGCACGATGGATTGCCATGTCTCTGCGGAGGGAATGGCGTTGTTGGCGACGAGTGGGCTGCAGACGTAATTGGGGATCCAATTGATGTTGGATGTGCCGTAGCCGATGGACGTGTTGGTGTAGGCCGTGCTATCAAAGACACGGAAGTTATTGGCACTGATGGCGGAACCTAAGAAAGAGGATAATGTCAAGATTTTGGCGAGCATTGTGCTTTAGGTTGGGAAGGCGGTTTAAAAGCGTGTAAGTGGCAATAGTAAGATGTTTATTGTTTTTCATTTGAACTAGGGGGTTAAATGGGAATACCGGCTGCTTAAATAAAATACGTAAATAAGAATACGCCAAGTCTGTTGCATGTCGAGTATAGCTCAAGTTCTTTCGCATTAGCATGGATAAGAATTCGCTAGTGTAAACCTCAAGGTGGTGGCTTGACCTTGGAGATGAGGGTTGTCGAAGCAGCTCGGGGACGATATCCGCTACGAGGCGGATCTCGCCCGCGATGGTCCCGAAGAGGAAACTACGAGGATTGCGACTGCCCGTTCCACAGTGGTGTCACTCAGTGGGCCTAGTCCACCACTTATCGAGCCCATCTTTATCAAACCCATCATCCAGCCAATGTTGGTTGCTGTGTTGCATGTTTGGCATGTTCAGGGCTTCCAGCCTTCATTCCCTTCGCCCGTCTACTCCCCATTGGGGCTTTGCATTGAGGCATCGACAGGTCACAGCAGACTCCGCTGCCCTGCTCCGTACAAATCCCAACACCATGGAGCCACTCGCTAGTCGGAAACAACTCAATGGCAACATCCGACCTGTTGAAGGCGTATCTGGGGCCCCCGCAATTGTGGAAGAGATAACGTACCTGGGGAAGTGACAGGGTCCTGAGCCTCCATCGTCTGCATCCTCCACGTGCATGAGTTAGTTTCCTTTGACATTTCACTTCGCCTCATCGACCCGGGATCTATCAGGAAGAATGGCATGATACGAAATGGAGCCCAAGAGCTGTGTCGTTTGTCGCAAACGCAAGGTTTATTTTCCTCACTCATATTCTAGGCAATTTACTGAGACTCGACAGGTGAAATGCGACCGCACACCGGGATCATGCCGTAAATGCATCAAATTCGGCACAGAATGTATCTACGCTACAAAGGGGGATGCCATGAAACCAGCCAAGGGTCATGGTCATCTAGAAGGTACTCATGAAATCACACAAGCTGGTCTGAGACGGCGACGTATTCGCAGGTCCTGCGTAGAATGTCAACGGTCCAAAGCCAAGTGCTCTGGGGACCCTCTGTGCAAACGATGCAATAGAAAGGGCCTGCATTGTCTTTATCCGATTCAAGATCCTGAGAGGTGCGGCTCGAGATCCAGCCTTATTAGTCTAGGAGACGATCGCAATGGCCGCTCATCACACGCGCTGGTTGACACCGATATGCCAACTTGGTTGACCTCGCGGAGCTTACCTCCCGCACATCGCGTGCGTGAACTGCTAGACATATACTTGTCACAAGTTCACACCGTCCGATGCTTTGGTTTCCTGCATATTCCTACGTTTATGGCGCGATTCCAAGACGATGACGCCTTTAATGATGATCGATCCGGGCTCATATATATTCTTTGCGCACTTGCTGCACCCTTTTATTACGCTCGGGCCGTGGTTGCATCTTCAGACCAGGGACCTTTACCAATCACACAGTTTCATCATGCTGGACGAGGATGGGCAGCCAGTGCCATGCAGTGTGTGTGCACCAGCTTCGGCAACTTGGGAGTTGAATGTCTGATGGTTGCTGTTCTGCTGCATGAGCACTTTCTTCGAGTAGGAGATCACGCCAAAGCCTTTCTCATGTCAGGCATGGTAGCACGGCACGTCCAGATCTTACAGCTCAACGTGGAGCACGACGCAGATATATTGTGTGAACAAGAGGAATCTATTCCGTGGGCCGTCAAGGAGAGTCGTCGCAGATTGTTCTGGGCGTGCTACCTGCAAGACGCTTTTATTGAATGTGGCATTGATCAGCTGAAGTTCATATCGACCGACGATGTACAGATACAGTTGCCCAGTTTAGAGGATAACTTTATTCGAAACAAGCCCTGTTTGACGGAGATGCTACGGCAAGGCACCATCCTCCCCTTTGTACAGGGAAGCGATGTGCTGAATAGAAAGCCACAAGCAACAGACGACCTGGACTTGCGAGCGCTGTACATTCGCGCAATGGCGATTCGATCCCGGGTTCTCAAATACGTCAAACATTTGGGTGATGATATTCCCTGGAATACCAGCCAGGAGTCGGGTTCTGCTTCGCACTTTCAGCGCCTGGGGCAAGAACTCGTCGCCCTGGAGTCCTCGATACCGGACGCGATGAGAATGGCACCGGAGAACACCTATTTGTACAAGTCCTCTGGGCGCCTCAACCTCTATTTCAGTCTTCATATTCTCCTTGCACAAACATTCAATGATTTGTATCGCGTCGGTGTAGCTGGACTCGTTTATCCCGTCTCGGCAACAAAATGGATACGAGATAACGCACCCGGTGACTTCCTCAGACGCTGTCATCAGATGTGTGCCACCAAGGCAGCCTACATAGCTACACTGTTAGACGATCTATATAAGTGTCACAAAGAGAGCATGGTAGACATGCCATTTGCCATGCACGCGCAGGTTTGCAGCGGAGTGCTAGTAACGACTCTTGCGTCGTGGATCGAGTTAGGCGAATCCGCAACTTCTTCCTTACTGCCAGAGGCTGGACTCCAGCAGTTTCGACAGATGTTGGAGAGCAATGTACGTGTCCTACAACACCTACGAGCATATATGCAAGTAGACCTGTTTCTGGAATCGGCAGCCCAGGCCATGAAGCGCTTCGACAAGATCACGGAGCAAAACCGGACGAATGCGCATGCAGAGACAGAGCCGACAGAAGATCAAAACCCGCGACAATTTTCACTGGACTACATTCTTAATCCTCTAGGCGTATATCCAATCGCACGGACTCAAGCCAGCGACGGACATAAACCAGAGCAATTTGCTTCGTCGGCGGCGGCAAAAGTAGCTGTGGGTAGCACGACTTCTTCGAAGGAATGGGAGTCGTGTGCAGACGACGTAATGAGTCTTGATGGTCACGACGGTCATGATGCCTTTCAGTACCAGAGTAGCGGCCTTTGGGACTGGGAGTTGCAGACCCCAATGCTGGAGTTGACGGGGTATCCGACGTTTTTAGACGATGCGTTTCTAGGTCAGGAGATTGCGGGTGTGAGAGTTTGAGGGCAGACAAACAAATCGTCATAGTGTGCCACGTTTGAGGATAGAAAGACATAGCCAGCGTTGACCGAGTAGAAAGCTGGGGTTTCCTGCTTACACGCACGTTATGTATCCGTCACGTGGCATTGGCCAACTGCGATGCCAAGTGAGGACGGGTGAATAAAAGAAAGAACAATAAGTGACATGCTCAAGCCACCCCCGTCGATCTTCTCCGCCTCCAAGGACCAGTTGACGGCCATATCCCCACATTACGTCGGCGCCGCCCATTACCTAATACCGAGGCACATGCCAATCTGGCAACCTCAATTCCTCCATCGCCAGCCCAGAAACTCGACGAGTATTTACAGCAAATCCGCCTCCCGTAGCTCCCATTCTCCCCTACGGCCTCTTTTCCTCTCGTCCCCTCAGCTGACCGCGTCAACCCACCATCAATGTGCCCGGACGCAGGCGCCGTCACGAATCACAATGGCGGCCATGCTTGAGTTCCGCACCCAAGGGTACAATCCCTACGCAGTCAAGTACTCGCCCTACTACGATTCGCGCATAGCCGTCGCAACCTCGGCCAACTTTGGCATTGTTGGAAACGGAAGGGTATTCGCCCTGGGGCTCACGGCGCAAGGAGTCCAGGTGGAAAAGACGTATGTTTGCGCCCCAGCTGCCACCCTGGGGCGAGACGGGCTAAACGTATAGCGAAATAGGTTCGACACAAACGACGCATTATACGACCTGGCTTGGTCGGAAATCAACGAGAACCAACTAATAGTAGCCGGTGGCGACGGGTCGCTGAAGCTCTTCGACCTGGGCGTAAACGAGTTCCCCATCATGAACTTCCACGAACACAAGCGCGAAACATTCTCCGTCTGTTGGAACCCCGTCACAAAGGACACATTTATCTCAAGTTCATGGGACGGGACCGTCAAAATCGTCAGCAGAAACTCTCCCAAAATTGCAAAGAAAAAAAAAACAATCAAGCTCCCATATACTAACCGCCCAGTCCCTAGTGGTCACCAACGCGCCCGCATTCTCTCAAGACCCTCCCCATCGGAAACTGCACCTACAGCACATCCTTTTGCCCGTCCAACCCGGCCCTGATATCAGCCGTCTCGTCCGACTCGCACCTCCGCGTCTTCGACCTGCGCACCCCGACCTCGGCCAAGTACCACCTCGTGTCCACGATCCCCGTCCACGCGGCAGGCGCCCAGCCCGGCGTCAACCCGGGCCTCGCGGCCGGCAGCCCGCCCGCAGAAGTCCTCACGCACGACTGGAACAAGTACAACGACACCGTCGTGGCCACGGGCGGCGTGGACCGCGTCATTCGCACCTTTGACATTCGCAACCCCACAGCCGGTCCGCTGGGCCTGATGCACGGGCATGAGTACGCCATTCGGCGACTGGCGTGGAGCCCGCATGCGAGCGACGTCCTCATCAGCGGGAGCTACGACATGACGGTGCGGCTGTGGAACGACGGGTCTGCTCAGCCTTCGGGCCCCTTGGCCGGGGCCAAGCCGGGTCACCAGCTGGGCGTCATGAATAGACACACCGAGTTTGTAACAGGTGTTGACTGGTGTTTGTTCGGGGCGGGCGGCTGGGTCGCGTCCGTTGGTTGGGACGAGAGGGTGTTGCTGTGGGATTCAAATATGTTGATGGGCCCGGGTCCAAGATGAAGCTTCAAGAAGCTCTGACAGATAAAGGACAAGCATCATTCATGGTTACACACTACCGTTTGTGAATGGCGGGTGCATGGAGGCTATACAGCACAGTCACAGAGGTAAGGGAAGAGGCGTTCTGGCTGCAGATACATGGTCTGGCATCATTTCAAAAGAAAGAAAAAAAAGACATGTAGGTACATGGAACCCGTACGAGGTTCATTCTATTTAGGTTTCAAACAACCTTTGTGAAGCGAAAGAGAAATTAGTATTCATCATTGGGGAGACTTGGACTTCCTGAACGCCGCGTTTTGTGTGTTGCAACCCTTGACCCAGTGTTATGCCCGTAGTTGTACATGGTGTCTATTCTAGTTTACATTTGCCCTTGCCATAACTGGCGCATCTCGAAATATTAGTACAATGTTTGTCCCTAGAATGGAGAATGCCCCCAGACCGAAAAACGTCTCGGATTGTCAACTTGTGTCTTCACAGTCATCCTAGAAAGAGGATTCCCTGGACTCTCTGGACTCTCTGGACCCTCGGAAGCCTCTTGATCCCCTATGAGGGTTACCGCGGCTACTGCGACCGAATCCCTTGTCATCTCGCCGTACACGACGTCCCATGTCAGCGAAAGGGTCAGATGATGCATGATCGTCGAAGCGACGAGGCCCCCTGCCTTCCCTGCGTCCAGATCGGTCATCTTGGCGTGTAGCCCTATCCTGGATGTTCAATTCGGTATGAAGGAGGCCTTGGTTACGAGCCCATGAATGTGAAACGGGTGGCGGCTCGCTCCAGCCCCATCCAACGGTAGTCCACAGATTCAGATCTTCAACCAGCTCTTCCCGTTGTTGAGTTGAATTCCCAAAGATTGAGGTATAAGCGGAACTGAGCATCTTTCGTGGGAGAGACTGAGTGAGATCTTGAGCCTCCTGGTGGTACTTGGGTAGTTTCTCGGCACCTTCCTCCGCATCAAAGTTGAAACTCTCTAGAGTTTTGTTCGGCTGCAGAGGGAGACCGCGCAGGAGCTTCCTTGCGCTACCCATCGATGTTGGTGGGAGAAGAAGCCAGCCTTCGCCACCCTTATTTTGTCGAGCTGTACGACCTAGTCGATGGATATACGACTCACGATCGCGAGGAGTGTCAACTTGGATAACATGTGTTACGTTGGGGAAGTCCATTCCACGAGCAGTGACATCAGATGAAAACAAAACACCACTTCTCGCATGTCGGAACATATCAGCAGCCTTTGTCCGCTGGTTTTGGGTGAGTTGAGATTGTATAGAGAAAGTGGGAGTTTTCATAAGTCCATTTCGTCTTCGTTGAAAGCCAAGCTCGGCCCCCATTTCAACGAGGGAGGTGGTATTGAAATAAACAATGGCCTTGAATGGGGGCAGGCTGCGATCCTCAGCCGCCTTGGCAGATTCTCGGTCGATTAGTTCAAACAAGCTGGGAAAAACATTGTTCCATGAAGCCAGTGGCACGACATGCTGTGGTACTCGGTCGTGGGTAAGCGACTCGTTCTCCGAAATGGTCTGGACAAACTCGAAATCATCGGCTCGAACCATTGTACGGGCAAGTCTAATGACATCGTCGGGTATGGTAGCCGAAACCAACATGGTTTGGCGAGTTTTTTCGTTCCGACTTGGGAGGCAGCGTGTAATCTCCCCAAGTTCTTTTTCGAAGCCAACATCGAGCATGCGGTCCGCTTCATCCAGAACAAGAGCCGCCAAATTTGGTGCCTCAATGCCACTTTGAGGATCCTGCAACAAATCATTCAGGCGGCCTGGCGTAGCGACCAACAAATGGCATCCTTGGCGCTGCGTCTGGCGCAGCATAGAACCCTTGTGAGTGCCTCCAACTGCCGACTGGACGACAAGGCCAGTGTACTTTGTCAGACGACGAGCTTCGGCCGCAATTTGCTCGGCGAGCTCTCGGGTCGGCGATAAAACAATGCCGCGAATATCATCCGATCGGGCACTTCTCGAGGCACGTCTAGTAGCCAGAGTTGGGTCTTCTTCGATCATACGCTGAAGCAACGGCAGAAGGAAAGCCAAGGTCTTTCCAGTTCCTGTCTTGGCCTGGGCAACACTGCGTCGGATTAGTACAGAGGAGCAACAGTCCCGACAGCTAGCTTATGTACTTACATATCTGTTCCCTTTAGTGCCGGATTAATAGTTTTGGACTGAACGGGTGTCATAGCCTCATATCGCATATCCTTCGTAATAGCGTCTAGGAGATTTCTATGAACTCCAGCCTGCGACAGGTCGGCAAAGTTGACAACGTCGCTCGGGACAGTCCCCTCGATGGGCTTTGTTTCAACAGCTGCAGCTTCTGCGCTGTAGAATCTCGAAGAGTATGATATGCTCTTGAAGGTAGCAGGAGTCCGCGCCAAAGACACGACACCTCTCGGTGCAATGGGGGTGGCCGTCCGGCTGTGAAAGAACACGGACCGTGTAACGGCGCTGGTGAGGCCAGCACAGTGGCGAAAGCCTTGCCTCAGCATACTGACAGCCTTCTTCGCAGAACGAAACAGATTTTATTGATGCGAAGGACACTTGGCTTTCACGATTGGGAAGGGTTGGAAGGGCAGCAAGTGATGGAGAACCTCAAAACGGGATCCGCGACTCGAGAGAATTTCACCAGGGACTCGCGGCTCCAGAACTTTTTTTTCTCTGTCCCAAGGTGGATGGGTGGCAACTGCCTTTTCCCCACAAGATGTCAGCGACTTGACCAATCAGGTTGATATAATTTCCCTACCCCTGCCCATTCTTGAAGCAAGTCTAAAAACACCATGAATTGAATAGCTTCATGGCTACAGTTAATGTAAAGCAAAAAAGAGATAGAGAAAGGCAAGGGGGGAAATAAGTTAGCAAGATATAGACCCGAAAGACACCCCAGTTGTCCGTTCTTCAAAGGTCAACAAACTCCACCACAAACGCGACAAATGTTTGCCACTGCGTGAACCACAATCTCAAAGCAAGAGATTCTTTCCGTTTAATCGATATAATCCCGTATAGATAAAAGAAACATCATTTAATAATATTACTTTCAGAAGATATCATGTCTCCGGTGGCATTGGTGTTGCTGACGTCTCGGGACCCCCTGGTTTATTCTCCCCATATGTACGCTTCGCAACGGCTCCGGGGACGGCTGTGCATCATGGCTGATAACAAGGGAGCTAATAGACCATTCGGTTTCGAGATGCATAGGGTTTAACAGCGCCAACTGACTTCATATCTTGTTTAGTCGCCCTCCGAATGTTACCAGGCGTCTACAACTCGAGACAGTACTTTGACCGAAGCACAAGAGTTAACGCAGCATCTAATGCTTTATTAACAAGAAGAGAAAATGCCGTGAGTATCAATATCAAACGCCAGCCTGGCAGACTTGATCATTCTTCAGCTCATGTCATTGATCATTCCAACCCAATGCTATATGCAATTAACAATCCATAAAACGCCGAACACTGTCCTCTCTCCCATGAACTATGCCTTCTCCTTGACCTTCTAAATGCCATCTTCCTCCAAAGCACGCATTTTTACTCTCAACTTAAAGCATGTCTTTGCTCATCTCATAAGACCAGCCACCATCCCGCCTGAGCTTGTCTCGGGCTGCCATATCCTTTCTAATGTCATCTTCTGTTAGTCGATCGGCCCCAGTCCAGTTAGCACTCGACGTTCTGGCCCGGAATTTGTGCCACCTATCTTTGCTCTTGCTGAACACTTCTTCCATGTTGAGCGGTCGCGGCGGTCCAAAAATCAGTGAAGGATCCATAGTCTCCTGATTAACCAGGGCTTTTCTAAGATCTGGCGAGTCCGCCCAAGGCGCCACTACAACACCGTTTGCCTCATCATCCTCACTATCGTCATCTGTTTGAATTTCAGGTAGTTCAATCGCTTCACCATTCTGGAAACGGGGAGAAGACCTCGGCACAGACTTGGCAGCGGACTTGGCAGTATTGGCAGGGCCAGGTCGGGCAGGAGTCTTATAAGCTGGGCCTGCGGCGTTCGGGTTAGGGGCAAACGGAATGGCACCCTTGGAGATTTGAGCCATTTCTAGTGGGTGGGACGCCTTCATCTGGTTGGCATGCTGGGCAGTTATGGTGGCCTTGAAGAGGTCGCGGGTAGCACCATGTGGTGCATTTGTGTAACCGCTCTGAAAAACAGTCTTGGACGGTAGCTCCTGTTCGATGTTAGTTAAAATTGCTGTCATTGTTTCGAAGGGGCTGCGTACCTTCTTGAATCCAGCTGATGGTCGAACAGGGGGTCCCATAATGTTCTTTTGGCCAGATGCTTCAGCTTCATCATCAAAGGCGTCACTGGTTCGTCGTCGCTTAGCGTCGTTGGTTTGATATGATGGGCCCCCGCGGGATTGAGGGCGTTTTTCATGGCCATCATCGCCTTTCTCTTGGACGAAGTTTCTTTTCGAACCGGCTTTGCCCGTGTTGGATAAGACTGCATTGACTGGCCTACCAAGCTCATCTTGACCCCAGTTTGCAGTGGATGTCATCCGAGACTGGGGGCGCGCAGGTTGACTATCCTGGCCCATCGCAGAGTCCGGTGGACCGTTGGGCTGGGAACGCGCAGCAGGGGGTGGCGCCCTGGTCTGCTTCGCCTTTTCTATAGCAGCTTTTCTCTGAGCATTGCCCTTGGTCTGGGATTGGGATTGCAATGCGGCCTGTTCTTGTTGTTGTTGCTTTCTTTGGCGTTCAGCCTCCTGACGTTTCAGCTGTTCTTGCCTTCGTTGCTCTTCCTGAGCTGCGGCTTTCTTTCGTTCCATCTCAGCCTTGGCGTCGCGTCTCTTCTGGGTTTCCTTTTCTTCTTGTTCCTTCTTCCTGGCAGCCACTTCTTGCGCCTTAGCTCGGCTGGAAGGAGCCGCGCCTCTCAAGCTTTGTGTTGATTGTTTTAGTTGCAGTGATGCCTTGCTAGCTTTGCTTGTAAGTTGTTGTTGCGTTTGGCTCGCAGAGAGACTTGATACATCGGGCTGTGCAGTAGACAATCGATACTGTGAATGTTGAGATCCTGTGTTAACTCGAATCACAGTGGGGGCCTGTTTTGGCCGAGTTTGTGTTTCTCTTGTAAATGGTCGCTTGATTTCCCTGTTGCGTGTAGCGTGAGTTGGACCAACAGAGCGAGGCGCAGACGGTGGTGGCATCGAAGGGGCATCCTCCATGTCAATGTCTCTGTTCAGAGACGTTGTTTCTTCCCCAGAATCTTTTGCATTACGATGTCCAGTCCTTGCAGACTTGGGTGTTTCCTTAACTGCTGACCGTTCATCTTCCTTCTTAGACGCAATTTGCATCTCCATGGCAGCAACTTTCTCCTGTTCCTTGCTAAACACACGGGCTTTCTCGCGTTCCTTTTGCCTGGCCTTCTCAAGTTTCTCATTTTGCTCCTCCATTCTTTTGGCTTCCTTTTCACGCCTCTTCTCTTCTTTCTCCTTCTCAACAGACGCTCGCGTACGCCGTGTCAACCGCGTGGGGCTTGCATCTTGGTTGGCTGGCGCACTCTGGGATGCCTGGGAACCAGTTCCTTGCTGGGAGACAACGGATTCTGATGACATAAAAGAATGAAGACCGAGACGGGTTGAAGTAGGAGACATCAACGATTTCCCTTCGGCGCTGATAGCTGCACTACTGGCGAGCAGTCCTCTGGAGCTTTTGAGAATAGACGAGAGCTTATTCTTAACCTGCTTCAAAGGGCTCTCTCGCAGTGCTCGTGAAGGTGACTTGAATGTGCCCAAAGAGCCAGCTTCGGCCACAGTCAGAAGACTCGGATTGGAGACAGACACAACTTTCTTCAGATAGTGAGTATCCTCCATCGCGGGGCGCATGTTCGGTACAACCGGAACAGAGGCAGACTTCCCATGCCCATATGTATGCTTGGCACCATTGCCTCTGCCCGGACGGGCAAATTGCTTGTCGACCTCGGCATTGTCGTCATCTGACATGACAAAATCTGTTTCGCCAATAGTCTTTTTGCCCTGAATGCCCTCCATAACGTCTGCTGAATGGCTTTTTGGCAGGCTTGGCCGTTCTTCATTTGCCGCTGCTAGAGTTGCTGGTGGCTCGATCCAATCATCGTCGTCATCTTCTGGGAAAGCCCCTGGTGTGGATTGAAGCGTGTTCAAGGGAATCGGAGAAACCGCTTTAAGGGCAGGGGCCTTGCTCTGGGGCTGTGTTTGGACATTCTTCGCTTGAGATTGGCCAAGCATGTTGATCTGGTCTTGAAGCCGTTGGGTGTAAGTTTTGTTGTCCTGATTTGTAATAGGATGCGAAGGGAGTTCATCATCCACCTCCATTTCATTTTCCTGGGTCTCATCTCGGTCCGGCTTCGTTAAGTTCCCTCCAAGACTCTTCCCTCCTGTCGTTCGATTGTAGTAGCTAGTCCTGATGTGGTCGAGATGGCTGGTTCGGGAGGCCCGCGCGCCATTGCTCTTACCAGCTGCGAGAGGCTCCCGGGCTGGCAACGATGCAAAATTTAAACTGCTCTTACGAACTATAGGCCGAATAGGACTAGAGCCGTCCGATGCTGATCGGGCATCATCATCAGGGTAATGTGCACCCTGTTTTGCTTCCAAGCTCAACTGTCGTTCAGGTGACACATCATCTTCGTATTCTGATTCGCGATGGAGATTGAGTTGTGCTTTAGGGATGATCTTTTTTGATGTATCTGCAGAAACTCGTGCTGTCTGGTCCTCTCTAGCAGTTTGGAATGTCTTCTCAGGCGAAGGTTGAGTGGAAGCGTTTGCCAGGCTATTCTTCAGTGGAACTGTCGTGGTCTGCACAGCGCCTTGTTGTAGTGAGTCTTGTCCATCATAAGAGTCTGAGTCCATATGAATATTCACTGGGGCAACATCTTGGCTTCCAAAGTAGCCAGAGTCCTGTGTCCCTTGCATGGCTGACTTCTGTGAGAAAACTGGGACACGAGCCGGGGATGGTCTGAGGGGACTTGGGGAGCCTCTCGCTGCATCATCGTGTACTCCGGGAGATTGCAGACGACTTATGGGACTCGAGGCTCCGTTTGGAGTTGCAGAGAAGACCTCAGAAAGAGGCTATGCCTTGTTAGCTTTCGTCTGTTGTTTGAGTGCGGTTCAACATACTACGCGTGTCTCTAGAGGGTTCGCTTTTCTAGCGGTTCTCGGCGTCTTTCCGCGAAGTTTTGCCGGTGTTTTAAATGTTTCTGCAAAGTTTCTGAGAGACCATCAGCCATCAAATGTCCAACGTCCGTTATCGATAGAAAGTGCATACATTTCATTTTCATTAAAGATGTTTGCCATGTGCTCGTTGAGCCAGTCGAGTTCATTTCGGGCGGAGTACGAGAACTCATCAACCTCCGATTGAGTGATCTGTAGAGCTGCATTTCGTTCCTCGGTAATCCATCCTGCAGAGCCAACTTGCAAGCGCGGTCCTCGCATTGCCGCCATGATATCTCGCGTTGCCGACCAAGGCAGGAGTATCGTAGAGGTTGTTGGCGTTCGATATAGTTGAAACGATCGATATCATGAAGACATCTGGCGGTATGTGATATAAAACGACTTCGACTAATGAGGCTGAAGGGAGAGTCTGAGTTACAGGTGGCCAAGGTAGGTCGATGTTGATGGTGGAGAGCTCTGACGCTGGATTGCCCATTCCAAGCCGTAATGTTTTGATTGATCCCGGATCGGGTTAGCGCCTTATGGACAGCCCTCCTTCCACACAGTCGCGTCCGGCCCGGCACTAGCTGAGGGCATTATGAGGGCTGCGGCTGCGGCTGAAACGGTCAAGAAAAATGGATTTGGTCACGTGGTGATAGGCTGCTTATCAGATACTAAACACGCTTTGTTTACTTTCACCGCGTCGTCGCCAAGGTGGGATGTTTGGTGGCCGACAGCAGCCTCAACTTGACTCGCATGCAGTCAATCCATATTTACCTTCACAGAAGGCAACTGCGCAAATATGAGGGTAATAGAAGTAATTATTGACGTAAGTCAGCTCGTTTTTTGGCCACCAAACACAGCCGACTAATATTCTTGCATAGGGCTTCAAGTCGTACGCCGTACGAACGGTAATATCGGGATGGTAAACACCAGAGTAAGCCATGGGAATACGTTAACAGCGTCGCTAATGTAAGTGATAGGGACGAGAGTTTCAATTCGATTACCGGCCTTAATGGCAGTGGTAAATCAAATATTTTAGATGCCATTTGTTTCGTCCTGGGCATCACCAACATGTCTACAGTCAGAGCACAAAATCTCCAGGTATGAGCCGCCTACACCTTCAGATTTTGAATCATGATATTAACGTGTGACTAGGATCTCATCTACAAGCGCGGACAAGCTGGAGTCACAAAAGCCAGCGTAACAATTGTATTTGACAACCGAGATAAAAAAAAGTCACCGATCGGTTTCGATGAATATGCCAGCATTAGCGTGACACGTCAGATTGTGCTAGGCGGCACTTCAAAATACCTCATCAATGGGCACCGAGCACAACAGCAGACTGTTCAAAATCTGTTCCAGTCAGTACAACTCAATATCAACAATCCTAATTTTCTCATTATGCAAGGGCGCATCACCAAAGTCTTGAATATGAAAGCGGTTGAGATCCTTGCTATGATAGAGGAAGCTGCTGGAACCAGAATGTTCGAGGACCGTCGAGACAAAGCACTCAAAACTATGGGCAAAAAGGAGCTAAAACTTCAAGAGCTGAGAGAGCTATTAAAGGACGAAATCGAACCAAAGCTCGAAAAACTTCGAACAGAGAAGCGAGCGTTTCTCGATTTTCAGCAAACACAAAATGACCTTGAGCGCCTAACAAGAGTCGTTGTTGCCTATGATTATATCAAATGCCAGGAGAAATTAAAGCAATCTGCAGCAGATTTGGAGGACAAGAAAAAACGTCACAAGATGTTGGAAGAATCCGCGACTCGTCTAAGGAGTGAAATATCACACTTGGAGGAGGACGTGAAGAAGGTCCGAGCTCAACGGGAAAAAGAAGTAAAGAAGGGAGGGAAAGCCGGGGCCCTGGAGGAAACCGTCAAAAAGCATGCAAATGAGCTGGTACGACTTGCCACGGTCATGGACTTAAAAAATACCAGTTTAGCGGAGGAAAAGGAGAAAAAGCAAATGGTCGAGAAGACTGTCTTAGAGATGGAAACAGCTTTGAAAGACAAGACGGCTGCCTTTGACGATGCCAAGGCATCATACGATAAGGCAAGAGACGATCTTGCCAAGCAAACTCAAGAAGTTGAATGCAAAGAAGAGCTTTTGCAAACACTTCAAACAGGTGTCGCTTCCAAGGATGGCCAAGAGAGTGGCTATCAAGGCCAGCTACAGGACGCAAGGAATCGGGCCACAGCAGCCACGACCGAACAAGAACAGGCCAAAATCAAAATTGCACATCTGGAAAGCCGACTGAAGGAGGAAGAGCCACGCGCTGAAAAGGCAAAAGAACAGAACGCCGGCCTTCTTCGCGACCTCGACGGACTAAAGGGCCAAGTGAACCAACTTGAAAAAGAGCTTGGGAAATTGGGTTTTGAACCTGGTCAAGAAGAGGAAATGTACAAGCAAGAGTCACACTTGCAACAGACTATCCGAGGCCTTCGCCAGGACTCAGACAAACTCAAGCGCCAAGTTGCCAACATCGACTTCAACTACGCTGATCCCGTTCCGGGTTTTGACCGATCTAAGGTGAAAGGCTTGGTCGCGCAACTTTTTACTCTTGACAAGGAACATACTAGGGCCGGTACAGCGCTTGAAATCTGCGCAGGTGGCCGACTTTACAATGTAGTCGTGGATTCAGAGGTCACGGGTACTCAGCTGCTTCAAAAAGGAAAATTACGAAAGAGAGTCACCATAATTCCCCTGAACAAGATTGCCGCTTTTAAAGCGTCAGCCGAAACTATTGCGACTGCACAAAACATCGCTCCTGGGAAGGTTGATCTTGCGCTTTCCCTAGTCGGATATGACGAAGAAGTGTCTGCAGCAATGGAGTATGTGTTCGGAAATACTCTGGTTTGTGCCGATGCAGAGACTGCCAAGCGTGTTACTTTCGACCCCAATGTCAGGATGCGAAGTATCACTCTAGAGGGTGATGCTTATGATCCTTCCGGTACACTATCAGGAGGTAGTTCGCCTAATTCTAGCGGTGTCTTGGTGACGCTGCAGAAATTAAACAACATCACTCGACAGCTCAAGGAAACCGAGCAGGCGTTAAAAGAATTGCAAACCAAGATTAGCAAAGAAAAATCAAAGTTGGATCAGGCTCGTCGTATCAAGCAAGAACTCGATCTAAAGAACCACGAGGTCAAACTCGCAGGAGACCAGATTAGCGGCAACTCTTCATCTTCAATTATTCAGGAAGTTGAGAACATGAAGACCAGTATCACTGAGATTCAAAACAGCATTACTGAGGCTAAGTCTCGTCAGGCCGAAGCTAATGCAGATATCAAGAGAATTGAGAAAGACATGAAAGACTTCGACACAAACAAGGATGCAAAGCTTATTGAACTCCAAAAATCTTTGGATAAGCTGCGGGCTAATCTTGAGAAGAACTCTGCAGCAGTCAAAAGCCTGCAAAAGGTGCATCAAAGTGCTCAACTTGATCTGGAACAAGTGGGAGCGGATCTGTCCGCCGCCCGAGAGCAACTTCAGGAAGCCGAGGTTGGGATCAAAGCAGCGCAACAGGATGTTGAAAATCTTTCAAGACAGCGGGCTGCATTGAAAGAAACACACGACACTGTCCAAGCTCAACTAGATGATGAGAGAGCCAAGCTAAATTTGTTTGACGACGAACTTCGTTTGTCAGAGGAAGCCATGCGATCGAAAAACGCTCGTATTACTGAGGAAGGTCTAGAAATGCAAAAGCTTGGCCATCAAATCGAACGATTCCATAAAGAGCGGCAAGCTGCCGCAGATAACGTTGCTCATCTGGAATCAGAGTACGAATGGATCCAAGACGAAAAAGACAAGTTTGGCCGGAGCGGCACGCCTTATCATTTTCAGGACCAAAATATTGGTGAATGCAAAGCCACACTGCGAAACCTTACAGAACGTTCGCAGGGCATGAAGAAGAAGATCAACCCCAAGGTTATGAATATGATTGACAGTGTCGAGAAGAAGGAAGTCACTTTAAAGCACATGATTAAGACAGTCATTCGCGATAAACGGAAGATTGAAGAAACCATCGTCAGCTTAGACGATTATAAGAAGAAGGCCTTACATGAGACTTGGGAGAAGGTGAATGGCGACTTTGGCCAAATTTTCTCAGAGCTGCTTCCTGGGGGCAGTTTCGCCAAACTCGACCCCCCTGAGGGCAAGACTATTAGCGACGGTCTTGAAGTCAAAGTGTGCCTGGGTAAGGTGTGGAAGCAGAGCTTAACAGAGCTGAGCGGTGGCCAGAGGTATGGAATTCAACGCATGGAAGATCAGAAAATTCTTGGACAAATACATAGAAACTGACCGGATTACAGATCTCTTGTTGCCCTCTCGCTCATTATGGCACTTCTTCAATTCAAGCCTGCGCCGATGTATATTCTCGACGAAGTTGACGCTGCTTTGGATCTTTCCCATACGCAAAATATTGGCCGTCTCATCAAGACAAGGTTCAAGGGTTCGCAGTTCATTGTCGTCAGTCTGAAGGATGGCATGTTCCAAAATGCCAACCGAATATTCAGGACACGCTTCAGTGAAGGCACGAGCATGGTTCAAGCCTTGACTCCTGCCGATATGAAGTAATCGATGTAGACATGTTTAAAGTCATCATGAGATACGAAAGTGACATGAAGAAGTATTGTACATAGATCATTGGACGGGATATTGACGAAGAGCGTTTATTTCTTTATTTTAGCTTCATGTGCCTGCAGATATTTGGTATCATTATCTATTGGCCCCTTACGGGGTATACTTATGGAGTGGTTTATCTAAGTTTTCTAATCTAAGTATTCGGACCTCTTTGTAGCCTTGACCTTGGGATCACATTGTCCATCACCGCGCGCTTTGTTTGACGTATAAATGAGATCCACGTTCGAGAACGTCAACCTCCATACCGACTTCCAGCACAGACTCCATTTGTTCTAGATTACTGCTTGTTGGAAATGTAGGCAAGAGTTGCATGCCAAGACAGCCCATCTTAGGAGCACCGGCATCAATATCCCGATACTTGCGGAGGGCACGATCTGGTTCCACAATGTGCCGAATACCCGTGGCAGGGTCGACATTTGGTAGCTTGCATCTTCATCCCACATGTTAGTGTTCCTGGCATCATTCTCCCATCTGGACGAATGTCACTTTACCTCACAGTTCTACATGAGACATCAAACCTGCTCATTGTTTCGCTTCTGCCGGGATGTTTGAACTTGACCGATTTCCAGTCATCTTCATCATATTCCTTTAAGCCAGAAACTAGGTTTGTTATTTGTGAGTCAGTATGAGGCAGTTTATCTGGAGCAAGGGGCCTGTGTTGGTCAAGTACCGATTATATTGCCCCGGAACCGTCGAACGTCAATGCGATCAATGAATCTGTCCTTCTGAATCTTTGACTCTAGCGCTCGAATACTTGTCAGATTGAGCAGATGTACCGGGAACTATGATGTCAGTTTACTGCTAGTTTGGGGGCGAGGCAGGGGTGGTAGTAGGGGACGTTGTAATTTACTGCATCGTGAAAATCTATCTCCGCTGCATGACCTGACATCTCGTTTCCCGGAGCAGTTCGGAATACTTTTCTGCGAGCAGATGGGTCGGATCGGAAGATACCCAGCGAGTGCTTGACCCCAAGATACGTGGCAAGTTCGGCCGGCAGCTCGTTGGACATGTCAAGTGCATAGGGAGCGTCCACCCACACCTTGACATTTGCAAACTTATAGCCTCTTGCATCAATTTCCTGCTTGGATGGGAATTCCAATGGCAGTATGAATTCCTTCTCCGGAACCGCGCTCCAACCGCGACTAAGCTTGGCAACAAGAAGTTGTACCAAGCCCAGGAAGCCCCTTTCCTGCCAGGGAAAACGGACAGCAACAAACCCGCCTTGCAGGCTGCCCAGAAGTCTGCTCTTCTTGCCCGCATCCGGTAGCCATATATCAACCTTGACGTTGGCCAAGAGCGGCAGCTGCCTCAGTGTCAAGAATTCCCACGCGCTGCTCGAGTCCGTCTGTGCACCTGGTTCTGTAACGGCGGATGTAGACTTGGGCTTCAACTGAGCAAACGTGTAGAGGCGGTCGTGCTCCAGGCCGGTGGGTAAGACCTTGGCCCTGTCCAACTCTATTCCTCTACACGATTTGATGGGGTAAATGTACAGACTCTCGATTTTCGGTGTCTTTCCCGCCTGCGGCTTATGTCTGGCATCATATTGCGAACGCAAGTGGCTCTCACGCTGCGGGCGGCCAAGTTTGCTATGTGTCTGCCGTAACGCATCACTATGGTCGACAGGCACCGGCGGGAATAGGATAAGAATCGGAACCAGGAAGACGATGATGGTGACAACCATGAGGAAAATGGCGCCGTAGTCGAATAGACTCGTTATCCTGGAAAGGTAGAGCATCTTGCCGGGCGATGTTATGAAGCCCCGCGGTCAGCCCTTCAGCCAAGTGATTTGTGCGAGTGGTCAGGTCGCAGTAGCTTGATTTTGTTCAGGGGTGGCGATTCGAGGAATGTGATTAGATTTATGAGATAATTCAGATGCATGGACGGAAGTTGATGTTCAAGGCCCCTGAATACAAAGGCCTGAAACCGTCAAGGCGAAGCTCCACCTGAGTCGAGGTTCAACTTTGGTTATCCACGTCACAGGAATGAGACCGTCACTGCGTAAACGCTGACCATTAGAGACGAGTCTCGGCGTTGGGCCTTTGGTCGTTATTTCTGACTGGGACGTGTTGCTTTGACGTTGTTGAATCGCTGCCGGACTCTAGGGTAGTGGAAATGCTGGGGTGTTGAGTTCGGCCTGGTGAGAATTTTCACGTCCGTACGGAGCACTGGCTATGCAATAAACGACGACATAAAGTACTGAGCTTGAGCAGAAATGAAGCCGCTCAGGTGCTCAAGGGAGTGTTGAGTACTGAAATTTGCATTCTTGTTCTCCATCTACTGTTCTTTTCACACTGCCTCTATTTTCTCTATCTGCTACGCCCAGGACTGGGCATATGCGTCACGCACTGCAAGGCCATTCCCCATTGGGTTGCAGCTTGCGCCGCAGGGTAGGTGCGATCATGACCAAGGTGCGTGCTTGCCTGGCAACCTGGGTAACTTCTCCGTACTCCGTAAAGTAGATGGTGGTGGTAATGGGCTCCCTTTACAGCAACAACACCCAACCCTGTTGTGACGGCTGATGGCGGGATATCTTGTTATTCCCGCCTCCAGCAATTAACGTTGCTTGTCCGAGGTGCCATGCACGGTCGACCTCTCGCACATCATCAAGCCGTCAGGTTACACGAACTTAGCACCCCCGCCGCGCTTGTTGTGTCTGGTCGTCCAGTCGGAGACTCTGGCTGGAATCAACATCCTGGCAACCCACACCAGCACGATGTGATTGCCCGTCACAATGCCTCCAAAACGATGACTTACATGGCCTCGGACTGTTGCTTCGTCCTCAGCCAAGGACTCAAGTGCAACAGCATCTCTTTGCCAGACGAGCCTGAGTGAAGGCTGGATCTGACAGCTCCTTTTTCAATCAACAATCATGCACAGCTGTGGGCCCCAATCCAGCTCTTCCCTTGCCATCACCACGACAGCACCACAGAGTCCATCCATGACATGAATTCAACGCAAACCATGAGCGGATTGCTCCGCCCGGCCAAGTCCGTCGACATCACACAACTACAGTGCTCTGTTGTTTGGAGCTAATTGACCCCTTTCTTCAAATTGAAATCACCCTGTATGACCCATACTGTCATATTCTACCGGGCAAGCATCACATGAATCGAAGTGATTTTTTTCTGCACACCAGCCGCTGTTCCGAGGCATGGACCCTCGACGCTCCTGGATGATCAATCCCTGGACCTGTAGGATCTGGCCGATCACTCGTACACCATGCCTGCCTGTCCGTGCCACTTTCCGCGGCAGAAACCACATTTCTCTCACTCTGGGCCATTAGGAGGTGGAGGTACACAGCATGTACGGTGGTGTATGTCGGCGTGATTCCGCCCCGTGTTTAGCGCCCAGAGTCAGCGCCACAGCTGCTGAATATCGATCCATATCATGGGCCTGCCTGCAGAGGATGCATTGAACTTGTCAGGGCCCGAGATAACAACGAACAGGAAGACGACACCAGGGGACTAGAGACAGTGCCTCCCCGGGGCGGAGACTTGGCTTGATATTAAAGGCGAGGAAAAAGGAAAACCGAACGGATGAGGCAGGTTGATGAAAAGGCATGAAGCTCGCAAGACCCGAGGGCGGTCTTCTTCGACCGAAGATGTTTCCGAGATGGACATCAAACAAAGTTTCATATCAGCAGCATGCTCCGAATTATTACAAGAGGTGCAAACGAAACATTGGAGACAAATCAGGCAACCATAGCGTATGGAGCGAGGCCACTTGTCATGAATTCAATCTTCCATGTCATATCATCCACTTCAGGCCCGAACTGGCACGCCACGCAGCTTGTTGTGAATGCCATCAGTACTACGAATCCCTGGTGATAGCATCTGTCTGTTAAGTGACCAAACTCTGCGCGGTCGGGGACCCTTCAAAGCATCGCCCCTGTCTGCTTTGATCACTTCGCCGATTGAGTGGGTGGAGCCTTGTACGGTTGCACTGTTTTGGACATCAACATCTTTGTCGCGCCTTCAGTCAATTTGGTGTATTGTACAAGACGGAGTCTTATATGCCCGGGACTTCCAGGCCCTGGAGGACACAGCAGCTCCCGTCGGAAGCATTGAAAAATTTCCGGGCCCGAACTTAGCGGTTGATGGAGTAGTACTATGTAAATGTCATCTGTCCATCTCTTGCCTGCCGCTGGACGAAACTATCCCCGTCTTCGACATGCCAATGTCAAACCTTAAGTTGCAGGCGTATTACATACATGCATATCTTGACACATTTCTATTCACTTATATATAGTATTGAGGGTGACTCAGACACATACGACAGGCGGATAAGTTCAGGTAATAATCCGGGCGCAGTGCGGTTTCTGACACAATTTTTTAGTTATCGTGACAAAGATCGTGGCAACCAGCATGGCAAGTTTCCTTGTCAACAGACTCAACACAAAGCGGTAATCTATTGAACCCTGCTGGGCAGAGGAACTTCATTCGGACGCGACCAGTCTGCCAATTCCAGCGTCTGTATTCAGGCGGAGGATATCTATGCAGCATGCCTCCAGTGGTGAGTTGCAGATGGCCACCGGTATTTGCCAGCTACGCGCAAACAGAGTCCTGACAATCATCCAGGAGCTAGCCCTAGAGAACCGCTTGACGATAGGGGACCGTTGCGACCAATGCTAAGCTTAACCAGCCTAGGTCTGATTGTAGTACGAATGTTTTCTAGAATGGCCGGATCATTACAGAACCCCTGTCGGAGAGAACTCTACCTGCTTCATCGTACTAGTACTCCGTACTCCGTACTCCATAAAGAGGGCTGGATAGCCGCCGCAACAACGTAAGATGCTGCGGATACTACTCATCAAATCCTTGTCCTTGCCCAAAGTATAGTGTTATTCTGGTTGCCTGGCTGTAATTACAGGACCAGCTAGCTCTCTCCCCTCTGCCCAGGCGCCAGGATGTTATCTCTTTGTATGTATGTATGTATGTTCGTACACTTGATACTACTGCTAGTCTCAACATGCTAATACTGGCTATTAATGCGGCTAAGTTTGACATCACGGCGCCACGATGACATTGGCACGAAAAACTGCAGTCTCGGCCCTTGTTCTGGAGTTGTCTTGCAGAGGAACCAGGTGCTTGACATTTCTTTGCGTCTACCCCTGTTGGTAACTAGTAGTATCTCAGCATGGCCGCACTTACATACAAAGTACCTGGGTAGTTTAAGCCAAGCCGCCGATCGACTTTGCGTACGTAATTCACGGGAGTTGCCCTGTGGGGGGGTAACTTGAAGTAAGTGGGCAACCGTCGTTGATGTTAAGCATACTCCGTAGAGTAGGTACCAGGTGTTAACACTTGACGGCTGATTTTCGGATAGAGGACTGGTGGACATTGTTGCGGAGCATGGTGCATACGAACAGGCCAGTCCTGTGTTGCGTCTGTCATGCCGAATCAAAAGAGAACCGCAGCAGGGTCCAGGACTACTACCTGGCAGTTAGCTAGACCAAACCCGAGCGAGAGGCAGTTGAGTGACAGGTGCTTCTGTGGATGAGTGGGCACGGGGACGTTCTTTCAACCAAGTCATCGGGGCAGCCGCGGGTTCCTGTCAATCTTCCAGCATGCCAATGCCAGGCTTCTGACTCGCACCATTTCTGCACCTTTCGTACCGCCGTGCACTGACGCCATGCCGTTCTGACCGCGCAAAGAATATGAAAAGAGTCTGTCCACCTGGCAGCCACACCGTAGAGCCAAGACTGGGGGCCTGGGGATACGGAGTGCCGGTGGCAGGAGAAATGAAGTGACCCGTCCACTGCGGTTGCATGCTCCTGGACACACTTGAACTTTCGAAGGAACTTTCGCAGATTAGCACTGGCAGGTGAACAAGCATAACGGCGACTGGATGAGATGAGCCCCAGCAACCAGCACCTCCTGCAAACCTGAGAAAACGAACGAGTATGCTGATGGATGGCCGAAGAGGTGGACGGAAGCAGCCTCGCAATACCCAACCTCGACTTGGCAGATCCTCCACAATACGTCGAGAACTTGAAAGTAGGAATAGTGGAAAGCACCGTAAAGTCCTAGCACTGGTCCCGCTGCTATGACATGGTGGTTGGGTCGCAATCCAGGCCGAGACCTCCTTGCTACAGAGAGTCTACTGAACAGCAACATCTTCACGACGCATCATCTGAGATGGCAGCACCATCACAACCAGCCCAAAACCAGTCACCAAAGACAACAGATTTCCACGTTGCGGCAGCGGGAGATATGTATTTGCAGTGGCTCACGCAGGACGTCAAAGTGCAAGTATGGAGTATCTGCACCAAGTATTACGAAAGACTTCATATGGATACACATGTACTATGTATGTATGTGGAAGCCCTGTCTGTTTGATGTCAGAGGCGCCACGATGAAATCATCCTGCCCGCCTTACTAACCGGGCTAGTCTGCACATGGCATGGATCACGGTGAATTAAGCATTTGAGAGATCATCCAACCACACCTACGCGGAGTATGGAAGCACATGGGAATCGCGGCTTATTGCAAACAAATCCCTACAAGGAGACCCTAGTAAACCCAGACGGGATGGTCCGTTTTGACTCTGCAGCATGTACGTCCTTTCTACGCGCTGTACGTATTCGTCCACCTCAGGAGTTGGAGTTCCATCTGGAGCAAGTACGTCAACAAGTATATATATCAAAGAACAGTGTTCGGAAGCGCCAGCCATTGTGCTTGGCTGAGCTTATGCATGACTGCGGACGACCAATTGTTGTGGGATGAATCAACCCTTGACGTTGCGGATGGCTTTGCAATTACATCCGCAGAGTTTCCAGAGTTGGCTTTCAAGATCGACTCAAATTAGTCTCAGCCGCCCCAGGACAGCCGCTCCACCAGGGTTAGCATGGAGGAGATGGTGGAGTACCACCATCACGTCGTATTGTCTGGAGGAGCACGTAGGCTATCCTTGCCATGTTCATTTGCAAGGCTTCTGTCCATGAACCCCCCACAGGCCGGCATTCCGACTGGAGCAGATGGACTGGCAGTCGAATGTACTGGAGATCACTTGCTTTTTCCGGGAACTGACATTCCGCCTCTCATCCCGACACTGGACTGAGTCTGCCGAAAGCAAGCCTCTCTCTGCATACACCCAAGGGCTCTTGACCGGTTTTGAACCTTTGATAGTAGTGAACGAACCACCTGTGGGTTCCTGTTCCTGTGGCCGAGCAACGCAATTATCACAACTGACATTTCACAACTTTGGCCTGCATACTCGGGACAGCCTACCGATGCCGTTCACAATACATACATACTGTGATAATATCCGGTTCAAGCCCGTTGGCCAGCCCGTTCGCCCGCCCCTTCGGATACTATAATACGCCCTTGTATTGTATCTATGAGAAATGGAGTCGAGGCTTGCTTTGACTCGTCTTATTATCTGCCCGGCATTTATCTAGCGGATGGATCCATATCATTTGCCATGCTCAATCAGCTAACAATCCACTGTGTTTGCCCGTGTGTTTTGGAATCAAGTTGGGATCTGTCCTTGGCAAAACTGTAGTCCAGCTTGAGAAGGGAGAGGGTTGCGAGCGAGGGTGAGTACTACATATTCCGTACCTGGCTCTAAAATATCCGTCTTTATTATGCTGCCTAACGTCAGCTGCCCAAGGGGTAGAGCTTTCGATTCCAACACCCATTGCCTCTGTTGGGTACCTAACCAACTTGCCCGGCCGCTGCGACCATTCAGGTGCCCGAGTAGTGTCGCAAGCGTTCTGACTGAGAATATCTATCTAGGCCAATGCTTCTCACTTCTCTCTCTACGACCTGTGGCCGTAACTAACTGAGAATCCGCCTACTACCTTGGAGCGAAGAGCTCCGTCTCCACGCCACACCACATCATATTATACCCGCAAAAGACCACCGTTACAAGACATCCTCAATCGCGTAAGGGTCCTCCGGCTTGTGTATGACGCGTCCGGCTCAAGGCTTGGGCTCTTTTATTTATTTATTCCTTTTCTGTGTGTGTTACTCTCTTCTTTTCGAATCCAGGATCTGGTGTGAACCTGTCACGAGCAACGAAGATATTGTGCCTCATCCCTTGCCGCCGTTGGCAGCTACAGTTACAGATACCCATCATCCTTGCCAACGACGACGTTCACAAGAGTCAAACTGACTCCTGAAGGTCATTTCTGGTTCTCAATATCGGGTCATACCTGCAAGCAACGCACCACTTTAATTACCTTGACCTTCGGAGTGTGGCGGACTGGTGGTTGTGCGGACCAACCCGGGCATCTGCCGTTGACAAGTTGTGTTCTGGCACTTTTGGACAAGGCTACCAGGGGTAACTGCAACTCCCTGTCATGTGCCCCATCTAACACAACCACTGCTTCCGTCACTATACAGGGGGTTGATGCTATTCGAAGGAAGGTGTTTCCCCCCCTCAGACGCCCGTCTGGAGGACAGCA
Source organism: Metarhizium robertsii ARSEF 23 (assembly GCF_000187425.2). NCBI lineage: Eukaryota > Fungi > Ascomycota > Sordariomycetes > Hypocreales > Clavicipitaceae > Metarhizium > Metarhizium robertsii. Next base: position 1,109,355 of record NW_011942204.1, read on the forward strand.
CCCACTTTTGATGTACGAGCTGGCCCCTACGACGTCTCCGTAAACTGGAAAACGTTCGGAAATGGTTTCCTTGCCTGGTTTCCTTGCTTAAAGATACATCTCTCAGACACACCTGCAAGATCTCAAATTCCCGCCGCGCCTCCGGACTGATTGTCGTCACATTCTTACAACAAGGAACAACAAGCCACCTCCATTCCGCTTCTTTACCAAACATCGTCGCTGGGCTTTGCGGCCGATTCGTGGCATCAGAACCGGCAATCTTTGAACTCACGCTTGATAACGTCTAATGCCATCGGATCCCGTGACCATCTTTTCAGGGCTAGCACGCCTGGTTACATTCTTTGCCTTGAGCACGGCAAACAAAATCAAGGCAGACCCACGGCGGTGCCAAAACAGTCAGTCCCCGAAGCCGTCCTCGTCAAAAAAGGGTGTTGCTGCTGACTCTGCTTACCCTAGCGGGAGTTGATACATCCTCTGTTCCATGACACGGCTGGATAACTGTGGGATCTCCCCCAGACTTTACGCGACTGCTGCGGTATAGCTCCGCTTGGTGGCAATCTAAGCCCACACCTCTGCAGCGAAACACATTGTTTGCCCTATTGAGTATGGTATATACACCCCGGTGCTGGAAAAGGCTGCATCCATCGACATATATACCGGCATCACTTAACATCATCCCCAAGAAGTCGTCATGGATGAGTATTATCACCATTTCCTGACATCAATGTCGGGAGTGGGAGGTTATTTCCCTAGCAATCCCGAAGAGTTGAGCATGTCCACCATGCCAGGATATCACGTTCCAATATCAGGCACGATGATGCAAAACCCATATCATAATTTGGGACATTTGGGAACGTATCCTGACCAATCCCATCTTCATGCGTCAAAGACTGGGAAAGGTAGGAAAAAGTCTATCACGGGTCCGACCTTTGGAACTGATCATGTCAAACATCGACGGACACGGTCAGGGTGCTTCATGTGCCGGAGCAGGCGCGTAAAGGTAGTACCTCCATGCTCCAAACAGTATTGCCAAGTCAGAGAATCATGCTAACCACGGCTTCGAGTATCTGTAGTGTGATGAGACCCGTCCGATATGTGAACGTGAGTAGATGCAACTCTCAAGCCGAGGGTATTCTTCTACGGTGCCATCTACTTCCCAAACCCAACTCCTGTCGCAGTGCTAATAACCATCAGGTTGTAAAAAGGGCAACCGTGATTGCGTCTATCCTGACCCGCCAGCTTCAAAAAGCTCCAAGTCCAAAGACAATAATACATCTCAGAAGACGAGCCCAAAATCATCGAATGAGGGGGACGACGCTGATATGGACCGGGTCACAAACTCCCTTCAGACGATCCTCGACGAGGACGAACCTGAAGAATTATCTTCTGAAGAGAGGTCCGATTCTCAACTATCAGGAAGCAAAGCCACAGGTTCCTCAAATCGCAACGTCACCACGCGGCAAAGCACTGAAAGCTTATCACCGGACGGAATCAAAGATTCTTCTCCTTCAGTATCGACTGGCGGCAGCAGTGTGACTGTGGCCCCGTCCATTGACCTAAACATACCTACGGATGGCCGTGCCGATTGGTCGCATCTTCCCTTGGACTACCAACACTACCTGAATTATTTTGTGGAAAATATCACCAGCTTTCACTATAGCATCATGCACGATGCTGATGACTTCTTTGGTACTATTCTGCCTTCTCTAGCTGTTCAACACGAACCTCTTCTTAATGCTGTTGTTGGCTTTGCAACATATCACGCCACCCTGCAGAATCCCGCTGGCAAACTCCAGGACTTCTTGAAATACTACAATAAAAGTGTCACACTTCTCCTGGAATCTATAAATCGAAAGGAGATGAACAATATCCTGAACCTGATAACCATTCTGCAGCTATTGACCATAGAAGTAAGCTCTTCTTGCAGCCTGACACGGCAAGGAGAGAGATGCTGACTATTACTACAGGAATATTTTGGTGATTGGATTAATCTCATGGGACATCAAAAAGCGGCCTTCCAAGTTATTCGAAAAATATTCACCCCTGACACGGTTATGCACACGCCAGTTGGACGAGCCTGCATCGATTGGTACACCCGCTACGACTGTTACGTCGCCATTATGGGTGGGTTCCCGACTGATCTGCCACGGGAGTGGTTCAACCGAATGAACGAGTACAACGAGTCGCAACTTGGCGCCAGCCCCGACGAGTTTCGCTGGAAAATTAGTTCTCGATCTACTCAACTTCGCTCCATATCGTACGATATGTCTATGCTCTACGCACGTGGTAGTCGCGGGCAAATAGGACCCGAAGACTTCACCAAGGAGCACAAGAGAATAACCAACGAACTTCTCGAGTGGAAATCGACCTGGGATGCCGCCCTTTCGGTGCCGGAATATTTGGTCACGGACTTTTCTTACCAACGCGACGTGGTTCCTGGTGACATCGTGAATCCGTACATGCTAGGTCTTCTTTACGAGCAGCCACTCTTCACAAATACCTTGATAACCACTGAATGGACCTCTATCATGATTATGCACCTATCGCAATCGTCGGACATCCCTGCGGAACAGGTTTTTATAGAGATGGCAAAACATGCCTACACCATATGCCAGTATTTCGAGACTGTAGAATTTTGGCCACTGAAACCCAAGGGAGCCCTAATACCACTGCAGCCTTGTATTTCCATTGCTGCTCTCTTCCTGCCGCGAGACTCTCGTCACCAGATGTGGGTTCGCAGGAAGTTTGCTCTACTAGACACAATGGGGTGAGTATAGCCCGTCTCCTAACCAGAACCGGCGGCGCAATGCATTAGTTGCCTTGAAACAAGAACTGCAGAGTCACTGTCTAACACCATGTTCAAGATTTATACACCCTACTACACGACGAATCAAAATGGCGCACCTGTTCCGTGACCCGTCCTGTGCCCATTGGTGGCTACCAAACGACGAAGGGTTGACTCCAATATTGCAAGCAATTCGCACTTTTGCAGACGAGCGAAACACAGCAGCTGTGAACGCCCAACAGGAAAATATTCGGGAAGTCCGCCATTTATTTGCCAAGATGGAGGCCGCCGAATTAGCCCTAACAGCGGGCAACGATGTGACGGGCATGTCTTGATTTGGATATTGGCGTTGTACGTGTGAAAAAAATTTGGAGAAACAAAAGAGCAACAGGACCTAATATTACTGATGAAAGGAGGACTTCTACCTACCTTTATACTGGTAGGGTATTTCTTGTATATTGTAAACAACAAAATATGGCGTTCTCTAGGAAGCATGGCGATGCTTGAAGATTATTCCCCTGATAGATGCTAGGATACAAATACCTGGCGTGTTGAACATAATAAAAGTGTTTTCCACTAGACGGCTTATTACGTGTCAAACATCATATAAATCCGGTGGTTCGCGTCTTTTTTTCTAGAGCTGTTTTCAAATTCGCGACAAAATATCCCATGCAAGTCACAAAGTCCTCCAAGTTGGAGGCCTAAGAAACACGATCGCTGTTCGAATTTGGTGAATTATACAATATGCTCTCATTCGTAAGAGGAATCCCGAATTTTGAGAAAGGTGTGTGTGCGAGGATTGTAACGCTACAACTACCATTATCCTACTTGGAAACATCCCACCACTCCCCGGGGGTAATGTACCATGCACCAGGTCATTCATTCTCGTGTCATGCTGTTTACTCTGGATCAGGGACGTGTCCAGATTCTCCAGCCATGTCCTCTGACTTGGTCTCCTTGGCTGGTTCCTTTTCCTCCTCAGCTGACTCTGATGGGTCGGGGGCGGTTTCGTCTGTCGGTTGTTTTGATTCCTCATCGTCAGTTTTTGTCTCTGAAGAGGATTCCTCGACATGAGGTTCGGACGGTCTTGTATCGGTTTCAGCGGACGGAAGGGGAATGTTGGACTCTTCATTTTGGTCTTCGTCTTGATTGCTAGCGAGCTCAGGCTCTACAATTGTCTGATTTGCCTCTTCTGCTTCTGCTTCCACTTCCGCTTCCGCTGGTGCCGGCGGCTCCACTGGCTCTGGAGGGTGTTGTTCCTCTGATTTGGAAGCCCCTTCTATGACGGAGCGCTCAACAATGACAGGTACTTCTGCGCTTTCTGGCTCCTGGCCAGTTGGGCGAGTGTCAGAAATGTGCAGACTTTCCATCTTGTTGGAAACGTTGTCTGTGTCTTCTTCGTCCGCTTCTATTACGGTTGTCACGGCACTGCCTGTCGAAGGACTACTCCTAATGTGTCTTCGAGTGTTGGTGCGGCCACCGGGGTGCAGACCGTCATCTTCTGTTCCAGCAGGCCGCTGCTGTGATGCCGGCTTGAGAATAGCTGGCGGGGGCTTGTCGGCCTCGGCCTCGATCGGGGGCGCTTCGAGACCCTCGGCTTCCGGTGGGAGCTTGTAGTTCTCAGCCGGGAGCAGATCGTACTGGTCGCACACCGTCTTGAAGAAGACATACAGACCGGTCTGGCTTTCCACGGACCAGAATACGCTGCGGTGCTGGAACCAGGCGTGGGCGAAAATGCGGTGTAGTCTTCTGAATACATTTACGAGATTTTTCACTCCGGCATTCTTGCTGTGAGCATCGCTGAGGACTGCGAACCGACTGGGGAAGAGCTTTTGGTCGGACACGACGTTGGCTGCCCAGTCGAGCGTGTGGCAGCAGTAGTCGATGGCGCAGCAGCTCTTGGGTTGCTCATGGACCGCGCATAGAAACTGCCACTCGGAAGCTCGCATCTCGGGACACGTTTGCGCACTGCAAGGAGGGGTGTCGAAGAGGAACCCTACGACGAGTTGGTTGCATTTGGAGATGAGGAATCGACAAAGCTCGTAGAGCCAGATGGTGCGATCGATGCCCGCGGGAGGTTGGGTGAGCTGGTGAGCTGTCTCGCGCGTTATCGCTTGCGTGCCAGAGGCTGTGCGGTCGTAATGCAGGGCAGCAAGATGCTCCTGCAACTGAAAGGCTGAATCAAGCTGGCGAGAGGCTGCTCGTCAGCGATGGATTGCAACATATTTGTGTGAATAGAGCCACGATGCTTCTCACCTCGCTCAGAGGCACCAAAGGTGGCCCGGCAGCCATATCAGCAGCCTTTGTCCCCGGATGTATGCGACGCCTGGAATTGGCATCCAAGACGGATTGCTCCATTTGTGTAGCATGAGGACTTGCCGGTGCTCCTCCTGATGGCGAGTTTGGGCTGATTTGGATCTCGGCGGGCGGGGGAGGGCTCGGCAGACGAGGCGAACTGGGAGCCAGCGCCATTGTCGGTACTGTTGTGTGATTGCTGGAGCTCTTAGAAATATGGCCAACAATTGTTGTCGTTGTGTTGTTTACAAGCTGCAGATGCCCGCCCAGAGGCAATGACAGGCTCGGCGCTTGTTCGCTTGATCGTGTGCGTGCTTGTCTTTGATAGGTGCATCTGGCGGCGAGTGCTGTGTAAATGCATGGAACCTGCGCTAAGTGGATACAAGCGGCTTAGCGGGGCATGCTTGGAGGCGACGTGAACAACGCCAGCCAGACTTGCCATGAAGCTCGATCCACCACGTGAACGAATTGGTGGACGCGGCTTGCATTTGGGGAGCGAATTACCTTTGTCCTTTGTATTTTTTTTTTACTGAAGTCTCGCCCTTGATCTTCTGATTGATCCTCTTTCGTCGCGTATATAGGGAACATCGCCGGCCGTAATGGATTTCGATGACGATGCCCCTCCAGAGTTGGTTGACACTGCGGGGCAGATTGAACAAAATGGTGAAGAAATTACTGTCAAAGTCCCTATTACAATTGTGACTGGTCTGTGCTCTCAGTCTTAAAGGGAGAATCGAATAGTACGCGTGTTGCTGATGCAAAATTAGGTTACTTGGGAGCTGGAAAGACTACACTGTTGAATTACATCTTGACGGCTCAACATGGCAAGAAAATTGCCGTTATTATGAATGGTTTGTGTCTTGAATTCACCTTCAGCGGAACTGGGCTAATCCTCGTTTCTTGCCTCGCAGAATTTGGAGATTGTGCGCAAACGAAGCAGTGATCCATCCCACATAAATGAATTCTAACACCTCAGCAGCACTGGACATTGAAAAGTCTCTTACCGTCAACCAGGGAGATGATAGGGTGGAAGAATGGCTAGAAGTGGGAAACGGCTGCATTTGCTGTTCAGTCAAGTAGGTGGTGGTATGGGGTTGACAAACAGTCGATTCTAACCTTGGCAGGGATACGGGCGTAAATGCCATAGAGTCTCTTATGGAAAAGAAGGGCGCATTCGATTATATCCTCTTAGAAACCACAGGCCTCGCAGACCCAGGCAACATCGCGCCGTTGTTTTGGGTAGATGATGGGTTGGGAAGCACGATATATTTAGATGGAATCGTTACCCTGGTCGACGCGAAAAATATTCTGCGCAGCTTGGATGATCCGACTGGGAAAGTTGAGGGGCATCAAGACCATGATGACCACGGGCCGCTGATGACGACCGCGCATGTGCAAATATCTCATGCAGATGTCATCGTTATTAATAAGTCAGACCTTGCTACAGATGCCGAGTTACAGCTTGTCAAGGCGCGAATCCAATCCATCAACGGCCTAGCAAAGTTGCATGTTACAGAGAAGAGCGTCGTGCCCCAATTAGAAGGACTATTACTTGACCTGCATGCATACGACCAATTCAACGAAGCGAATGAACGGCTCAAAGGCCACAGTCATCTCGATCCCGTAAGTCAGCGAACAGAGCATTGCCTTTACTAGAGAATGAGTCATGTTGGCTAAGCAGACCAGACCATATCAACAATGTCAATTCCAGTGCCCTCCCTCTTGCCAGGTAAGGTGGCCGAGGTGGACAAGTGGTTACGCTCTGTGCTGTGGGACAACAAACTGCCGGGAAGCGAGAAAGAAGGGGCGTTCGAGATTCATCGATCCAAGGGGCGCATAGTCTTGCGAGATGGGACGGCCAGGATGTTGCAGGGTGTGAGGGAGGTGTTTGAGCTGACCGACGCCCCAGAAACTGCGCAGGTGCAACCAGAGCAAGGCAAAATTATATTTATAGGGCGAAGGCTTGTAGAGGAAGATTTTGTACGGAGCTTTAACAATGCCATCAATTGAGCAGCCATGAAGGGCAAGCGAAATTAATCAAATCCCCAACGAGACTGATGATATATTGGATGAAGAAATGACGGCAAATTACGTTGACGTCGTCATGTCCCACTGGGATCTTGCTGCGAGTTGCCGTCAGCCTTGGCACAAGCGTGTGAGCGTGATTGGCCCGGAGCCGCCTTCGGCACGGACCCACTTGAATCCGGCCAGCGACTTCGTGGGTAAGTTAGCCTTGTTAGCCTTTCTGAAGATCGATTCCATCACAAGATCGGGGACTAAGCAATCTTCAACCTTTAAACGGCGAAAGCAACGCACACGTTACATACCAGACGAACAACACCCTTCAAATAGAATACGGATTTCTCTGCGACGCGAATTATAATATTGGTTCCACGCGATTACGAAGACATTATGAATCGGCCAGGTAGGACGTGCCCAAGTCTTCTTCCGCATGATCTTCAATCCTGCCACCTCGTTACGTCGCCCGGCCCCGTCTTTGGCCAGAGTGCTATGCTAGCTGGTGCATGACGGGGAAGACTTTCGTCCGCAGATTTGGAAAGGAGTTGCTATATCTCTTGCCTGGCTACTTGCCCTGCAAAGAGCGAAGATTGGGCCATCTATGAAGATCAAGCGATTGACGATCATATCGTATTAGAGGGCATTGGGCTCTTTCAGCGTATAGTCAACAGTTGGCGCATTAGTCTTTGAACATTTAGAGGCTAATGCGTTCTGCTTGGGCAACAAAAAAGATGCTGTCAAGGAACCGGACTAACGCGATACATTGGAAATAGGAACGGTGCCGCAGTCTCTCAGAGGCATGCCTGGCAATTTTGGCGGTCAGCAACAGCCTCAACTACCAGGACGATCGGTATCGAGCCGGCTGCCAAACGGGAAGCTAGGTATGATTTTGTACCGGCGTTAAGAAGCTGCAGCCGTCGATCACACGACCGTGAGGGCTGACACTGTTCATTTACGAAATTAGCAAACAACGGATCTGGCTGGGCATTCGGTGGAAATATACCGATGGGAGGTGCTGGATTCCAAAATCAAGCCCGGCAAATGGGAGGAAATGTGAGTTTTGCGCAGAGCTTGAGCGGGTCGCAACCTGCCACTCCGTTGGACTTAAAGTACGTGCTTTCCGTTTGTCTTCTCACCTCTTGTTCACCATTTCCATTCTGCGTCACCAACGCCGCCCTCGTCTGGATTTTCTTCTGCCTTTTACCTCATCTTGTTGCTTTTTGAACATGCAGACCACGACAGGCATATGCAGCGGACTGGCTGGACTAAAGCCACCAATGCTACAAACATCCAACTGGGATTATGCCGCCGTTGTCAAGGGGTAACCTTTTTTTTTCTCTCTCTGGGTGTCACCATGACGTGATACCTCTGTTCGTAGCTTACTTCAAGGGAACGCGTGCTGACAATCCTTACAGCGAGTTCCCGTCGCTGTCGAACAACTCACAGCTCAACAACGCCAACCCTGCATCGATGTGGTCGTCGGGAGCATCCCGAAACTTGAGTGGGCCTATTCAACGAAATCAATCGACTCCCGTCTCATCTCAGCAAGGAGGCCAGGATGATTTGTTCGCATCAGGCTCATCGCGTTTGCCTTTACACCAAACCTCCTTTCGATTTGGTAACCAAGGGAATATGGCGACAGCCTCCCAAGGACAGCCAAGTAGCGTTGATGATTTTCCTCCGTTAAATAGAGCTGGAAATGGGGAGATTGGGTCGGATCGAAGTGGAAATCTGATGTCATTGGCGTTCGGATCGCAACAAGGAGCGTCAGGAGCGCAGAGGGGTAATGGCCTTCTAAATGCTTTGTCCGCCAATAGTCGGGCAAACGATGTGCGGTCGCCTCCCGGAGTTGGTGAGTCGTGAACCAAGATCCTCTCGGATGAGGTTGACTAAGCGAGCTGATACCTGTAGCATTAAACCGCGGCCAAGACCCGAAGCGGCTGGGAGCCGACGACGATAGCAGACAGAAACCCATTTCCAGGGAAGACGGCTTAGGCAAATCTACTGTTGATGACACGAATCAAAACCCCCTAGGAGCAATCGGAAACGAGGACTCGATTGCAAAGTTACGAGATGTGAAGGAGAACAAGGCCCCGGACGCGGTAGATCCTCTTGGCGGAATGAGTGCCGTAGACAAATGGGGAATCAAAGGACTGCGGACATTAATGAACAACTACCCGGATTACCAGGCAATGGTAGTTGGCATGGATCCCATCACAATTGGACTTGATATCAACTCGCAAGAGTGAGAATGTTCCAGCTTCCAATTACGCAGTTTGTCTCACTAACAAAGCGCAGGATGATTTCGACACAAGTTTACTCGCTCTTTGATGATGCCCCCCCTCGGCCGACAGTTAATGGTAGCAAGTTCCGACTTCCAGAGTGCTACAATGTGACGAACGTCCAGCCAATTGAAAGCAAGATTCAGAATTTCAACGAAGAAACTCTGTTTTGGATATTCTACAGCTGTCCCGCAGATGTCAAACAGCAGATGGCAGCGGTAGAATTGTAGGTCGAAACTTTGGACTAGTAGTTTTGGTGTGTACCTTGGGTTAACAAACGTGTGTAGGCATTCTCGAAACTGGAGATGGCACAAGAAACATCAGATATGGCTCACCAAAGATGAACACATGACCCCACAGATCCTGAGCCCAAACCACGAGCGGGGATTCTATATTGTGTGGGATACAGACAACTGGCGAAAGGACAGGGTAAAGAACTTCATACAGCTTCCACGACTTAGAACGTTGATGGCTAACTTGGTTTGTTTTAGCGAGAGCTCACTCTGTTCTACGGCGACTTGGATACTACATTGAACCAACCGCCTGCAATATCTTAAACTAGGGCACGGGTGGCGGAGGATGGTGTATGTTTATGCAGTGGAAATCGGGTTTGCTTCATAGCTGGTCCTTAGGACCGGTCGGCGTTCTGCCACAAAAGAACGGGGGCAATGGTTCTTTGCGGCATATGAACTTGGTTCGGTGGCCGGAGGGCTGGGAATGCATTATCAGGTTGTTATCGGCAGGTTTTTTGCCATATTTTATGGTATATGAAGCATACGATTGCCGCTCCGCAATATATGACGTTCCTGGGCAATGTTTCATGGAAACGCTACGAGCAGCCAGTGACGTGAACGTGATGCAGTGATGCTTGCCACAAAGCATATCTGTCTCTTAAGCTTTGGAGATATCAGTGCACAACGTGAGAAAATATTTCTCGAAGAAGCGGATTGCCCCATACCCCTCTGTTGTCCCCGGACGTCATGCGGGTATGATAAAAGAGAGTGTGGTGTGCCTTCCGTGGTGCAGGTGGTTCTGACTTGGAACCAGTTATTGATTATTAGCCGAGGTTCCACCACCCTACTAAGCCAGACATTACTACCAGGTGCACACCGTCAATAGCGGCTCCGTTGGCACGGAACATTTGTGGTCCGACCACTTCACATCGCGTGCTCTATAGACCTCACTCCTTTATTTCTATCCACGAATCATCGATCTGTCGACCTATAAGGGCACAACGGTCAGTGGCTTGCTAGTTGTCCATTGCTATCAGTTAAACTAGCACCACCACCACGCTGCTGCATAAGTCTCACGCGAGATACTTTTGCCACTCGACCTGACTGGGCAAACCAATCTGGCGAGTGACACCGGTTTGTTCCTCCGCCCACAGGCTTCCCGCGACCCAGCATGGCCAATGAACAAATATCGCTGCCATACCTGGCAGGAATCCTACTCCTGTCGGGGCTCATAATACGATACCTGTTCTTTTCCGGAACGCAGACACCTCGGCCGACAAGGTCACCGGAGGACGTACGGAGGTCACGAGAAACAGCAGTAGAGCGGATACAACAGATGTTTCCCCAGGCGGAAAGACGGAGCATCTTGTGGGATTTACAGCGTAATGGGGGCAGTATTCAAAATACTACGGAGCGAATCTTGGCTGGGCGGCTTGAGACTGTAAGCACATCATTCTCATCTGCAGATGCACCGGAATGCGTTGCCAATGGGATCTGGGTTGGGCGTGGGATCTGGGGATGTCGGCTAACATAGGGTATGAAATAGCCTCCTGTTACGTTCCAACCACCCCCTCCGCCAGGGCAAGCTACGGCCGGAGCAAGCACTGTTTCTGCGACGAGACAAGCCGACAAGCCATCACAACCAGACCTAATAACGCGATATAACCTAAAGAGCAAGATTACTGAAGCAGCATTTGAGGAGGACGCCAAACCGAAAGGCTGGAGTTCGAATCGGGACGAACGCCAGGCGTCGTTGCAGAAACGACGAGATGAGATGATCTTGGCAGCGCGGCGGAAGATGGAAGCCAAGATTGCAGCGGAGAAAAAATAATTAAGGGGGGTGAGATGGGACTGGAAGAGATGGTATATTTTGTACGACGAATATATTTGTTTTCAGCGATGCAATTCACTCGGTTATGCTGTCACTTGACCACCAGTGCTGGGGGAACCACTGCGACCAATAAAGGTGGCTTAATATTGTCCTTTGGGGTTCCGATGACAGCTCAATGTAGAAACTCTTGACCGGTACCCGGAATTTGTATAGTATGTGAGGGTTTTTTTGGTGGGCTTTTTTGACAATCAACACTAGCTGCTTGTTGAAGTTGACATGAAGTTGAGAATGAGACTGTAGGTTTGTGTCTACATTGTGTATAAGTAGGTATGGCTGGGGACCGTCTAAATCCTGGCTGGGAACAAGCAAGTATCATGTAAACTTGAGCGCCATGACAGTGAAGGATCGCATTTCTTACTAAGCAGCTTATAACAAGAGAAGCGCGTCAAGAATTAAGCTGTCTTTGATCTTGACTGTCAACGTCGCCACGTTTGGAGGGGTATTCTGTAAGTGTCAGGTACGGGGTACTCTGTACTTAAGTACCAAATACTTTGACAAGGACCTGGTCCCTGAAATAGCAACGACAAAGGCGTCATGAAACAATCATCAAGCGATTGATGATCGGATTTGGATCAAGGGAGTTGAGACCACATAGTCGACGTGACGGAGGAACTTGCTTGCGTACGCAGTAGATCCTTGGCATTTCTCGCTTGAGACTGGTACTTGATATGCCTTGAGAGTGTCTGCTGGAATGGACCGTGGTGGAGGCCGCTCGGGTGCCGAGTCTCGGCCAAAACCAGCAAATGTTCCGTTCACTCTGTATAAACGTGCCTGCCTAGCAGCCTAGATGCTCCGTATGGACGGAGTAATGTTGTGCAATAAACCATTGAGTTGCGATGACGTGCGTATTCATCAACTAACTACTGCGTACCTAGGTACTTAAGTACTCAGCCACATTCAACTTTGCAGCGGCGCCATTAAAAGACGACCCGCTGCGTCACCGCGGGGACCACATGCAAACTGCAAGTGCGATTTTGTGTACCAGACACCAGACACCTTGGCTGGTCCCGCATCCTCCCCAGGTCCAGTCCGCTGGTCCCTGTCAACGTGTGATTTATGCGAAGCCAACCAATGTGAATACTTTCACGGAAGCCCTCTCGATCCTCGACTTTCCTAATCTTGAGCTTTTCCTCTCTTTTTGGTTTCTTTTGCACTTCCCGTGGTATTTCAAGATACAGCCCTGGTCTGTCTATTCCTGCGTTATTTTTCAAGCTGACGTCAACTTCGCAAACTTGGGTAAGCTACGCATTCAACTTTGGCTCAGACTGGGAGGCCTTCCGAAACATTCCACCTGCAGGCTCGACGGATGATCAAAGCTCGCTTTGTCGTCTACCTTCCCTATTGTATGGTTACTGACCACTCTCAGCTCTACTTATTAGATTAATTACCTTTTGGTGTCATACTCGAGTGGCTTCGTCGCTCGCACTCCGCGAAGGAAGGGCCGACCTGGGACCAAGCGCTTCACCACTACCAGTCCACGGACGTCGACACCCGATAGACAACTCTTCACTGTCATGTTGATTGAGAAAAGCCTGCTAGAATTCGACTTCAGTATCCCCGTTTACCATCTGCAGGACCCGGCCAACGCCTTCTTCAATGGCAGCCCAAAAGGATTACTACGCCGACCTTGGGATGCCGCGTGATGCGGACATTGAAGCAATCAAGAAGCAGTATCGAAAGTTGGGTGAGGATAAATACTCCCACACCAGATAAACGAAATCTCCTTGCTTCAAAGCATGCTGACTCAATGATGCAGCGTTAAAATATCACCCCGATAGGAACAGCGGCAACGAAGACGAAGCTATTGCCAAGTTTCAAATCATCCAGGAGGCTCATGAGATCCTCTCGGATCCAACCTCAAAGGCGAAATATGACGCTACTCTGGGAAGGAGCCGATATCCCGGGGCCTCGGGTGTGAGGGGAAACCCTTGGGCCGATGTTGGCCAACAGTTTCCCACGCCTCCACGACGATCAACGGCCGCGAGAAACGCAACCTCAGGGGCGCAGCGGTGGCAGACAAGATTCTCGAGCGGGGTGCCCCCTACGGCAAAACAAACTTTTGGATCCGATCCAAATGCGAAAAAGAACGCTGCCAAGGCGTTTGAGAACATGCGCAAGAATACACGGGGCGAACCTCGTCCATCTGAGCCGCCTCCACCGCCTCCACGACAACCACCAAGAACGGAATCGGCGAGACAACGACAAGAAGCCTCTTTCGGCTCCAGGAAGTCTGGTTACTATCCTCGGTCGACTATGCCTGGGGACGAGGCCCCTGTATCAAATGCAAATTACACCAATTCTGAACGACGGAATGTACCACAGCCCCCGCCTCGAAAGCCAGTGCCAAGCCCAATGCCCGATCCGTTAGGACAGTTTAGGGAGAAAGGAGCCTCGTCTGATTCACGTCACGGTACGTCTTATACTTCTCGAGGAGGGCAAAAGACAGATCCTTTTGCTGCAGTGCCGTTAGGCTGCGCTAAGAACGCTCGCGACGACAACCTTGCTGACGAGGGATCTGCTTCAGATGACAATCAGCGCAGCTCTAATGTTCCAAGACGACCGACTCAAGAAGAGCGGGATGCAAATCTTCGAGTACCGACAGATGGAGGCCAACATTCTCAAAGTGCGGACGAGGGTACGAGAACGTATGCCAATACGTCGTCTGAGTCACGGGCCGACGCGAGATTCGACGCCGATCCTACAAACGGGACTGCGAAATCTCCTATGGATGATAATTGTAAGTTATTTCCGCATGTATAACACGCTGCAACACACCAAAGCTTACGCGCCATTAGCAACGGGCAACAAGGATGAACCTACTATGTATGAAACTCCTCTTAATCACCATCGTCATAAAGTGTCAATCTTTTCCACATATCCAGGCTCCACAAAACCTGGGATGGCGTGGACATCTCCGACAGCCGGTCTTGATAGTTCAGGAACCGTGTATCAACAAAGGTCTCCGAGTGGGAAAAAGGGTGGCAGTGTCACACTTTTGTCGTTTGAGCGACAACAGACCAATATCTTGAATAGGCTTATCAACAATAAGGAAGGCCTTCCGTGGCTCACGGAAGAAGAAGGATGCATTTTGTCAATGGGTTGCTACACAGAGACATCGAAACATGCACAAGCAGCTAACCGAACCCGATCACATAGCTTTAGCTTCCCTATAAACGATGACACTTTTGCGGAGACTCCAAACGTGCCTGGCGGACACGGCTTCGCGAAGAGTAGCCTTGATGACATAAACACCAGTTTTGTCAAGGACGACAACTCGAACACGTATCAGTTCAATGCCGGCACGACTGAAGAGGACGCCAATGTGGGTTTTATGCCCTCTTCGTGTACTCAACGAGCTCGTCGCTCGACGATCAAGCGTCCAACCATGCATCACAGTGATAGTGCTAATACAACCTCTCATGCTGCGCAGGTCGAGGGTGGTTTTAATCCCGATGGATGGAGCGACAAATTCAATGCTCAGACGTTTGTCCCACAGCCACAACCTGGCCCGTCTGCTTCGCCAACACGCGCTAGCCGCACCAACTCTAGGAAAACAAAGATTAGGCCGATGGCAGGGACAGCAGCGACAGTTGAAGAAAGCAGTAGCGAAGACGAGACCTACGAATGGCGCGGAAGAAATGCAGAGGCGCAAGGGCAGGCACCAGCGACTGATAGCCCGCAGGCTATGGATATCGATTCGCCGATGTCCTCTGGTGCATCTGCAACTCAAACGGCACGAAATATCCCCGTCGAGCCATCTCGACCAGAATGGCGTGCCGGGAAAGTAGCTGGCGGCATGGCTAACGATGAAAAGCCACAGCGACCGGCAAAAGTTCCTCTGGACGCAAATGCTGCGGGTTCGGAAGATAGTGAAGAGTTTAGGGCGAATTTTGCAGACCTTAAGAACGTTCCGCCCTTCTCCCAGCAAAAAGAAGGTCTCGAGTCCTTCGACGGAATGAAGGATAATTTACCTTTCGAGAGCAAAGCATCTGACGGTCCACGAGTCAAGGTACCAAGACCTGTACCTTTGGAGTTTCCCTCAGTCCCACTGGCACCCCGTCTGCCTCCCACAGTCGCTATCGACGGGATGAAACCAAACACTGCCTCCTGGACGAAATATGTTGGCAATTTTGAAAGTTACTTGCGACAATGGGACACGTTCAACGGGCTAGTTGTTGATCATTTCGCTACTAGAAAGTTACTGATTCAGAACACGAGAGCAAGCAAGGGATATGGCTTTTTGGCAGCTCGTGGAGATGCCGATTTACAAGCGTATTATAGCTGGGTTCAGCAGGATAACGATGTGCGAAGACAATGGGTCAGTGTATGTGAGGAGCATGAATCACGGCTGCGAGAATTTATGGCGTTTAGAGACAAGATGAAGGACAGTCGCGCTTGAGCCCGGGTGTTTTTGATCGGATTGCAATTCTTTTATACTTAGCGCGAGATGGAATAGTCGCATTTATTGTGTATTTGGGAGTTGGGAAGAGAGAATACTCCCCTGGAAATAAACGATACCCATGGATTTACGTGGTAGATGTATTTTCCTTGCGATAGAGCTTCAAGCATAGAGAGGGGGTGGCCGTCCATGCAGGCAGGGTGTCATGAGAGCTTTCATACATGGCTCTCTTAGGATATGTTTATTTGCTTACCTGAGTACCTACGTAGGTAGTAGTGATCCATCGATACTTGTCGTTAACACAATACAATATCTAGCTCACTACTTCTTACCTGTTATTTTATCCGAACAGACACGTTGCCCTAGTAGCAGTAATGACCAAGACCATAACAGTGCATCAAGACGTTTGTTATTTCCACAAGGAAAAAATATTGACTCCGCCAACCACGTGGTGTGCCCTGTTGCGATGTTCACCGGGACCGCTCGCTTTGCGGATCAACTCACTTTTTAATCACTTTTGGCTTCAACCACGGAACATCTAGCAGGCTTCCATGTACATTGTGCACATCCGCATCATCGGAGGATCTTATTTCTTCTCCGCTCTTCTCCTTTCCCTCGCGGCTCATCCCTAGACCTTACTACTCCTTACCTGTCATCTCTGCCTTGTCATTTGCGACTCTGTCAAACATTCATCTAATACACATTTTCTTCTCACTCTCCTACACAACAACCGCTGGACAAAATTCTTTTCCCTAAACTCGAAATGGATCCAAACGGTGACAAAGTCGACGGCAAGGCCCTTCCCTGGACCGAAGAAGCCAAAGTAAGTATCTGGTACTTCCCACTCATTGACACAAGGTGAATGAGGCAAAGGAGCCAATGGACGGTGGGTGTCAAAGTAGGAATTTGTCCATCATAGAGATGCGTGTGGGGGAGTAGTGTTCCGTGATATAGGAGCATCATGCCGGGATTTCGGCCTCGGCCTGCACCTGCGACTGACGGGCATACAGTTCCAGTTCCTCATCCGCATTGTCGCTCAGCTTCGCGAGAACGGACGGTCCATCAACTGGCAGAAGATCGACATGCCAGGCCGTACTGTCAAGTCTATGCAGAATATGTGGACAAAGATTAATAAGATGATTGCGGAGGTTGAGACGGAGAGCGGAGATGCGCCAATCAAGAGGCCAAGTCGTGGGTTCCCCCCTATTTCTTTTCTTCTTTTTTTGTCTCTTCTGTTCGCTTCTACCTTGGTTTCCGACTACTTCTTCCTTTTCACCTGTTTGAAGAATTAAGCGGTCTTGAGACGCTTTCCTTGGTTGCTGGCTTGCCGTGGAGAATTGGGAACTTGATGACTGATAAGCCGGCAGCTCGCAAGAGGACCCCGAGGAAAGGTCAAAGTGTCGCCGCCTCAGAAGATGATGACGAGCGTTCGACCCCGGCAAAGTCTCCTCGGAAGGCGGTGCCCCAGAAACGTGCCTGTGAGTCCTCACTGTTCGTGGTAATAGGCAACTTGGGACTTGGGACTAATTCTGGTATAGCCACTGGTAGGGGCGGTAGTGCCAAGAAGCTCAAGAGAGGAGCCGATGACATCGACGACGAAGACGACATGGTGTTCAAGCCTGAGCCCGAAGTGGATGTATGAATCTTGTATTGTAGACACGAGCTTATGAATTCAATTAGCTACGAGGGGAAAATGGTTGCTTCACTAGGGGATGATCTGGGTCAGGATGGGAAAAGCCAACACGCAGACCGAGAATTGAGAGTATGAGTTGACATGTGCTCGGCAGAGCGGTATTTGCTATTGGGACGAAATTATTCATATCTCGCGACAGATTCGTACAGGGCGGCATCAATGGGCCGTCGCACCATGGTTTGATGATAGGTTGGGTTTGTGACGAGGACGGGAAACAGCATACATGGTATGCGTGTCGTTAGGATGCAGTCGAGTTGCTAAACAGGCTTCTGCGAATAAGAAAAAAAGTGCATCATTCATCCCCAACGGATATTCATGGACGGACTGAGACACAGATGGCCGGGGATACTTGACTCTTTTCCCCGCGGCGTGAAAGACGACAAAGTAGACAAAGTGCGCTTGTCGGGAATAAAGTGTCTCTTGTCCCTGCCCTGCCCTCAAGTGTGGCCATGCGGTAGCGCCATGTCTCTCTTCGATTGTGTGGAGTAATCGATTAGAATATTGTTGTAGTAGTACTACTTGTGGTGGTATGGTGTTGAGATTTGAGATTTGACGAGCCAGGCCCAGTCCAAATGTAGTGCTTGCACCAACTGTCGCGTGACAGCTCCAATAGCCACACGAATGACGCAGCACGACTGCATAGTCGTCACCTCATCTTTGGGCACCGGCACAAGAGCTTGCCCCGGCACACGCTGACTGTCCTTTCCCTCTCGTCTATACTCCGCGTCATCATCACGCCTCAAGAAAATCACATTTGCATTTGGTGTGTTTTGAACGCGACTACAACCAGACGGCACTATCGAGTCTCCAGAATGGTCGACGACAGTTAAATGGGTATGTAATTTATTTCAAGTCAACTGGTGGGTCTTGACTCTTGACAAGTCGGTACTAACCGCAATCGTGTCAAGGGCGCCTTGGAACTTAGCGACGATTCGGACATCGACATCGAGGACCACCCCAACGTCTTATGAAAATGCTGTCAATAATAAACTCTTGCGGCGAGTATCCGATCTGCTCCAGTCTTTGGAAGCGGCTGGGCCGGGAGCTCACAGCAGAAACCCTGTCGAGATTGCATTCGAAATGAACATGGCGCTGGCTATGCGTAACCCTGAGGACGATAATCCTCCAGCGTGTCTAGAAGGTGTCAAGGGGTCGAGTCCGAGCAACCCTTACCTGCACATTCGAAGATGATCGCCGGGTTACTGGACAAGACGAATAAAACACTGGATGAAAGGGGCACACTGGCTGCGGAACGATTCGACAGCCTCGAGGTCTGATTGCTCAATCAAACAATAAACTGGAAGAATCAATAAAGGCAGACGGAACCAAGATCGCCAGCGAGAGCTAGACGGGTTTGCAGTGTCCTTCCAAGGGATGACTTCACCAGGACATCGCGCCCAAGAGGCTTTCACCAAGGATGTTAACGAACGATTTCAACGTATCCGACAGCTGGTCAAAGAAAACGCGAAGCAACGTGCCACTAAAGATGAAGATGTAGAGCAAGTCATTTCCGAGCAGTTTACCCCCAACATGAGAGCTGCACTGAAAACCGGCTTGCTAGAAGAGGTCAAAGTTCTCGGGAAGATGAGAGTTGAAGACGCCCAAGATGTAGTCGCTCTTCTAAGTGACGTGAGCTATTCCTGCATCCTTTCTTAGCTTAACAACGGTTCCGCTAATGCATATGTGCGCGCTTTCTTTCGACGAAAAGGCTGGTTGCCTGAGTATAGAACCTGATATCATCGACACGACTGCAGAGGAAGGCCAGGAGCAGTTGAAGTATGTTGAACAAGTCGTGAACTCTGAACGTCATATTCCAATGGATCCGCAGTGAATGAAGACTAGACTCGTAGTCACGGAAGGGATGCACTTTCACAGCCATTTATCTCTGCCCATAAACCTTGGAGCCTTGGGCAATCCAGTAGCCAAGAACTTCTGGGCTGTGCGCTGTGAACCTGTGAGGGCACACTTACCTGCAGCCTGCCTTTAATTTATGATGCCTCACACAGCTGATGGTAAAGGTGGAGGGGTGTACCGGTGCATAACTCCCGCAACAAAGAACGGGCGCTCATCCCAAAGACCCCAGAGGATCGCCGGTGTAGCCAAAGTCCTCTTTGAGAGCTTGAATTGCATGCAGCAGCATCATATGTGCTAGGCAGGGATTTGCCAGAGACATCCTGCTCGAAGTTGTCTTCCGGCAAGTCCAAGTCCGTAAAAGATGGACCAAGATTGACCTCGGGTTCCTCTAAGCGGCCCTCATCATCGGCATATGTAACATGATGGCCATATTTTGGTTTCTCCCGTATTCTCCCGTCCATATTAGGTTGGATCGAAGCGGCATCTCATCTCCAACACTGTCACGAGATTGACTCTTATGCAGCGCCATTATGGTGGCGATTCTTGGGTTGCAGTAGTTCGGGGTACGAGTTTGCAGAGCAGCAGATGGTGCACTGCACTACGAGCTTGAAGAGCGAGTTTGCAAAGATGGCGACGGGTAGAGATGAATAGCACTCGGCGAGATTGGCGATTACAGCCATGAGTCGTTTACGTGGTAGTGTGAAAGTTAAGGGCTTTCTCCAGCAAAATATATCCAATATTGGCAACAGAAATACAGTTGACATCAACAACAATAGCAACAATGGGTCTTTGGGGGGGGGGGGGGGGGGGGCATGGCTCTGCATACAGTCTGGTACTAGGCACTAGGTACCTAGGTACTTAGTGAACATACTAGACACTAGCAACAGTCGACCCCATTCCCCGTCCCCTGTACCGGGTTGGTCCTTCCGCACCCATCAATCACTGGCCGAACTGAACTGGTCCAGGCCATTCCCTGCACTAACATTGACCGTACCAAGCTGCCACACATGTGCACCCTGATCGAAGGTGTGGGCTGCAACAATTATCCTGCTGATCCACACCTTGTTCTTTTCCTCATCTCAAAAGCTATATATCCTCACATCACATGGACTGACTGTCCATCCACCAGCCCTCCCCCTAGCTGGCGACCATTTCGAGCCGCCCCAACCGTTGATTCTGCTTCTAGCGCGCTACTCCTCCGTATTTGGATGCATCGTCACACCCTGTCGATTGGGAACTTCTTCACGAAAATCACGAGCCCACTGTCTCCTCCTTTCCCCCAAGAGACGTCGTCTCATTAGGAAGGAGCTGACTTCGCAACATCCGAGTTTGCAGCAAGCAAGTCGCCATCTGAGAACTATCACCGTTAGATACTAGAAAGCGATCGTTCTTTTTTATACCCCCCTTCTTCCAGCCTTTCTTTCCTGGTCTCTTGCGACTGTGTCGTCGCAAGATTCCCATGCCCATTTAAAAAAAGCTGCCCAGCATGAATGGAACAACAGCCTCAGCGAGAGGCAAGAGAAAGACCCAAATCTCCCCCGAAAATTCACCACCAGCTAAACGAATCATCAACGGCAAGCTGTCCCCTGGTGACAATACTCCAGATGTCGCTGAGATTGTACAATACGACGGCGAGTCAGAGAGTGATGACATTCACACCAGTGCTCCCATATACATAGGCACCCCTGGAAGCTTGAGCGAGTGGCAGGACACAATCCAAAATGTTGTGCGGAACGTTGTCGCAATTCGTTTTTGCCAAACCTGTTCTTTCGATACCGATCCAGCTTTGACGAGTGAGGCTACCGGTTTCGTTGTGGATTCGGAGCGAGGGTATGCGATTTCAAATAGTGGCCAGCACTTGCCCACATGAGATTTTTTTATTCATTCGCGTATGCTAACCGAAAATATAGATATATCCTTACAAACCGGCATGTCGTTGGCGCTGGACCTTTTTGGGGGCATTGTGTCTTTGACAACCACGAAGAAGTGGATTGTTATCCCGTTTACCGCGACCCCGTACACGATTTCGGTATTCTTCGATACGACCCTAAGGCGATCAAATATATGATCGTTGATGGCTTAGACTTACGTCCCGACCAGGCCAAAGGTTTGTTTCTTCGTACAATAGGTGAATCAAGACTGTTGGGGAGTGGACTGACATGCTCTACCAGTTGGCGTTGAAATCCGAGTAGTTGGTAACGATGCCGGCGAAAAGCTTAGTATCCTGTCAGGCGTGATCAGCCGCCTTGACCGAAATGCTCCCGAATACGGGGAAGGCTACAGCGATTTCAATACATGCTACTACCAGGCCAATGCCGCTGCCAGTGGTGGTAGCTCCGGCAGTCCCGTTGTAGCCAAGGATGGTTCTGCTGTTGCTCTGCAGGCTGGTGGCCGCTCCGATGGCGCTTCGACTGACTACTTCCTACCACTTGATCGACCATTGCGCGCTCTTCGGTGTATCCAACAGGGAAATCCCGTCACACGTGGCGATATCCAGTGTCAGTTTCTGTTGAAGCCATTTGATGAGTGCCGTCGACTGGGTTTGCAACCTGAATGGGAGGCAGAGGTGCGGAAAGCCTTCCCTGATGAAACAAACATGCTTGTTGCCGAGATCGTTCTGCCATCTGGGCCATCAGATAGCAAAATCGAGGAAGGTGACGTCCTTGTCAAGGTGAATGGGGAGCTCATTACCCAGTTCATCAGGCTCGACGACATCTTGGATTCGAATGTAGGCGAGTCGATCAAGTTTCAATTGCAGCGTGGCGGCGAGGACATCGAAGTGGAAATCAAGGTTGGGGACTTGCACAGCATCACCCCCGACCGCTTTGTCTCAGTCGCTGGCGCGAGTTTTCACAACCTGTCCTACCAACAGGCTCGTCTCTACGCCGTTGCCGTCAAGGGGGTATATGTTTGCGAATCTGCCGGGTCTTTCAGGGTTGATAATACGGACAACGGCTGGATTGTTCAAACCATCGATCACAAGAAAGTTCCCGACCTCGACACGTTCATCCAAGTCGTCAAGGCAATTCCTGATAAAGCAAGAGTAGTGGTCACATACAAGCACCTTCGCGATTTACATACCCTCAACACGACCGTTGTATACGTGGATAGACACTGGTCGTCCAAGATGAAACAGGCAGTTCGAAATGACAAAACGGGCCTCTGGGACTTTTCCGACTTGGGAGACCCGCTGCCACCGGTTCCGCCAGTTCGTCGTTCGGCATCTTTCATCGAACTAGATCACATGCCTCATCCTGGCATCGCAGAACTGATCAAAAGCTTTGTTCACGTAAACTGCACTATGCCGGTGAAGCTGGATGGATTTCCCAAGAACCGAAGATGGGGTATGGGTCTAGTCATCGACGCTGAAAAGGGTCTCGTTTTAATTTCGAGAGCCATTGTCCCATATGATCTATGTGACATTACTGTCACCATCGCAGACTCCATCATTGTGGAGGGCAAAGTTGTTTTCCTGCACCCGCTTCAAAACTATGTCATCATCCAATATGACCCAGCTCTTGTGGATGCCCCGGTTAAGAGTGCTAGATTGAGCAGTGAGCACCTCAGCCAAGGTGCCAAAACTTACTTCCTGGGCCACAACAGAATCGGTCGTGTTGTGCACGGTGCTACAACCATCACTGAAATCACAGCTGTCGCCATTCCGGCCAACACCGGCGCTCCCCGTTACCGTGCAATCAATGTGGATGCTATTACCATTGACAGCAACCTCGGTTCTACTTGCAACAGTGGTGTTTTAGTCGCTCCTGATGGAACTGTTCAGGCTTTGTGGCTTTCATATCTTGGTGAGCGGTCTCCCTGCACCCAACGAGATGAGGAGTACTATCTCGGACTGGGGACGCCAACCTTGCTGCCTGTCATCTCTACCATTCAAAGGGGCGAATCGCCGAGACTGCGGTTACTGTCGGTCGAGTTCAGAGCGATTCAAATGTCTCAGGCGTCTGTTATGGGTGTTTCCGACGACTGGATTAAGAAGGTGACGCAGGCCAACCGATCTCACCACCAGCTCTTCATGGTCAGCAAACGAACTTTTGAAAGAGTCAACCAGCCAGTTTCTCTGCTAGAAGGCGATATCATTTTGACTTTGAACGGCAAAATTTGCACCACAATCTCTGACTTTGACGTCATGTATTCTAATGAAGTTCTCGACGCCGTAATTGTCCGAGAGTGCGAAGAGATGCCCTTGCAGCTGGCCACCGTCCCCGCAGATGACATTGAGACCGACCATGCGGTGTCATTTTGTGGTGCTATTCTACATCGTCCTCATCAGGCTGTCCGCCAACAGATTCGCAAACTTCACAGCGAGGTGTATGTGTCTAGCAGAATCCGCGGCTCGCCAGCCTATCAGTATGGTGTTGCACCTACCAACTTCATCACACATGTGAACAAAGTGGCTACACCAGATCTGGATTCATTTATTGCTGCCACCCGAAAAATCCCTGATAATACCTGTAGGTCCTACACTGAGCCATGCACATACCACCGCATTCTGACCTTTGTATAGACTTCCGCCTAAAGGCTGTCACGTTTGATTGCGTACCGTGGGTAATAACAATGAAGAAGAACGATCACTACTTTCCCACGATGGAATGGATCAAAGACAGCAATGAAGCATGTGGATGGCGTCGTGTTACTTATGAGGGAAAAGAAATTTTCCAGGGAGAGGCTGTCGACGGTGTACTCCCTATTGCTGAAGACACAGATATGGAATGAGTTGTATGCGGTTGAAACGTGCCACTCAGGCATGATATCGATTGTCACGGTGCTTAAAAACCGTGGGTTGTAGTATTATACTGCATAGCACAGGCCGGTCGTAGTACCAGGACCTAGTGCATTGGATACAGGCGTTACAAGGCTATGAAGGAATTCATGATAATTCTTTGGAGCTAACTTACAGCTGTGGTTACGGCAGGGATGTGGATTTTCTCTTTTCTGTTTTGCTTTCGTCATTTGGTATGATACCGTTGAACCACAGAATTGTCACCGATCTGTTACATGCAGAGTACACTAGAACGGTTTTGATTTAGCTTTTGGGGCCCCGTATGGCGGAGGCTAGTGTTTGAAAAGAATATACATGAATAGAAAGCTGCTCCTGAGCAACTGTGTAGATGGTACTGAGTTACATTTGCAGTACCATGGCTGTTAATGATCTCCGTGCATGTAATGTAGTGTGCAGGACTTATTTATGCCCACTACGGAGTAGACGATGCCAAATACTAGTGGTGGGGCAGAGCTGCCCCGCAATAAGCTTCGAGGCTGGCCAACAGCTCCGGACATCAAGTCGACCAGTCTGGTGTTGCACAGCAGGCTCTGTCGCATTGCAGGTGACATTGGTAGGCAGCAGAGCTGGATTTATCCAACCTCTTCCATTCGTAATTTAGGCAACTCTTTTTTTTCTTAGCCGTGACCTTGCGCCAGGCAAGCGGTGAATCCGACACCATCCAACTTATATTATCTACCCAAGTCGCCCGCTATGCCTCCCGCACAATCCATCCTGGTGAGCTCCAGAACCTCCCACGGGCCACGACCCCGCCATATCCATCGGTGACGCAACATGTATCCTGAAGCCATGAAGCTGACCAACACTGATTCGTCGCAGACCAAACTGAAGGTTCAGCTCAAGCTCGCAATCGCGCGACTGCGAATGGTACAGCAGCGCGATGAGCAACTGGGCAAGTCTCAGCAGCGGGCAATGGCCCAACTTCTCGAAGCTGGCAAGATCGATTCCGCCACCATTCGCGTCGAGAACATCATCCGCTCCGATATCACAACCGAGCTCCATGAGATGTTGGAGCTCTACTGCGAACTATTGCTCGCCCGTGCGGGGCTAATGGAAAGTTCCGTGTGCGATCCTGGCCTAGAGGAAGCTATCAAGAGTATCATCTATGCTGCGCCAAAGACGGAAATCAAGGAACTCGCGACAGTTAGACAGCTCCTCGGGGAGAAGTACGGCAAGGAGTTTGTTCTCACAGCCATGGATAACTCGGATGGCAAGGTGAATGAAAAGGTTGTCAAAAAACTAAGTGTCGAGCCGCCAAAACAGGAACTCGTACAAGGATACTTGGAAGAGATTGCGAGAGCATATGGTGTTGACTGGCCAAAGAGGGAGAAGGTCACGCCCCCCGCGGAGCTAATTGATGGTTTCGACGAGGGTGATGACGAGGATAATCAGTCGGGAGGGCAGAAGATTCTAGCAGAGCAGTTGACGACCGGAAGAAAGCTGTCCAGGGGCGAGGAGGAGCTGAACAAGGCGACCCCGCCGCAAGGTTTTGCTGGTCCCAGGAGCCCTGTGACGGTTACGCCGCCGAGGAGGACGACGGAGAATGTGCATCCCAAGGTGACGCTGGGGTCGGTCGAGTTGAAGCCGAATAAGAGGATGGAGGCGGCGGCCAGTAGAAAGGAGCCCGAGGGGGCGGTGCCCGATATAAGTGATTTGGAGAGGAGGTTCGCGGCTTTGAAGAAGAGGTGACGGATGAATGGCACGGGGTGGTTGCAGAGACAAGGAGGCATGCGTAGTTATTTGTACCACTTGCAGGCGCAATATGCTCACAGCGTTCATTTTCATATACAGTCAGCTTCTGGCGAGATGCTTAACAACTTGAATAAATAAGTGCCGAGCACTTGTTATGTTGAATACTTTTAGATACTAGGTACCTAATCTATAGGTATGCATGAGTACACGTTCACAAGTCCTAGTATCTTAGAGTATCGCGCGCGATATGCAAGCATTCCGATGGGCTAACAGGCTTAGCCTCCCGTTGCAAACCGTCGTGTATTCGGACCTGAAATATCTTGATATAAATATATTTCAACGTTCTAAGAAGTATGCTAGGTAGCCACTGGGTACCTAGGTACCTAGTAGATATGGATCTAGGAGTTAAAGTCCTCATGTTGTATTGAGCAACTGTCAATGGCCGTCTGCCAGCTGGCAGGCAACTCCCTGTCTTTTCCCACACGCGCCTTCTCCTTTTAATCTTTCCTTTTTTCCCCCTACGTTCGAGACTTGAGATTGTTTGCGTTCTCGATTCGCCTTGCTGTCTGTTTATTGGCAACCCTTTGGAGTCAGCCATTTATTCTTGAGCGCTTAAACGCCCATTATGTGCAGCCATTGGTCTCCCAGAAGCATCATCGAAATGGATAGCCCAGACTGCACGCTCAATATTCTCCGATACATCGTGGGATTCAGCGGTCTTCGGGACTTCAACGACCTTGGCAAAATGAGACTAGACACTCTTCACAGTCGGATCAGAGCCGTCAATAAGAGGCTCTCACGATACAATGTCATATCCATGTGCATCATTTGGCTTCAGACCAAGGCTTTGCAGACACCGTTCTCGACACTTCCAATCGAGACTTGGTGCACCTCCTGGGCTAACCAGCGATGCAATGAAGAGGATGTCCTTAATTTTTGGAAGTATTCTCTGGAAAATATCTGGCTCTACCATCAACGATGCGATCCAGGGTCAAGAAAAATAATGACCAGGCTTTATGAAGAGATTAAAAGTCATCTGTGTCGGGGCCAACCTTCCCCTAATAAGAAGCAAGCAGGTGGCTCTGGTTCTTATCCTCAAGACGCATTTTTAGGGAAGACTATGGATAACCACTGGGAGCCACCCCCTCCGGTCGTTAAACACTCTGTTGCTGCGGTAGGCTGCGCAGAGAAAACGATCAAACTAGGCTGGGAGCCCGGTGAGAGCCGGGATGGTGTCTCTACACATCAGACGGCAAAATTGTGCTTGGATAGAACGGAGCTCCTCAAGAAACGAACATCTGAACTTGTGCACCTTGATGAGACGCCTGGCCAGGAAAAGGAGGCACACGACCAGGCTGCCCAGAAGGAAGGCATTTTAAATAACTTAGAAGCCTCCAAGGCCCCGGGTGGTCTTAGCTTGACAAAACCTCTTGCCAAGGATATTTGTCGAAGATGTCACACGGCAGGTGAGTGTATCTAGCAATTTTTGCGACATATTCATGGCTAAACAGGTTGCCTTAGGGCATGCCATCTCCGATTGTCCCACGATCAACGACTCATCGTGGGATCCCCCTCCACATCCAAGATATATTTGCGCTATTTGCGGAGTGTCCGGCTCTCACTATGTCTGGGACTGCGAGTGGCGTCGGCCCAATACCCAATGGAGCACATACAGCAAGAGGAATCAGTTTGCTACCGAGAAGAACACGCAAGTCCCTTCTCAGGTGTCTCCTCATCCAGCAGAAGTCATGAGGGGGTATTTTCTAACAAAGCCGACGCCTACAAAACATTGTGATGATTTTTTGCCGTCGGTCAACATGGAACAGAGTAAACTGGCCCTTCGCCCTGGTGTTCGTGATGGTTTGGACTGTGGGCCACAGAGTCGCCCCAGGATGAGTATTGAATCTGAAAAGAGTCGCCAATGGAGCATTCCCCGACATGAAGTTGGTCGCTTATCCCCCTAGGAGGAGGTGAGTATAGATGATTCACGTTGTTTTCTCGGCCTAACGCCGCCTAGGACAATTGTGACTCGTTGGATGAAGAGAGAGATGCTACAAAAACAGTGGACAACGAAGCAGGTGAAGTACCTTGCCAAACCGCAGATGATTTTTTGTCCAGATTCGGGCTCGCACTCAAGAGGAAATTTTATCAAAAGACTTCTCCTGAAGAACTGATCAGTCTAGAAAATGAGCCGATGACCAAGAAGC
This sequence comes from Metarhizium robertsii ARSEF 23, assembly GCF_000187425.2. Taxonomy (NCBI): domain Eukaryota; kingdom Fungi; phylum Ascomycota; class Sordariomycetes; order Hypocreales; family Clavicipitaceae; genus Metarhizium; species Metarhizium robertsii. Next base: position 1,137,503 of record NW_011942204.1, read on the forward strand.
TCAAAACAGGCCTTGAAGATGGCGAAGTGTTGGATGGCAGCCATTCGCCATCCCTTTTGACCAGCCGGATACCTATCCCGGGTGCAAATGACAAAGACGGGAGCTCCGTCCCGGAACCACAACCGGGCGGTCCTGAGAGTACAGAATCGATGAATCCCGCCAGTCGTCTTGGCCGCAGCCCAAGTGTCCATGACCTGTTTCCGAATCGAGAGTGGGAGCACACTACCCATGAGGCACGGCAAACGGCAATGGAGCTGTGGCAGAGCAGCAGTGACAATATCGAACTTACTACCGGAGCCGAAAATGAGGCTCCGTTGGTCGCAGTCAAGCTGGAGGATAGTCATGGCGCCATTGACCATTCCATTGCAATTGAAGGTAATAAGAATGGTGCCGCAGCTGGCGGCATTGCGGGAGGGGAGGAAGATGACAGCATTTCCTCTGTAACAAGCCTGTCTGGTTCAAACAAGCAACGTGAGGAGTGCGATGATATTTGGCACGTCGCTGCGTGCCAGTTGCACCACCATAACGGCGAAGCTATTTATTTTGCCAGCATGGAGGTAAAGCAGATTGGCGACACGGCTGACCCTTTAGTTGCAGCTGAAGACAAGAGCGACGCCGCGGTTGTTGGCGCTGTTGAGGAAAAGGAAGAGGGGAGCGCATCTGCGACAAAGGCTCTTGTTGCAGGTGAGGAGGACAGGGGCCGAAGTAGTATTGGGCACATCATTGCAGATAATCTGCAACGGAGTAATGTAGCTATTCAGCCCCTTGATGTCGAGGCGAAGCAGGATGGAAGCGGCTGTGAACTCTGTGAGCATATCGAAGTCTTGGGTTGAAATGATGTTGAATGTAGTGATAGTCGATGAGGGCAAGGCAGAAGTAAACAACCGACAGCGTGACTGGTGTTACGCCACTGCTATTTTCCTCTCGAGAAAATTAGATAATTGAATGTAATGAAATTGACCTTAAATAACCAAGCCACCCAGCAATGTCGTCCATGGTATCCCGGTTAATCCTTCCGCAACGCCCAACTCCATGATGTAACTTGAACCCTCAACAAGGGATATCGTCAAGTGCTATGCAATAAAATCTTGAAGAGGTTGACCCTTCAGCGAAGCCAAGCCATCTCCGCCTGCATTTGTTCTCTGTCCAACCAGAAGGGACAATCACTCCAACTTGTCCAAATGTTCTAATCTTGTCAAAACAACTTGCTTGCTTGTCTCCTCGATCTCACCGGCCAAGAAGACCTCATCCAGTATCGCATACACTTTATAAAAGTTAAAGACAAGGTCCAGCTCGCACACGTTTCCGAAAAAGGCATCCAGCACCTCGACGAAGAAGTGGATGGCCTCGAGGTACGCCAGCTCGTTGTCGTTTGTGTCGACGCACGCACAGAAGAAGAGGCCGGCGTACCGGCGGTACACAATCTTGTTGTTGCGGAACTCGACGAAGTTGGATTGGTATTTTTGGTCGCGGGGCGCCACGAGCCGGTGGACCTCGCCCTTGAGCTTGATCTTTTGGTCGTCACTGTAGGGGGCGTACCATTTTGCCAGGCGGGTTTTGCCCCTGGTGAGAAGAGGTTTGCATTAGCGGATTTGGACGGGTAGTATTAGGGGGGGAGAAGGGGGACGAACTGGCGATTTTGGATGAGGATAAAGGACAGCATGGCGGTGGCGGGGGTTGGCCGGCTGCGTTGGACGTTGCGGATGTGGTGGTGATGTGTCTGTTGTAGGGAAGGGGTTCGGAGCTTCGGTGGTTTGGCTTGAGGGGGGCGGTCGCGTGGCGGGGCGCTTGTTGGTGAAGAGCAGGTCTGAGGAGCACTGACTGTGGTTTGACGTGATTGAATATTGGCATTTCCGCAATTACTCCCGGTTGTAATGGGCCAATTATGTCAATTGAGTGAATCGAGTCTACGGCGGCATAAGTTGGGATCTACCTGCCCAAGTAGCTGTCTAGTAGTCATACAGCACAGAAAAGGTTGGTATGCAGCCAGGCATCTTGTCGGTCAGTTTCTCTACCAGTTGATATCTCTGTCTCCCGCTGTGGGTTGCCGATGGCAGGTGTAAGTGGCCCTGGAGGCTTGGTGTAACTCTTACATACAATGGAACGCTGGTTGGTTCCTGGCATTGTACTCGGCACGGTACGGAGTACATTTAACGCTAAGACAGATCTCTTTGCTGAAGCAGCATCAAATACATCTACCAAAGACGCACAGGGCTGCCATTTTTAAAAGTCTCTGGATCGGCGTAGTTGTTTGGGTACCTGGTTCTTCATCCCTTGCCGGTCTCAGTCGCTCCTTCAGTTTAAATGGCTCCATCGTCAACGGCAAGTGTGGGGAGCCATGGTGAACTACTGTCAACTAGTTCAACTTCTCGTGACCAAAGCTGCCGTCTTAGCGTAGTGTCATGACTTCACCTCACATTGTCGATCCGCCCCCAACCGTCATGCCTAGGCTAAATTGATGGTACAATATAAGTCTTCTTCAGTCCCAACGCTTGAGTGGACTGCAAGACTCTTTGATTTTTGCCTTTGAGCTTGTTCCTATCAGCCTGCGGCGGCCCGCGTATTGCGTTGTGGTAGAGATTGCAAATTTTTGGTGCCAACCAAGTCTGGCCAATACCTCAAATCCTCTCGGAACATTCTCGTCGGGTCGCGATGACCGCTGCAATGGGATTCGGTTCACAAGTTCGCAAACTATGGCAGCCTCGAATCCATTCCGGAGCCTGGTCATAGCCATTTGGGGCGATTGGCAACAAAATGCATTGTGGCAGCGGATCGTCAAGTATTCCCTCGCCTGCACCATTGCCACCATCATTGCTATACTTCCTCACTTCAAAACCACGGCGACATTCTTGATACCCATGGTTGTTGTGTTTGCCCATCCTGGACAACGAATGGGTCGCATGATGGAGGAGCTGCTCATGACTCTGTTTGGGGCGCTGTTGGGCCTGTCATGGTCACTTCTCGGCTTGTACCTGTCGAGCCTCGTTCAGGATATTAATGCACCCGCAGCATATACTATCCGTGCTTTGTTTCTTCTGGTTGCTGTGTTGATTCACGGCTTTGTGAGATCTATGAGCCCTCGGCTCTTTAATTTTGTCTTGTTCCTTCTTGTTGCTGCATTGCTTACGATTCAGCTACCGAGCAACGCAACCACATCCTTATTTACAACCATTTATATACCTATTTTGCTTGGAGGTGGCGTTTTGGTGGTGGTTAATTTGGCTCTCTTTCCGGAACTATCCAGCAGTTACCTTGGTTCATCTACGATTGAGACTCTGTCGACTACCGTGGACACGTTGGCACGAGCGACTCACTGGTTTATCACACCAGGCTGTGATGCTCCTGAAGCAGCAAAAATCAGCTCAAATGCTCTCGCCACAACTTCTACAGCCAGGACCAGCAGGACCATGAATCGAGCAAGACGAAAGACCATGAGGAACATTAAAGCCTTTGCTTCAGAGTTCCCCAACCCGTTTCATACGGGCAAAAGCCAGGCAACAGTTGCTACTATGCCTGTCCACCGAACTACAATGGCTTTTCTCACAGCGCAAAAGTCCAAATTGCGTTCACAGCTCTCCCGTTGCAAAGCCGCTCAAGACGAGGTCAATTTTGAGATCTCCACCTCACCTCTACCCCCGATCGCCATGAAGCCTATTAGTGTACGCTACATGACAAGTCTTGTCCAGAACATCATTACACTCATAGGCAATTGCGAGAATAAGTTTGTGCTTGTTGGTAACGAGGACCATCTTGGCATCTTGCCAGACTATAAAGAGAGCACTGAATCGGAAACGCCAGACTTTCAAACAAGAAGGGCACAACGAACCCATCCAATTAGTCCAAATAGAAGGGAAGCATCACACCACAAAGAGCAGGTCAAGATCGTCAAACCAGTCAGGGAGATTGAAGCAGGCAGTTCACAGCTTCTCGAGATGACTATCCAACGTATTCGACTCCCAGTACAAGATTTCCAAAGTTCTATAAAAGAGGCAGTGAATCTACTAATAGCATGTCTTGCCTATTGTTTTGAAGTTCCAAAACTGCCCTCTGGATCGCCCGCGCCGGACGGGATACTCTTGGAAGAGATTGATTCCCGGATCGACGAGTTCTCTGCTTGCATATCCGCTTTCGATGCAGGATCTGCCCAGGCACTCAAAAAAGCCATTATGGATGAATCGGGGCGTGCAGTAGATTTCATGCCACGTATGGAGACCTTCCTTGTGTCCTCATTCATCCTTGCACTTCGCGACTCGGCGACTCAGATCCTGCACATGCTTCGACACGTAAGAACGCTTGTAGAAAAAAGACAAAGACGACATAACAAATTTCGGGTCTGGGTTCCTCAATACAGGAATATTCGGAAATGGCTAACCTCCGGCGGGGAAGCCGATGCCATGGTTCTTCCCAAAGAAGCAAAAAAGGCAGCGCGTCAGGGACTTCAAAGTCCATCTTCCGAGGAAAAGGCCGAGCCATCAAGCGACGAAATCAAAGCTCCAGTACCGCCTAATGATGAGGAAACATGCTCTGCAGTCGCTGGTAGCCACAAGACTCAAGAGAAACAAGACTCGTCAAGCAAACCAACCCGTCGGGACAGGAAACAGTCCCCGCATGGCCGTGTTGCGCAGTTTCGAAGCACAATAGCAGACGTTTTGGAGTGGGTACAGCAGTCTGACGACGTCGAATACGCATTGAAGCTGGCAATTGCAATATTTTTGGTCACCTGGCCAGCTTTTGTTTCTTCTTCGAATGCCTGGTACAGTGAGGCAAAAGGGGTGTGGGCTCCCATGCAACTTATTCTTGTATTCGAGGTTGCCATTGGCACTTCGTTATTTGTTTTTGCCGTTCGGCTTTTTGGTGTCATCTTTGGTTGCGTTGTTGGATATCTCTCGGTGGAAATTGGACGAGGCAACCGTGTTGCTGCTGTGGTGATTCTTCTTTTTGGTATAGTTCCGTCTGCATATGTACAGGTTGCTACCAAATATGTCAAGGCAGGGATGATATCGATTGTGTCGCTGGCAGTTGTTGCTTTAGGTGAGCAATATAACACAGAGGCCGCAATGTGAGTAACGAACTGACTGTATATCAGCTGCGATTAATGAAACTACTGCAGCCTCTGAAGTCTTCTACAAGCGACTTGTTGCGTTTCTAGTCGGTGGTCTGGTAGCTATGGTAGTTGAGACCCTCGTCGTGCCTGTGCGAGCCAGAGACCGCCTGGTAGAGTCCCTATCTACATCGGTTCGCCAAGTCCAGAAGATGCAAGCCGCCGTGGCGGTTGGTATCGATGACCCAGAGCGGCCAAACTTTCGGTCTTCCAAGCTTCTGACCCGTTTTAGCCATTCTCGCGACAAAGCTCAAGGGGCACTAGCAGCAGCTGAGATGTTCTTGCCGTTTTGTCTCACTGAACCACGTCTAAAAGGGAGTTTCAAGCCATTGGCGCCGATATACAAGGAAATCATTTACGTCCTACACCAGATCATCGACCGCATGGATAACGTGGTCCAACTCCGCAGAGTGTATGGTTCATCCATCCTGGAGGACTTGAACCCGAAAGTGTACACGTACCGTAGAAACGTTGCCGCGAGCAGCACTTTGATCCTGTTTTCAGTGCATGAGGCGCTAACTACGTGGCTTCCACTACCTCAATTCCTTCCATCGGCTCGTCTGGCTCAATTAAGGCTCATCAGTCGTATCCGAGAGCTCTTGATAGCGCAAAGCCCAAAGGGACCGAAACCAAACATACTTGCGTACCACCGCCGAAGGCCCAATCTCGATGAGGACACTGCAAGTCTAATAACCCAACACAAGTTTCTATCTTGGAATGCCAGCACATCTGGTCAAATGGAGATAATTGAGTATCTTGAAGAGCTAGCAGAACTGGTAAAGTTGTTGGTTGGTGTTAATGCCTTCCGAAGCGGTTTGCTGGAGCGGCCGCAATATCGGCAGTATATTCGACAGCTGGAGACTGAACAAGATGAGGACTTGGACAGGGTTTTGTCCAAAAGTTCACATGCTTCTAGTCGAGTAAATGGTGAGGGGGGTGGCCTAGAATTGGAGACGCTCAGAAGACGGGCAACCGCAACAGAGCCACAAGGCATTGGCCAGCCGTTAGGACTAAGTCAAGTGGAAGGCGAGCCAGGTCGTGGAACCGATGACTCGGAGGATGAAGACGAAGCCATACCAAGAAGTCTACAGCGAGTTGGGGCAAGATTAATGAGAGACGATACGGTAGTAAGGAGACGGCGATTTACAGTTAGCCACAGCGCGTAGCATAGCAAAAAGTTCAAAAAGTTCATTCCTTGATATTCATCAAGGCGGATCCCACGCTTCCTGCTGTGGTCGTTGAAACCATCTATAGGTGTTCAAGACATGTCCAAAAGTGTCAGGCGCCAACGCAATGCTTCTCCGTGGTACATCATTCAGACCAAAGTCGTTACTAAACCAACGCCAACAAGCCCAAGCCACCACCCAAGGTAGAAATACAGTCGAACAAAATACAAAGCCGCCGGAGGCGAGCCGCAACAGCCTCAAATGATGTTGAGAGGTGTCTTCTGCACAATCCTGGTCCCATTCAGCATAGCCCTCGTCTTCTTGGGCCACTGCTGGAAGCGTCTAAACGCTTCCTGGACGTGCCTGGGCTCGACGGGGGTCTTGCCCTCGCTCGGCGGATCAAACAGTCCCCCAAGCTGCAGCTTCCTCTTCTTGGTCCCCGCGTTGTCCGCGCCGCTCTGCGCCCTCGCCGTGTCCTCCTGCTCCTTGACCTTGAGCGCCACCTCGGTCAAGGTGGCCACCATCTCGAACGTCAGGAAGCCCAAGATGTCGACAATATCGTCCGACGGCTTGCTGTCCGTCACGATGCCGAAGCCGGCCCACTCCCTGAAGCGCTTGCCCTTTCGCCATGTAAACGACGCCTGGCGGTACTCGGACCACGTGACGTATTCCTCCTTGGTCATGGCCTTTGTGCGCTCGTCGGCCTTGCGCAGGCGCTGGAGCGTGATGTAGTTCATCTCCTCCTCTTCTTCGTCCTCCTCGTCGTCGCGCTCGGGGACCTCGACGGAGTAGAAGGATGCCGGCTCCCAGGGCAGGCCGACCTTGGCCTTTTTGTTCTTCTTGGCCGCCTCGTCGACGGGGCCGCCGGGGACGACGGCGTCGTCGCCACCTGCGAGGTCCGCGTCGGCGCCCTTGTCGTCGGAGTCTTTGACGTTTTTGCGCACGTCTTTCCAGGAGAGGAACGTGCGGAGGCGGCTGACTTTGGCTTGGTCGTGGCGGATTTGGAAAATGAGATCGTTTGTCGATATGGATTTGGAGCCGCGCCGGGAGGCGAGTTCTGTGCAGTTGCGGAGCTGGGGAAAGGCGTTGCCGGTGAGCGTTGTATTTCGGAATAGGAAGGGGATTTGGGGAGAGGGGGGGTGAGCGCGATGCTTTTGCTTACCAGTTCTATCACTTGTTGGCGGACAATGTCCTCGATGATGCTAGTAGTTTCCACTGAGGGTTCGCCGGTTTCGCCAGAGACGTACATCATCTGCCGGGGTTAGCGGCGTTTTACTTCTCGCACACCTCGGCATCTTGGAAGGCCGTGATATGTTTTGGAGATGTGGTACCTGACTGATTTCTTGGCGGTATTTGTACGCCTTGTTGTCCCTGGAGTCGGCCATCCTTGCGACTCAACGTCTACCGAGGAAACAAGGATGGATGACTTGAGGTGGCTGAGGTGATGAAGTGCTCGACTTGTCTACCCTGCTATGGATGTGAGATATACAAAGATGGATGCCTGATCGCGTCACAATTCGGTGATGAATTTTGGAGTTTGGATTATATGCGAGGCTGGTGAAAGACATGCGCAATGAGCGCTGGACTGAAGGGCGACGGAGAGCGAGAGTGAGTGAGAGTGAGCGTGAGGCTTTGTATCCAAAGGTGTCTTTGGTACGAGCGTTCAGAACGAGACTAAGAAAGGGCACGCCCCAAAAAGTAGCTGGACGGATTGCTAGTTGAAGCAAGGTATACAAGGCCGCAGCGATGTATGTGTCGTTGGCAATAAGTTATGGGAAGGTTTGGTTTGCCGCGAACTCGGAGCGAGAGATCACCGCACGGGTACACGTGACCCACTTTCCGAGTTCAAGGTTGAAGGTTGACCGCATTGACACCATCTCTTGACTTTCCAACCATGGAATCGAAGATGCCGTTTCGAATTTCCAACTGTATTTGGGTCGAATTTACCATTTTTATTATTATTCATTTTTGACCTTGAATTTCTGCGGATTGATTCCTATCGGCCAAGGGACCAAATGTAGCACCCCTAGCTCCCCAGACCACCACATAATGTGCCGCCAGGAGCTTCCATTCTTCGACTTCGTCCAGCCCCTCTAAACGATCTACTCTCTCCCTCTCCTTCTCATCAACCCACTTATCCCACGTATTTTCAATCGTGGCATACCCAACACTGTCGAATCCCGAGTGCCGCAGCCTTGCCAGTTGCCCTTGCTGGTCTTTATATGTCTGCAGAGAAGGCATGTAAATGTGTCGAGCTTTGAGATTAGAAACCATCATGTCGCCAAATGCGTCATGCAACGGCATCGGTTCATACAACAATGCCGCGAGGCTATGAATCCTGGAGCTGAAAAAGTTTAAAACATTTTCAGAGTCTTGCTGCGTTAGATAGCAGAGGCAGCATTCAGACAAGAGCAGGGTTGGGACGTCGCTGCGAATGTGGGACGGCAGCTCTGTGATGGACTCGGATATGCTGCGTAGATCTAATGCGTGGCAGTGATACTCGCCGCCCTTTGAAGGCTCGGCGCTCCATGATCCGCCGTCGTGAATGCTCAGGTCATTGAATATGCGACGTAGTCCGGGTGATGATTGGGTGATGGCCAACTTGCGCCGGCATGTAGGTTCAAAGTCCACTTCGTGATAAATGAGATTTTGGGCACCAGGCTTTTGCAGCATGTGCAGTGGTCTTGTGTCTGTTCCAGCGCCAAGAGATATCACTTGCTTCAGTGACGGCCCGTTGTGTGAGAGGAAGGCGTCTACCATGGCATCTAGGGACTTGGTTCGCATATAGGTGCCTGTATGGCCATCAGTATCTGTTCATATGGGCGTTATGGTGGTCTTGGTGCCGCGGTACAGACCTCGATTGATAATGGGCAGCCGTCTTGTCGGGGGCCCGGTTACGAAGAACCGCGCATAGGGATCTTCCAGGTAGCCCAGTTCGACGGCACTCAGCCGTGACACAGCCGCATCGGTATCTGTGCCCTGAATAGTGGCATCTGGAGATACTCCCGTGGATGAGGCCGATGGACCAGCCTGGCGTCTTCCCCTGCCTCCACGGCCTCCGCCGCGACCGCTGCCCCTCAGGGAAAGGAGATTCGGTATGGATGGAGCAGCCATCTGCCGTGAAGGGCTGCAGTTGCAGTCTGGTAGGAATACGGATGGCAATTTACGTTGGCTTGGTCTGGGCAGGCACGGCCGAGCGAGAGGCTCTCCGAGGCCGCAACGCGCTTGCAGCAGGAAGGAGCGGCGCAAGTGGTCTAGTGGCAGTTGCGCCGTAACTTGGCAGGTTTTGACCACTGATCAGCAGTGATCACCGATGGCTGCCCCACCACCGGCAGACCATCAAATTGCTTTACATACATGCAATCGAGTTATGTACTCTACAGGTTGCCAGAGCTCTCCGCAGCTGCCAGGCACTTTGATATCATTACTCATCTCATACACTTATCTCATACAATCTCGCCCAGCGTCTACGGCTTATTCCTTCCAAACAAGAAGAGTACATAATAGCGGATACGCTTGTAGGCTGCGCCATCCATCATCGTCGCCCTGGAGGCCAATCTCCTCTCGCCATGTTTCGCCCGGAAACTCGCAATTCTGCCACACAATTCTCCCCGCCATCCCTCCAGCACGGGCCGCCTGTTCATAGAGGCTCTTTTTGAGATGAAATGTCCCAAATTCAACCTTGCTATCTGGCGAAACAGAGCCAAACACTGTTATCGGGAAACCAACCCCCCCCGGAAGCACGTTGCCGAATTCGTAATGAACACCCGTTTGAGCCCAGGCGCTGTTGTTCACGCCAGAGGCGAAAGATTCCAAGTCATCTGCGGGGTGCATACATATGCCGATAAAGACTCCGTTGGAGTTTAGATTCGTGGATATGGTGCGGAACATGGATGCCAACTGATCCAGGTTGCTGGCGTAGTTGAGAAACCAAGCTCCAGAAACCACATCAAATCCTTTATTCTCTGCGCTATATTCTTGTGGAATGATTCCATTGCCCTGCACAAATCGAGCTTGAGACGCGTATGGTGTCTCGGCTATTCGAGCCTTGGCCGCATTTACCATTGAGGACGATATGTCGACGCCCACGACGAAGCTGGCCCCCCATTCAAGAAGGAGACTCGAGTAGAATCCGGTTCCGCATGCTAGGTCAAGGACCTTTGTGCCGTGGCGTTGGAGGAACGGCTCAATGTGCTTGCGAAAATTAAACTGCTCGAGTTTGTTGAAGGGCGTCTTCTTGATGACATCATACTGCGTTCCGATAGCATCATACTGAGCCATGTTCTGAAAATATCACGACGGCAACTTTCTGGTGATGACGGCCACGCCAGACGGGGACAGGCAAGAGGAAAGGTGCAATATACAGAATGGTAAAAACGAAGAAGAGCAGCAGCCACAAGGTTTATGTATCACCCAGATTTGGAACAAGCGGAATGTTGAAGAGGAATGGCCTCGCACCCGATCCAAGGTGTAACGTAATAGAAATCATCACGTATGTATTATGAGTCTCCTTGCAATAAAGCGCCATGATGGTGGATCGAGGGGCGGCATACGGGAAATTCGCCTCTCGCTATAAAGGCAGCAACTTTGAAATAGCACGAGGCGGTGGACGCGAAGTTCCAGAAAGAAGAGAAACGCAAACCTTGGGCCCGTCGGCAGTCCAAGGCAGGCTCTAATCTAAAGATGGTTTCTTGGAGTGACAAATGGTGTTGGGGAATAGACCCCCCAGGCCAACCATTGTTTGTTGGTCAAGTCAAAACCTCGGTACGGTGCCGTTGGAACGGCTCGACTTTTGAGGATGAAATCCTTCGCAAATATTTGTCTTGGAGCCGTGCATCTCGGCCGTTAAAATGCCCCGCGGCATCGCACAGAGACCCTTGTCACTTCTCACGCAACATGGAAGGCAACGACGGGGACTCAATCTGCGCGAGCATGGTGTGAACACGCTCAACTTCCAAGCTCCAGTATTGGTCATGTCTCGAGTACTAGTAGTTACTTCGTACTGTGATTCTGTGAATGTGTGTGTGGCCTCGGCGGCGGCGGCGGCACCCACTGGCGGCTACCGAGTACCTGGCCATTGCTGGTGCGGAACACAGCATTTGAACACACGACGAAAGATAATAAAGCAGACCGTACGCTGTTTGTTTCGGCCACCTGGCAGACTCGCCACTGGGTCGTGGCCCGCCGAAATAAAAAGGCTCACTGTCTGATTGTTCCGGCATTGATTATCGACGCCGCGACGGGGCGAGAGGCGAAGCTGTTCGTATCACACTTGTAACATGTTGGCCCAGGACGAAACAGTGGCCTGCGCAACTCCATTGGCCCTCGATCCTTGGTCAGTCAGCTTCCAGGCATTAACAACGGATTGGGAAACGGCCGGAGTGGATGCAGGGGGCAGTGATGATGAATGAATGAATGAATGGATGAGGCTGAACTCGTACTCGTGCCAGGCTCCAGCATCCCGCGGCCAACTGTTCTCAAGCTGCTGCTCTTCATACTCAACGCCGCCCCGCATCTCCTTCCTCCATGTCGCTTCCGCCATAATCCTGGATTCTCACCATTGATTTTCATTTCATGTGTTAAAAAACATTCCTGCATCCGTTTGCAGTTTATCTCAACAGCTTCTTGATCTCTTTTGTCGCCTTTTTTTCTTTTCTCTCCCTTTCTCTGCCGGCATCGAGGTCGGCGTCCCACCCACCATGCAGTTCCACGTCAAGCGCACCCTCGAGGGCGGTCATGATATCAGAGGCTACGAGCTGCCCTCATGGGCGCTGCTCGTCTTTCTCGTCGATATCTTGGCTCTGATTCCCGTCTTTCTCCTTGTAAGTTGACTCTGCGAATAGCCCATGAGCCGAGTCGATCGCTTCTGCACGGCTCCGTCGATACCGCTTTGCAGCATCGCCGTTGCCACCAAACGTGGCCCATCATGTTCTGACCCGAATCTCCTCAACAGTTCCAGTACACCTTCAAGCTGGTCTACCCCGTCTTTGCCATGGTAGAAGATGAGAACCCGCCCGCCTACGAGCCCGTCCCTCTCGATCAGCCAGTGTCCGGCGGCGAAGAGGGCGTCGCGCGCAACAGCTTCAAGCCCACCAACGGCCGCCCTCGCACCGTCACGTCGTCCTTCCGCGCCATCAACCGCCTCCTCATGGCCAACGGCGGCGTCGCGGCCAACTTTCGCGGCTTCTTCTGCTACCTCGCCCAGGTCCTCCTGACCACCCTCCTCATGGGCATCTTCACCGGCACCTTTGGCGGCTACCTCTTCCCCGTCGCCACTCTCCTCGCCTCCCTGGCCCTGGTCCAGTACAGCACCGCCTGGGTTCACATCGTCATTTCCGAGCCGTCGCCTCTGCCCTTTTGGTCCCGCCTACCTCCCTTCCGGCGCACCTTCGAAGCCACCTGGCAGGCCGTCACGATTTTCTGGTTCGCCAGCGAGGTCACGCGCTTCGTCCCCGTCGTCATGGCCCTCGTCCTCGGCATCACGATGCCCCAGGGCGGCTTCAACGAGCCCCTCGACATGGACGCCCTCGGCCCCGGCTTCTTCGCCAAGTCCCTCGTCGTCACCGTCGTCACCGTTGCCGCGTCCGTCTTCGTCATCATCCCCGCCTACGTTGTCCTCGTCCGCGTCCAGGCCTCCCTCTTGCCCGTCGAGCAGAGCACCATTATCCCCTTTGACCGCTCCTTCGAGGGCAAGGTCGAGCCCGAGGTCGTTGGCGGCAAGGGCTACGCCACCGTCTCCGACGCGTGGACTACCTTTAGCAAGACTTCGTGGCGCCGCCTCTTGATTCTCTACGTCAAGATGTTTTGCCTGAGCCTGGCCGCTATGGCCTTGTTGGTCGCCGTTCTGGTGCCCCAGACCATCTTCATCGCCAAGCACAGCAAGGAAGTGCGCTGAGTTTTGACAACCAAGCCTGATAGGGACAGCGTAGAATGAGGACCCCTGGACAGCGCTCCATGTGCTTTGCCTGCGCTAAGGGGCGGCTGTGCTTATGAACATTACGATCTTCTACTCTATTCCTGTTGTTTCCTGAAACTCGTCATCAGTCGCATCACAAAGAGCGTTTCTTCTCTTTTTCTTTTTCCCTCACTTGGTATTTATATTGAAACAATATACAAAGCATATCGTCAGTCGTTGCCACTCATCGTATAATTCAAGACATGTCGCAAGTATGTTTCAAAAGTGGTGTATTTACTTGTGCATATGTAGTGAGTCCACACGTGAGCTCTACAATCATAAACTGTCCATCAACCAACTCCATCTTCAAAGCTCCATCAAGTAAGTACCCATGACTCCGCTTCTCATCCTTTCTTTTCAGCCCTTTCTCAGGGCGACGCCTTTGTCCAAATATTTCTTTCCTCTTTGCTCTTCCATTGAACATGCCTTGTCCTTCTTTCTCAAAGGCCCGTTCCGTCATAAATCCAATCGTGATTGCCACCCAGTTTATCTATGTTGTAGAGGGGCGAAGGAGTTGGGAAGGGGAGGGGGGTGGGGGTGTGTTTCGTGCAATTCTTGCACTTTACCTCGTGGAAGAGGTAAATGTGGTAAATAACATAACGAACAAGGAAAGTTTGGTCAAAATAACAAAGAAAAGCCCATTGGTAATACCATAATGTTGCTAAAGGGAGGCGTATCAACGTGTGAGAGGACATGGGAATCGTCTTTTGCTTGGAATATATCAACTGAGTGTCATGGGGTATGTTTGGTGTAATCTATTCGTAATATCTACTCGTTAACGCCCTGTCAAGAAGCAAAATGACGTGCAAGATTACGACTTGTTGAAAAACCAGCTACTTCGCTTGTTTGTGGCACCCTCGTTCTGCAGCGACTGAATGGTAGGAACGTTGGGCCCGTCGCCGCCGCCGCCGCGGAGGGGCTTGGCGATACGACTGCCAGCGGCAGAGAAGCTGAAGCCACCGGTAGTGGCATTGAGACCCTTCGTGCTGCCGGCCTTGGCTGCCTCGAGGCGTTCTTTGACGGAGGCGAGTTGAACCTCGAACCTAATGAAGTAAGGCGTCAGTTACCAACGTTATCATAGATGGACGGATACATTTGGCGGCTACATACTTATGGTTGGCGGCTGCCATCTTCTCTTGGCTGTCTTGCAGCAAGCTTTCCAGGCTCTGGATGCGCTCGTTCCTTGCAATGAGCTTACGCTCAGCAATAGCAACCTCCTTCTTAAGAGCAGAGTTCTGTTCAACGAGCTGGCGCTGGACCTGAGTGAGCTGCTCAAGGTTCCTCTCCAGGAAAGCCATCTTCTTCTGCTGTGCCCGGTTGTTGGATGACCGGAGTACATTGTTGTACTGCTCACGAGTCTCATCCAGCGAGATCTCAAGCTCCACAACACGCTCACAGCGGTTCTGCAAATCTCGCATGAGGCTCTTCTTCATGACATCAAACTCGGCAATCTGTTGCTGGATAGTCTTGCCGTTGGTTACAGGGGTAGCGCCGCTGCCGGTCTTGACCTGTTGCTGGAGGTCCTCGATCAAGGTCTTCATCCTTGAGTTCTCAGCTGCCTTTTGGGCAGCATCAGCCTTCAGCTCGTCAATAAGCTCGACTTGAGTCGTTTGTCGGTTGGCATAGGCGTGCTCCAGGCGGGCCTTCACCTCTTCGACATCGCTCTCGCTAAGGTTCTTTGTCAGAAGATCTTCATACTGCTGCTGCATAGCCTCCAGCCTCTCTTCTAGTTCGTGCCTCCTTCGAGAGTCCATTTCGCCAGATGATGAGCCAAACATTGATAATTCTGCCTGTCTGACAATGCCTTGCGTCTCCACAAGCTTGGCACGAAGATCTCTAAATTCATCCGGTGCAATGTTGTCGCCCACCGAGCTGATCTCGTGTAGCTTCTCAATGTGTTGAATAGCCTCGCTAATGGATCGCTCATTGTCGCTGAAAACATCGCTCCCAAGATCAAAACCAGCCATCATCTTGGCCATCTTCTCAGCCTTGCGTTTCTCCTTCTCATCAAAGGCTGCACCTGTTTCCTTGGCATTCATCTTGATATCAAGCAGTTGCTGCTTCACATCATCCAGCTCCGTCGTCAATTCCGAGTTGGCCTCCTTCAAGGCATCCATGGTAATCTGTGCCTCCTTGCTCTCAAACGTCAAGCGCTCGAGTTGCATCTTGAATTCGTTCGTCTCCGTTGTGAGTCGTTCATTCTCTTTACCCAGTCTGCTGTCGTGCTCCTTGAGGTAGGTCATCTCCTCCTTGGTGTCGCGCAAGGTCTTCTCCGCCAGCGTCACCTGGGACTCCTTCTCAGCCAGCTGATCTTGGAGCTCATTTTCACGGCGCAAGAACTCTTCGCGTTCATCCTTTTCCAATGTCAAACTCGGGGTTGAAGCGCGGTCGGTAGCAGCAGGCGTTTCTGCTCGGCTCTCGGCTGTGAGTCTAGATGGGGTGGAAGGACGGGGAGTTCTGGGCTCCGTCCTTGCGCCGACAATACCGTCGCCGGGCTGAGCCCATTTCTCCTTGGGGACCGATTCTCCAGAGCGCCATAGCTGAACTTCCCCTTCGAGTGTAGAAATATAGTTCTCGAAGTTTGTGACTTGACCTTGGGCCTTCTTGAGCAGCAGCTTGAGCTCGGCGGGGCTGAGTTCGGCATTGACCTTTGCCTTGTTCTTGATGGACTTTGCTCTTGTGCCGAATCGTAGTGTGCTCAGCGTTTCGGCATCGTTGTAACTGCTCGGTGAGCAGTTAATGATGAGGGTGGTCCGGCTGTTGCCACCCAAGGATTCTTGCAAAATTCTCGTCAATTTAGAGTCTCGGTACGGAATGTGAGATGATTTGCCGTCGGTCAAAGCATTGATGACCATGCCCAAGGCACTCAAACTCTTGTTAATTTTCTTGGCTTCTTCGAGCGTTTGTCCACTGGCGCCCGTCTTTCCTACCTTTTCACTGCCTGCCAAGTCAACCAAGAAAAGCTGGCCGCTCTTCGCCGAACCTGTCTCGACATTCTTCTGGGTGACAGTAATAACGAAGATGGAGTGCGATCGTGAGGACTCCTGGTTCATGTTGGTAGCGGCCACAGCTCGGGCGTTTCCTCCCCTCCTCATGACTTCGTAGACTTCTTGCACGCTCGATACGTAAATTTCGAGCAAGCCCTTGACATAGACGCCACGGTTCTTCTCCTCATGAACGGGTAGGTTGTCGTTTTGGGGGGCCAAGAGATCTCGAATTCTTTCCATGTAAATCTCCATATAGCTGACACGCACGGTATATTCGATTGTGCTGGGGCTAGACATGATGCTGGCGAAGATCTGTTCAACAATTCGCGGGATGACGCCTCGTCCGTCGTCGTCGTCTATATTCGTGCCCATCATGGTGTACGATTTGCCGGCACCAGTCTGGCCATAGGCAAAGACGGTTCCGTTGTAGCCATTCAAGATGTCGTCTACGGTGGGTCGGATGGAGAAGTCGAAGATGTCCTGCTGCTTACATGCCATGTCGAATACTCTATCAAAGGTGAATCCTCCTTGAGCCTCTTTGGACTGTACACACTGTCAGCTAGGTCCACGGATACAAGACTTTTGGGCAAAGGCGGCAAGGGCCAGTCGTCAGGCACCAGTGACAAGACGAGGGGAGGGGTTCCATACGTCGAGGGAACATGAATCCTCTGAGCTAAAGGTGACGATGGGTTTTCCACCCGACTCCAGCTCGATCCGGTTTTGGGGCCGGAATCGGGCCACAACTTTGATGCTATTCGCAGACATTCTGACGGTGGTATTCGTGCCGCGGTGTTGTTGTGATCATGGACCACGCCCCTCGTGATGGAGGCACACAGGTCAGGGGCGGTGGGCACGGGCAACGCGCGAAATGCAGCGACCCCAAACGAATAAGGCGAAGCAGCCTCCAAAAGAAGGGCGATTCCGGGTAAAAGACGAGAGCCGCACAAAGGGATTGATGCTCCTCAAAGCGAGCGGACGTGTCTTTGCAGTGCAAAAACAACGACTGCCTCGGCGGTTGGTTAGATCAAAAACATACAGGGCAAGGTTAGGGCCTTGTGTTGGTGAGGGACGCGCTTTGGGGCGGTCGAGCTTGTGGTTTACGTACCTGTACCTGAACCGCAGCCATCCATGCGCGGTCGCCAGATGCGGTTTAGCGTGCTCGCCGCCCTGAGGCCTCTACCTTGGAGTCTTTCTTGATGGCCAAAATTGAACCACGCACACTCAAACACTCAGATCTCGGCTTGCCGGAGACCATGTTTGCAGCTTGGAGAAGATTCATCAAAGGCAGCGTGAACACCGCGTGGAACGTAAAGCAGCCCACTTGGAATAACTCTTTGTCACGCCAGGTCTTGTTTTAAAGACACAAAAGCATCGTCCCATCTACTGAGGGAATTGAGAGACGTTGGCTGTCTGTCGAGTACATGCGTGCATACGAAATACTCGATAAAGAATTGTATACTGCGTACCTCGCGCTCGCCTCGCATGGCTCATCTATCAATCATGGGTACTCCGTACGCGGTAACTAGTTCATAAGTACTTGTCTAAGCCATGACGCGGCCACGCCACCACGGGCGCCGACACACACAATGTCTTGACCGCTGTTCGCAACGATACGAAAATGGGCTAGCAGATGCGTTCCACCTTGAAGCTTGTCTACTCTGATAATTTTTCTAGATATGGGTCTTTCGTCTTGAACGGTAGGCGGTTGCTATCATCCAAGGCATTGTCGCACAGACTGGTCTGACCAAACAGCGCCCTTGTGCCCTTCTGCCCTCGATTACAATTCCGAAACTGTCGGCCACTGTAGCAAGATGCTCGTGTGGCTGGCCCGCAGACTCGTTCATGTTGCCATAATCTACCTGTCGTGGAGATCCTGGCGCATAGCATAGAGTTTCGATGAGCGGCGGGAATGGCGTTCTGCTAAAGCAGCGTTGCGACTCGAGGGCCCAGGTACTTGCCCAGGCACCCAAGTACATGTACAGAGCAGTGACTTTTTTCTGCTCACGCACATGCACATGTATGTGCAGTATGTATGCGCCGAAAGCAAGGGTCCTTCTTGTCTTTTCAAATCGCGGGGGCGTTTCAATGTCGCACGATGCGCGCCCGGAGTAGGGCGCACAGAACGCCAGTGTCTCAACGGCCATTCTGGGCCACGCCAAGACCTCGATTTGATATTCTGCCGTTGCAGCAGCCAGATTTTAGTGGTCGTTCTTGGCTTTGATCAAAAATATTGGGGATAGAACGAAACAGCTTTTGAACTGCCTTGTAGCATGACTTCGACTAGTAGCCGTACGGAGTATGTATTTGGCCATGGTCCCGCAATCGTCCGACTCAATACTCAGCCAATTCCAGCCGGTGAAGACTCTAAGAGTATCAACCGACCTGCTTCGGAGCTTGCTTGGTTCGCACTACGGCACTTCCTCAAACAGCAAATTGCAGTGGGCTGCCTCCTCTGCGCCCTTCATGCAGTTGTTAGACCCCGTACTCCGACCGTAAATAACGTCAAATTAGGTCCACATGCGCTATAAAGCACTTGTAAGCACTTTTTATGGTACCATCATGCACCAGCACCGGCGAAACGCAAAGGGCCAAGACTGTGTCTGATAAATGACTAAAAATGCCTTCATGCTATCTGATATGCAGTTCCCTTGGTATAATCAGTCCAACACCATACACCAAAAACGCCTGCCAAGCCATGTCCACCTCCTTCACAATTCGGCCGTCCCTAGATGAGCCGACAAGAGGAATACTTGCAGTGAGTGTTTCATAGCCGGAATGTATCTGAGATGCCCACATATAGATTCGACCTACGCCCATCCGTCCGTGGCCAACGTTGAACCTCGTGCACCAGTCACTAGTCCTCCCAGCTTTTCTCGACGGTTTCTCTCACCCTCTTTGTATATTCTTTGCGATTGTCTTTGTATAAATTCGAAGCTTCGACATTCGCTGGTGACCCAGTGTTCGGATCGTTGAGCAAACTGACCAAGAAACACGTTAGTACATGTCGTGCAGCTTTAGAGTCAAATCACATCCACTCGTCTTCTTGTCACACGGAAAGCATACCTTTGAATACTCGTCAAGACAGCCGCAACGTCATATGTCGGACTCCAGCGGTTTTGAAGGATATCAAGACACAGTTCTCCAGTCGCATACACGTTCGGGTGGAACATTTGACTGATGAATTTGACCTGTGGCGGCTTGTTGGGATACTGTTCTTCAAATTGCATAACCAGTCGAAAAGTTCCATCTTCGAACGGCGTATCAGCAGGTCCAATAATGACGGCATTCCTACATCAAGACGTGGTCAGCAGCGGGCTAGGCGTCGGGATGTTTGACCGTGGCCATCGATCGTGAATGACGGTGACGTACCATGTCATCACATTATCAGGAATAGGGGAAGCGGAAACTCCTGCAGGAGGATCTGTCTGCATGCGCTGCAGAGCAAGAGTCAGTACTTGATGCTAAATGAAGCACATAATGACAGGCGAGTGGCAAACCTTGAAGTCACGCATCAGACGACGCCTTGCTGCGGTAGACATGGTATGATCGGCCCAGCTTTGGAGCTGGTTATGTGCAAAGGGAGAGGTGAGGCGGCGTTAGGCAAGTAGAGGTCTCGAGGATGGGGTGCGACGCAAGCAAGACACTTTCCAGCTAGTGTCTCGTCCCAACAGCTTGAGGCTTGACGGAGACTTTGACAGGCGGATGGGATGTGAACAGAGAATAAATGGGGTTTGGTCATCGATGAAATGGGCTGCTGAATGGGCTTCCAAGGTAGGACCTGAACCGCCCCAATATCGGCGGCCTGCCAATCACGCAGCATCAGTCCCAGGCCAATCATAGTGCTGCCTGAGATCTGAAGGCACAGTTGAAATCGGTTAGAATGTATCACGTGACAAGATCTCGACGGCCCTGTCGCACGCGTGCGGTCGCAAGACCGAATGAACAATTGTCAACCGGAGGCAAGCAATGCACACTGCGGCCAAATTCTCCTCATCGCAGGCCGCTCGACACAAACGGCAGCTCGATGCAAATGCCAGTTCAGGCTCACAGCCGGATGCGACGTCATGCTGCTGGCTACTTACATAAGTAAGCTGTCCCGTGTTCCGCGCCATGCCAGGTGAAGGCGCATCTTGCTTTTGGTGTCGGAAATTCTCCACCTCGGTTCCGTCGCTGGCTTCCTAAGTCGTTCCAGGTCGATCTGTTCCTTCCCCGGAATGCCGGACTCCCCCGCTCTAAGCCGAAGCGTACCGAGCTAGCCACCTAGAATGCCACCACCCTACTAAATATCTAACCGTCGCCCAGTCGTCCGACGAGTTTGAGCTTCTTTTGTGTTTTCCTTCTGCAGTTGCCTCCTGCCACTCACGATATTCTTAGCCTGGCCAATTACACCATTTGGCTCGCTTCGCTCTTCCACAATGTCTGTTGCACAGCTCAGATCGCCACGCCTGGCCAACCAGCTGGCCCGACATGTGAAAGCGGCTCGCCACTTTTCCACCAGCGCTGCTTTGCGTAAGGAGCTCCAGGATGCTTATATCCTCAGTGCTTCCAGAACACCAACGGCCAAGGTTAGAATCTAGCTTCTCACCTACATGTTGTTCCCGATGTGTTCCAGGCTGAAACTAACTAGACCCTGCCTAGTTCAATGGCTCATTCTTGACTGTGCCTGCTCCCAAGCTGGGTGCTGCTGCCATCAAATCCGCCGTCGAGAAGTCCAAGGTTCCTGTCGAAAAGATCACTGATGTCTACATGGGAAATGTCTTGCAGGGCTCGGTTGGCCAGGCTCCTGCGCGTCAGGCCGCAATTTTTGCTGGTCTTCCCGAGTCCATTGAGGCGACCACCATCAACAAGGTCTGCGCTTCCGGTCTGAAGGCCGTTGCCATGGCCGCGCAGAACATCCAAATGGGCCTGACAGAGGCCCAAATTGCCGGCGGCATGGAGAACATGTCCCAGGTTCCTCTCTACTTGCCCCGCGCCAGTGGACTTCCCGCCTTTGGCCATGTCAAGATGGAGGACGGTCTGATCAAGGATGGTTTGACTGATGTCTACAAGCAATTCCACATGGGCAACTGCGCCGAGAACACTGTCAAAAACCACAACATCACTCGCGAAGAGCAGGATGCTTACGCAATCCAGTCCTACAAGAACGCACAAAAGGCCTGGGCAGACAAGGCCTTTGCCGACGAGATTGTTCCCGTCACAGTTCCAGGCCGAAAGGGCGACAAAATCATCGACACCGACGAGGGCTTCCTCGACGTCAAAATTGAGAAGATTCCCACTCTCAAGCCTGCCTTTGTCCGTGACGGAAGCGGCACCGTTACTGCCGCCAACGCATCCACCCTGAACGACGGTGCTAGTGCTCTGGTTTTGGGCAGCAAGGCCATCGCACAGGAATACGGGACCGGCTCCCGAGTCCTTGCCAAGATCTGCAGCTATGCCGATGCTGCCATGGCTCCTATTGACTTCCCTATTGCTCCTGCCAAAGCTGTCCCTATTGCTCTGGAGAGGGCCGGCATCACCAAGGACCAAGTCGCTGTGTGGGAGTTTAACGAAGCTTTCGCCGCCGTCATCCTGGCCAACCAGAAGATTTTGGGTCTTGAGGGCGCCAGGGTTAACCCTCTTGGAGGTGCTATCTCTCTCGGCCACGCCCTGGGTAGCTCCGGGTCCCGTATCCTCACTACTTTGCTGCACCAGCTGAAGCCTGGTGAGTATGGTGTTGCGGCCATCTGCAACGGTGGCGGTGCTGCTACGGCCATGGTTGTACAGAGAGTCGAATCCGTGTAAAATGTATGTGTATGCATGATGGAAAACAAGACGGCATGTATATCGGAGAAGAGGCAAGTATCTGCCACATGTATCTGGAGTGGTTGATTCAGCATGGAATGTGGCGAGTTCAGGTCATGAGATGATTACTATACCAGCTAAGCGCATTAAGGGAATGGATGGACATTGGGTAGCCATTTTGAATAAGGAATTACATGCAAATATCGGGATCAATATGGAATTGGCGGCGTATGCAAGCTGAGGAAACATTGGCAAACAGATGTTGGAACCTTTGTTCGCTACGACGCCTTGTTGAGAACATGTCCCCTGCTGAAGCGGCTCGAAAAGTGAAGCCAGTGTCCATCTTCCCATGTCAAATGGTCTGGTAAATTTCTGGTTATTCTGAGCCATCAGGAATGAGTGCAATCCATGGCGACTTTCTCTGTTTCGCGGCTTGGAATAGATTCGCATCCAAACGCAGCAATTGCCCAACAGAAACGAGAAAATATTGGCTTTCGTATACTTGCTACGACGTCGGCTTCAATGCGACGACTTACACGGTCCTCGCTCCATTGTTCGTTCATTCGAGTCCCCAGCCGCCAGAGCATCCAGTCGTCGGTCCCCACCAACCAGACATGGAAACCTCGACTCACTCACGTCTCACACCTTCACATCCACGTTGCCAACCTCACTCACCTTCACATCACGCGCAGCACCCCAGCTGCCCACCATGTCCCTCGTCGCCCAATTCCTCACCCAGATCAACCAGTATGTGCGTCTCCAGCAAGGCGACAACCTCCGCGCCTGGCTGCAAGTGGAGCCCAACTCAGCAAAATCCTACTACGACATGGCCGCCGAGCTGCGTGCCAAGTTCAACACAGCCAGCGGCTTAGAAGCCGCCATCGACACGCATTTGCCCGTCGACGACGACGTGCCGGATGGCCAGGCAGCAGCATGGCCGAGTTTCCAGTCATTTATGAAGGATTACCTTACGCTCTGGCGGGATATCAATTATGACGACTTGCTGGGAACGCACGAGTTGCTGACAGCGTTGGTGAAGTGAGTTTTTGCTCTGTTCCGTTCCGCACTCAACTCACCCCCATGCCACGCGCAGCATACATGGAACTCTTGGACCTTTTTGTTTGGCCGAGTTGCTAACAAATCAGAAAGCTCCTGCGGCACGGCCTTCACGCATCCCACCTACGGAGCCATGCTTCTGCAAGCAAGCATGTCCTTCTCCGTAACCCTGGCGCGCTTCACGCTCCAGCTCAACAGACGCCCTGATCTTACGCGGCGCATCCGTTCTGTCGACGAAGATAGCGGCGGTAAGTCCGTCGCCGAGTCGTCTGCGGAAATTATCCAAAAGATCTTCACCACGTGTTTGACGGATCGCTCCGTGGGAAGGGTGCCGGAGGGCAAAAAGGTTGGCGTGTACATGTTTGCCAATCTTGTCCTGAAGCTCTTATTCGCAGTATGTCCGTCCTTGGCCCTTTTCACCTCTCACTTCTCTCCTTTGTCAAAATTTAATGCATCTGCAAAGAAGAGAAGCAAGGAAAAGCAAACGGGAGTAACACGCGACTAATACACACCTTGGCAAAAAGTGTCGAAGAACAAACCTCGCCAAGATGATATTCGTCAACATATCCACCATCTCACCCCCCTTATCCCTCTACCCTGCCTCCCAACGCGTCACCTTTCTCTACTATCTCGGCCGCTTCAACCTGTCCAACCAGCACTACCAACGCGCCGCCCTGTGCCTCGAGCAGGCCTACCTCCAAACGCCGCCGCCGCTCGTCTCCCACCGCACCAATATCCTGACGTACCTCATCCCCTGCAACATTCTCCTCGGCCGCTTCCCCTCGAACCTGCTGATGCAACGGCCCGAAGCGGCCACGCTCAAATCCGTCTTCGTCCCGCTCTGTGAAGCCGTTCGCTCCGGAAACTTTATCCAGTTCCAGCACCACCTTGCCACCCACGAGACGTGGCTCTTCGAAAAGGGCCTTTTGCTAGCTCTGACGCACCGCCTGCGCCCTTTGCTATGGCGCTCGCTGGCTCGCAAGACGTTTGTCCTGACCTATGTGCCGCCCGCGGACGCTTCTTCCCGAAAAGCAGCCACCCTCGACATCAGCCACTTGCACGCAGCGGCCGTCTACGTGCAGCGCAGACTAGAAGGCTGGATCCACTACCATCCAAACGCCCGGGGCAGGCCGTCGTCGCAGGCAAATCCGTTGTTTATGAGGGCCGTGACGAACAACGTCCAAGAGTCGGCGGAAACGACGCTTGTTCCTCCGCCACGAGGGCCGACCAAGCTCCGCCCAAATGAGGGTTTGATCTGGGGCAATGCAGAGATTACGCTGGACGATGTGGAGATGGTGGTTGCCACGCTGGTGCAGCAGGGCCTGATGCATGGGTTTGTGGCTCACGGGCAGGCGAGGTTTGCGATTATAGGGGCCAAGGCCAAGGGCCCTGTTGTCGCGGGGTGGCCCGTGGTTTGGCAGGCCATTCAGGAGAGGAGGTATGAGGAAGATTTTGATATCAACGAGGTGCCTGGGTGGGTGAAGGGTTGAGTGTCAGCGTGGGTGTGAGTGTCAAAACTACAACACGAATAGAATAGGTGGTGCTCCGAGTTTTTTTGTAACATGGCTGGATTTATGTTTGGGCAAGATACCCCTTGATGAGAATTACATTGCATTTACTACATCACGCAAATACCCTACGTCATCAAGTAACAAGGTGAGAGAATTCCAATTCAATGCTGTCATCTACCAGCCCCGAAGTAGCTCAATGGCGCCGTAGGGTGCATATTCATAGCATAAGAATCTCATCTATATATTGAAAATAACAAAGTTTTTCCTTTTCCAACCTCGAGGTTACGCAAGGCTAGGAGAACTTGGCTGCAAGGGCACGTCTAGAAGGCTGCTAGTTATCCCAAGGATCGTCGTCCATTTTCCAAAGCATCTGCGCTACCATACAGATTGTAAATGCATCAATCATATCCCTTGAAAAATAAATAAACGCTTTTGTATCCTTACACCTCCAATCCCCACCAACAAAACGTTTCCCGCAGTCAAAAAAAAGGCCGAAGTCGAAAAATGTGAAAGCATCTCCCGACACGAGAGGGTATCGATGAAAAATATGGGTGAAAAGGCAGAGAGCACTTTTCAAAGAAAAGAAAATGTAGAGTGTGCGAACGTGTACCGCAAAATAGATACGATGGGCTCCGATAGAGGTGTCAATAGACAATAAACACTATCGCCGATAGGATTCGGTTTGATATATAGTAAGAAATGAAGCTAAGATCCAAATGGCACGCTTGAGGGAGCCCAAGTCGGTCATGGGTATAAAGAAATGCCTTTCGCGGATAAAATTACTAAAAATTGAAGCCAGCCACAATAAAAGGGACAGCTTGATCCCAACAATTGAAAAATGACGAGCAGCTCAACCGAGGATATTGACAAAGTTGATCGGTATGCTCTGTAGGTTGTAAATACTCGGTCAAAAATTTGACATCGAAGAGAAGATGTGGCTGGCCATGAGCATGAAGCGTTACAAACGTCAAGACAGAGATTATTCCAGCTAGAACAAGCAAGCGGCTGCGACGAGGGCCACGACGAGGCCGGCCACAGCTGCACTGCCTTGCTGCCGGCCAGCTTCTCCTTTCTTTTCGGTGGGAATAGGGAGGTTGGGGACGGTTGTCTCGGCTATCGAAGTTGTGGGGGCTGTGGACGACGCCAATGTGGTCGTGGAGTTGCTCAACGAAGTACCGTTTTCATGGAATATACCAGGGATGAGAGTAGGAAGAGCATATGATGTTGTTGACGATGAGGATGACGACGACGACGACAATGAGGATGACGATGAGGTCGTCAATGTCGAGGACGAAGTTGTTGGGACGAGTGTCGTGGTAGGCTGAGAAGTCGTAGTCGGCGCGACGCTGGTGGTGGTTGGCTTAGGGGGCGTAGACGATGTCGTAGGGATCTGGGTCGTCGTAGGCTGCTGGGAGGTGGAGGGCGGGGGAGGAGGAGGGGGGGGAGCAGATGAAGACTGCTTGGGTGGTTCCTTATTACCGCCAGATCCATCGAAGGCCACAATATGGGCAGAGCTGCCCTTGGCAACAGTGACGACACAGAAAGAAGAACCACCGGCACCGACAGCGGCATCTTTGCTGGCAACACTGCCCTCGGCAGCGGACGGATCGATCTGGCAGGGCAAGCCAGAACAGCCACCGTCGGGACATTCAATCTTTACGCCGAATCCAGGCTTCGTCCCCTTGAGGCCGGATGATTCCCAGATAGGGTTCCATCCAATCTTGACAAAAGTTTGGCCATTGCTGTCGGTGTTGGCGCCAGCAACGTAGGGACTCCAGTTACCAATGGCTTTGTCTTCAGTGCCCCAAATGCAGCCATCGGTACCAGTACCAGGAGGGTTAATGTAAAAGCTGAATCAGTCAGTTCGAGTTTCTATCTGCATGAATATGTTCCATATACATGGGGAAAGGGAAAGTCTTACTGAGCGGCAGTGCTCTGCCAGTACGAAGAGCCAGGAACAGCGATAACAGCTTCAGACTTGACAAGAGTAGGGATCAACATGGCCTCATTGCCAGGTAGAACAGTCTGACACCAGGACATGTGACTTTTGCACTTGTTGATGGCTTTGACGGACCCGGTTCCTTCAACACAGTTGGGCTTGTTGGGGAAAGGCTTCTTGACGTTGCCGTTGTCGTCGCAATGCAATCCACCATTCATAGAGGCAGGATAAGTATACGTCGAATCCGGATCCCATTGATTCATAACCATGCCGGGCTTGCAGGCAATAGGACAGTAGCTGCCTGGCTTACACTCTTGATCAGGGCTCATAGCCCATCCCGCATTCTTCTGATCAGGGGTGACAGCAACGAGGTTGGGGTCATCAGTAGGAAAGGCGCAGGTTCCTCGCTTGACTAGGACGTTGGACTCGGCTCGCGAGTGAACATGGCCGTGAGGATGAGCCAAACGCTGGTACGCCTGGTGCATCCGATGATGGTGAGAGGTGGCATCGCATCCAGCGATGAATACGGCCGCTGTGCCAAGGATGACCTGAAAGATCAGGCTCTTCATGATGTTGTATGACTTGAGTTGACGGACCAAGTTGAGAGGGCGTTGGCAAGTATACAAGGGTCCAAAAGTCTATCGAAGACTGGGACGTTGAGCGCCAGGTTTCGTCGCGTGGTTGTCGAATGCTGATCCGTTTCGAGAGTGGCGGCACCTGGCAACGACGAGGGTACGTTTCAGTTGGAGGGCGATCCGTTTGTTTCGAGTTGTTATCCGTTATATTACTGCTAGAGAAGACGTGGTTCCATGTAAGAGAGCGGCGTTGACGTTAGACAGTCAATTTAGTAATGAGCGACGAGGGTCAAAGGAAGGACGAAAGGAAAGAACAAGTAATGAGCGAATTCAGTAACCAGGCATCAGGAGTTTAGCAAACGGGCTTAAGCTCTGGAGATGGGGAGAGAGGACAAAGAGGAGGAGGAGTGAGGGCCAAGAGACGGCAATATCGAGCTGAGCACCTCGAGCCACCCACAACTCCCAATCGAGAATTGGGGGAGACGGGGGGACGGGGAACCCGGGGGGTGATTGGGCGTCCATCTTGGGAGGAACTTCTGGAGGGCCGCATCCAGCAGCCTTGTTTGTGTCCGAGGCCAGGCTCGAGGCCGGATGATGAGAAGAAGGCGGGGGGGCGCGAAAAGCGAGTGCTGGTGAAATTGCGCTCCATCCGTGCCCCCAAGTGTGGCGGCCTGACTGTGAGACGTCTGCGGGCCGTTGCCAATCGGCGGGAAGCTCTGCGCCTCCCCCAGTCTGGCAAGGCGGTCTAAGGCAGGAACGACGCAGGTACAAGACCGTTGCTGGCCAACCAGGTGGCGCCAACGGCCAAAACGAAATGAGGGCAAAGCCACGGGTCGCAGAGATGGGTTGGCCGGAAATGAAGTCGACAACCAAAAACATGCGCCGGCCCGCCCACCATTGATCCATCGAATATCCATCCATCCTCGACTCCTGCGCCTGCGCCTGTCCATCTAGCTTAGGACAGCCCTACACTGGCCCAAACCACGACACACAAGGAATAATAATCAGTCCCGAGTACACACGTACATACGGAGTACATACAACGCCGGTCCACGCCTTCGAGCAGCTCTACCTACCAACCACCTAGTAACTACCTACTCCGTACCTACTTGGGTACTAAGGGTAGTCGTCTTTCTGTACGAGCGCTCAACTGTCACGACTTGTTGCTGCGGGCTCATGTACAAAGGAACGCAATTAAACACTGGACGGGGCTCGGAAGCATAAAGGAAATTCTGATAATTGCACTGTTTCAAGATGGCCCTATCATTCGCCGCCAACGCACAGACTTTCAACCCTGGGCAGGGGCCATCGGTCCAATCAGACGCACGCGATGGTTTTGGCAAATCTGGCAAAAATCTGACATCTGCTTGTGGCACCTGCGTCCTGTCCAGGACTGTCCCTGGCTAAACTAAACTACTAGTTCTGTTGACCTGGGCCACACTCAACATGTGGTGATGGCGCCTTGAGCTCTGTCAAGAGTACTGTCTGGTTGTATGTACATACTCCGTACTGTGAGCCACATTACATCCTGAAGCGCGTTGGCATGTGTTGACATTGCTGAGACATCTATTCGCGCTATGATTCCGAGACGTCCTGATTGGGAAGAAGGGGGAGAGAAATTAATAAACAACGCATGATGGGGCACCTCATAAAAAAAAAGAAACTGGCAAGCCGGGTCCATTCCTCTTCTTAGACCCTCAGCCTGGCCGTGGTTGCAGCCGATTAAGGACAGAGACTGCCGAGTATTACTACCGTCACAAACGCGATTAATGCAGCATCCTTGTATTTAATGCCCACGACCCTACCGGCTCGTCTCGCCTATGTATGCTCGGGCCAAATCATGCTCCCTTGTTGCCTGGGACGGCTCTTTACGTCCCTGGATCGAATGCGTCATTTGGCTTCTTCCCTCCGATCGCTGTGGAGGAATACTACAGGCATCTTTTCATGAGTCAATTCTTGTCGCCGCCCCAAGCAATTCACTTTTTGGGTTCCCTGATTTGGCCCCTACGGAGGCAACCTCGTCCTTTTGGGCGAACCAAAGAACAGGATATGAGCTTTTTCGTCTTGAAGCGTCATACGTGGCTTCTTCCACTTCCGCTGCCATGCATTAATAGTCGATTTTCACAAATCCAACGTTTCCTTCCAGGATGCGGAGTGCTACATACATACATAGGCTTGAGCCTAAACTCCCAGCTCCGAAAACTTTGTAGATGATGATGCTGTTGCTGGTGGCCCGACCTGCACCATTACTTTGACCTAGTGCAGGCTTTGAGCAAAGGGAAAGGAATCGGAATCGTACTCCGTACAACCATTGTACAACCATTGTACAACCATCATCTCCACGCACAAGTCGTACGAATATCGCACGTGAGTTGACTAGCACAACATTCGAAGTCACCATGCAACCGCATGATCATCCATGATGATGCTCCCTAGCCATGATGGGCTTGTTCCGTACTCCGTACAAGAAGCATAATTATTCATGCACAGTATCTATGTACACAAACCAGTTCAGTGAAGCTTGTTTGTGCCGCATTCCAGCCTCAGAGTAAACACATTGTCGCGAGACGATGGACGAACCGTGAAATGCCCTCCAAGCCGGTTGTCCGGCACAACGGCTGTTTAGGGTAGGCAACCACGAAGAAAGGCCGACGACCAACCCAATATGCGTTGCAAATGATTTCGGCCTTGACATGAATATTAGGGGCCTGTGTAGATTTATGCACTCCGATGGGGTGCGGTATTGACAAGTGGCGTAGTGAATCAAAAGACTGCCATCATGCCCAGCGATCCATGCATACGATCATCATGCTGACCTCAAGCCTCATGGTTCCCTAGTATTGAGATCTGTACATATCCTTACCATGTTGTATCCGCTCTGAGACGTTGCATAGGAATACCAGAACGGCACGCTCCTCGATATGGCAGGCAGCTTCGTGGCCACATCAGAGCTCGAGTACGACCATGGTCTCGTGAATTGTGGTGACGAGTATTTCTCTTGCTCGTATCGGCGCCATGACACCTCACGCGCGCAATGTTTTTAGTCCATCGTGAGCTAGGTCGAAAGATGCCCATCAACAGCCAATTTTGTAAACTAGCAGGGAATAGTGTACATACGTTCTGTTGCTGTTGTTGTATCCTGCATCGAGTACATTTCTTGGACGACTGTTGTGGCACCTTCACTCTCCTCTCGGGATACTCGTGTGACGCGGCTAGCAACATTATACAACACTGCTGTCGCATTGATATACTACTACCCTAGCCATCATCCAGGCATTGAGCATGACACTGTCATGTTCATCAAGGGACATCTCTGTTCCATCATACAAAGGCTAAATATTACACATACACATACATGCATACACATCTACACGGGGTAGCTCACAACATCTTCTCCCTGTGCCCGACCACCCTCGCAAATGAGTCGAAAGACATGGTCATGGAATGGCGTCCAGCGGTCTTACTTCGTAGGTGGTCGTCGTAGTCTAGCATTTCCTTGTATGGCACCTTGGCTACAATCTCGACCATCCTGTCCGTCGACCTCTTGCCCCTCAGAGACGTCACTGAGTCGTACGGATCGGGTGGAGCGTAAATCTTGGTCACATCAATCAAGTCGTCGCCCATGGACTCGGCAGACCTATCCTTGACTTCAAGGACTTGCCCGCCGGCGCCAGCTGTAATGTCGTGCTGGACGGTTCCGGCCGTCGCTTCCGGGCAAGTAATGTGCGTAAGCATGATGGGCTCTAGAACCCCAATCTGTTGCTTGTCGAAGGCGTCTCGAAGCGTATTTTGCACCGCCGTTCTGGCGACACTGCTGAAATGCCCACCTGTAGGGCTTTCGAGTGAGCCCTCAGAGGTGTCAAGACTGACCTTGACATGGCAGCTGTGAACCGGCGAGGCTCGGCGAGGACCCCGTGCCAATCCAGCAATGGCTCCGTTAAGAAGCTGATGTCGAGCCTCTTCCACGTCAAAGGCCAAAGTAGACGATTCCTGCGACTGGGGAACTTCAATCTCATAAATATTGCCGTCTATTTCAATACCAGATTCCAGGAGGGCGTGCCGGTTTTCTTCATCAATAGGCTGTAATATTACTGTACAGGCAGCCTTGCCCGGTTTGCTGGCGACCGGTCTATCAAAGACTGTGTACTGTGGTTTGGTAGGTTGAGTCACACTTTCCTTGTAGTCAACCTCGATTTGACCAAACTCAGCATCGATCCTATGCTTTTGTCTAATGTTATAAAGAGACACATCCAGGTGGAGCTTGCCCATTCCCTGAATTGTGAATTGATCCGTCTTTGAGTTTCGGCCCCATCTAAGACTGGGATCTTCTCTGGAAGCATTTTCCAGCGCCGTCTGTAGCTCCTGCGCCGCGACGTTCCCATATGGTTCCACTTGTAGAAATGCCACCGGAGGTGGGATTTCAGGAGGTCGAATCTGGACATGGCGAAGATGCTCTGGAACCGGTTTGCCGCCCACAGTCGTAATCAACGTATCTCCAGTTCGGGCTTTCTTCAGGCCTCGGAGAGCGCCGATTTGCCCGATTGTGAGCTCTTGCACATCTTGTGTTTTTGATGCCGATATCTGAAGGATACCCATGGGACGCTCCTGGGCGTTGATATTGGTATTGAAACTCGAAGCATTACGAGTTAGGGTGCCGTGGTAGACTCGGACAAAGCTGATGACACCTTCCTTTGGATGAGTGACGACCTTGAAGATGGATGCTACAGAGGCAATGTTTGCTGCTGTCTTTTTGCCCTTGCTGTCCAAAACGCTGTGAAGCCCGTGTTTGGCGGACCCAACTCGCACCTCAGCATCCGGTCGTTCTGCTGGGTTTGGCAGATAATCGGTGATGGCGTCCATCAATGGCTCAACACCGATATGGCGAAAGCTAGAGCCAGCGAATACCGGAATGACCCGTCCGTCTCCGCTTCGAATGGCGCGCCGGATGGCCTGCTTCAGCATTGAATTTGGAATATCAGGATTCTCAGCCAGGAATTCGTCCATGATTGCCTCATCAAAATCGGCCAGGCCCTCAATTAAACGTTGCCTTGCCAGCTGCATTTCGGCCAGTAGGTCAGGGTTTGAAGCAGAAAGCCTCTCCTTCAACTCACCTGGTCCATAGTGAATCTTCTCGCGTTCCGACTTCCATCTGTACCCGATGCTGTTGATGATGTCTATCACACCAACAAACACTTCCTTTTCCCACCATGGGATTTGGCATACGAGAGGCCAGCCCTTGAGCCTTGTGCCAATTTCCAACACCGCTTTTTGGAAAGATGCACCCTCACGGTCCAGCTTATTGCAATATACGATGCGAGGAATCTTGAATTCTTGCGCAGAGCCCCAAACTCGTTCTGTGTGGGCTTCAACACCTTTGACCGAATCAATGATGCAGACAGCACCATCGAGAATGGGAAGACATCGATCAACTTCGAATCTAAAGTCTTGATGGCCAGGTGTATCAATCAAGTTAACCGTCTGGGGACGAGTGCCAGGAGTACAATTCTGAGCTTTCGGCCAATTGAAGGTAATGGCGGCAGACTGAATCGTGATACCTCGCTCTCTCTCCAGCTCCAGAAAGTCAGTGACGGTGTTTCCAGCATCGACATCTAGAGGTTAGGGTCAGTTGATGAATTTGCCTTTGGCATCATGGAATATCACATATCAAACGGCGCATGTATCGCAACTCACCTCCAACTCTTTGCGTGACGCCGCTGTAGTAGAGCATGCGCTCTGTGGTTGTTGTTTTACCCTGAATTTCGCAATTAGTCAACCATTTACAAAACAATACTACCAATTGCACCAACATACGGCATCAACATGAGCAATTATACCGATATTGCGGATGCTCTGTACTTCAGCATCTTGCTGGGATGCAGCTTGGCTATGCAGAGTGCGTCGGCTGAGCGCTATTGACTTGAATACCACGCCGTGTCCTAAATTATGCGCCAGTTTCCTCCGAGAAGGCGACATCCTCCGACACAAGGATAGAATAATCATGTTGAGTTATTGCCGATGGGATATTTTGGTCATCGGAGTCCACTTCATTGGGGTTCAACGCCCAACGAGTCCGCCAATGTCTACACTTAGAGTACTGTGACAGTCATGGGATCAAAGAACCTCGGAGACTTTGTACTGTCTTTGTTTCGCAAATTGTCCCACGAAGCCGTCAGTTGTCGCGACAGCCAGCAAGCAGTATTGGAGCTTGGCAGTCGCCAGAGTGGCAGAATTCCTGAAGCTCAGGTTTGTGCCTTACTGACCATTCCAGCTCAAAACCGGTAGGCGGTGAATAGCCCCTTCCACGTTGCTCGCTTGTTGCTGCCTCTTCTAGGCCCACTTATCCAACCCATCATTGCGTCGCCCCTGATGTTGGACACTTCAGCCGGTAACGTCAGTGTCGGCGTCAACTCAGTCCCAATCGACTCTTCACTTTACCACCACCTCTTTTGCGACGCGCAACCAATTGCTCCAGCCATCACCGCTCCGCCCTAGAGCATAAAGCTGTTGCCTGGATCTATATCGATAGCGCCCCCCTTTGCCGCTTGTATTTATATCCGTCTCTATCTCTGGGCTTTGCGTTATCTTGTAGACCGCAGCATCGTATCCCTCGTTCATCATCATGGAGCTCTCTGACATTTTGTATGTGTCGCATGGCAAGCAGCTTTGCCCTCCCCAAACTCGACAGCCACTGACGTTTGCATGTTCAATATATAGTCGAATTGTCAACTTGGCCGTTGCGGTCATCACCATTCTCGGTGGCATCGCCTCGATTTTCGGCTTCCAGCTGTACGTTGTCGCCGCTTAGAAAAGTTTCCATCCTTGCTGGCGGGGTTTCGATTCGCGACTACGATCGCAGACACAGACGCTCCCGCCTAGCGCAATCCTCTAGAAGCGACGTCGAGACCACATAAGCTAATAGATGATGACAGGCAATCGATTATCCTGGGCGCTTACATGATCGTTTTCGGTCTTGCTATTGCCTTGCTTGGTAAATGTCTAGTGACGTCAGTTGTAAACGATACTGCAGCTAACAAATCTCAGAGTTCCAGATCCCTCCTCAGGTATCTCGATACGCCAACTTCCTCTTCTCCTTCATTGGAAGAGGTATCTGTAAGTGGAAACATAGACGAGACATGGCTGCGGCTAAAGTAAATCTAACTCCATATCGTAGTCTATATCCTTCTTGGTGGTCTTCTTCTTGGCGGGCACGTCCTCAGAAACATTGCTGGCAGCATTGTCGGCATTGTCGGTGTCGGCTACATTGCTCTCGAATTCATCCCCTCGATCGAGCCACCTAGCAACATGCGCGAGGCCGATGCAGGCTGGGGTGCCGAGCAGGTCTAAGCAACGATGCCCGGAAGTTCCCCTGAAAGGGAGCGCTGCGCTTTTTGTTGCATAATCCGTGGCAAATGTCACGACTACAGTCAAGAATGACTCTGGCGAATCGGTTTTGAAATGCTTTGACACGAACCCTCATAGAGTGTGAATGCAAGTACTTTTTATTGGGAAGAAAAAGAAGAAGGATTAGAACGGTACGGTTTGTTCGACTTACGAACATGGTACGGAGAGGCGCAAAGTTGATACGAAGAATTAAAAAAACACCAAAAGTATTATTCCATCCGTGTCATACTATATATTACTGCTTCTTGTTCCAGTTTCCGGCATTCTCAACCCCCCCTGCAACACTATTGATACCACCCTGAAGACCACCTCCAAGTGAAGTAATTCCGTCGCCCACTGGCCTGACTGTGTCGCCGCCCACGCTGTTCACCGTATCTCCCAGTCCCTTGGTCGCAGCCCCGGTGACGCCTCCAACCGTTCGGGACACGCCGCCGACAGTGTTGCCAAGCGTGCTGGTCAGGAATCCAAGTCCGCCTTGGACCTGGTCGCCAGCATTGTTTGCCTGGTTGGAAACATTATCAGTCGCATTATTGACTGCGCTAGTAGCCTTTTGATCTGCCATGATTGTTTGTTCTCGGATATGAAGTAGAAAAAATTGTGTCTTTTTTTGTTTTGTTTTCAGAGATTTGATCTTTTTTTTGCAGTCTAAGATCCCTCTTATCAAGTGGAAACAACCGAGATACTCGTGATATTTATACTTGTATTCAGTGGTGTACAATGATTCGCGTAAACAAGTTTCCGGAGGACCAGCGTGATAATCCTGACGTCATGTGGGTGGTGGGCTTGGCATCATCATGGCAAAATCCCCAACGTCTGGCGAACCCGCTGAGTGATAGGCACTAGTGTGCTCTAAGGGGCCATGCGAAATCCTGTTTACATGAAATCCGGGGCTCGGGGCTACTGGGATGGATTGTGCGTTTTAGGAAGTCAAGTCCTTGGATGGATGGGGGGGGATCGTGTATCGTTGGGTCAACGGGAATCTCATGTGATGCTGCATATACTATTCAGGAGACGAAAACAAGACAAAAGACATGATTAGGCTTTTCGCTACGCCAACAAGAGCTAAATAATGTATTTCCATGTGAAAACCAACCCCCCTCTTTCTTTTGGTTTGGAAAGGCGATGCTCAACTTAACCAATGTTGAATTCATCTGCGGCGCCACTCATCAACATCATGCTCTTCTGCTTAATAATATCCATGGCTGGCCTCTGATCCACAGCCGCTGATGAAGTGTCGTCGTCCTTGAAGGAAGAGTGGCGATCCTTGTGGTTGGCCGAGCCCTTCTTCTTCTTGGCTTTGCGATCGATACCCGCGCCTATGCCGCCAGGTGGATCGCGGAGGCCGAAGCTTTTCGCGACGTGCCCCAGGTGCAGCTGCGTGATGTCAAAGTGGACTCGTTCTTCACGGATATGTGTTGCGTACGCTCTGATATGAGACTTGAAGCCGTTGCGTGCGAGCTCCAGGCGTTTGTTGTCGTTGAGGAGGCGCTGTTCAAAGTGAAGCTGTAGTGATTCAGCTTTATCGTGGTATGATTGGCCGTCTGTGGGGGTGGCGGAGGTTTCGACAGGGAACTCAAGCTTGTTCATTAAGCCCGTCTTGAGGATGTTCTCATATGATTGGGACGAGGGAGGGGTCGAGGATTTGAGGAGCTCAATGTAGCCTTCTTCGGTCCCGGGAAGGAGGAAGAGCGTGGCGTCGCCAGATCTACCGGCACGGGCTGTTCGTCCCACGCGGTGGATGTGGTCGGCGAAACTGAATGCTGGATCGTACTCAATGACCAAATCCACGGATGGGATATCTAAGCCTCGAGATGACACGTCGGTGGTGATGAGCAGGGATGGCGACTTGCAGGCGGAGAAGGATTTCAGGGTTGCTGTCCGGATCGGTTGAGAGAGCGAGCCATGCATTCTATGCAAAATGACGTCTGGGCTTGCGGGTGACGTGATGTACGCAGCCTTGGAGACTGTCTTCTCAATTAGCTCCTTTTCCTTTTGTGCAGCTGCTGGCAACTCTGTCTCGTTGGGGTTGCGGAGCATTTCATAATGGAAATCAACGGTGTCAGCGCATGACATAAAGATAATGGCCTTCATAGTGCGTCCACGCCTGGAGAAGACAGATTTGAGGTATGACGTGAGCGTCACTAGACGAAGCTTGGAAGGAACGATAATGTACGTTTGGTGTAATTGGGCCGGGGCTTTGTGAACAATGTCCTCGTTAATTTTGTCGTCGTCGCTCTTTTCGGTAGCCAAAAACGTTGCATCGGCAAGACTCATTTCTCCCAGCTTTTGAACATTCATCTTCATAGTAGCTGAGCACAGCACAGTGACTCGTCTCGCGGGCAGACTCTCGAGAGATGTTCCGTTTTCTGTAGTTTTGGCGACCGGGACATTCTTGAGAGCATCAATGGTCTTTTTCAAATCCTCCTCGAAGCCCAAGTCCATCAGTCGGTCACCCTCGTCCAGAATAAGCCAGCGGACAGTGCCCATATTCAGAGCCTTTGTGTTGTCAATGTGATCAGCCAGACGTCCGGGTGTAGCAACCAGAAAGTTAACACCCTTTCTAATCCTTGCTTTTTCGGCCTTTTTGGACTCTCCACCAGTGATTGCGGTCGATACCAGCCATGGAAAGAGTCTGATAAGCTGCTCAAGGACGGTATGTGTTTGCTTCGCAAGCTCTCGGGTAGGTGAAACGATGATGGCAAATATACCGGAATCTCGATGTATTTGTTTGCCGTCGCCTTGACTGCTGAGCATCAGAACTCGATGCAGTATGGGGAGGAGGTAAGAAAATGTCTTTCCGGAACCAGTTTCGGCTTGTACAAAGGCGTCGCCACTATTAGACAGCATATGCGGGATGACTTTTTGTTGAATGGCGGTAGGACGTTCGAGGTTCATCTTGGCCAAGGCATCGACAAGTCGAGTGGAGAGGGTCAGTGAACCAAAATTGGCAACATCGGTGAGTGGCGCATTGGTGGGTTGTGGTGCTTTCCATTCTTCTTCTTCTTCTTTTTTACTTTCGGTCGTCTGAGCTGGATTGAAGGAAAAGAGGCGCGAGATAACCTGGCGATTACCCTTAGCCGAGGGGTCGGACTTATGCTGATCGGGACCATCATTTTCTACGGCATCGTGGCCAGATCGATTATATCGAGAGGTTTGTCCGTAGCTTGGCTGAATTCCTGATGTGTCGTGATTGACTCTTTGCCGTTTTGACGATCGAAAGCTGTCGTCGTTTTGCGTTTGGTCGGAGGAGGGACGGGTTTGCCGCAGGTTTGCGCTCCTCTCAGCGCGCTTCCTGTCTCGCCATCGACCGCCTTTATATTTGACCTGGGTCTGGAGAGGCCCAGAGCCCAGCTCAAAATTCAGAAGCATACCATCATCCGCCATGATTGATAACTGTTCGTGGTTCAATTGTTGATAATGGTGGGGCTGGGGCTGGATCTTCAACATCAGAGGTGTCGCTGGTTTATTTTTTTTTTCTGGAAAGCGGTATCCAGCCTTATCGATAAGATGGTGGATCCACCCGGGCCAGCCTGCGTGAGTGACGATGTACAACATGTGTAGTACTACTCCGTAAAAGGGTAAGGCAAGAAGAAAGGCATGAGTATACAAATTAACCACCTAAGGGTAGTACTAGTAGATTGATATTACACCATCAGGATGGCCTGCGCGGTTTGATTTGGACGGGCCGGCAATCTAGATGCCAAGAATTCAATGCAAGTTTGACCCAAGAGCATGGACACGGCGGGCATGGATCGAAACCTTTTACATTCACATGTGGATGCTGTAAACCTTTGTAGTACCTGTCCAAGCAGCTATCTATTCACCTAGGTACGGAGTAGTGCTTGGGCATTGTCGGTTTATTCTTAATAATAAATGAAGACAAAACTTGGTGAACATGACCACATCTGATATTGCGGGGTGATCCAAACTCCCCTTGTCGCATCTCATGGTTTGATTCCTGAATGTTGGCCTAAATCCGAGTTTGCTCGGGAACGGGCTTCCAGCATACCAAACCCAACTGACAGTTGATGAACTGGACCTGGCGTTTCGGGGCCGGGCTTCTGAAAAGACCGAGATGCGATGGCTCGGCGACTCGTGGCTTGGGTGCTGGACCGTTAGCCTGGCGTCCTGAGGTCTCCGGGGCATCCGAGTGTCCTGGCGGGAGATTATCGTGCCAAAGGCCATGTGACGGCTAAAGCCTGGCAGAAGAAGCTGGGGATTGGAGAGATTGATGGCCCGCTAAACTACAGGGCGTCTGGTACTGGACACGTAGGGTCCC
Organism: Metarhizium robertsii ARSEF 23; assembly: GCF_000187425.2. Classification (NCBI taxonomy): domain Eukaryota; kingdom Fungi; phylum Ascomycota; class Sordariomycetes; order Hypocreales; family Clavicipitaceae; genus Metarhizium; species Metarhizium robertsii. The sequence goes on from NW_011942204.1 coordinate 1,176,254, forward strand.
AAGGGTCTGGTAGGTGGACACTTACCTCCATGTCAGTACTTATGGAGCCAAGTCCTAGTCTCAGGCGCTGGCTGGGTACAATCATTGATGTAATAGGGCGGTGCCCTGGCGGCTGCCGGCGCTGACATGGACTTGACGGTTTCAGGGCAGCTGGGCGTTGCATGTGCCACTGAGTCACCGCCGCTAGTTGGTGAGGGTTGAGTTTCCACAGAGCACTACAAAATAGCATGAACTTGACCGTTGACGTCTCAATAGTAACAATTGATGTCGCCGGTCACTGGTGCATCCCGCCAGAACTGTCTGCCCACAGCGAGCAAACGTGCCAGTGTCTCTGTATTCCCTCTCTGGAAAGCAGAAGGACATTGCCCTGCTCCTTTTGCCCCCCGTGCATGACATTTACGTGAAATTAGAGTGGTGAGGACGAAAAAAGGCCCGCTTATGGAGTAGAATTTTCCCAAAATTAGGCCTGGGCTTTCTGGCCAAGCTCAAGATGCCATGGGCTTCCATCGGATGCGACCCGACAGGCTGACAGGCGGCCGCTAGGCTTCCCGGCTTCTTCCATGGCCTCCACCGAGGGCAGGCACTCGCATGCGACCAAGGCCGGTTTCTTCTCGATGGTGTGGATGCGGCGCAATGGACAAGGTTTCGCCCTGCGCCATGGTGGTGGTGGCTTTCCAGCTAAACATCATGTTCGTCATCCCGCAGCGTCGGCGCGCACGTAAGATGCCTGGCAGCCTGGCAGCTGTCGCGTGTGCGGTTCGACGAGGACAACATGGCCTTGCAACTGCGTCTAATCAATCTGTCCGACAGTTTGGCCAGGCTGCCATTCGGGCTGCCGTTCAACCGTGTGCTTCACATCGGCCGGGCCATGAACGGAGTACGTACTACTACATCTTTTGCAGACCGAGTAGGGCGTGGTTGGCTAGTACTCGCTACTCCATACCTGCGCTAGACAATGTTTAGAACAGCCGCGAACGTTGGCGCTCCTGACGCGATTCCATGTGGACATGAGGTAGGAAATTTATGCATCTTGGCCGACAACAAACTTGTTTGACGCAGGAGCTTTTTCGTAATAAATAACTATTATTGTGTACCTAGGCACGTATATTATGCATATCTTTGGGCCATGGCTTGTTATCTGTCGCCCTGCCACACTGACCCGTTTTCAATGGGCTCCGGCCAGTAGCTGGTCAAGTCTTGCGTGAGCGTGTCCGGAGCAAAGTGGTTAGCAGTACTACTGCGTACTCCTACATGCACGACATTACAAACTGGGAAGCACACAACCGCTCGTGTATGTAGAATGGGTGATGCCATCAATCAACACGCCAGAGGCCAAAATGACAACCGAGGGAGCTGCACACCCACCACTTGCTAGTGTCTGCACCTCAGCACGCAGCCCTGCCCGTAAACTTCCAGGCAAAAACATGAGGGTGATGTGCGGCATTTGGGGCATTTGAGCACAGATGAGTAGTACTTCGTTTAGTTGACAGGCTGACGGGCGCTCAGGAGGCACCTGGGGCGCTCAGTGGCTCCCCCCTGCTCTTCCGTATCCTCCTCTGGCTAGTCCCGCGCGTCGATTGCGCATCCATGTCAATTGCTCCCGTCCAAACCGGCAACTGGTCTTCAGTGGCCCGCATGTTGGCCCGTTCACCTTCAGAAATGGAAACGCCCTCGCTCCTTCCCAAGGGCATCCCCACACCTGTCCCTCTTAACTACACGGTACTTCGCTCTTCATCGCCCACGCCATTTCCCCCGATCCCACCAGTCCATTACTCATACCAAGATTTGCCTGCACCATCCAAGGCCAAATTTTTGCACCTCGTTTTTGCTATTGGCATTCTTTTCCTTCCTTCCTTACCTTTCTTAATCTCCAAACAATCATCATTTTTTCCTCACCTGGACCGCGCGTTCGTTTGACGGCAAGATCGCTGTCAAATGAACCTGCAATCGACGTATTTATTTAATCTCCCCGTGCGTACTTCTCCTCTGCCCTGTAACCGAATCCCGTTGTGCCCGCAAGCACAACTCTGAATACATGGGAAGAGAGCCTCTCCTGCTGACACCCAAAGCACACAGTCTTCTCCCCCCCAGGTGTAATCTAAATGCCCACCATCTATTCCTCGCTGTACTCGAATTTTATCCGTCAAGGATCTACTGTCGCAAAGTCCATCACAACCCATGGCTACGCTCAGTCTTTCGTAGCTGCTACTCATCCACACGTTCTCAACTCGCAGAACCGCCCGGTCTTTGGACGTCGACATACCAACCGACTCGGCCTTTCCGCCCTCCAGTTTCATTCGACTTTCCACAAGGATCTCAACGGCGCTTCCGACCACAAAAATGCGCATACCCATTTACCGTTAGACGCCTACTTCGAGGCCTTGCAAAAGCACCAAGCTAGTGGCGAGCTTGACAAGGAATGGACGCAGTTTGAGTTCCCAAAGCAGATTGAGTGGAAGCCTAGCGCCGCCACCGTCCTCCAAGGTGAGGATGCGGTTGTCGCTGAGGCAGAGGCTCTTGCGGCATCGGAAACTCACTCGGCTATTTCTGCCGAAGATGAGGCTGCTCTCGCACACATTGACGCCGCTCTTGAGAGAGAGCTTGAAGCGCGGAAGCTCCTGGAGGCTGCTGAAAATGCGCCTGCTGTCGGGCAGTCTTCTTCGGTGCCTCTGTCTCGAACCGGAACACCCTCTGGCCGGAGATCCAAGTCTCCAGCTATCGCTCGCACTTCGTCGCCCGATGTCGACCGCCAGTCCCAGTCTTACGCTGACCACCTCTTCAAACTGTCGGCAGCTGGACGATATGCCGAGATTCCTGCCGTGTTTGAGGCCATGCTGGCCACTGGCGTTAAGCCCATTGCCAGCGCATACAATGCCCTGCTGGTAGCTGCCATTCATATTCCTAGCAAGAAGATCGAAATTGTATCCAAAGCACTCGACGTCTATGCGGACATGGTCCGTCGCCGGATTTCTCCTGACAGCGATACATACGATATCCTTGTTGGCCTGTTGGCCTCTCGATCTGTGGAGGTGTCTGAGATGAAGGTGGCCCTGGAGGACAAGCGTCAAAGATTTGGTGGCATGGACGAGCCTGGCAAGTTCATGCTCGCTTCTCACGAGCTTGAACATGCCATTCTTTGTGAGGATGATAGACTTGATCTTGCCATGAAGCTCTTCAACTCATCGGTGGACGTTGATGCGGCCATGTACTCCTCTGAGACATATCACCAGTTGATCTCCGCCTGTGCCGAGTCTGGCCGTGTTTCAGACATGCTTCGACTTTTTGAGCACATGGAGTCCACCAAGACAGTGCCATTTGCCTCTATTTTCCCTACTATGATCAGCGCCTTTGCTGAGCGAGGCGACCTAGTCAGTGCCGTCGAGTGCTACAACGAGTACCGTAGCCTGGCCGTTGCCCAAGACGGAGGCAAAGCTACTCTGCATGACCGCGTCGACTCCGAGGTATATGCGGCTGTGATCAACGCCTATGTCGTCTCCGACAAAATTGAAGGTGCTATGAAGTTCTTCGAGAAAATCGTCAAGGAGTATGGCGTTCGTGCCAAGGACATCAAGGATGCGTTGGTCAGCACAGGGTTTGTCAAGGGCTTCATTTCTCGAGGCATTTACCAAGAAGCCTTCCAATGGGCACAGTCTGTTGAAGCCGAGTCACAGTCCGAGGCTATGATCCGAATTGCCACTGTCGCAGCGGACCACAACGACAATATAACCGCTACCGAGGCTTACGCCAATATCGTAGCTGACCCGCAGGCCCTCGTCACACCTACGACGGCCCTTTTGGCCATGAGTATCCGAGGTGGCGACGTTGCTGCCGCTACCAAGTACTGGCATGCGCTCAACAACCCCGAAGTAAAGGCTACTGTCGACTTCATTGAGCCCACTGTGATGTATGCTGTGGCCTTGATTGGATCTGGACAGGTCGCTGAGGGTCTGGCTCAATCTGAGATGATGTTTAAGAGAATTCGCGCTTCGGAAGCTGAATTAGCTGAAGAGATTGACGAGGGCGTTGACTTCATCCGGCGTTATATGGAACGCCGTGGCCTCACCGATCCTCGTGAGATCGCGTCCCAAACTCACAACGGCACTCCCTTTATGCCAACACCTTCTGTTGCTAGCTTTGAAGACACTTTCGACCCTTATGCGCACAACACGGATTTCAAGGGCTCTTCTCTCATTGCTGAGGACCTTGAAGGTGGCCATGGGCGAAAAGGCTCTCGCTTGAATGACGCCCTTGGACGTTTCCGCAACATTCGCCGTGCTGGTCGTCATCCTCGCTACATCACCTACGCAAAGTTGATTTCTGCTGCCGCTCGAGATGGAAAGATGGACTTGTGTCACGAACTTTTCGCCATGGCTCGAACAGACATGCCCTTGCTGGCTCAGTACGCAGTTGTTCGATATGGCTGGTTCTCTATTCTCGATGCCATGGTCGCTGCTTGCTTGACCTTGGGCAACCGTGGCCGCGCCGAGCAGTACCATCAGGAGCTCTTGGAAATGGGCGCCGCTCCGTCTGCAAATACGTATGGTCTCTACATTACGACCTTGAAAGACTCCACCAGGACTTTTGATGAGGCTTCTGCAGCTGTGCAAATATTTCACAGGGCCAAGTCCGAGGGTGTCGAGCCCAGCTCTTTCCTCTATAACGCTCTCATTGGCAAGTTGGGCAAGGCCCGCCGTATCGACGATTGCTTGTTCTACTTTGCTGAGATGAGGGCTTCAGGAATCAAGCCCACTTCGGTTACATATGGAACCATTGTTAACGCTCTGTGCCGTGTAAGCGACGAGAAATTCGCTGAGGAACTGTTCGACGAGATGGAGGCGATGCCTAACTATAAGGCACGTCCTGCGCCATATAATAGTATGATGCAGTTCTTTCTCACTACCAAGCGCGATAAGACCAAAGTACTTGCCTACTACGAGCGCATGAAGGCCAAGGGCATCGCTCCTACTTCTCACACTTTCAAACTTCTTATCGACACTCATGCTACATTGGAACCCGTCGACATGCCTGCCGCTGAGAAGGTCTTGGAGGTGATTCGTGCTTCCGGCCAACCGGAACCTGTCCACTACTCTTCACTAATTCACGCCCGCGGTTGTGTACTGCATGATATTGACGGGGCCAAGAAGCTATTCGACTCTGTTGTTCGCGAATCACTGGTGCCTGTCAATGCAAGCTTGTATCAGGCACTCTTTGAATCCATGGTTGCCAACCACCAGGTTGCCGATACCGAGCCTCTCCTTGCCCAGATGCGACAGAAGCGGGTTGAACTTACGCCGTACATCGCCAACACCTTGATTCATGGTTGGGCTGCCCAGAACAATATCAGCAAAGCCCGTGAAATCTATGATGCTGTGGCTCGTGAGAAGCGGGAGCCAAGCACTTACGAAGCTATGACGCGGGCCTACTTGGCCGTTGAACAGCGCGATCAGGCTGAGACTGTTGTCTCAGAGATGCGTACTCGTGGGTATCCTAGTGCTGTGGTGAACAAGGTCTTGGAACTCCTTGGCGGTGGCCGGGAGGCCCCTGTTGTGTAAAGCTTTTTGCTTTAAAATTCAATGTGGGTATATTGAGGGTGACATTTCCTTTGTTTGATGGGCCTCTTGTTTTGATACCCTGTTGCATTGGTTAAGAGGTGTTATGGGGTGTCGCTGTTAATATGAGGCTCAATTGCCTGTTTTTGATTACATACTGGTTTCTGGTTCGTGTTTTTTGTCTCATATCGGCATGGCGTTTAGGGTCTTACTAAAAGAGAGCGGCCTCTGGATAGGCTGGGCGTGCCAAGGTTTGAATGGCATTGGATTCCGTGGGTGGTCACCCACTTATAGACACATCTCCACTCGGGCATGATAAAAAGCCATTTGAGAAGCAACACATGGGTCAACGGGAAAGGGAGGGCGGTCATCGTGGCATGCAGGAATTGGGCGGCTACGATAAAGCAAGGACATGATCCTGTTGCTTGTATTATATAGACCGGATAATAAAAAAGATCTAATGCCTTATGCCAAATAACCTTTGCTGCTAGTATATCATGTGTCTTGGTCGTGCGACGGGAGGAGAGTGATGCTGGAGGTATGTATGTACTCGTTCTACGTACTGTATGAATAGATGTTGAAAGGCGAGTCCCACACTGTGATACGATGCCCCACCCATCAAGTTTCCCACTATGACATGATAATACCTTGATAACTTGCCGAGCCAAACAGAGTTTACCGACCATGCCGCATTCGTACGTCACAAAAGATCCGTGACGTCTTGGCCCTTTCGTCCTAGCTCACGGAAGCTCGAAAGCTCCGAATTGCTATAATCTCAACGGCTTCTAGAAGTCGTTTACCGGCCAGGCCTCTTGAAGAGTTCATTCTCTCCCCAGCATCGCCAACTACACCACCCCTCACTAGCTCCCCCTCATTTTTAGCGCGCAAAAGCCGAGCTTTGCATGCTTGACCCCTCCCCCATCAAGCCGGACGCCGAAAAAGAAAACAACCAAGAGGGAACGAACCATGGCAAGCAAGAATCCCACCGTGGCCGTCTCGGCGCCCGGCAAGGTCCTCCTCGCGGGAGGCTACCTCGTGCTCGACAGGAGGCACACGGGTCTGGTGTTCGGCCTCAGCGCCCGAATCAACGTCGTCGCGGGGGAGATTCACACGAGCCAGGGGGTCCAGCTGAACGAGATCATGGTGGACAGCCCGCAGTTCCCGGACGCGCAGTGGCGATACGGGTACCATTTGGCGCCGGAGGGGGGAGGCATCCAGGTCACGCAGTTGCAAGTGTGAGTGGCATTTACCAAACGGGCGAGGAGAAGCATGAGATGAGAGTCGGGATCCATGCTGACTTGTTTCAATACATAGGGGCTCTGTCATTTGCAAGAATCCGTTTGTGGAGACGACGCTGAGCTACGTGTTCACGTACATCCACCGCCTCATGAGCCGGGTTTCTTCGGACCACAGCCTCAGGCCGGCTCGGCTCATCGTGCTAGCTGACAATGACTACTATTCTCAGGCTACGCCGAGGAGCGGCGAGCCGGGGCGCTTCGCCAAGTTCACGGTGCCGCTGGGCGGCGCCAACAAGACCGGGCTGGGGTCGTCCGCCGCGCTGGTCACGGCCCTCACGGCCGCGCTGCTGAGCCACTACCTCCCGTGGAGGCTGCTGGACATCACGTCGGCGCCGGGCAAGCGCCGGCTGCACAATCTCGCGCAGGCGGCGCACTGCGCGGCCCAGGGCAAGGTCGGATCGGGGTTTGACGTTGCGGCCGCCGTGTACGGGTCGTGTCTGTACAGGAGATTCTCGCCCGGTGTGCTGGGCCAGCTGCCCGAGGCGGGATCGCCTGGCTTCGCTGAGAAGCTGGTGTCGGTGGTGGACGGCGTGGCTTGGGACGTCGAGGTGCTGACCGAGGGGCTGCGCCTGCCCAAGGGCCTGGCCCTGCGCATGTGTGACGTCGACTGTGGGAGCCAGACGGTGGGCATGGTCAAGAGGGTGCTGGCCTGGAGAGGCAGAGACGCCGACGTGTCGTCCAGGTTGTGGGACGAGCTGCAGGCGCGAAACGAGGACCTGGCCGCCAAGTTGAGAGACGGAAACGTGGCTGACATTCCCACCGCCGTGGGCAAGGTCAGGGAGTTGATTCGCGAGATGGGCAAGCTGAGCGACGTGCCCATTGAGCCCGAGTCCCAGACGGAGTTGTTGGACGCGTTGGGTGCCCTTGAGGGTGTATACGGTGGTGTCGTCCCCGGGGCGGGGGGCTTTGACGCTCTCGCTCTGCTGATGAAGGATGATGAGGAGACCAAGAGGCGTGTGGAAGAGAGGGTTGCCGAATGGAGTCGGGAGAAGGACTCCAAGGTTCGCTTGTTGGATGTAAAGGGTGAGATGGAGGGCGTGAGGTGTGAGAATCTAGACGTTTACTCTGGATGGATAGAGATCCATGATAAAGATTAGAAAGAACAGATAAATTTCAGCTCGCAGTTAGCCACAGTGTAGAGATGAAAAAAGGAGAACAAGGAACCTTTCATTTGCCCGTTGCCAGAACCAAGCACATTACCCATGCTACAATACTCTAACTCCAGGGAACACCGTTTCCTCCCTCACTTAACCAATTCTAATAATATTCTCCAATTCACAAGGTGTCCTCTCTACGCCATCCTGTCTTCTAGTGCTTTCCATTTCTTTATTCAAACACAATTGACATAATCTTGCTGAGAACCAGCCGCGACACAAAAGAAAATGATGGTACACGTGTTGTCGTCGACACAAATTAAATTACTCGATTCGCCTAATACCACAGGGGACGTGTCTCGATCTCCATAGTGGCAGGCTGCACGGGACGAAGTCGTGGAGACGGGCGGGACCTCTTGTGGTACTCGGATGGTGATTCGGGACGGAGTTCGAGGACGCCGATGCGCGAGGCAGCTGCTTTCTCTCGGAGGATGGAGATCCTTCATCTTGTTAGTCTAAAAGCTTCCAAACAGTTTCATAAGAGGAATGGATTACGTACTCTTCTTGAGACACGCCAGGGAGGGTAGCGGGTTCGAGCTTCAGGTCAAAAGGAGCAGACTAAATTGTTAGCGATACACTGGATAAAACTATTCTGGCAGCATGAGGCCAAGCACATACAATCTCAATGTCCCGTCGGGCTCTTCTTCGTTCCCGAAGCAGGCTCTGAAAACGTGTGTAAAGCATGACGAAATTGTTCTTGACGTGCATATGAACACTCCCCGGTCGATCTTCCCGAACAAAAAACCAAATATTCAGGAGCGTGATGGCCGTGTGCTTTTGTGAGAAATGTCGAGATTAGATGGGGTAATGGTAAATAGTAGGAAATGATGTCGAATTTCGAATAATCGAGTCCAGCCTCGTGGGGGCCAAAAATCCAAATGATGGTCTATGTTCTTCCAAAACGTGCTTTTATTTGTTATTTTCTCCTTCTTTTATATTATCGACCCTTGATAAGATGTGACAAGGTTGATTGATGTGGCGTTTTCGTGACCCGAGAGGCTGGGACGAGAGCAATCTAGAAGAATGTCGAAGCGAGAGGAAGAAGAAAATAAAGACAGAATGTAATAATGGCGTTCAATAATTAAAAATAGTATAAAAATGTCGAAGGTGAAAAAGCAATGTTCAACTTAGGGTGATGATTGACGAGACGAAACGACAAGCGAGAGAAGTCGAGAAAGGCAATATATTCGTTTGTTTGGTGTAGATGTTCAAAAGAGTGGCACGCTGACTTGGGCTACAGGCCGGTCAAGCGGAATTATCGAAGTGGGAAGAGGATGGAGGTCTAGAGAGGATGTTGAGGAGGTGATGAGGTTGAAGATGGAGATGGAGGGGACAGATGGTGTTATATTTAAGATGGGATTTGCTCTGCGTATCGTCTAGCCAGCGTGTTTCGAAGGGGCGGGTCTGAAGTGTCTTGCGATGCAAGCGTGCTTAAGGGAGCATATTCACAAGAAGACTCGGAAAGGTGTTTTCCCCAAGACAGGCGTTTAGGAACTGGAGGGACCGGGGGGTTGAGAGGCGTGTGAGATTCGAAGTCCAGGTTCAGGAACAGAGACACCCGGGGGTGGCCGAGAGTAAGAGAAACCTGAGGGTGCCGACCCAATGGCGCGGAGCCAATGGCGAATTCCTGACGAAAGGGCGAGCAAAAGTCCAAGACATGAGAGGGTCTTGGATATTGAAGCCTTGAAGCCTTGGAGCTTCGGAGCTTCGGAGCCTCGCAGCCTCGTTGGGGGCCGGCCACAAGACAGGAAGGATCAACTCACGATGGCTCACGATTGGACTCGAGAAAAAGGGACCCAAAGGTTGTCGTCGTCTAAAGTACCAACTATGGCGTCGCTTTTGGCTCGGTGCCGTCAGGCGTGGTGGTGTACCTGATGTGCCTGACGTGCCTAGTGGTGGTACGTCGTATCTAATGTATCTAGCGTGACACAACATCAAGGGTCTTGTATTGGTGCCAAACCCGAGCGAAGAATGCATCCTCGTCTCCTTCCCAAACGTCGAACAACGGAGGCAGTGGTGCCACGGCTGCTGGGCCCTGCTGGGCTTGGTCGGGCTGAATCAGGAAAGAAGGGGTCGTGCAGCCATCTTCATAAATTGGCAGGCGCGTGCCTTGCAGGAAGCTCTGCAAAACAAGGAATCGGAACCATGCTGGTGGGATTATTGGCAGGGCAGCCTGTTTCCCGCGTAACCAAAACAATGGGGGGGCACGATGCCTGTTGCTTATTCCTTTTTTCCCACCTTGTGCTTGCTTGTTCTTCTTTTACATAATACAATACGGAGTACTACGCGTCTTTGTCCGGTGACGTTATTGATTGTCAAACCTAAAAAGTGTTGTCGGGTCGGCTTCCGCTCCGAGATGAGAAAGAGATGGAACCCCAGCGACGGTCTGAAATTGGGCGGAGCCGCGGCAGCCATGAAGTGAAGCAGACGCCGACAACAAAACAAAACGAGCAGGGAACATGGCTGCAACAATTCTTGCTGGCCCAGCCAGTAGGCAGCGTGAACGGGCAAACATATTGGAGGCCAAGAAAGGTAAAAGTTGAAGTTGAATGGAGCGGGCCGCGTGGCTGACGCTGTTGGAATGCCACCAGTTATCATTCTCTTGGTCAAGGCCGTGTCGCCTCGTATTGTTCGATAAGGACCGGGGGCTAGCTGGAATGCTTTTTGATTTTGATTTATTTTATTTTATTTTGCCCTATTTCACTTCAACTGCCTTTGTTCATTTCTGTACCTCGTATTCTCCGATGCCGCTCACGCCCACCGTGATTAATTACAGGTGCGCAGGGAGAAACAATGAAAAAACATTCGTGGCCCAACCAACACATGGGGCCGCGTCGGTGCACGGAATTCGTCTTTTATTTTCCTCCCCTCGACATGAGGCTGAATAATTTACGTATTGTAGAATCTACCAGAGGATTTGTGCATCCACAGGCTAATTACTAGACGGGCAAGCAAGGGTCTTGACGTGACATGGCAGCTTCTCCCTCGAGACTTGACTCTGGCATCATCGCGGGTAAAATGGGCAGATATGCGTCTCCTCTGCATGTTCCCTAGCTAACTGCCAGGCCAACTCCCTCGGCCTCCTTGAAATCTTTCTTGCAGCCACCGCCGACCAAGGCTCGATTTGTCAATGGGCACAGACAGTGGAGTTTTTTTTTTAGTTTTTCTTTTTTTTTTTTTTCCAGGCCGTCGGGGCGGGTGTTCGCTGCTTTCAGCTGGAAGGCAACCGTGCTGGCAATTTCATCCCGGTTGCGATGCGTCTGGCATCGAATGATCCACCTCGGCAACACTGCAAGCAGCAGGGCAGCAGGGCAGCAGATGGCCTGCATCGACGGCCACCGCCGCCCGCAAAGCCACCGCCGGCTTCATTTTCCATGCTGAGCTGTAGATGATGTAATGCGCTGGCCCGTCCGTACTCGGTCGGCACCGCGTCAATAGTACCACGTACGTTGACCCAAGCCTCGGTCAGCCTATTCACGCCTCTGCCTCCGTCCATGGCGTCCGTCCGTGAACCCTTCACCCCCAGTCCATTCAATATTCCAGTCTGGTGACCACCGCCGCGGATAATATCTGAACAGAACATCCACCTCCACCACTTTTTGACAGCCAAAACACTAGTAGCAGTTTCCGTCATCCTCCCTTGCGTGGCGAGCCTGTCTTACTCCCTTAGCGAGTCAACGTCACAGTTCGAATCAAGTCCCATAATCATACAACAGGTGGGACAGTGTTAAACACCCAATGATACTGCCACCACCACATACTACTACTAGTCCTCCAGCGACTTGCCAAACTCAATTTGCACAATGCCCACAATGTCCTGATGTCCACAGGCACGTCGAGACTTCCGTGATCTACATGCGCACATCAACTAGCGAAATCCCGCCCCGGCTTGGCGACGAGTTTGTGTTAGGACCCCGAGACCCTTTGCTTTGACAGCATGCCAAGCGTATTGGTGCCGCCATTTCTGCGGGAAAATGGCCATTCTGACCAATATCGGCGCCCAATACTCCGTACTCCGTACCGTCTCTCGGCTGTATGAGATTGACGAGATTGACCGTGTCTGAAGTTTTTGGTGGTGAATGCAGGGCACGCCAGTGACTTCTCAGCCGTCAACCACATCATCATACGACACTGGCCTCGCCGCTCGTCTGAGCAGAGACAGCTGAACGCAGAGAGATTCTCATTGACTGTTGCCGTGCTCCAAGCATTCATGTTTTACAAGTTCGTTGTCAATTTCCGAAACTCCTTTGCGAGGACTCGTAGCTCTGGTCCCTGCGCGGGTCGGGTCCCATATTCCGAGAGTCTAGTCATCTACCGCACCATGCACCCCAGCATTCAGCAATCAGGAACAATAGTTACCAATACTACCACCGACAGGGGTCTCCCCACCAGTCGCTACTTCAAGGGAGATCTCGCTAATCGCCTGATCGAAGCCCAATTTAACACGCCCCCATCTCTCGCTCTTCCTCCTTCCCCGACCTGGTGCCTGGCTCTCTTCCGAGTGAGTCCATGCTCTAAAAGGCCGTCTTCCAATGCTTCCTGGCGTTAGTTACCATCCGGCCTCGGTGCCCAAAACAGCTCAGTCGCTCCGACAGACGCCATGTTTTGCACGCAAAGGCCGCCGAGTAGAGCAAGGGAGGTCAGCCTCAAGTCGCACCAGCCAATCCACCGACGCACCGGCACGGTGGAAGCTGCTTATTGCGGATATTTCTTCATGTGGAAGCTCTTGGATTTGACAAATTGCTCAAAACCGAATCGTCCCAATGTTTGGCCCTTGCCAGAGTTCTTGAACCCTGTCCAGGCGAGATCCTAGTGTCTTCAGTCAGCAACTAAAACAAGGGAATCCAGATGCAGATTCACTCTTTTGCCAACACCGCGCTTTGGTGCCAGGGATTTACTCACAGGACTGGGGTAATCACAACGGTTCACAAACACAGTACCCGCCTCCACATCTTCTGCCAACTCGTATCCCTTTTCCGTGTCTTTGGTCCAGATGCTAGCAGTGAGGCCGAATTCACTATCGTTCATAAGCTTGATGGCCTCGCTATCGCTCTTGACCTTCATCACCGGAATTACTGGGCCAAATGTCTCCTCAGTCATGACCGTCATTGTGTGGTCCACCCCAGTCAGCAACGTAGGTTTCACAAAGTTGCCTTTAGGTGGCGGGTTATTGAAGCTCTCGTTGTCTGGCGTAGCATCCTTGGCGCCTTTGTCTAAGGCGTCCTTAATGTGTGACTCAATTGCCTCTTTGGAACGCCTGGAAATGACAGGACCAACGTGAGTTGTCTTGTCAAATGGATCGCCCAACTTGTAACCTCGAAGCACCTTTTGCACGCTCTCGACGAAGGCATCGTGAATTTTTTCGTCAACGTAAACTCTCTCAAGCGAGCAGCAGCTCTGGCCGGAGTTAAAGACAGCTCCATCGACAATCTCCTCAGCAGCCCAGGCAACATCTACGTCGTCTCGGATGTAGGCAGGGTCCTTGCCACCCAGTTCCAGCCCAACATTCACAATACGGTCAGAGGCAGCCTTTTGAACAGCCAGGCCGCCGGCCACAGAGCCAGTGAAGCACACGTGGGCAATTCTTGGGTCCCGGATCAGTGATTCCATGGCACTCGGCGAACCGCAGTGGAAGTATTGAAGGACCCCCTCTGGCAGCCCAGCAGCCGCAAAGAATTGAGCGACGTGCTCCACGATGGTGGGAGTTTGGGGAGATGGCTTGAGAATTACCGTATTTCCAGCCAAGATTGCGGGGATGATGGAGTTCATGAGAATAAGGTAGGGATACTGAGACACCATTAGCGTTAGCGTTTGCCAAATTCTACGACAGCAGATTCTGCGGCAAGCTCTGAAGCACCTACATTCCAGGCAAAGATTATGAGCACGGGTCCGACAGGCAACTTGCGAATGAAGCGCGTGAAGCCCCTTTCTGGTTCGCCTTCCGTGTCCTTGAGGGCCTCGTCGCTAATTTTAAGCAGGTATTCGGCGCGCTTGATAGCCGTTGTAATTTCCTTGCCAGTGAAGGCAATGGGACGACCCATTTGGACGGTCAATTCCTCTGCAAGCTCAGCCTCGTGGCTGGAAAGCTCCTTTAGGAATTTCTTGACAATTTCTTGTCGCTCCTTGAGGGTAGTCTTGCGGAAGCTCTGAAACGCCTCGGTGGCGACCTTGGGCATCAGGTCAAGTTCTGCGGCGGAGACTCCATTTCGAGATAAGATAATCTCGTTGGTATTGGGGGAGACGGTGTTGATTACTTCGACGGACATTTTGGCGGTTTGTGTTGGCTAGCTGAGTTGGAGCAAATTTTCTGCTTGTTCCAGAGAGCCGTCGCCCAAGAGGTTGTAGTTGGTTCGAGGTCGTGGATGGCTCTCGAGGGTGAGGAGATGTCGACGTAGATAAAGTGGGCAAATAAGCTCAACCATGACCTCACCTGCACTTGCACTTGCACACCAGTTAACAATTCAAGAGCCCCACGTCACCCCACGACACATGGAGGCATCAAATGGAGGAGCTTCAATCAGGGCACCTAGCCGCCGTGATGATTGCATGAGCAGCGTCTGATAGCCGCGTAGGGGCCGTAGGGGCGGCAGGGACGCGCGCACCGAATTCGGCTCCATCAGTGAGAAGCCAGATGCCCCGCCGCGGCAAAGACTTGAGGTGCGGCATCTTGTCTCCTGTCAAGCAGCGCAGATAATCATGAACGGGGAAACTACAGCGTATGAGGTGTAAGCGCGCCAGAGCTGTCCCGTCCACGCCACACATGCGGTAGACATTCACTCTTCAAGGCGCGGACCGTTGATTCTTCAATGTTGTCCCATGGCGGGGTCAAGCCACTGCCATGATGTTGACTTTTAGCGATTCTGGAAAGAAAGACGACAGCGGCGCTCACCACCTGCACATTGATGTGAGCAGTTGACACCCAAGGCCAGTGCACTCGCTAGGTTAGTATTCCATGTCCAGCCAATGGCAACGCCCCACCTACACTATGTGCAGCCTCTTATCGTTATCGCTCTTTCGACGGCAACTTTTTTTCTGGTCGATTGACATTCCCAAACAGCTTGCAACGACAAGTTCGTCCTGCCAGCACAACCACAGCCAGAATGGCCCCAGAAAAGAGAAACGAGTTTCTGGATGCCCCCGAAAGCGACGATGACCAAATTGACGACTACAACTCCGACGATGAAATAACAAAAGGCCGTCGCAGTGCAAAACGGCGCCGGGTTGACAGTGATGATGAAGATGCTGGTAGCGACGTCGACCGAAGTGCCAGCGATGACCAAGGTTCAATCGACCAGGATGGACAGGAAGACGATTCCTCAAAACAGGTCAAGAAGTCTAAATCAACATCTCGAAAAGAATTACCCAAACTAGAGACGGGCCTTCCCGACATCACCAAGCCCTTGACAAAAAAGAACCTCGTCGCTTCTGAAGAAGCCATTAAGAAATCTGGCGTGGTATACATGTCCCGCATACCGCCAGGGATGAAGCCCTCTGCCCTACGATCTCTCCTGTCGCCATATGGGAGGCTAAATCGGATATTCCTTGCTCCCGAGGATCCCACTGTCCGCGCCAGACGAAAGCGTGCCGGTGGCAACAAGAGGGTGCTGTTCACCGAGGGATGGGTCGAGTTCGTTAAGAAGAAGGAAGCAAAGGCTGCATGCGAATTATTAAACGGACACAATGTTGGCGGCAAGAAGGGATCTTTTTTCCGCGACGACATCTGGAACTTGGTCTATCTGAAAGGTTTCAAGTGGCATAATTTGACGGAACAAATCACTACCGAGAACGCAGAGAGGACAAGCCGCATGAGAGCTGAGATTAGCAAGTCGACCAAAGAGAACAAGGAATTTGTTAGGAACGTGGAGAGAGCCAAGATGTTGGATGGTATGCAGGCCAAGGCGAAGAAGAGGAAGGCTGCCGACGCGGAGGATGAGCCTGTACGACAGGGTGAGCGGTCGTTTAAACAGGTAAAACAGGTGAAAAGGGATGATAAGATGGCACAGGATCAGCCAGAGAGCGTCACGAGAGTCTTGAGCAAGATTTTCTGAGGGATTTGTTGCCATGGGTTTTATCTTGGATGTATTCGCATAGCGTTGTATTGACTGGCAGGATCTGATATTTGATACTTGCAAATTACTTGCTTCGTAGATGAAAGGAGCACGCACGGTGATGAAATGTACGAGCGCTGTTCCGACATGTATTTGATAGTTGCCTCAATTCACAAGGTACTTTCAATTCAGTCTTTGGTTTGATCCGCGTGAATGTCCTGTCGGTTTGTCTCGCCAGTCTCGATTTCGGTTGACCGCCATTGGCCCACACACAGGCTTCCCGTCCGCCGTCTAATCGTGGTTTCTCGCCCCCGCCGTCGATAAGATTCTTCAGACGCTTATCAAGCAGCGGGGCAAATAATTTTCTTGACCCCCGCGAGTCACCACCAAGCCAAGTCGTCGGCTGCTGGTCCCAGTCTACCTAAACTCGGCGTCAATCTCACTTCAGCCAAATCCTCATCTTCATCCGGCGTCTAACCTTGGCCATTCAAGATGTCGATGGATCTTGATGACGCTCCGGTCCCTCTTGGGCCGGCGACACAGCAGACAGCTGCGACGTAAGTTCCGCCGCCTTTACATGCCCTTTTTTTCGCTCTTCTTTTTTTTGTCGGTTCTGTGGGCGAAAATCGCCTCTCGAGACGAATGACTAACTTGACAACTGTGCCAAGTATTCTCTGCTGCAACTGCGGCGCCCCTATTGACGGAACGACTGCCACCGGCGCCCTCTGTTTCAACTGCGTCAAACTCACCGTCGACATCTCCCAAGGCATCCAGCGCGAAGCGACGCTCAACTTCTGCCGGGACTGCGATCGATGGCTGCTCCCACCGAACAGTTGGATTGTGGCCATGCCCGAATCCCGCGAGCTGCTGGCCCTGTGTCTCAAGAAACTACGAGGTCTCCACAAAGTCCGCATCGTTGACGCAAGCTTTGTCTGGACGGAGCCACACTCTCGAAGAATAAAGGTCAAGCTGACGATCCAGGATGCCGTTCAGGATGGCGTCTTGCTCCAGCAGAGTTTTGAGGTTGTGTACGTGGTGGCGACTCAGCAGTGCCCTGAGTGCGCCAAGTCATATACGGCCAACGTCTGGAGGGCGTGTGTGCAGGTGCGACAAAAGGTCTTGCACAAGAGAACGTTTTTGTTTCTGGAACAACTCATTATGAAACACAACGCCCACAGAGATACGCTCAATATCAAGGAGGCCAAGGACGGTATCGATTTCTTCTTCTCGCAAAAGAACCAGGCTGAAAAGTTTATCGACTTTCTGAACTCGGTTGTACCCGTCACGGTCAAGGCATCCCAGGAGCTCATTTCTCAGGATGTCCACACCTCCAAAAAGTCGTACAAGTTTTCTTATTCCGCAGAGATTGTGCCCATTTGCAGAGATGACTTGGTTGCCATGCCCATCAGGCTCGCCAAGCAATCCGGCAACATCTCGCCCCTCGTCCTGTGCCACAAGATTGGAACCTCGGTCTATCTGATGGACCCCCAGACCCTCCAGACCGCCGATATTGCCTCGCCGATATACTGGCGCGCCCCCTTCAGATCGCTTGCCGATGCTCATGAATTAGTGGAATTCATCATTATGGACATTGAGCTCACCAACACCCGAAGAGGAAAATGGGTCCTCTCCGAAGCCACCGTCGCCAGAGCATCGGACCTCGGCGTCAACGACAAGACGTACTTTACGAGAACACACCTGGGCAACTTTCTCCAACCCGGCGACTCCGCCATGGGGTACCTCCTGACAGGCACCATGTTCAACAACCCCGAGTACGAGGCCATCGAAGAGTCCAACACGTACTCGTCCACCATCCCTGACGTGGTGCTAGTCAAGAAGCACTACCCGCGTCGCCGGAAGAACCGCCGCCGCAACTGGAAGCTCAGGCGTATGGGCAAGGACGAGGGCGAGCTCCTGCCCAAGAAGGCAGATCAAGATCGCATGGATCGCGAGTATGAGCAGTTCTTGCGGGATGTGGAAGAGGACGAGGAGCTGCGTGCTGCCATGGCTCTTTACAAGAACGAGAAGAAGAGAGCAGAGGAGGAGATGAGTGTTGCGGAAACAGAGGAGGACGAGGATGACGGTACTCCACAGGTCAATATGGACGAGTTGCTAGACGACTTTGACGAGCTCACAATGCAGGACTCTTGATGGCAGTGGCTGGAGGGTAAAAGAGAAAAATAGTGAATTAAAAAATCAACGTTGGCGTTTTCTGCTGGGCGTTCATGTCCCCATATCTAGGCATTCCAAGTCGTGTATTTCTCGCAACCCGCATTCATAACCGTGACTCTGTAAGCTCTGCCGCCCCATCTCAAAAGAAGCCAGGTATCGTATCCCGCTCCGGCCTCTTGGGCGACCGCGTCTCCCGCTCACCCGTCCTCCTGACCATCTGCTCCCTCGACTTCTCCCGCCTCACCCGCCTCTGCCTGACGCCAAAAGGATCATCATCGTCATCGCCATCGCCATCGCCATCGCCATCATCCACCGCCCCAGCAAAAGACGACGCCTCGCCATCCCCCCTGCCCCCAACCTCCTCCGGCAGACGAGCAGAAACGACAGCCTGTCGCGGCCGCACCGCCGCGCCCAACCCGACGCCCGTCAAGCGCGCACCCTGCCCGCGCGGCGTCTCCATCAAGCCCTGCAGGCTGCTTCCCCCCCGGGTCCCCTCGCCGCGCACCAGCCCTCGCCGCGCCGCCGTCCGCGCAGCACGCCCCCTTCGCCTCGTGGCCGTCGCCGTCGCCGGCCCAGGCACCACCGGCCGCTCCATCTCCCGGATCGCCGCGGCGTTCTGCGCTTGAGGCGTGTGTACTCGGCGCGGTGGAGGTGCGCGGTGAACAGGCCCGCCGTGGCGAGCAGCTCGTCCTCCACCATGCGGTACCTGTCGTCCCCTGCTGGGCCGGCAATCATGAACCTTTTCCCCCCGGGGGGATGATGAGTGAGCGGGTGAGACGCGGGGGTGCGGGCGTATTACTGGAAATTTATTTCTCTTTTACTTACTGCTGGGCTGGCGGCTCTGGAGGCGGCGATGTAGACGGACTACGTATCCTACTGGCACCTGTGTGTTCCTGGTTAGCTCTTTTGCACGTCGAGGGTTTTCGGGTGGCGGGAGGTAGGTGCTACCGTGTTCCAGGGAGCGACGACGCGAAACGAGCGGACGGGTGGAAGCGTCTGGCGTGGACGTGGAGGGTTCAGGACGAGGGCTTTGCTTCTTGGGCGTCGTGGTTGGCGGCGAGCCCTGGGGTTCCGTTTTCCAGGGGAGATTGCGCGGCATCGTCGGGCATGGTGGCTATGGTGATTTGCGGCTGATGGTGTTTTGTTTAAAAGTTGTTGTTAATGTGTTGAGTGAAGTGGCGTGGGGTGAGGTTTTCATGACTTGTCAAGGGTAGGCAAGGTACGTGAGTTGAGTGGTTCTTTTTTTCAAATCGAGCTACACCATGTTCCGTCACATCACATAAACCATTATTGTCTTTGCCGCGAAACCTTCATCACTACTATCTAGTGCGTTATTCAAACCTCTATATTTCTAGTACACAGACCGGGTGTTCCAGCTCTTGGCCCCTTGTACAAATGAAACGTGCTACATGTAAACACAAAAATCATGGCTTCCTCCTTTTCCTTCATCCATGTGATTTCATCTCGTACTTTTTTTTACTGCACCTCTCTCACAACCTTGTCAATTGCACTAGCCACGTGGTCAATGTTTTTCGAATTCAAGCCGGCCATGGAGATACGACCGTTCTTAGTCATGTAGATGTGGTAGTCCTCGCGGAGTTTGAGAACCTGGGCCTCTGACAGACCAGTGAAGCTGAACATGCCAATCTGGTCGGTGATGTGGTTCCACGTTCCAGGGGTGCCGAGTTTCTCGAGTCTTGAGCGCAGCTCGTTGCGCATGGTGATGATGCGGCCGGACATGGTCTTCAAGTTGTCCTCCCACTCAGCAAAGAGCTTGGGGTCGTTGAGGACGGTCGCAGCAATACGGGCGCCATACAGGGGAGGGTTGGAGATTTCGGATCTCTGGAGAATGGCCAACTGGGACCCAATGCGGGAGATGGTGGTGCTGGCGTCAGGTCCGGGGCTGGTCACGAAGTGGAAGCATCCAGCTCGCTCGCCATAGAGGCCAAAGTTCTTGGCGAAACTCTGGCAAACGACGGTCTCGAATCCTTGCTCAACAAAGTAGCGGATGGCGGCGGCATCCTGGGCGAGGTTGCCAGAAGCGAAGCCCTGGTAGGCACAGTCGAAGAAGGGGAAATGCTTCTTCTGAGCGATAATGACAGCCAGCTCCTTCCACTGGTCGAGGGTAGGGTCGACACCGGTCGGGTTATGGGCGCAAGGGTGCAACAGGATAACGGAACGGTCGGGAGCAGCCTGGATGGCAGCCTTCATGCCCTCAAAGTCCAGGCCATTGGTCTTCTTGGAGAAGTAAGGGTAGTCGGCAACCTGGAGGCCAACGTTTCCAAAGATTTGCTTGTGGTTAGCCCAGGTCGGGTTGGACAGGTAGACGGTCCTGTTGCCCTTGTAGAACTTGGCGAGGAAGAGGGCACCAAGATGGACGGCGCCGGTGCCGGAGATGGTCTGGATTGAAGTGGCCCGTTTCTCTTGGAGGGCGGGCGAGTCGGCACCGAGAATCAACTCGGCAGCCTTGGAGGTGAAGTCGGCAATGCCGGCAATCGGGGCATATTCGTGGTTCAACTCGGGGTTGTTTCGGAGAATTTCATCAGCCTGGCAGAGCGGCGGGTGTTAGCCATGAGACACGGTTCTGGTGGTGACGCATGCGGGGAGCTCTGGAGCGGACTGGGGCGGCCATTGGTGTTGGCATGGGGGGGTCATGATGGCTTCGTCACGACCAGTGGCCATGGCTGACGGAGCATCAGGCACATCAGGCACCAGGCACCATGCACCGGGCAAAGGGCAAAGGCAGCTTGGTCACGTACCTTTTTGACTACGGGGAGAACCCAGGGCTTCGCATTGTCGTCGCGGTAAGCGCCAATTCCCTATTCGCACAGCGTTAGCATTGCACAGCAGGAGCGTTGCCAAGCCAAGTAGAAAAGCAATTTGAAGCTCGAAAGCCGGTGCTACTGCACCGTCCCTGTCTCGTGGCACGTACCAAGTCGACCTTGAGGGAGCTCTGGTCAGCCTTGTAAGCGCGTGCGAGGCCAAAGAGAGGATCCTCGGGGGCCTGCGGCACGGTGTCGGCGGGGAAGCTAGTTGCAGAGGCCATGGCGGGCGAGATGTGGTTTGCAATGTTGTTTATTCTCGCGAGCGAGGACGATGAAGAAGGCGAGGCAGACGGAGAGGCAGAGGACGACGATGAGGATGAGGATGGAGGAGCCATGATGGCGAGGATAGTGGGGTGACTATAATAACTAATGGGCTGATGGTGACTGGCGACTGGCGACGGGTGACGGGGACTTGGCGACAGGCCAATTCTCCTCCGTTGTCCGTAGTCTGCGGTTCTTCAATGTTCCAGCTTCCGCAGTCGCAGTCGCAGGACAAAGACGGCCGCTTCTGGTCTTCACCCCGTAGAGCAAGGGTCAGTCAGGGTCTAGTTGAGACACGCAAGAGGATGCAGCGGCGGGCTGTTGGAGGTTAGCCAGAGCTCGAGCGATCACGCAGCGCGGCAAGTGTTAAGTGTGAAGTGTCAATGTTCAGCGTTCAAATGCACAGGGGTGTCATTGCAGCCGCCCTCGTCCATTTGTCGCACAAGAAGGACCAGTGGCTGGCTCTTGGAGGGCGGCGGCAGACGCAAACGCGCAGATGCAGCGCTCGGCAGCCGTCGGAGGGGCCAGTGGCAGACATGGACATGGAACGTACAGGTTGAGTCAATCTTCAGGATCGCGGCGTCGACGTCTCGACTCTCAAGGTCAACTGGTCCCGAAAGCGGCGGGCGGCGCCATCGCGCGCGGGGGTCGAATGCGCTTTTATGGCCCGCAGGTGGGCAAAGATGCCGAGTCCCCAGCGCTTCTGTGCGTGGCATGGGCGTCGTTTTGGCCGAGGCCCTTCGGCTCTCACGGGCTCGCAAGTGCTCGTTGATGTGGCCTGTGTGGCCGGGGCGGGTGTCGGGCCCAGATGATGCCTCGACAGTCGGACTTGACTCCATGTCTGCTCCAAGGGCCAGCAGCAAACAGGTCTGGTCGCTGCCGCTGCCGCTTGCCGCTGCCGTGGGGGACGGGGTCCCGGAGCGCAGTTGACTGACATGTGCCACTTTGCCATGGCAAGCACAGTGAGTGGCACGGAACGCGGAGCATCCTGCAAAACACAAAATGCACAACTACAAGTTTATGCGATTCCTTCTTGGCATGTAGAATAATAATGCCTGTACTAATAATAGTAATAATGCACCATCTGAATTCGTCTTGCTAATGCGTAATGCAGCCCGCCTCAAGTTCCTAAGGTCATTCATGAATTTGCCGTGGCTTGCCTGCGGGCACTGCGCAACATCGTCTATTCTGGCACGGTGTGTCCTTCTTCTTCGAGCCGTCCATTCAATTTTATGACTTATCTCTCGTCTTGGTATACCCACACTTCCCCGGCTTCGCCCGCCATGGCCTGGCACCCCTTCTCCGGTCTCCTGACCATTGTCTCTAAGTAATGACCAATTGATACATGTACCTTTCTGCTTCGCTGCCCACGGAGCGCGCTCTCCCAGGTTAGGTCCCCGCGGCCCCTTTCCGAGATGAACGGGTGGCAACGGCCCCCCGAAACTTATGAACGTCCCACTGCAAAGGCAGGCAAAAGCCACTGTGCACTAGCTTCGTATTTAACCTACATAGATATCTGGAACTTGCAGATACTACTGTCCCCATGACCTTGAACTTTTTCATGGGGAGTGGATCGACGTCCCCGAGTCTGCGAGTCTGCATCTGGGGTTGGAAAAAATCTGGGGGTGGCTCATCAACCATCTGAAAGTCCCCCACACATGCAAGGAGCAATACATAACTCGACAAAGGGGCCCGTCTCTTCCTTCACATGTTCCCCGCCCGACACCGTAGCGACTCTGTATTATAGTCCACACTACTTCTTAACCGAGATGGCTTCTCTTTTAATCAACATGCTCGGCTCGCAGTCACCCTCATCTCCAAGTCCCAGCGAGATTCCGTTGCTAGATTCGGTCGGCAAGCCCAGCCCTTCCTTCATATAATGAGATCCCACAGCACCAAGAAAGCACACAACCCGCTGGCCGCAAAGAAGGTATAGCGTGCCGTGCTGGGCCGTTTCGTAGCCTTCTCAAGCTGCTTGTTACCTCCGCCAATGTTATCCGCGGTTGATAAAGAGTTCGTGACAAGCTGCTCAATGTGCTCGGATTGGATCTCTAGATTGTTGACCAGAAGGGACTGGAGCTCGGAAATCTCGACCAGCGACTTTTCTGCAGTTCTGCCACACTGCGTTAACAAAACAAGACACGGAGAGACACCCTACTGAAAAGAATTGTGGGTGACGGCACATACCTGACCTTGTCCAACGTGCTTTCGTAATGCTGCATCATGTCCTGATTGCCTTCCTCAAACATTTGCAACTGCTCCTCGGTCAGGCCCTGGGTGAATGCAGACGCCTGAGTGGCCGTCTCGCCTGCCAAGGCCGGGTCTTCAGAAATGGCGGCCGCCATAAACGCCTGTTTCGACACGGGCGGAAAGGGCGCAAAATCTCCGACCGGAGGGGATAGCATGCCGCGAGACTTTTCCACTTCTCTCGTCAACCTCGTCTCCATCATGTCCTGCTGCGTGCGACAGCACAGCTCCAACCTCTGTCGCAAGTACCACAGTATGCCATCCCGGTGAATGTCTGTTTGTTGGGCCTGGGCTTCCGCCGCTGCGTGTTCTGGCGACCTGCTTGCGATGCTGCCGCCCGAGGCCCAGGAACTCAAGGCACTGAAGCCGCTCGCATACTTTTTCCGAATGAGGGCTGATTCCGTCTCTCGGCGAAGCTGCTCGGCGTCTTCCAGGCCACGGATGCTCGCGTTGAGCTCTCTAATCATTTGCTTCGCATTGACGTCGACGTCTTCCCGCTCGCGATCGGTCAAAACCTGCGGCGGGCCATGAGCCGTGCGGCCAGGTGTCCTCCGCGGCTGGGCTGTCGACAGGTATGCCTGTCGGACATCCCTGAGTTCCTTGTGCAAGCTGGTAATGTGCGAGTTCTGTAGCCAACACATTGGGATTAGCAATTGGGGTGATGGGAATTTACTCGCAAGGGCGGACTGACTATGCGATATGCCTCTTTGACAAAGCCTTCGAGTACGTCGACGTCGAGAGCAGCTTTGCCTGATGTAGGTGCGGCGTTGTGCTTTTGCAGTGCATGATTGAAGTCGTCGGTCAGATCTGTGGACGGGAGATGGGATGCCGCCGAGAAAGCCATGGTTGACCGGCACAATAATGCCGGGTAGCTCCTTTGTATGTAGCGCAACTGCGTGGCTTGTGGTGCTGTCGCGATAGCAGTCGGGTGGGATGAGATTGGCTACGTAAGGTGTAAGGTGGGAGCTCTCCGAATGCTGCTTAGTCATTACACAGTGTATCGACCCAAGTGCAAGTTGTAATTACGCGTAGCCTTGAGCCTTGAGCCCGATTCCCCGCCAGATGCGGCTCTGACATTCATGTGAGGTGTACATACTTCGTATAGACCTTGCTTGACAAGTTGGAAGGGAGGGACAAGAAAAAAAAAAAAAAAACTCAGAGTGGCATCAATGAGACTCCGTCACACCGGCGGCGGTAGTTGTTCCATCCACTCGGCATAAATTTCATTCCAATCTCGAACGAACTGAAGCTGCGATCGGCAACGGGTGGGTGGTCGGAAAGAGTTCATGGCATGCTTAATTTAGCCCTAGCTTCGAGTATCAATCTGGTTCCCGTCGAGTCATTGGCTGGATTCGTTCTAGAGGCATGCAGGCGACAGAAGCCCCCCAACACCTGGAGGCAAGGTTATCACTGTGGACGTTGGTGCTGTTGTCTGGCCGCATCAAATTGCTCGCAATATGGCTACTCGCAGGTGCTTGAGTGGGTTCAGTACTCCGTACGCTCTTTTTTTTCCATCTCTCCCACTCCATCGCCTAAATACTGAGACAAGTTCGCCGTCCCGGTCCTTGGCTGCCTCACAAGTACCGAGTACCAGACCCTTTTGATGCTCGGAACCTGGCCGTGCGCCACCAGGGCGGGAAAAAAGGACTTGTCCAGACTGTCTGTTGGCAAGCGCCAAAAATCAACGGAAGTCGACCGAGCACTACTCGCAAGTCGTCATTCGACGCTTCACGCTCGGTTCAATGTTCTTGCTGGCAGCCGCTCTGGCAAAGCTAGGATGAAGACGCCAGGCCAGACGAGACGAGACGGGACGTTGACTTTGACGCTAATCAAACTTACGTCTGTATGTACATAAAACAAACCCAACGTCGGAAATGCAAGACGACACGGACTTTACCACCGGACATGTCATCCACTTGGACGTCCATGTCCCCATATTACCAAGTGGCCGGGCCTGAGTCAAACCACCAGACAACACAGACAATCTCTCCCCACAGCTGGTGCTGCCGATATGGCGCCGGGCCCGAAACTGGCTCCAACTCTGGTTTATTTTTAATACCTTGCCTGTCCCTCTCCTCCCGTCCTCAAGCCTCTTCTCTCCAGTGCATGCATAACACGGGTGATGGGGTTGTCGTCCATTGCTCTCGTCTGTGGCAATGAAAGATGAGAGGGAACCCAATGTTCCCGTGTCCGACCCGGATTGCCAGAGGGCCGTCGCCGCCACGGACCCGGTGGACGCGGCGCCGGCGGCAGAGCCAAGCTTGAGGGCAGAGCCGGTATCACGGGCTGTATCAACCCTGTCAACACCATCGTCACCACCGCCACCCCAAGTCGTTCACCAACCTGACCTGCACCGTGTGCCCACCGCCGTTCTCGAAAAGATGGCAACCGTCCCGGCCAGCCAGGTCCTCACGGGTTCCCACGATGTCGAGGCTGTGTCTCGCGTTGCCAGCGCGCCGTACAGTGCCTTCACACGCCGGACCAAGATATGGATTACTACCATGGTCACCATTGCCAGTGTCATCTCGCCAATGACGGCCAACGTCTATTTCCCTGCGCTGGACTCCGTTGCCGACGACCTCAACGTGTCAATCGCCTTGATCAACCTCACCTTGACCACTTACATGATCTTCCAGGGGTTGGCGCCCACCATCTTTGGCGACTTTGGCGATACAGCAGGTCGCCGTCCAGCATTCACGCTGGCCTTTACCATTTACTTGTTTGCCAACATCGGACTGGCCTTGCAGCGCGACTACACTGCTCTCTTGGTCCTGCGCTGCCTGCAATCAGCCGGCAGCAGCGGCACCCTCGCCCTGGCGTATGCCGTTGTTGCTGACATTGCTTCCAGCGAAGAACGCGGCCGCTACATGGGACTTGTCGGCGCGGGCGTCAACTTTGGCCCTGCCGTCGGGCCAGTCCTGGGCGGCGTTCTAAGCCATGAGCTTGGATGGCCCTCCATCTTCTGGTTCTGTGCCATCTTCGTCTTCGTGTGGCTCATCCCATGGGTCTTGTCTGTGCCGGAAACGTGTCGCAATGTTGTCGGCAACGGCTCTGTGCCGCCGCCAAAATGGAACATGACGGTGATTGATCTCCTGCGGCCGGGCGGCGTCAACCAGAGGCCAGCGTCGGCGCCCAAGGTCAAGATTCGCGTGCCGAATCCCCTGCGCACTCTGTCCATCGTCTTCCAAAAGGAAGAGGGGCTCATCCTCTTCATATCCGCCATCATGTACGTCAACTTCATCCTCATTGGTGCCACGCTCTCCATTCTCTTCAAGGAAATCTACGAGTACGACGACCTCGAGGTAGGCCTCTGCTACCTCCCCTATGGCGTGGGCTGCTGCATGGTCATGCTGCTGCAGGGGCACATTCTCGACCGAAACTTTGCCCGCATCGCCAAGAAGTTGGGCATGGCGACGAGCCGCAAGAGGGGAGAGGACATGCTCAGTTTCCCCATTGAGTCTGCTCGCATACAGCCCCTGTATCCTGCCATTACCGTTGGAGCGGCTGCCCTTATCGGATGGGGGTGGTCGCTGGAGGCCGAGACAACCGTGGCTGTGCCGCTGGTCCTGCTCTTCATTGTTGGCATGCTGGTGCCGTCGTCGTTTGGTGTCCTCAACACGCTGCTGGTCGACCTCAACGAGGACGCACCGGCCACGGCCGCCGCAGCCAACAATCTGACCCGATGTCTTTCTGGCGCTGCCGCCACCGCCATCGTGGACCAAATGTTTGATGCCATGGGCCGCGGCTGGACATTCACCTTGTTGGCTTTGCTGATGGTCGCATGCCTACCTGGGTTGCGCGTTCTGGAGAAGCGTGGTCCTCGCTGGAGGGCAGAGAGGGCAAGGCAAAAGGCAGACAAGCAAGATAACTAGACTCTTGCCAAGACGATGCGAGACTGGAAAGGCAGGTGACGCTGTGGCCGAGCATTTTAAGCAACCAATTGATGACTTGATGATAATGACAATTTCCGTCTCAACATGCAGGCGGGGAATGTAGAAGATACCATACCACAGAGACTTAGCATAGCGGGAGCGAGGACATTTATTCAAATATATTGTCCGTCTTTTGTTTTCCTTTTTTCTTTTTGTTCCGCTTTTGACACGGGTTTCATCTCGTTGGTGATAGTACATACCGAAACCGCTACAATGCAGTGATAGCCTTGTCCACAGATTCCCTCAATGACTCCCACATTAACCAATCTGATCTCGTCGTCCTGCCAGAATGACCACGTTAGCCTAAAATGTCCTTCTACAGCCCCAGTATAAATCCAGCGAGGCATCCAAACGCTACGGCAGGTACTTACGGCAACAGCCCCATTGAGTTCACCTTCCAGATACCCACTCCCAGCGCAACAAGCTGCATCGCCACATACACCAACTTCGTTTGCAATATCTGAGCGGCGTTTTTCTCGGTATTGAATCGTTCAAAGGCCTGGTTGGTAGCCATCAGGCCTGCGATGGGGTTCTTGAATGCCATAAAGACCATCATGATGCTGAAAATTTGGAGCGAGTTGCCGGACATGTACATCATGATGACGGTCATAGGAAGTGCTTTGACGGGACCGAGGGCGACCTCCCATGCTTTTTTAAGCTTGAGGGTTTCCATTTCTTCGCCAGTGGGTGCCTTTCGAGGAGGTTGGCTTTTGCCATCCTTGCTGGGTTTCTGGTTCATTGGTCATTAATATATAATGGAGAGAAATGAGGTTGAAGATAACGAGGAGAGCACGGGCAATTCGCCATGCCTCCCGAGTTGCGAACGTACCTTGGAGCCCGACGGGCCTGAGGAGAAGCCAATGGGGTCGGGGACGCCTGGGACCCTGGCTTTGGCACCTGGAGGTGAGCGCAGCTGCGAAACCCAGGTGGGAACATTTGAGTCTGGTGAAGACATTGCTATTGCAGACGTAGACGCGAAGCGGCTCGATTGATTGTTGCAGTCGGAGTAACGATGGAGGTTGAGGCCTAGACACCGCGTTGAGTAGGCGTCGGTCGTTGATTGTATCAATTGGTGGCTCCGGCACGTGGGTCCTTATCGATAGCACCTTGGATTCTCTGTGCTCCGAAAATAGGCAGCTCCAGCATGGTCTCAGTGGACATCCGACTGCTCAGTGTCTGCTCGGTTACTTTACAGTGGGGTCTAGGACCCTGACTCAGGCTGGTACAGGTCGATGTAGTTACAACGTTCAAGTCAAGTTGGCAGCACTTGAGCTTGAGCGCAGACGCCGGCACGTTGGCACCGCTGGTTCGAGTACCCCTTTCGACTCGGGCTTGACGGAACGAGAACTCAGCTACAATTGTAACCTGCCTCTTGTCAACTGGTTGTCGTTACGAACCCGGCGAAGTTGAACCACATCATTCTCGACCCAAGGCCTTTGTGCTGCCAGTTTTATACGCTTGGGTTCATCTCATCACGACGTTTCTATTGACAGCACGACAAGGGTTGGTCCGCCGGCGCAAAGTTTCCCTTGAAGCTACATGTGACGATTTCCCACCCTCCAACAGCAACAGACTGTGCGGTCGTATCTCTTCTTGACTGGTTGGATCTCCCAACCGGGCGTGCCGCCCTATCAACATTTGACGCTTGGGACCATTGATCATCGAAGCATACACTGGGCGAAAACCAGCCTCCTTAGACGACGAATCTGCACAACTCTGTCAGAGTAAAGGCTGAGGGTGGTGTGGACGAGTGAGTCCCGGCGACCGGCACGTCCATCAGCATTTTGCGTCGCGTGACGAAGCAGCATCACTCCCATCGCCGAGACGAAGAGCAGACCACCACCACCACCACCACCACAGGCCAGCTGTGTTTGCTACGTAATTTGTAACCTGGTAACCAGGTGTCCTGGGTCATCGCGCCATATAACCACAACCGCCAGCTACCACCACCATGTCTTCTAAAGACAGTGGCGGGGACTCAAAGCTGTTCGCTCGAGTAAGCTTGCTCCCATCTTCTTCTGTCATACATTTGCTCTCCCTACTTTGTTTTCTACCACCTTGCGACCTTATCCTGTACTTGCCCCCGGGAAAGACTCCTGACCGTTGTCACTTTGACACTCAACCGACCCCTCTACATCGCTTAATAACCTGTATTGGAAGTGCAGTGGCGACATCGCAGCGCCCTCCGTGCCTTTGTCTTGCTCATAATATGCTTTCTATACTCTGCGCACCTGATCCTCTGCCCATTGCGAGATGATGGCTGTATTCCCAATGTACATGCCACCGTTGGCATTCGATAGACTAAGAACTCCACAGGGCAAAGTAGCCGAGCTGCGACTCGAGCTGAACAGCGGCGGCAAGAAGGATAAGAATTATGCGATAAAAAAAGTTGCCCTCAAGAGAATCGTTGCGAACATGACGATGAGCAATAACGATATGGTGGCGCTGTTTCCGGACATAATTGCCTGCATGCACATTCCCAGCTTGGAAATCAAGAAGATGTACGATGCCAACACGCCTAGCATTGGCCAAGCCATGTCGCGACTAACAACGTCTAGGTGCTTCTTATACCTGGTCAACTATGCTCGAGTACGACCGGAAATTGCCGTCAAGGCCATTCCGGTGCTGGAAAATGTAATTGATACCTGAACTCTGCGAGATGGAAAAGATGATGCTGACTTTGTATTAGGACATGGAAGACCAAAATCCCTTAGTACGAGCCCTCGCACTGCGAACAATGTCATATATACACGTCAAAGAGTTTGTCGAAGCAACAGTTCCTATCGTAAAGCATATGCTGCGCGACAACGATCCATACGTCCGCAAAACAGCAGCCTTCTGCGTTGCCAAACTTTACGACCACGACCGACAAATGGTTGAACGGTCGGACCTTATCGATAGACTAAACTCTCTGCTACGTGATGATAATCCTACCGTTGTTGCTAGTGCGTTGGCGGGACTGATGGACATCTGGGAAAGAAGTGATGCTATTAAGCTCACCATTGACTATAGCAATGCATCAAAAATGGTGGCAATCTTGCCTGATTGCTCAGAGTAGGTGGCTTGACAAAATCCCAAATCCTGGTGGAGTTGAACCATGTTAACACAGGAATAGATGGGGCCAAACGTACATTCTTGAGGCGTTAATGTCCTATGTGCCACAGGAAACAGGCGAAGCTGCTTTGCTGGCGGAGCGCATTGCACCACGCCTCTCACACTCAAATTCATCTGTTGTGTTGACATGCATCCGCGTTATTCTGTACCTGTTGAATTACATTGCAGACCAAAAGCAAATCACTACACTTTGCAGAAAGCTTTCGCCACCATTAGTTACTCTTCTCGCCAAAGGCCCTGAAGTCCAGTACCTGGCACTTAGAAATGCCCTGTTGATCTTACAACGACGACCCGAGGTGCTAAAGAACGATATCCGAGTATTTTTCTGTAAATACAATGACCCAATCTACGTCAAAGTCACGAAACTGGAACTCATTTTCATGCTTGCCAATGAAAACAATATTGATGAGGTGCTGACCGAGCTGCGAGAATACGCGACGGAAATTGACGTCCACTTTGTTCGAAAGGCCGTTCGTGCGATAGGAAAGTTGGCTATAAAGATTGAACCAGCGGCTAAGCGGTGTATTGACCTTCTATTGGAGCTTGTCTCAACGAAAGTCACGTACATTGTTCAGGAGGCGACAGTGGTCATCAAGAATATTTTCAGGAAATACCCCAATCAGTACGAGTCCATCATCGGCACCTTGTGCGAGCATCTCGATTCGTTAGATGAACCAGAGGCCAAGGCTGCAATGGTCTGGGTTATTGGACAGTACGCCGATCGTATTGAGAATAGTGATGCACTTCTGGAGGATTTTCTCTATACATTCTCAGAGGAGCCTGTTGAGGTTCAACTGGCTCTCCTGACAGCCACGGTGAAGCTATTCATTCAAAGACCAACCAGAGCCCAAGAACTGGTTCCAAGGGTTTTGAAATGGGCGACTGAGGAGACAGACAACCCCGACTTACGTGATCGAGCGTACATGTATTGGCGACTGTTGTCAACAGACATGAACGCAGCGAAGCAGATCGTCATGGGAGACAAGCCGCCGATCACTGCTGAAGCAGAGAGGTTAGAAGCGCCGACCTTGGAGGAAATGTGTCTCAATGTCGGAACCCTGGCCACCATATACCTCAAACCAGTCCAGACAGTCTTCCGGTCAGCGCGCCCACGGAAACTTCAAGAATCACCTGCGTTGCAAAAGCAGAATTTGCTGGTGGATGCAGATAATCAAAAGAGCATCAGCATGTTTGGTCGTGGCGGGCAGCCTACAAATATTGACTTGAGGAGTCGTAATGCCGCCCCTGCCAACGGGGAGGGCAACCTGTCGCAAGCAGTCAGCGATGCAGACGCATACTTTTCCAGTATTGGAACGCAAATGGCGGCGATGACATTAGACCAAGGCGAGGATATGTTTGGCGGCAGTAGCGGGAATATGACGGGCTATGTTGTCAGTGCTCATGCACCACAAGCTGTGCTGCAACCGGCGCAAGGGGCAGGGAGTAACGGCGATTTGTTGGCGCTCTGAGATTGGAGACAGGTTGAAGTTGAACGGACGTTTTGGCAGGACTTTCATGTCAGGCGTACATTATAAGCGAAGAATTATCTTGCAGATAGTGTCAGTGACAGTGGACATAACAAATCTTACCTATGGGTGCACGGCATTTCAATATACGACATAAAGCCAACGTCTCCGCACATTTTCTTTTCTTTTCGCGAAGACGACAGAGCAGGTTGCTTAATGCAGTAGCATTCTCTCGTATACGGAGTACCCTGTACCGCTTCATACATGCGGGGGCTGTCCAAGCCAGCAAATGTGTTGAATACCTCACAAAACCGTCTGGTTGTATGGATACCTACCTAGGTACCTAAAGTAGGTAGTGCTTAGGAACCCAAGTTAGATTAGTAGGTCTAAAAGCCGGAGAAAATTCATATGAGAATTATCATGTACCTATTTGGCATGCTGCCACGAACCGCATTACGTGATCTGGGCACAAGCTTGTATCAAAGTTTCTCAATCTTCTGGTTCCTCGCTATTTGCATGCTTTTTAGTTCTTTATGTGTATTCATGATAACAATAGTACGCAATGGCCTGACAAAGCTAGCCCCTGAACTATTATGGCGAAGTGCTCTATTGGCCTCATCTATTTTGATAGGAATGCCTGTAGCTGATCTACCTGCTGGTCCGACAATGACCACGGGAGGTTTTGTTTCTGATGATTTGGAAGACGATCGGATTACACTATTCCTCCGTCCGGAGAAGCTTGGTTCGTTGTAAAAGAGAGCCTGAAGAGAGGCTAAGCTGAGGAGATGGTTAGGCGGATCCATTATACTTTTTGTCAATCTTCAGCTACTTAAAACTACGGCTGGATATTGGGTGCTACATTTACTAGCTATTCCCAGAGCGTTTTCCAATAAATCCAATACATTTGTCTTCATGTTTTGTATTTTCTGTAAGCACGGATGGTAGATTCTCACTACGGTAGGAAAGCAAAGCAGGTATTTCATACCGAGTGTGTACCAAGCGTTGTGACGGATGGCGGTGCGTCGAATTAAGACCAGGTCAACTACTCGTACTTCAGATTCGAAGTACGGGGTATGCAATCAAGTAATACGATCCTCGATTAAAAACATTGGCTGTGTTGGTGAGCCCAGCCCAGGCCGCGATGAGGAAGAGGATGCACAATCTGGAACACTGAGCCACCAACTCAGCTTTCAGCTCTTAGTGGGTATACCAGCAATCTGGTTACGCCTTACTGCACCGCAAGGGGCGAAACGCCAGCCCATCGATGCTGTGCCCAGCTGTCGTGTTTGCCTTTGCGTATAGAGGCGAAGAAAGGGGAGGGGGCTGTATATCTGTCGTTGGAGAAGTTGACGCCACAAACATGCCACACGCATGTGAGTGCTGGCAAGCTCATGTTCGCGAGCTGAAGTTTGTTGGGCTCGGCCTTTTAATTCTGGCGGCGTGATTTGCGGAACCGGGCCGTGTTTTGGGCCAGCATCATGAGGCACGCAGAAGACGAGCAAAGGCTGTTCATGCCTGCAGGGTTCAAGGCGTGAGCACGGAGTGCTAGTGCGTATATTGTGACGAACTGGACGGGGAATCGTCCATGCATCTAGATTCAGGTGGAGAAGGGAGGCGGCAAGGTGTTGATTAGATCTTGGACGAGCCTTTGTCTTCTTCTCTTTTCTCTCGTGGGGGAACTCGCATGCAAAGGAGGCAAACTGCTGCTCGTTGCACCGACATGGGTTGAGGGATGCCGCCGGCTATTTTGAGATGGATGTTGTCTGCTCGGCATTTCTGTGTCGACTCTCTGCGTGAATGAGCTCATTGTGACGGAGCGCCCAATTACGACTGGCCGTGTCGAGATGGGTGTGCATGGCGTTTTACCGATTGGCATACAAAGGTGCTGCTTCGACCTCACGGCGGCTGCGGCTGCTCTGGCGCAAATGCATTCGAGGTTTGTGCTCAACGTTGAAGGCTGTTTGTATGTACTACTCGGTTGTCTGTCTTCAGTGGGTCTGAAGAGGCCTCATTAGTACGGAGTATTAGTACTTGCATTCTTAGTTGCCCCGTCCTGTTGTAAAGTACTTAAGTACCTAGGTAGGTTGCAACTCAACTAGAGGCCCGCTTAATGACGGTTGGGCACAATGTCCCACGAATAGATCTCAATCATTACCCACGGCCCACCATCCCCAGACCCGCGACCTTCTGTTGAGGCAAACACTAGCCCTTGAGCTCTTTGAAGATTGACAGCATGAGCCACAGGGAGCATGGACGAGCCCGCAGCTGCACGAACATGATAGCCACCAGTGCCACCACATGCCTGTAAAAAATCAAGTTCAAGACGTTTGAGGATGCTCTGATACACACCGCTCAACCCAAAAGATGGCAGTAGCCATCTCTGTATACAAATATTCAATGTTGCGTCACTGCACACAAGGACCTTGAGTGTATACAGACGAGTAGGTGCACTCCCATGTACACCTGCACGCTGCACGCTCGCATGTGTACTTTGGCGCGGCGTCGCAAGCCCGTCTTTCCCTCTCACACTCTGTGTCGCTCGTCGCTCCTTCTTGTCTACGCAGGAGGACCTGACATGGAGCACTTGAGAAGCCGGGCTTCCGTGTGTGCCCCCACTCCCGCCTGCTCCGGCGAGCCTGGTCATCCTCGTAGTCAATCCGTGACTTTGCTCAACCTGACATCTACATCATCATCTTACCACTAGTCTCCGAGGACATCCGACCTCCTCTGCTGTTTATCGCTCAAGGCCAGGTCGAGGGCCGCTTGATCTTGGAGCCCATATATGAATTGATTGCCCCAGCATTATCTTATACGCCTGCGCTTTGCTTGCGTCCCTGCTTGCTGGCTGCAGGACCCCCGTCGTACAGCCACCCTGCAGTCCCCAGTGCTTCTGTGTCTTTCGGCCACCGCCGCCGCCGTTGTTGCTGCTGCGCATCTCCATGGACCCAGCCATGAGTTCTGCCAACAACCACAAAACCGTCGGTCTTCCCGCTGACAACACTCGACTCCAACAGCCCAGCGACGCCGTCCCCATGGAGAACATGGCCCAAGGAACCACGCCGGCCGAGGACCTAAAGCCGGCCGCCCGTGTCGATGCCTCCAAGGAGTCTGAGATTGTCGCCACTGAGCCACTGCCAGCATCCAAGGCAATCCCTACCGATCCCGAGCAACGCAGCACAGAAAATGAGGACAACACTGAGGCCGTGTCAAAGGGCAAGGAGAAAGAGGAAGTGGCCCCCGTGCCGCCTACTAAGGAGAGGAGCGATTCCATCATGGCTATTGGGCCTGCGCAGGACGATATTCATACCACCCCTGGCCAGTCGGACGGTCCTGTCTGCAACATCACCCTCCTGCTGACTTCGGGAAGCCGTCATCCGTACAAGATCGATGCCAAGTATCTCACCAGGAGAAATGTTGCCATGCCCGACGAGACAGAATCTGGACAGCCAGACCCGTTTAGTATCAGCATCTACACCTTGAAGGAACTCATTCTACGAGAGTGGAGAAGCGATTGGGAGGCGAAGCCTGCTAGTCCCAGCAGCATAAGACTGATTCACTTCGGAAAGCTACTGGACGATAAAGAACAGCTGAAGAGTAAGCCATTTTTTCAAATTGAGCCATGGTGTGAAGAGTAAAGCATTTCTCTAACCCTCAATGACAGAGTACCAATTCAGCACAGAAAGCCCCAATGTAGTGCATATGAGCATTCGTCCTCAGGACCTGGACGAAGAAGAGCCCAAGTCGGGAAGCAAAAACCTTCCAGGCGGAAGCGGAGACGGACAGCGATCCAGACCGGGTGGAATGTGCTGCGTCATCTTATGAGGGCCTCTCCTATCCCGCTGATCTACCTTAACTCACTGCACTTTTGTGGATATTTGTTTTAACCACGACTAGAGAGGTGCTGTTTGCGATTTTTGTGCCGGCTCATTTTATTGCCGGAGCCTTTTTGGAAAGACAGAACATACGTCGACATGTACATTTTCCACGACGAGCTGGCTATCGAACTAAAGAGGCCTAGCGAAGCCTGAGAATGGCGTCCTTTACCTGCAAGGGAGTCAGCGGCCTACCGAGTCTGTGGCATGCAGCTTGGTAGCCACAACATAGTCACCTCCCGGCTTGAAGAGCCAATCAACATACACACACTCATTCTAATACTCAGCACATCGTTTTGGGTTTATTCTATTTGGAACTGGAAAGCAGCGATTGATGGGAAACATGATGGAAGAACGCAAGGATTACCGGAGTCAACATTGGCGCATCGTCATGTATAAATGATTTGGCTATTTTTATCATTGTCAACCTTTTCATCCAGAGGCCTTGTTATATATATTTGTCAAAAACGTTGGGTATAGACCCAATCAGCGCGGGCCTTTGGAGACTAGGCCGTCTTCACCAACAGGATAGAGGAATTGCAGTCAATTCACTACTGTTCTTACAAACTTGCGAATCTTGTGACTTGCTTGTGACCGGATTTGCCCACGGCTTTCAAGCACGACATGGGAAAGTGTAGCATTCAAGTTGAGGTATTAGAACATCCCAAGGACTCACTCACTAATTAGGCACGTAGTAACACCTTCAGTATCCCGAAGCATATTTCACGACATGGCATGGCAGCCCTTATCCACGCCGCTATATCGCAGTATCTTGGGCGGAATTATCACAGGGTTGGAGTAGACAAAGTCGAATAGATTTTGCCCCCCACTCTGTAGTCCAAAATGGTTACTGTATTGTGTCGTAATAATGTTACACATAATCTAGCCGCTTCCATCATCCGCATTCATGCCCCAGAAATCCAGAAGACCGCAGCCCGCTTGTTCTACTACTGAATCTTGAGCTTCTTCTCCATCTCATCATGAACTCCAGGAACACCCTTCATCTCCTCGCCGGTGAATACATCCTCCCACGTAATCGTGTCTTCTCGTCCCTTCAGGATGTCCTCGTGTACGCTGGCCAAGCCGTTTCCAAGAGCCAAGGGCCGCCACTCGCCGTCTCTGACAATCTTGAGCTCCATGCCCCGACGGACAGGCTCGGCAATTCCGAATGTACGACGGAGCGATTCCATGCGGACGGCCTCCTGGGTCGCCTCCCAGTTCTTGAGACGGGCTTCGAGAGGGTGTGCGGAGGAAGGCTTGTTGGCGGCCGCGTCGTAGGGGGACTGGCCGACGCCGTGGCGGAGAGTATCGTGGACGCCGGGGGCGGAAGGGGCGGACGAGGTGTGCGATGTGTGGGTGAAGGACTCGGGGTTGGAGTTTGCGGGGACGATGCGCATCGACTGTAAATGTTAGTCTTCTTGGAGATGCACGAGGATGGGAAGGCGAGGTCTACCATCTTGACGTAGGTTTGTGGAGGGAAGAAGTTATGTGGTGTATCTTGTGCGGTTGTTGATTTGGGCCTCGTGCTGGTGCAAGGTGTAGGGCGAGGATGGCAGTGAGAGCGGAGATGGCAATGCGTGGTGCAGGTTGGCGTTGATGGTGGTGTCTGTGAGTGTCGATGATGAAGCTTGGAGCTGCCTTCAGGCTACGAGTAGCCTCGCGTCCGTTGGTTGGCCGGTGCTCAAAGGTACGTACCTCTGCGTTCTGACCCGCGGTTTGTCATGTCAAAATGCCAATTCATCCCGGCTATTACCAAACCATACGGAGCTGGCTACTTTGAATTCAACTTGAGTCACACTACGGAGTAACATCGATGCCCTTTGCCGAATAGGATCTCGCTGGAAACCCAAGTCGGGATGTGAGGCTTCCGTCACAACCCATAGGCAACGGTTAGGCCGCACCAGACATTATGAGATCCATACCCTCGCGGCTGCCCATTATTCGCATTGCGAATGGCACTTTTCATCGCCATCATCCAAATTCCCAGGTTTCTCATGCCAATCCATCCTTATTCAATGGCCTATCCTTTGAGCTGCCATCTTCGTCACTCCAACCGCACAATTGGTGCGTCGTGGGGCCCTCGCTCTCGGGAAAGACGACGTTTCTCCAAATCCTCCGAGGGCGATTGCTTTGTGAGCCGCCTACGGCTCGATCATACCCATACTTATCCGGCGAAGATGTATCCTTGCGGCTGAGGAATCCGCAAAATGCTATTCGGTACGTTGGCTTTGACGCGGAAGCCGCCGGGGGTGGACTGGGAGGCAATGTGACAACATCAGCGTACCTGTCGGCCAGGTATGAGTCGAGGAGGGAGATTACTGATTTTCCATTGAGAGACTTTCTCTTGGGGAATACGGAGCTGAATCCCCTCAAGGCACCGCTGGGGGAAGATAACGACGGCGCCGGATCGAAAGAACTGTTGAACAGGGTGGTTACGGATTTGCGATTGGGCCATTTGCTGGACTTGCCTGTTACCTTTTTGAGCAACGGGCAGGGAAGACGGGCACGAATTGCACGAGCCTTGCTCACACGGCCAGAGGTTTTGCTTCTGGATGAGCCGTTCATGGGGCTCGATCCGACTACGGTGTCGGGACTCAGCCCGCTGTTGCAATCGCTTGCTGAGAAGGCAACTCCTAGATTGGTGATGAGCGCGAGGCCGCAAGATCCATTACCGGAGTGGATTACGCATTTGATTTACTTGAGAAACGACTGCCAGGTTGCATCAATGGGACCTAAAGAGGTTGTGTTGGACGGTCTGCGGAGGTATGTTCAAGGAGTGAAGCTGGGCGGCCTCCTGGAAGACGATAAACTCCCAATCCATACACTATCTGAAGTTGGGCGCGTCCTGGGGTCAAATGTGCCATGTACTCGGACAAACGGAAGCCAGGGCAGCGAGCACGAGTTAACTCCTGCAAATCCCGACGCAGAGCCACTCGTCGAAATGGACGGGTGCCGTGTACAATACGGGGACAAGATTGCCCTGGGAAATTGGTCGCAAGAAACGCCACAGGGCCCCAAGGACGGCCTCGTCTGGACCGTTCGAAGAGGCGAGCGCTGGGGAGTTTTTGGCCCGAACGGCTCCGGCAAAACCACCATCGTGTCTCTCCTCGGCTCCGACCATCCGCAGGCGTACTCCATGCCCATCAAGCTCTTTGGCCGCAGCCGTCTGCCAGAACCCGGATCGTCCACGAAACCCTTGACATTTTGGGACATCCAATCGCGCATCGGCCACTCCAGCCCCGAAGTCCACCAGCACATGCCCCGAGGCCACACCATTCGCAAGGTCATTGAGAACGCATGGGCAGCTACATTTGGCGCGCGGCCGAAACTAGACGCCAGCGCCAGGGCAAAAGTAGATGCTGCATTGCGGTGGTTCACTCTCGAACTGCGGCCTAATTCTGAGTCGAATCTACGCGGGGACGACTTGTCGTGGGCGGACGAATACATGTTTGGAGAAGTCTCCTTCTCGGCTCAACGCGTGGCGCTCTTTATACGATCCATGATAAAGTCTCCCGATGTGGTTGTTCTAGACGAGGCGTTTAGTGGCATGGATGATGCAGTCCGCGATAAGTGTGCTTTGTTCCTTACAGATGGGGAGAACAAGATACACGCTGGCGGAGAGGTTGTTCGGAGCGAAGTTGGGAAGAGGGGAGAGGTCGTTGTCGAGGGGCTGACGGATCAACAGGCACTTATCTGTATTGCTCATGTCAAGGAGGAGGTGCCGGACTGTGTGAGGGAGTGGATGTGTTTGCCAGAGGCGAATACAGGGCGTAGGGCGAGGTTCGGGAGGCTGGATGGGCCTTTGGGTCATGATGAGAGGAGGTGGTTTGACGTGTGGGGGTTCTCTGCGTGATGAGTTGATACATCTCCAAGGCTGTGTCGGGAGAATGACGATCTTGTGTGAACGTAGATGCTAGAAGATGCTAGACATGCATGATACATACTCCGTACTTAGAGCTTTTATGAGCGACACACGATAAACCGCCGATTTTCCATTTATCGAAACACATACCGCTGAGATAATTTGATCCCATGGCATGTTTTCCTTGGTAGAAAAAAAAGGACTCTTGATTCCCCCGGTAAAAAACCAGCCATCTAAGAACGCGGCGTAAAGGGGAGCAGTGATGGAACGTCGTCCTCACATGACGCCATCCCACACTTCAACCTCCAAGACCACCAACCACCACCACCTCCAGCTACCAAAACTTCCTCCTTCACAATCGCATGACCGACACAAGCTCGGAAATGGGGGCAAAA
Source organism: Metarhizium robertsii ARSEF 23 (assembly GCF_000187425.2). Lineage (NCBI taxonomy): Eukaryota > Fungi > Ascomycota > Sordariomycetes > Hypocreales > Clavicipitaceae > Metarhizium > Metarhizium robertsii. Next base: position 1,216,449 of record NW_011942204.1, read on the forward strand.
CCAGCCACAATGCCGACCGCACCCCCATCGCGCCCCCCCACTACCTACCTCGACGACGAGGACCTCAGCGTGAAATGCTGCACCCCAATCACGTCGCTCGTAGCGCCAGTAGAAGTCGGCAACATAGGGTTCGAATCTTCCTCCTCCCCCGCCAAAACAACCGACGATTCAATGAAGAAGAAACAGCACTAACGATCGACAGGTCCGGGCGCGCCGGAACATCGGCCTTCTTCGCATGGCCGCTCCTCGGCCCGCTCCTCTTTGAAAACGAGACGAGCGACGCGCGCGACCACTGTGCCAATGAACGGAGTACGTCTCTGCCCTCCCCCCCCCGCGATGCGAACGCAGTGGCTAATTGCGCAGCGTTCCTATCCTACCTCCGTCTATCCGTCTTCATGGCCATCCTGTCCGTTGCCATCACGCTCTCGTTCCACATCAACTCCAAGCCGACGGATCTTGAAAGACGCATATCCAAGCCTCTCGGGGCCATCTTTTGGGTTTTCAGCGTCGTTATGCTGGGCCTAGGGCTGGCAAATTACATCAGTACGCTTTTTTTTTTATTTTAATTTCCTTCCTGGGCAAGAAAGAGGGAATAAGTTGGCAAATTGTCGAGGACGGCGAGCTAAGTACTGTGCGTAGAAACAGTGAACAAGTATAGCAAGAAGGCGGCCATCGTGCAGACCGGGTGGAGGACGCAGCTAGTAAGTGCACACAAACCATTTCTGCATTCACCCCCCCATCTACTACATTTGGATACGTGTAGGGAGAGAGCAAAGAGAAATGTGCGGGTACTAATTGCGTAGATTCTGGGGACATTGGCCTTTTGCATCATCGGCTCGAGTATAGTTTTACTCGTCACCACCAGAATTCGTCATCAGGGAGGGGGTTGATCTTTGTGTTTTGGATATCCCCATATCGTTTCCAGCCAGGGAACATTTGACTGTGAGAATAACATGCCGAGGCATTTACAGAATCTAACACTGTGATAAAATACTTCGAGGTGTCTCTCATTTAGCCCAAGTATTTACTGAATCCAAAAGGACACTAATTCGCCCAGTTTCGCTTTGTTTTGCACGTTGACAAGCATAAATAATATACAGGCACGACTCATCCCAACCCAAGGACACAGAAACACAACAAAAGACCATATCACGCCTTGGGTTTACAAAATAGGTCCCCCGCCATGTTGTTTGCAATGGGATGATTCTTCAAATAGTCCTCCCCGCACTCACCAACCTCTCTCCGGAACAATGTAGTGTACTCACCTGCATCCTCGGCAATGCTGTCTTTCGTCTTAGCCTGGCCATCCCACGACAATAGTGGTAGGGGGCCAGGTGATTGCAGCTCCCCATTGTGAGGTAGGGTCTCCAACATGTCGACTGGAGATACTGGGTCAAAATCCTTGTCCACTTTATCTGAGTAGTCTTTGGGCGACTTTGGTCTCGATTCATCCTTTGAGTATTCCTCTGGTGCATCGGGAACGTCGCTATGCACGCCGATGATAGCTTTCGCCGTTTCTCGGCTAGGATACAGTGTAAAGTATCCTCTTACGCGTGACAGCCGCAGAGCATATTCCAGCCATGCGGGATATTCCTTGCTGGCCTGCTTCTTTGCCAGTAGGGCGGGTGTTGAAGACATTGATCGTTTCTTGTAGAGTGTTTGCGCCACGAAGTGATGAAGCTCTACCCACTTTCCGCCCAAAAACACCATGGCCTCGCTGTTGGGCCGCTGCCACAAGAAGGCGGTCTCACCCGGCTCGTCTTTGTCGCCGTGGAGTGGCTTGGGAGGTGTGAACGGCTGGGTTCCGTCTATTAGCGTAGTTGGTACTGAGAGGCTGATGCCCAGTAGGCTTGCGTGGTAATCTTCCATCCGAGCAAATTTTGAGTGAAGCTGATACAAAAGTGAATATTTCACGTCTAATATTCAATTAGTGCGAAGTCGGACTAGGGGTATTAGGCCGAGGGAGACGGAGACGAACATTGGAAGAATTGGGGCGTAACCTCTGTATGAGGAGCTAGCACCAAAACATGAGAGCGCCGAGGGTCAGTTGGCCAGAACGATTCGATGAAGCGCACAGAACTATCTTCCTCTTCCATCAGCTGTCGCGTAATTCGGCGACGGAGTGAAATCATCTGTGGTCTTTGTCCGTCGGATGGAGTTGGACGCGGCCATTTGAAGTTTGCAAGATAGGACTCCAACGGCGCATCCGCGACGAAAGGAAGCTCGACGGTAATGTGTGGGGTCTGAATACCAGCTAAGTCTGCCCTTGCAATCGACCTGAGCAGCCTCTCGAGGTTTGCTGTACCGGTGGGTGCTGCATGAATCAAGATGTCAAATCGAACATCATTCCAAGCTACAAGATTTCCAGTCCGGTTAATTCGATTACCTCATTATGCGACGCGCCCTTGAACTTACCTGACAGAGCTGCTGAATCTAGTTTGGATATCCACGCGAGACTTGTTCGAGAATGCTCGGGTAGCTCTATAAGAGCAGATTGCGTGGACGAAACCTGGTCTCGGACCGCGCGGAGGAAGTAGCTTTCTTCTCCGTTTGTGGAATCTATGAATACCGCTTGTGGGTGCATGTGGAAATTCAAAAGATCTGAGGATGACACTATTAGCTTGAAAATCCTTGCGACCTAGAACAAAGCACAGTAGGGCGACAAAATATTTAACCACAGTGACTAGATACCCAGACGGCGGCGAAACATAACCAGAGATGGTGAAATGTAGAAGACTGCATTTGATGACAAGCAGATATATCTTGCTAGACAGTATCGTGGAGCGGGCGGCAACAACGTACACAGTGCTTTCACAATGGCCAAGGACATGCGACTCTCTGTCGACATTTGGTAGTGGTCTGGGCGAGCATCTATTGCGCAGGGCATTAGAAGGCGATCCAGACAATCTTCCACGGCAACAAGTCATACCATGTAAAAGAAGCGGGCACGTCTTGTCGATACCATTGACCTCGAGGAGGTCCTGCATCGCAATATCCGCCGTGCCGATAAAGGCAAAATGAACATAGCTCTGGCGCTCCATTGCCATTTCGCATGCCATAGGTAGCAAGGTAGAAGCGCTTTTGAGACTGGCAGCTGCAAATAGGACGTTGCGATTACGGGGTGAATCTCCGCCGGTCGTTGCGATGGCTCCCAGTGACGAAGCCAGTGCAGGATACCGTATTGGGCCGTCATATTTGGGAGGAGACTTGGCACGGCCGTTGTCAGGCTTGTGACCTTCCTTGCTTTCTTCATCAATGGACTCTTTCGGCGATGAAATGCCTTTCTGTTGGCCATCGACCTCTGCAGGTGGCGGCTGGTGCGGAGGCGATGGCTTCTTAGGCGCACCGTCAAGATGCGCCGTCCGCGCTGGATCAAAGCGCTCCTTGTAAGCGGCCGCGACGGCGTCGGGATCGTCTCTGCTTCCCGGCAGGGCAGACGAACTTGGCGAATGGGCGCGGTTAAAGAGGTATACAAGAAACACCATGACAAGCGCATATGCTGCAAGGCGTTTCACCCAGGTCCGGCGTGGCATTCTAGCCGATTGCCACTGCGCACCGTAGCTACGGCCATGGTTGGAGTGCCTGGGTAAGGGGAGGTCATCGTCCTTCTTGGATATCTCGTCGGCATGACGCCATGGGGGCCATAGATGCCGTGGATGCCATCCGCGCGATGCGGGCATGATGTGAGGTTCTCTGGCTCCAAGGTACCCAGCAACCGAAGACGATGTGATGATCAGGATACAGACACCATGTCAGCAGCCACAGCTCACAAGGGTCCGGAGCTGGCCAGGATTGCAGGGTGCGATAATGGCAACGGGAAACAAGGCGGGCGCGTCAAGTCAAATCACGATCTTGTCTTGACTTACGGAGTACTCCGTACACGGCAAGGACAGATATGGATCTGCGACGTTTGCTTTGGGCCGCAGAGAAACATATAGGGTCATCGGGGGATGACTGAGACGAGGAAAAGGATCTGCGTCGGGACTCCCCGTCATGGGCGTATGCAGGTGTGTGAGTTGGTGATGTATGTGAGCGCGTTGCAGGAAGAGGGATTGGATTGACTCAAATTTGCCAGATGATGTAGTTGGCAGGTGGCGTACGGAGTACGGAGTACGGAGCTCGGTGTGCGGTGTGCGGTGTACGGTGTGTGATACACGGTGTGCATTGCATGGTAGGCTTTCATGCAACTGGGAAGGTGCCCGGATACCTGGTTCCCGGGTTAGTATCTACTGATGGGACAATGAGACGATGAATAGGTTGCAACCATGAAAATGCTGATCTTGGTGTCTCAAACCCTGGGCAGATGTGGTGAGACGAGACTGCGGCGCAAACATGAGTTGAATGTCGGGACGCGGCCAAGACACGACGGGACATTTAAGGGCCCTGGGCGGGCACTTTGCACCGGACGGCAAAGGTGACCACTTTACCCAGCTAGGCAGCTGATTGAATTTGGCCAGACCATGTCGAAACCGTCTAATACAGGGTATTACTTGGTACACACGTACTCTGTACGGAGTACGGAGTAGTACTACACGAAGTACTATTCCGTAGACATGCCCGTGTCGCCGCCGTTGACGCCACATCTACCCAGCGGGGCATCCGCTGTGGGGTCGTTGGTGACGATGGGCAGCAACACCAAGACACAAAAAAGACATGGGGAAAAAAAAAAGTTGCGTCTGTAAGCTCTCGCGTCGAGCCTTCACGCCGCCAATTGGCACCAGCACCGCCTCTCTTCCGTCTTTCTTTCGCGTTCTCCCTTCACATAGCTACAGAGTAGGACGACTGGGGACCAAAAAAAAAAAAGGAATTTTCCAATTTAGACCCCGCCCAACCCGCACACCATGGGTAAATCGCGTCGCAACCGAGCCGGTACCTCTCAGCGACGAGACCCCCTCGCCAAACCCGTCAAGGCACCCTCAGACCCTGAACTCGCCGCTCTTCGAGAAGCCAAGATCATCCCTGTCATCAACGACCTTCAGAATCCCGACCCCAAGTCTCGCTCTGCCGCTGCCGTCGCCGTCGCCAACATCATCCAGGACACCAAGTGCCGCAAGCTCCTGCTCCGGGAACAAATCGTCCACATCATCCTCACACAGACTCTGACCGATGCGGCTCTCCAAAGTAGAGCTGCTGGATGGTGCATCTTGCAGGGCTTAGTTCTGGAGGAGGAGGATGATTTCTGCGTGCACCTGTTCCGCTCTGATATTCTGCCAGCTATCGCACACGCTGCTAAGAATGTTTCGGACAAGTTATCGTCCCTCGGTGCTGGCTCCTCAGAATTTTCCCCGCCAGAAATGCCCCTTGTCTTCGGCATTTCTGCGTCTCTGATTACCTTGCTTACTACATTGGCCGAGGCTGCTGACGATATTCTTGAAGCCATATCCTCCAACACCACCATCATTGACTTCCTCTTCGTTCTTGTTGCCCAAGACCTTCTTGTTGCCCCAGCCAACACCGACGATGTCGAATCCGACGGTATTTCAAGCCTCCGAGACGTTGCCTTGGCTTGTCTTATGCTTCTTACCGAAGAAAATGGCAATCTGGCCAAGAAGATTGTCACCAACTCTAAATGTTATCAGGCCATGTCATCTCTCAAGAACCATGTCACCGGCGAGGGCGTCCTGGCTTGTGCCACCCTTCACAATGTTTTTTCTGCGCTTGAGGGACTCAAGGACGCACCCAATGTTACCGGCGCAGACGATTCTCTATTAGTTCCCACACTTACCAAGGCCATTGCGACTATTCAGCCCGATCAACAGGCTGCTAATGGCAGTCAAGGCAGGTCAAACCCACTGAAGATGCAGCGGCTGGCACTCGAAACATTGGCCTCCATCGGCACGACTCTGAACTCTGCCAACGTGGACACGCCCGTTCCCGCAAAGCCTGACGCCGAGGAACCCAAAGACGACGAAGACATGGATGATGCCGATGCAGGCGGCTCTGACGCCGAGGGTGAAGACGACGACGACGACGAAATGGACCAGGATGCGATGGAAGCCGATATGGAAATGGTCACTGGCGTAGATGGCGACGATGACAAAGCCAACATCGACGACATGCCCGTCCTAAAAGCCCTTCTCCAAACTGCCCTCCCTGAACTCATTCGCATCTCCTCCTTCCAACCAACCAACAATGACTCTCTGCAACTCCATGGTCTCGCCCTCTCCGCTCTCAACAACATTGCCTGGTCCGTCTCACTCGTCGACTTCTCCGTAGACCAAAACGCCGGCATCCAAAAAGCCTGGGCCCCCGTCGGCCGCACCCTGTGGGAACAAGTCATTACGCCCATTCTCTCCAGCGACACCGCCGACGTCAATCTCGCCACGCAAGTGACGGGCCTCGCATGGGCTGTATCCCGCAGCCTCGGCGGCAGCACACCCCTCATGGGCGACGAGCACCGCAAATTCATCTCCCTCTACCGGGCCACCAAGTCCATGGAACCCCAGGATTCTGAAGATCCCTTCCAGCGACTTGGCGTCAAATGCGTAGGAGTGCTCGGCCAGCTCGCCGCCGATCCTGCCCCCGCGTCTCTGAACCGCGAAATCGGCACGTTCCTCATCACCCTTCTCACCGGACTGCCTGATACACCCGCCGCCGATGCCGTCGAGGCATTGAACCAAGTTTTTGACATTTACAGCAGCGAGGGATTCGCGTACGACGGGGAGGTTTTCTGGAAGGACAATTTCCTGAATCAGCTTGAGGCCGTGCTGCCCAAGGCCCGGGCAATGGTCAAGAGTGTCGACAAGAAGACGCAGCCTGAGCTGAGGGCCCGCGCGGACGAGGCGGTGATGAATCTGGGAAGATTCTTGGCGTACAAGAAGAAGAACAAGCCCGATGATGTCAACGGCTCTTGAAAGAGAGAACGAGGTGGAGAGGAATGAATCATGAATGAGACATGCTGCAATCTAGCAATGATTTGTTTGCTAAAAGGGGTTGAACATGGATCATATGCATTGGAATAGTAGACTGAAGACTAAAAGTTGACTCACTGGAAGCATTCGCAGTTCCACATTACGAACAAGAAATCCTGTCCAGCAAATATAATACATTACCGTATTCCCCAGCAAACAGGGGACAAAAAAAGCACTACACTTGTGGCTCTGCCGATATCGACGCCTAAAAATTCCTCAGCACCGCTCAAACACCTTGTATAACCCTTTCAAGCTCGCAACCTCCAAGATGCCCCCGTCCATGAGCGCCTTTGTCGCCACCAGCTTTGTTTTGAACGCCGGAAAGAATATATGCTCTACTACCCATCTGACATGCTGCCTTCTCGTCTTCATCTCTTCGGGGATTTCCTCCTCTTCCTCACCCCCACCCGGAGCTGGCGGGGTAGGTAACTGCTCCGGCACGTAAAATGTGGCCAGCTCTCGCGTAAAAGAATCAAAACACTCCTTTTCATCGTTCCAGTTGACGTTGGGACCGAGTCGTAGCAGGAACCGAGGGAGCTTCGACAGTGGGGGCGTGTAACCCTTCAACATCAACGGAATAGAAATCAACTCGCCTGTTGGCGACACTTCAAGAGAAAAGTACTCGTGAAGCATTTCCCTGCGCTCAATGAGCTGATTGGCAACTTTATCAACAATCTTCTCCACGGGGAAATCATGGTCAGCTGCCCCTAGGACTTTCTTTTCGGTCTCAGCTGCCATTTGCAGCAGGTCTCTAAGTCCCAAGGGAGGACTAAATCGAATAACGCCAAAATTCCCAAAATCTGTAAGTCCCAGTTGGTAAAAATATTCAAAACATGTGTGGCCGTAGTCTACCAGGTATAGTCTGACACCGCTCTGAATAGCTGCCAGCCTTCGACTATCGTCTACTATGCCAACAAATGTATGTGATGCGAATATTTCAGTTAAATCGTGATGTATGTTGTCTCGTACTTCGCTGCGCAGTTCCTTTATACTTTTTAGCCGGCACGCAGTCATCTCTCGGTCATTCGTTTCGTATTCAATATTTTCCGGTACCGCCAGTGGCTCTTCCTCTTTGGACGTCTTTGCCTTGGATCCCTCACCACCATCAGCGTGGGAGAACATGGTAGTAATTTTGCGTGCATACGTATCAGTTCGGACCAAATCGTTTGAATTACGCCTTCTCTTACCCGTCACCATGATTCTCGGAGATGGCTGATCCTCGTCTATGGATTCGGGTACGGGTTTTGCTCCGGGAAGCAATGTTTGTGTCTTAAAGGTTCGGCTAGTATCGACATTTGCTAGACGTGACTCCAGCTCGGTGCAAACTGCGTGGAGGATTTCATCCTCATTCAGGAAATGAACCTCCCGTTTTGTTGGGTGAACATTGACATCGACTCGTGCAGGATCGATTTCCAAACTAAGATAGACAAAAGGGTGGCCACCCTTTGGCAGAAAATTCAAATAGGTCTGTTCGATTGCTTTTTTGACATTTGCAGACTCGACGCTCCGGTTGTTTATGAAGAGGAGAAATGTCGTCTTTTTGATATGATAATTTGCGTTGGTCGCCAGGACCTGAGCTTTGAAGCCCCAGCGTGCATCGGATGCAGAAAAATCGACCAACTCATTGGCGACGCTGCTGCCATATATCTGACGCACTCTATCCAGCGTAGTAGCTTGGCTTTGGATTGACAAGGTGTTGGAAGATTCACCAGCCTTTTTGCAAGTAAAACCGACGCCTTGACAGTGGATGGAATAGCGGCCAACCATGTCGATAATTTTGTTGAATTCATCAGAATAGGATCGGAAGGCTCTTCTTCGAGTTGGGATACTGAAGAACAAGTCCTCCACTGTGATTTGAGTCCCTGGTCGACCTGCGACTCCCTTGGGCTCCGCGGGCTGGCCAGGTTTGGGAGCAACCATCTTGCCATCTAGATAATGTGCGCGCCATGCCAATGGTGAATCTTTTGTCTTGGTGGTAACTGACAGATGGGCAATATGGCTTATACTAGCAAGGGCCTCTCCGCGGAAGCCATAAGTACCAATGGATGACAAGTCCTCGAATGCTGTGATTTTGGATGTAGTGTGGCGTTCACAGAGGATAGCCAGATCCTCCTTCTATTATCTCATATCAGCAAAGTCGGTCGAATCACGGCAATGAAGCACTAGATGCCAGCGGGGGATAATGCATATATATACCTCAATCCCACAGCCATTATCTGTGATCTGGAGGAGCTTCAGGCCGCCATCTTTAACGAGGATTTCCAACGCCGTAGAGCCGGCATCCACTGCATTCTCGACGAGTTCTTTGAGAGCGTGCACAGGGGCGACGATGATCTCGCCGGCTGCAATCTTATTCACGACGTCTGGATCCAACGCCTAATTTGCAGTCGGGGCAGAACGGTTAGCAAGCAAGATCTATCATTTGTCACTTTTTTCCCTTCTTCTTCCCGGGCAACACCCAGAAAGGGGGTGAGCAGCAAGATGTCAATTTACCTTAATTCGCCGAGCGGGCCGAGGATCGTCCGGAATGTCATCTGCCTTGCGTTTCCTACCCGCAGGTGCATCCAGATCCATTTCCTCCATGTCTTTGATATACACCAAGCCGATGAAGAGTCACGATAACTTGACGGGATGCGTGCCACCAGTGGCACCAGCACACCAAGACTAGCGTGGCCGCGTACCGCTCGCTATGCGGCTATGCGGCAGCATGGACAAAACCACTGCCAAGGCTTCGGGGAAAGCCGCAATTCCGACCAGAAATAGACAACGGTTTCAAGAGGCAACGCTGACAAGAGAAGAGACAGGACAAGAACAAGGGGGGGTGGCGTGAATAGGCGATGGTGAGAGAGAGTGGGGTTCGTAAATGTTCAAGCTTCGCGGGACCATCGAATTCAAACGGGACCCGCAGAGACGCGAGGCTTCCGCGCCTGCACGTGACCGTGCACCATGCGCACCCCGTGTAGTACGGGATTAACAAGGGATGCACAGCAAGCGGGCAGCCCATTTTTTCGCTGCCAAGCTGCCCAGGCCCGTCCGGTCTTGTAAAGGTATCATGCAGATGTTCGGGGTCGACGCATTGTCCGGGTGGAAATGGGGGCCAACTAGCAACGGGATGTGACTTTGTCTCCGGACTATTGAATACCTCTAGGTACTTGACCCAAGGTATGTACATACATACATTGAGTACTTGGATGTACTAGTAGTACGGAGTAGTAGTACTTGCTACTAGTCTGCTGCGACCGTCCCAAGTGCCAGCGGATGGTCCGGTCCCCAGCGGCCCAACGGCCCCGACACCAAAAATCCCAGACCACTGATATCCCCCGTTGCCAGCCGTCGAGTCGCTCACTCTGAGATTGGGATCTTATCTGCCGTGTGCCGCCGCCCATTACACTCATGTTCCCCCTCCTTTTTCCCTTGCAGAAGCAGCCACGCAAAAAACTATCCGCACGCCACACAAACCACCATCGAGACATCACGCCATTACTGATTCCGCATGTACAACACCAAGCTGAAGCTGCTCTCATTTGCGCATTGAAGCCTCCAAAAAAAGAGTGAAATTGGCCCCCACTGTTGAGATTCCATTGGGCCGGGGTTTTTGGACCCTGTTGACCTGGATCCCCCGCCCCCCCGGTCCCCCAATTGTCTTGGACCGTGTACCACACCCTTGGGATGGCGGCTGTGGATGGCGGTGGATGGCTGTGGGATGCTTGGATGCTTCCATGTCCCATCCTGGCAACCTGGCTAGCGCAGATCTCGTCCTCCCCGTCCGGATGCGCGACGTCGGAACCCTTGGGGCGTCGTTGAATGCACTCATTTTCAGTTGCGATAGGTGCTTCCTGTGCGGGGATAAGGCAAGAAAATCAAACAAAACCTGCCCGCCCTGGCTCGGGCCTCGCATGGCCATGCCAGCTTTGCCATCATCTGATTACGACCCGTCACTTTTTGGGCAAGGATGGTGGGCTGCGGCCTCAATGCTGTGTCTGGTTTGTGCTCGTGCTCGTGCTCGTGTTTGTGATTGTGCTTGTGCTTGTGCTTGTGCTCGCTTGCCGCCACATCAGACTCCTTCCTATATGTACCTCCCCTTGATCTGGCCCAAGTTTCTCCTCCGTCCAAGTACTTATGTACATGCAGAGTTTGCTCACCTACTTTACTTTAGGTTGGCCAACGAACCAACACAACACACTCGGCAAAATCTGGCAATGGCCCCCTGCCTGGTCGCCCGGACTGTCCTGCTTGCATCAAGTGCTAGACAGTCACTTCTCCGCTCTGCTCCTCGTGCTTCGTTTTTCGTCATGCTCTACGCAGAACCTGGCTATGTACTTCAACGTGTACCAACACCTCACAAGGCCAATAGTGTGTCATGGCTCATATGACAAGACGAGATATCTGAACGTATATCACCAGCTTTGTTCTTAATAATGTTATTTGGTAACAGTTTAAAATTTTAAACAAGCATCTGATTTTCTTGTTTGAAATATCGTCCAACAGTACAGAAATCTATTTCTTTGCTTTCCATCTCCCGGAGCTTCATCGTCGTAGACGAGGTTGTTCAAGCATCTTTGCCGTCTAGAAAGGGAGGCAGATTCGAAAAACGGCCTCACGGCTGAATTCTCATCGAATGCTGTTGTCATTATTTTGTGTGCTTTCAAAAACTCTTGATAACAAAATGCAAGGTCTAAATTCATCGGCATAAATATCATCTAGCCAACTGGTCCCTCAGCCACAATATATCATCCAACATCCAAGACATGTTGTGACCCTGATAAGCGTCCATGGCACCTCATGGCTAGTTCTCTTGTGTCTAATTCCTGCTGTATATGCTGCAGTTGAAATCCGGGTGATTGTCACATCCATTCGTATGTTATCGTTTTAGACCTCGCTTCATCAAAGCTATAGTCATTTATTCTCCACAGCTCGTCAAATGATTCTTTCTCCGATAGTCAATGTAAACGCTTCTAGCCGAATGCGTATCAATTTTAGCCGTCTTAGCTGATTCAAAATCAATGCAAACTTTTCTACAACCGCAGCCTTTAGGGTCAGAACTCGAAAGGCAAATAGCTACAGTGTAGACAGTCTTGGTACTTGGGTCCAATGAAACTGGCCGCAGCTTTTTAAAATTTTCTAAAATTTCAAGGCAAACGCTCCCCTCGAAATCTTGTGGGATCATCCGGTTTGTCAATCAAGACCCCTATGTCAACACGGCTTGACCGTTCGTTACGGGTCCAGGTTGCTGGTTCACGAAGCGCTGGTTGCTCTGTTCGAGATCGTATAGGGGGAAGCTGAAAGCCTTGTCGAAGGCTCGTATAATTTTGCCCAGCGGATTCTTGTTGGGTAATTGGGTATGATCGTCCTCTGTAAGGTTGCCTCTCCATTGCCCCTTCGTATTGTTGTCCTGCTTGATTTGAACCTTGCTCTATAAAACCTGCTAGTCTTCGAGGGCGACTTGATGGTTCTGCAGCTAAATTAGCTGTATGGAAATTCTCGCTGGATCGATTGCGGATAGGATCAAATGGTGGACGTTGTGTAAAAAATATCTCCGGGTTGGATCGTTTATACGGTAGATTCGATTGTGCTCTGGGTGGATTGGAGGTAGGGGGTATCTGTGGTTGTCTTGGTGGGATGTTAAGTAACAGTACAATGAAGTAAAAGGAGCCTTCTTTTGCCAGACCCGCACGAATTGCCATTGGTCGGGCGTAGCCATTTGAGCCTACAAATGCCATATGGTCATGAAAGTTCAGCGGAAACCGCCCGAAGTCTTCAATAGTAAACCCAAGTCCCTGGATACTCTGAGAGCCGGTGCCAAGTATTGGAGGTAAATAATTTGGCTCCCGTCTCTTCTGCTCATTATTGAAATGGCTTTGGATTTGTGACACCTTTTCGAGCTCAGCAGGTAAGACTACATCCCCTAAGTTGCGGCCAGCCATGTTTGGCAAACCAGCTGCGTCCCAGAACGATACAGACCCTTTAACAAATTCGAGGGCCATAGTCAAATAGGCAACAGGTTCTGGTGATCCTGACGTAGCTGAAAGAGAAGTATTGTAACTATTCGAATCCGATGACGATGCTCGTTCGCCAGGCCTCGCCGAGAAGCTATTACCGGTTGATATCTCTGGCTGCCGAAATGATGGATGTCTCTCATAAAGATCGTCAAATAAAGGAGGGCCAGTACCAGCAGAGGGATAAATGCTCAAAGGGCGTCTTGGAGAGACATCCTGGGAGTGCGGTGGTCGCAAAGGGTCAAAGCGAGCATCTCTGTCATCTCGTAGTCGAGGCCTCCCACGTTTTTTATGCTGTACGTCAATACAAGAGTCTTCTTTTCCGTTACTCATACACCGAGAGCAGGGCCGTTGTGCTATTCATCAAGTCAGCAGTGAAATAATTTTGAAGTAGGCAACCCCAAAGTACGAGAACACTCTGCTTATAAACAGTGACACTAGATTCCGCATTGCAACTGAGCGACATGTTGGAATACAGTAGCATTTCGTGTTCTAGGAGAGGCAAAGCATGCTACAGTTTACTGGGACTCCATCGACCGGCTTAGTGGTTTTTCAGAAATACAGTGTCAAGTCCCTGGCTACAACTCATGGCCGCGGGCTCGATAGTGAAGACAATGCAAAAATCTTGGGGGAAGGGCATATCAGAGCGATAAAATGTCGAGATTGGAAAAAAAAAAAAATCATATGAATCACATACCATCGCATCTGTGCAGTGTTAAAATACTGTATAGTGATCGAGGAAGCAATATTTCAGGGGCAGGCTTACCGGAGATGTGCTCTTTTGCAGGGAACACAAGCTGAGGCAACGTGACCTTTGGTTTTGCGCTGAGACTTCGGAGAGCCCATCGATTGATTTTCTGTCGAATTGGGCCCGCTCTCTACAGACTGCTGACTTGTAGAACTGGTGCCAACTACCATGGAGCCATACTGGTGAAGATGTTGTCCCTTATTGAGGTCAGGGGGCTCGCGTGAAGAATACAAAGCCGCTTGCGCCGCCCGTCCGTCCAATCCTTGATATCCATACGGGGGTTCCATATTTGATTCTGGCCGGTATTGTACAGATATGCGAGGGTGGTATTGTGGTGGTGGCCGTCGCGGCGGCGGAAGTTGTAACCGTAGATCTACTGGTCGTTGCTGTCCCGAATTCGTTCGATAAACATCTTGCGAGCTGGTGGTTGTGGAATACGCGCCAAAGCCTTCACTTCGGTCATAGAAATTTCGAGGGTCTTTTGGCGGCAGAGAAGGAGACCCTGACATCGGCGGAGAGGGATACGCCGGTGCGCGAGCAGATATCTCTGCCTTGGCACTTTTGGTGTCCCAAGCCAGCGTATGGTCTGAACCGCAGTCTAGGAGCAGTAGACTAGGATGGGGGCTCAAAAGGGATGAGGATGTGTCTCTGGAGCGGCTTGTAGACAGCATGGAAACAGCAAAGCAGCATTCCTGGTTTCTCTCTTCGGTGATGGGATCTGCGGTCTCGGAGCCTCGAAACCCTCTCGCGAACTTTCCAGTATCTTGGCTCGACTGAGAGAATGGCGTTTCAGCAATACCGAACGGAAGGGCAATATATGACAGCGCGTGAGACCTTGGGAGCTCAGGAACCAGTCGCTGCTGGTTACGGATGCCACTCTGCTGGCAGTGATGATGAAGACGGTAAGTTAGATGCGGTTGTCTTGTCTACAACGACAATCAATGCGTTGTCTCGACGAAGGTTCTGACGACAGAAAAGCTCTGCTGTTCCCACGTCACAGTCGCAAAACGTGGTTATGGCCGAAGGACGATATGCTGCTTCGGAGTGATAATTGACGAGTGAGATGCCGGACAACGGTGCCCAGACTTCATATAACAAATTTGATCCAGGGCGGCGGGTGTGAAACGGAGTGCAGCACCGTGATACTCCAAAGGAGGTAATATCAGAGCGCTTAGTGATACGGGCCCCCCGAAGCCTGTGAATAGATGTTGAACGGGTTTGAGAACCCAGGGAGTGATTGTAGCACCTCTGGCGCGACAAACAGCCGGAGGGGCGTTGGAGGACTGTAGCCAAGGTTTCTGCCGTCGGAGAACGGATAGTGGGATGAATGACTAAGTCCAGAGCATGAGTAGACAGAGCGACAGCCCAGGTCTTGTGTGACTGGCAGACGTGCTGGAGCATAAGAGGTAAAAACGAGAAGCAGGGGATGCTGGGGGTTGGCAAGCAGGGTTTCGGGGACAACCCTAGCCTGGGCGTTTGAATCAAGGTACTGTATGCCGACGATGCCACTGCTAAAACTCAATGACACCGGGGTGGTATGTCATAAATGGACAGATTGTTACCCTGCCAAATGCAACTCACATACATACAATATCTCGATATCCACGTGTCTCAAAATAAGCCTTCCACGGTGGATTCGAATTTCTGTCTTCACTGCCCTCGGCGCCTTTGCTTTCTTTGTGTAAGATTTGTGATCTGTAATAAACGCTTAAGACATCTTAGAATTGGGAACGGGGCCGGAAACGAGCACCAGATACAAATTACTAAGTTGCGTACGGAGTACATACATACATGGAGATCAAATTGGTAGGGGTGGGGGGTGTCATGTCTCGCTTCTAGCCGTACGGTGCCAGTTCGGCTGCCGGAGGCCAACACAGCTGGTATCCTACTTGAGTATGTATGCTGTATGTACATCCGAAGGAAAGGAGTCTTGACAATGTCACAGACCGGTTGGGAGGAAAGCCACAAAATAACTGCTTTGCCTGATCACTGAGAGGAGTGTGTGTGGACGACAGGGGGCGGGGCGACTCATGGCATCGCTTTAACATGCGCCAGACCAACCTAATACAAGGTGGAGAGAGGGAGAGGGATGGAGAAGAGCGGAATCAAGGACGACTTGTTTCTGGAAGATGCTGTGATTGGGGGGGATCGGGAATATCGCGACCTTGACAGCGTTGGAGAGCATTCGGGATTGAGAGTGGTGTTTGAGTGGACATACTGTGCACATGGAGGACAGGGATAGGAGACATTCAGAGACTGCTGAGGAGGGGCGTGTGATGGCCAAGAGGCGAGTAGAGGAGGGACTGGCTGGCTTGTCTCCGTGACAGGGTTGTCAATCAATTCTGGTGTGGTTTACTCCGTATGTTGCCTGGCAGTTCCTTTGCCAGGGTATCAGCCACTTGAGCACATAGGCACATATGTACGAAGTATGTACTCGGGTTTTGGTGACGAAAGTAGCAAGCTACTACTAGCTTGCTGTTGGCACAGAGCGATGAACGCCTCAAGAACCTGGCCTGGCGGTTTCAGCGCCACAAGGAATCGTGAGAGCGGAATTCGAGTCCAACTGCTGGGTACGTGCGTCTGGGGCAAGCATCCTGTGCGGAAAGTATCAGCTTAGCACGACATTGGCAATGGGGCCTGTACTCGGAATTAAAATAGCCATGGACGTACCGAGTACGCAGAGCACGGATGGCCAGGCCCCATTCCATGTGTTGGGAGCTTGTCACCCAATTGCGAGTCGAAAGAGTCTGGTCGGTTGGAAAGAACATGGGATGGGAGCTAGCTGGTGGGGAAGGCGAGATGGGCTCCCGATGATAACTATGCGCCGGATTGTGGGCGTTTGGCCCTAGTCTTGAACAATACCCAGCGCAAAGCGAAAAATGACATCAAATGAAATAAACACAAACTGACGGTGAGGTGATCCGGCAGGGCCTTTCCTGGAAGCTCGGTAGGGACGTTGGGTCTGTACAATGGCATAGCATGTCGTGGTGCTCGATCCTGGATAATTCAACATTAGCATTGCTTCTATCCTTGTTCTCGAGTCTTTTATCGACCGTCTCACCTTATTGATATGGCCCAGATGGGACTTGTGGGCAAGAAGCAGAAAGGCGTCTTCGGATTATTAGCCAGGCACACCAATCGACGCATCAGCCACGCAGACTCCCTTTTGTGGACATTGGGTTAAGGACGCCTCACCAAGTGACCAGGCCTAGCAGGCCAAATATAAGGAGCTGTCATGTTCCCAGTTGGAATCGGTAAGCCACTACAAATTCCATGCGAGTTTTATTAGCGGTGAAGCGCTTTCAGGAGTTCAGAATACTGGCCAAGTCCATTGCTGTAGGTCAAACTCATATAAGCCATCGACACATTGCAGCCTCCAGTTATTTCCAATCAGCCCAAGAATAGCTTTCCGGGGACCACTAGTGTTGGCAACATTGTCAAAAATGGAAGCAACTCAATGAAACGGGAGCCCGCCGACTGTCACATAAGGCAATGATCTAGGTCAGCCCAGCTACTCAGTTCATGTGTTCGCCAACTTCTTGGAAGCTAACACATGGGGTCGGAAACTAATAAACGAAAGAGAAAAAGAGTTCTAGCTGGCCGTTAAATTATATATGGTGTCATGTCGAGCTCATGAGTGCTGAGAATAGGATGCATACATAATGTAGCGTTACTGGTCCGCGGCCCGGCCCATCTCAAGGGCCCTGTTCATTACCACATCTCATGAAGTGAGATTTCAAGCGGAATGTATCCTAAAATTGGCGGAATGCGCAGTATCTGGACAGGGCTGAGATGTGAGAGACAGATCGCCAAACCGCAGAGAATGTTCGATCGCAGATCTCCAGCCACGGCAATTGAACGGCCACAGGTTCCGACTCGATGTTCGGTTGTCGGTGGATGGGCAGCGAACAGCGCTCAAGGTGGTGTAGCAGTCAATTGGGTTCAAGCTTCAACAATCCACAGACCCACAGGCTGCCCCGAAGGCGGCAGTCCAGGGCCCACTCCAAGTTTTTAAGATCCGACAAGCCGTCCCAAGTCCAGCAGAAGCCAAAAAGCTGCAAGAACAGATCATTTCGTGGTCCACGGTGAGAGAGTCTGGTTGGGTGAAATACCCCCGGCCATTGGACCCCAGCCCAGCAGCATGGCAACGGGCTTGGCCACCACGAGGCAGGGCGCTAGGCAGGGGTGAAAGGAGCCATGGGTGGTGGGCAACGGCTCTTGCGTCTCTCAATGTCCAAGCCAGAGGAGAAACGAACAGTAGGAGAGTCAGTCGCTGCAGAAGTCTTCAAACCGGGGTCATGTCGCCTCGTCGTCTTAGTGTCACACTTGATCCATCATCTGCATTGGCGATCTTGTCGGGGTCGGAGGATGAAATAGCAAGGCAACCTCCACTCGGTGCTGCGTGACTGCTGCTCCTATGAATTTCGAGTGAAGTTGGTCTTACTTTGCAAGTGCCGTCACCAGATCTCCAACCCAAACGCCGCCCAAATCCACAATGCCCTGGCGTCTCCGTCGCACCACACCATCATCCATGATCACCTGTAAGAGTGGGTGTGTTATTGCTAGGAGGAATGAATGAGTTGGTCCGAAGTTCTGGTTGCAAGCGCCAAGAGGACAGTAGAGCCGGCATATTTGGCATCGCTCATGGGCGCTTATTCAACATGGTTGGCGACAGGAGTCGAAAAGTTTGAAATTGCGTGTACAAACAAGGAAGTTCTGGGCAGAGGATAGTGTCTCGCATTGCAATTGGTATTTGGCTTTAAAATGACGAAAAAAACCACCATCTGAAAATGATGAGTACATGTAGTTAGAACAATGGGCAATCGACTGTGCGGAGGGGATAGAGGGAAGGCTCCCAGGGTCCTGCCTTGCCGTGGCAAGCGGTCTTCCTGGCTCCTTCCCCAAAGGGTGCCTTGGCATGCGCTCCTGGAGTCCGAGTCCTGCGTTAAGAAGGCAGTGGGCAGGGGCAGGGGACGCGTGCTTAATCATGATGACTGATGATTGGGTCCAAACTGGTTGCTCCATTTCGATCCAGGGAAGCCACCCTCTGTACTCCGTACATGGCACGCAAATCCAACTGCAAATAACCATGATTCCGCCTCGAATCCGGGGTCCAATTCTAATCCTAACGACAACTACCTACCTAGGTAGGTATGATCATTCTGTCAGACAGGGAATCGGCGCCCCTTCATTCTCAGCTCTAATGAGCGCCGAGCAGAAAATGGTTGAATGGCCCGGATAATTTTGCTCCCACTTATCTCCTCCTCTGAAACGCTTGCATGGTTGCCCTAATAGGTCCGGAAAGGTAGCCCACGCGGGTTTGCCACCGATTTAGGTCAGTATTAACACCCACATGCATAGGATATACTCCGCGCAAATACTCCGTACACATGGCTAGGCTGCTCGGTGCTTATCCTTTCGGCCCACTGATGAGCATGGAGCTGGAAGACTTTGGACCACTCCGGGCTAAATTGTTATTGGCAGCAGATGATCGTTTCAGCTGATGACCGTCTCAAGCAAGGAGCAGGTTGGTCCGCCACACAATCCTACTTGTACAGTTTGGTTCCTGTGGAACTGGGAGCACCTCTGTATTAAGCGCAGTCGGTGTGTCCCATCATCGCTTCATTGAGGTGGCTGGTCTCACTAGCCGTGGCGTTCGTCTAATCTGGATCCTTGATCCTCGACACCCAATGCGACTTGCGGAGAGTGAATTTTAGCTGCACGACAGGGCAAGCCTCCACGACGTCAGTCCAAATGTGGCCCATCCGCTACCACTACCATGCAGAAGCAAGACAAGTTCATCGACCGGAGTCCACTCCGAAGCGTTCGTTATCAACTTATGTGCCAGGCATCGAGCATCAAGTGAAGTACGTGGGGGAACATCACCATCTGATTACTCCCACAGCAAACTATTCTTTCAACCATAGTTCAGCCTCTGGCTCTAATACGAACTGAAATACTCCGTACACATCTCAGTGGACATCATTGGACCCTCAACTCCAGCCTCAGTTGTGGGTAGCAGTACAAACTAAGTACCTTGTTGTGGAAGCTGGGCTGGTTTTTTTTTTTTATCCTAAAAAAAAAGATGAATGAATGAAAAAGAGAGAGGGTATCAACTCCCAGATTCAGGTATTTGGTTCACCGGCGAGTGATAGCCGCTACCAGAGGACTCCAGGCTCTTTGTTTTAGTCTTGTCGTCGTATAGTACCGCCATCCTTCGTTGCAATCGCTTGCAGGCTTGCAGCAGTGACCTCGCCGGCATCCTGATTTTCTGTCTTATTTTTCTCGTTCACCCAGTAGTGGTCTGAGTATGATGTTGCAACTCGAAATCAGTCACTATCGTGCATGGCAGGAATCTGGTCTGACAATTTAGAACCGCACTTTGATATCCCGCTAAAGTTGGAAGGACAAGGGTAGGTAGGGTATTTGGCGGTGCGCATTTTCAAGCGCAGTGGGTTCAAGATGCTGGCAAGTCCCGTCGCGCCCGGAAAGGAAGGCCTTTATGGTGGCATTCATGAGAACGACCAACAACAGACTCTCGGGGCGGGTGAGCATCTCATGCTTGGTGCGGGAAATGAAAATGTTGTTTCATGGTGCATCGGATCTAGCCATGATCAGCAACAAACTCATACTCCACTCTCTCTTCCTTGGTCTGACGATGTCGAGGCATGTGCTACAAAGACAACCGCAGGTAAATGGTCAACCCGCGTCATTGCTTCGGCACACAATCAGAGATACCCGAGGGCCTGCTTGCCGAATTATCGGCCATGTTAAAGGCACGCGCCGCGTTACACAGCCTGAAACCAGCGGGTTGACAAGCGAGACTGGAGACGAACCCCTTCGATGAGACACATACTTTCGTATTCCAGTCGGAACACGCCCTTGCCAGCGCCCAAAAAGCTCCGACCGACTTATGCGAAATGAATGGCCATATCGAACTAGAGACAGGTACATATGTACGAGGAAGAATGCAATATTATATGTCATAATAATTTAACTCCATGGATACTCTCCGATATGATGATACGCTCGCTCATATTGATCTGACGGATGTTGGTCTTGGTACGAAAAACACTGAAATCTTGTCGGCCTAATTCCGTACTCTTGGAAGGCGGCGCAGGCCTTGCGCAAACTATACGACAGGGATTCCGCCTTGGAGCGGCTGCCTTTCCTATCGGGATGATGCAGCCATCAGACCCATCGAGCGCTGAGCCTGTTGCATGAAGATGATTTGGGAAATGACACAGCCTGATGAGTGTGGGGCGACCTCGTCCATGCGACATTCTTGGACCACGCATCTTGAGCGAAGCACTCCAACTACTATTACAAGCTGTATCCTGCTTGTCAAGCATGAATATTAGCAACTGGCACGGCTACCAGTCAGTCAGTGTCTTGAGCATTCATCCGTCGGGGTGGCAATACAACAATCTATCGTTCCGCACCCCTAGGTCGGACTTGTTTCGCTGGCTCGCTAAGTAACAAGCCCCTCGGACCTATTACTCTGGTTGTCCGTTGATCTCACAAAGCTGTGGGAAGGACGATGAAGTCTCACATGCAGTCATTGGCGGAACTCACACGGTCTCTCGCCCCTCAGAGAAAGTACGGAGGACCGAGGTCGCAGTACCTCAACCCTTGGGAAAAGATGGAGCAAACAAACAGCAACTCTGCGAGTACAAAGCCGTGGGTTCCTGCAAAGAGTGCGAGTCAGACGGACTACGATATTATTCAGTGGGATTCAAGTTTCCTCGTCCGTTAGAATTCAGGTTTGCGTTTGTCTCAGATGCTATTGTCCAAGGTCCAAAGCCCTGGGGCCACACCATTTCCCCAGCATGAAGCTGCTGCCCTAGGTCCCATTCCAAATCACATGAATGTGGCCCGCTTCCCAGTCCAGCTCACTGCCACGTGCCAAGGAGGTGAATAATATCCCTCTGGGACACTTGGTTACACAACGGTGATCCATATCGTTGTACGGAGTAATGGTCGGGAATCTGTGGCGTGGACACAGGTCCTCTTCTTGGGTAATGATGCCGACAATGCCGGGTGGGAGGGGGGGGTTATTTAACCCTATCCATCGAAAGCGCTTGCTAGTTTCGGCTGATAGCACACCATGGGGACTTGGCGGCGATGTTTTGCCTCTGAATGGTCTACGGACAAAGTCAGCTGCCTTTAACTTTAAGCTGGGGCAAAACGAGTAGCAGTTATTCGTCCGGGGCCACCTAGCCGCCTTTAGGCACAGCTCGGGCTGCGTCAGTCTGGCTAAGCTCTCTTGAGGCTTTGTCCTTTCCTCTTATTACTCCTAACAACTGCGGGAGCGTCCCGTGTGGAGTGCGTGAACACCATCTCCGCCCACAGGGTCCTGCTCATGCTAACACAGTGGGACCATTTTGTCCCAGGCTCTGGCCGCGGACCCGTATTCTTGTCCGATCTTACCTAGGTAAATCCAAATTTCAGATTCTTGATCACGAGGCGGCTCTCATATCTGACTGCGGGAAATGACAGGTCAGTTGACAAGTGTGTTGAATCGTCCTCCCTCCTTCTGTCAAGGGAGCTGGCTCGACGTCTCCAACCCGCTGCCCCATCCATGTGTGGCGGGTAATATTATGATACCTAGTACTACTTTCTTTCTTTTCCTTGCCCAGTTCATTCAAATGCTTCCTTGGTACCATGCCATTCCCACATAAGCGATGCCACCTCTCAAAACCGGGCCAATCAATCACCAATTCTACGCGTAATGCGATTGGCAATACATAGTAGCGGTCGGTGCGAGGTAACAGATTAAACTTTTTCGTGCCCGGTTTTTAGCCAAGGTGGACAGGGTACGATGTCATTGCACACCCTATTCCCGGACATGTTTCCCGAGGGAGTTGGGAGGTGCTAGGGTTCATGTGAGTGTCACCTGTCTCTCCCACTCATCAAGGATGCTTCTTGTTGTATAGTAATACTTAATACTACTACTACAGTACGGATGCAGGCTTGCCAAGACCGGGACCAGGGGATATCTCTCACTCACCAGATCAGTAGGCAGTACTACTATCCAACATGTCTCTTCAGCCCATCGATCCAAAGAAACCTCCGAACAAGATACTTGCCGAGGAAATAGTTTAAAGAAGCCAACTGCTAGTTAGTTGGGGTCGATGTAACAGAAACCCGAAGGCTGCAAATGGCAAATGGAACAGACAATCTATCCCAAACATGCCCATCCCCATCAGGCAAGGATAGCGAAACACACTGTTCCTTGGCAGGCTGAAGCTGGTGTAGCAGACTGAGCCATACATACATACATCCAACTAATGTGTGTTTTAACATGGAAAGTTGAGATTCCATGGGGTAGACATGATAGATAGGGTGCGAGAGAGGACAAGAGGAAACCGGGCGACAAGAACAAGATCGCACATGCCAGTCAAGTCAGTCAACCTGAACTCTGGCACGCATGCACACCAACATGTCGCCCAAAAATATACAGCGCGACTCGACAGTACTTTACACTCCCCTAGCCACCAGTGCATCGATGCACTTGGACTTGTACGAGCTGGCACCGCTTCCTTCTCCCACTTACTTGCATTACAGAGGCTGAGAAGGCGTCGTTAGCAGCTGTCGGATAAGATTCAGACCCAAACCATGCAGTGGCCCGACGTGACACGACATAGACGCATGCAAGTCGGGTCGCACATGAAAGAGAGGAGCACCGAGTGTTCAACACCATATTTTATCTACTGAACACATTACAATGGCCATGTACGGAGTCTACACCACCCGTTGAAACAAGGCGAATGGCACGAATCGCTACGGAGTAACTAATGACTCGGAGTAACGGTGGCCGTGCTAACATATTATGTCTTATGTACATACATCGCCCAAATCTATGCCGAACTTATTGCCCGTTGGCAACTAAGTGGACTAGCTTAAATGGACGGGGACAATGTTATCGGCCATAAACTAGTATGGACGGAGTATGCATGTGCATACTATGACATCCGAATGCGGAGTGCTCTGTCGGAAGATAAATGCTTCTCCGCACTACGGAGTAAGGGCCAATCCAATGTGGCTGATGAGATTGAAGCACACACGCCTCGGTGTGGACTGGCTCGAAACAAACCTTGACCTGGCGCGCGCAACGGCGTTGATGCACATGGGCTTGCCGCAAATAAACTTGGATGAAATGTCGCCAGAAGCTCCGTATTGACATCATTTGCCGCCATAGCCTGGCTCGAAAATGACCAGGTCC
This sequence comes from Metarhizium robertsii ARSEF 23, assembly GCF_000187425.2. Taxonomy (NCBI): domain Eukaryota; kingdom Fungi; phylum Ascomycota; class Sordariomycetes; order Hypocreales; family Clavicipitaceae; genus Metarhizium; species Metarhizium robertsii. The sequence continues at coordinate 1,240,329 of NW_011942204.1, forward strand.
TCCTGTCCAAAGAGCTTCTGGAGAGGGACAAGCATGGTTCATGTCGGAAAAGACATCGGCTCAAGACGGCAAACTCTAAACGAAACAAACATCGTGGCCATATTTCAAGGTGGCGTGCAGTAATTATGTACAGTGCATCTTCTGTCCTGTCATCCCGCCGGGTTGGCCCTCTTCTATAAAGCCATCGTACGACATGCATAAATAGCACAAATTGCAAAAGTGGGAGGAGCCAGGAAACGAGATAACATGGGGGTACTCCGTACGTGCTGGCTAATGTCTGGTTGCTGATTGCTGAGCATACGGTATACCTCACCGGACGACTTGTTCTTTTTTATCTCTATAGATGCGGACTGGCTCGTGGAGACTCGCTTACCTAAGAAAACTATATGGCAGGGGAGTCTCCACGAGCCATTCCGCATCTAAAGAGATACTCACCCAACAGGAGACCCAAATGTGACAAAACCCGTTGCAAAACCACATGACCAGCCGAAATGAGGCGTATCCTCCGCCTCCAGACCCCCTTTGCCAAGTGATATATTCCGCACATACGGATACAGTTACTGGACAAAAGTCTCGATAATAACCTATTTTTACACTAAAATTTATACTTTTAAAGGTAATATTATTAATAAAAATAATAAATTCAGGTATAAAATTGCTTACGGAGTACCATCGTGACTGTTGTCCACCTACTGTATATACATGCACTGTTTATCTGATGGGGTCGACAAACTGCCCCTATCCTAGTAGTTTTACTGGACCCCGTGGTCAGACGGCATCGCCGACTCTGGAGTGTAGCTGTGGGACCCTCAATGCCAGGGAATTCAAGAAAATTAAAAATTAAAAACATTTATAACTTATGCATTATCTCCGCGCCTCCTCTGCTGGCCATCGCCATTGCCGGGTCTAGGTAGATTGTCTGGTCTGGAGCCAAACTAGGGGTCCTTGTTCCATCACAACCAGCTCAACCAACAACCGACTAACGCCGCATCAACGACGAGGCTACAAATGAAACGCGAAAAGGGCGGTATCAAATAATGCTAGTTTGGCATGGCATTGCTGATTCGTTGAATAGCACTAAATAGTAATCCAAGCGCAGACATCAAAATGGGGTTCGATATACACCCTCACAGCCGGCTCTCAATGCCGGCGTAGTGACTATCCGCGGCCCAGTGGGAGTCCGGCCATACTAAGCGGATCGCTTCCCAGATATGACTATATAATTGAAACGTTAGTTTAACTTTACTTGTCAGCTTGACGTGGTGCTTGGGCCTCTTGGCCTTGGCCCAAGAGTGTGTGCGTTGCAATAACACCAAAAAACCGGGAAATATGTCGGACAAGTTCGAAACCGCTCTTCGACAGGCAATCAAAGTATACAATATCAAGCATCATGCACCGCTTTTCTGCGCTGAAGAGCCGGAAAAAAATAAAAAAATACAAGGAGCAGGCAGGAAACTCATACCTAACGTGTACAATTTGTAGGCCGTCCTTGACTTCCTGCGGCAAATCCTTGACGTCCTTCCTGTTCTGTGCTGGAAGCAAGACTGTTTTGACGCCCGCCCGGAGAGCCCCAATGAGCTTCTCCTTGATGCCGCCAACGGCCGTGACACGTCCGCGAAGAGAAATTTCACCCTAAACAGGATCATGCTGTGTTAGCAAGAATTGACTCACAATGGGGCCACTCTCGTCTATGCAAGTGACTGTTCCTGGACAAATGACTCGAGACAATAAGGAAGAAAGGGGCTGGTAACATACCGTCATGGCCATTGTTGGAGGCACAGGCTTGCCAGAAAACAAGGAGATGAGAGCAATAGCCTGTCCGATACCGCTGCTTGGCCCGTCCTTGGGGATCGCACCAGAAGGACAGTGTACGTGAATGCTGCGGTCCTTCATGATGTCCGTCGTAGGCTCCGGAGTGAGACCCAACTCGTAGGCATGAGCCTTGACCCAGGTCAGGGCGACTTCCACACTCTCCTTGAGGACATCGCCAAGCTTGCCCGTCAGCTGTACCCTGCCATTGCCAGGCATGTCGGCGACTTCAATAAACAAGATACTACCGTTGCCGCCGGTGCTGTAGGCCACGAGACCTGTAACAATACCAGGGCGGCTGATCTTCTCGGCAATTTCCTCTTCAAACTTTTCAATGCCGAGAATGTTTTCAATGTCCTCGATTGTGAGAAGCGGCTTGTACTTTTCAATACTCCCGCCATCTCTTGCCTCAGCATACTCCACAGCTTTCGCACGGCATACAGACCCAATCTCTCGTTCCAGGTTGCGAACCCCTGATTCACGAGTGTACGACTCGATAATCTTGGAGACAACATCCTTGTTGAAGGTGACTTGGTCCTCGACTAATCCATTGGCTCGTATCTGCTTGGGAACGAGGTGCTGCATGGCAATATGACGCTTCTCTAGGGTAGTGTAGCCCGGGAGATAGATCATTTCCATGCGGTCCAGGAGCGGCGCGGGAATGGTGTCCAAGTTGTTTGCCGTGGCAATGAAGAGGATCTTGGACAGGTCGATCGGCATGCCTATGTAGTGGTCCTGGAAGGTATGGTTCTGCTCTGGATCCAAGACCTCGAGCATGGCGGCCGAGGGATCTCCGTGGACGCTGGCCATACCGATCTTATCAATTTCATCTAAGAGGAAGACTGGGTTGGCAACACCAACCTTTCGCAAACCTTGAACAATCAAGCCGGGCATAGCAGCAACATATGTTCGACGGTGTCCACGAATCTCGGCTTCGTCTCTAACGCCGCCGAGAGAGATGCGATGAAACTTCCTTCCAAGTGCCGTGGCGACGGACTTGGCCAGACTTGTCTTGCCAACTCCAGGCGGGCCGACGAGAAGCATAATCGGTGACTTGTCCACCATCCTCTTTGATTTCAGGATCTGGAGTTTTGCGCTGTTCCCCGGGTTCGCAGCGCTCTCAGTGGGCGGGTTGCCAGAATCATGCTCAGGGGCAATCTCTGCCTCGGCCTTACGAATTTGCTCCTCAACGTCGTCGTTCAAAGACTGCTTCAGACGAAGAACGGCGAGATACTCGATCAACCTCTTCTTGACCTTGTCCAAGCCGTAATGGTCATCATCAAGCTGTTTCCGTGCTCTGTTCAGCGTCTCAGGGCCCAGACGATCATCTGTTACTGCTGCCCAGGGGATCTCTGACAGAGTTTCAAGCCAGTTGCGCGTAACTTGATATTCCTGATTCATGGGCATCATTTTCTGCAGCCGTCGCAGCTCTCTATCAACAGTCTTGGCCACCTCGGCTGGGAGCTGGGCATTTTGCAGCTTCTTTTTCAGCTCATCAAGCTCATTGGCCTCTTGCTCGTCTCCCTGATCGTTGCCAGATGGCATCTGACCAGCGCCCGAAAGGAAGTTGACGCCGGGAATTGGCAGACCCGGGCTGTTCCTCTTATTAGGATTGTCATTTAGCCTGTCGAGAATCTGGACAGGGACGGAGGTGAATGTAGTAATCTTGAAATTGTTCTTAATGCCCCCTACTTGCCGCTCCAGCAGCTCAATGACCTTTGTGATTCTGACCTTGACATCCAGCGCAGCTAGCACGCCCAGCTTCTCCTCGTGGGACGCCTCGACAAGGTTTGACATGAAGTCAGCCAGAAGCCCTGCTTCCTTGATCTCGCGTCGCATGATGAGCATTTCTAGCCGTTTCGTAAGCCCGGGTGATAATGCCGGCCCATTCTTAGTACGTGGTAACAGCGACGAGATTCTTAGGATGGTAACGAGTTCGCGAGACTGAGCTTTGAGCAAGCCAAAAAGATCCTGGAGTTGTTTGTCGGCCATATCAACTAAGAAAGAAACGCATCGTTAGAGCACGCCGCTGGATCACTTGGCAGGAACATCAAATTGGGACGTACTTTCATCGCTAAAGTATGTAACCTTGCCCTGGAAAAAGGGTCGCTCGCGAGAGATGTTATCTACTCTGACACGAGAAGTACCTTCAACACGGAGCGCAAACTCGCCGGCACCGCGCCCATCAATGCCGACAATCTTGGCGGCAACACCAAATCCGAAGACATCGGCCTTGTTGGCACTGCCGGGATTCACCTCGGCAAGCTGCGAGGTGTCAATCTCCTCTCCATTGTTGATGAGAAGCTGGCCCGTGGGGCCCACGAAGGGTGATGAGAGCGGAACGCAAGCGATGGGTATACTGTCGATCCGTCCCTCCGGGCCTTTGGCGGCAGCTTGTTCGTAGACGTGGGCGAGGAGCGCGGGGATATCGGGGCGGCTCGAAGTGACAGAGATTCGCTGAATTAGGCCAGGGAGCAGGACGGTGCCTCTGGCGAGCGGGATAATGGGGAGAGATGCAGTCTGTGATCTGCCCATGGCGCAGCAAGACTGAGCACGAGGACGTCGGTTATATATATACGTGTACAAACAAAGCTGCCCCAAAGAAAAGTTACGGGTGTCGCCGGGAGGCCGGGCTCGTGATGTTCGACGATGAACGGGGCGGCGTAAAAGCCTGATTATTTCGCACGAAAGGAGTCGAGGTACAATATGTAACACGTAAGACGCAAATGATGCACAGGCTGCGGATGAATGAGACAGAGACAATGCGGTGGTGGATGAATGATGGTCGAGGAACGGAGTCGTCTGTCAGATGCGAAAAGCTGGGGAAAGCCCAGTCATCACCCGCCTTGTCTCCGGCTTGGATCCGAGCTCGAGACGGAGTGCTGGAGCCTGGAGCTCCGCGCCAACCAGTTGCCGAGGCAAAATGACGAGGTCGAGGCAGGCTGTGGGTCTCGGACTCTCGATAAGCTTGATCATCTCATCCTCCTTGCCCCAGCAGCGAACAACCTGCTTACTCATCTCGTCTCGCTGCAAACGCCCCACACCGCGGGGCAAATCCAATTAACCAAAGTCGCGCCCAAAACGCGTCTCCCACCGTCACAGAGGCACCGTGAATTCTTCATACGCAAATATCCCCGTCCAAACCAGTCATGTGTACGTTCAAACACTGCAAACCACTCCTATTCCCGAAATAGACCGTGTCCATGTCTTCTAACAAGATACACAGCAGCATATGCAGGCTACTCCAAAACGAGCTACGGCGCCCAAGGCGGCGATGACTCGGGCGGCTTCTTCGCCGGTGGTTCACAACCAGGCAGTCAAGGCGGCAAAGTAAAAAAAAAAAAAGCCCTTTCCCTCTCCTTCCAACGGCTCTCTAACGTCCCATGTTGCTCCCCAGTCATACCAAGATGAATCCCTCCGCCCCGTAACCGTCAAGCAGATCCTCGAAGCAGACGAGGCCTTCTCCGGCGCCGACTTCAAAATCGACAACACGGCCATAACCCAAATCACCTTTGTCGGCCAGGTCCGCAACATCAACCCGCAACCCACCAACGTGACGCTGAAAATCGACGACGGCACGGGCCAGATTGAAGTCAAGAAGTGGATCGACGCGGACAAGGCAGACGACGGCAACGCAGACCAGTACGAGCTCGACTCCTACGTGCGCGTATGGGGCCGCCTCAAGTCGTTTTCGAACAAGCGCCACGTGGGCGCCCACGTCATCCGGCCCGTCACCGACTTCAACGAGGTGAATTACCACTTGTTGGAGGCGACGTACGTGCACTTGTACTTGACGAGGGGCCCGCTGGGGCAGGACGGCGCGGCCAACGGCGGCGGGGAGAGCATGTTTGTCGACGGCGGCGCGTACGGGGGCAACGCCAACGGTGGTGGTTCTGGGCAGATGCTGAGCAAGGTGTCTGGCTGTGGGCCGCTGGCGAAGAGGATGTTCAACTTTATGAATGGGACTCCCGGCATGAACGAGGGGGTCCATCTGAATGTGATTAGTAGCTCGACGGGCATGTCGGTGAGGGATGTGCTGGCAGCGGCGGATGAGTTGCTGGGCCAGGGCTTGATTTACACGACCGTTGATGATGAGACTTGGGCTATTTTGGAGTGCTAGGCAAGCGTGGACAAGACGTTGGCGACCGTATGGTTCGGTTCGGGCACTGCACTGGGTAAATACAGGTGTTTTTCGGGATAAAGGCACAGGTAGTCATGTTACGATTTCAATTTCTCCTTAATATGCAAATACTATGAGCTCAACGCGGTAGGGAGGTTTCCAGTCTCCTTTTGTTCAAGTATTGAAAACAGTCTGAGATTGCCAAATCCTACGCTATCCGTTTAAAGGAGTGTGAAGAATGAAATCTTGCAAAGCGGTAAAGACAGTCTCACGCAATCAAATAGCACAAAATAGAAACATTAAACACATCTGGTCAAACTCCAATCAGTCCTTTTCGCCCCCCATATCGACCGAGCTACTAGCCTTGTCGTTTTGAGGCTCCCGCAGCATGCAGAACAGGCGGATAGGAACCGGACCACGAGTCAGGACGATTTCCTTTTTCAGTTCGAATCCAAATTTGGCGTAGAATCGGTTATTGGACTCATTTGACGACTCGAGGTACATGGCACGGTTTTCAGCGTCAGCCTACAGTAAAAGAGGCCATGTCAGCATCTACTGTCCATTTTTGGGGCTGAACGGAGGAAGGGGGCTTAATTTTCATCTCGTCTCTCTTTTACCTTTTCCATGATATGTCTTAGCAACTTGGTGGCATGTCCCTTGCCCCTCGAGCTCTCCTTGGTGCCCAGGTAGCCCAGGTAATAGCTGTCGCTGTTGCGGTCGCCCAACACCTCAGCCTTGGTGTCATGCAGCGCAGGATACAGCTCATTGAAGAGACGTATCCGGCTCTCACGAGAGAGCTGGTACCACAGACGCCAGGTTCCGCTGCAGAGCGTGGCGAGCCAGTCGTCGTTGGTTGTCCCTGGGGGCATCCTACACAAAAGAAAACGTCAGCGTGGTCCGCAGCCGGCAATGGTATGGCCGCCCTGCAAAAGAACAAGGATCGTGAGGATTGTGTTTCACACTCACCACAATGCAATGGCGTCGAAGTCTCCGCCGATGGCCGTTGCAAGGCCCCTGAGCCGGTACGAAACATACGAGTACTGCATGAGTCGGACATGCAGCCTCCAAAGCTTCTCGGACGGCCAGCAAGTCGCGTCATCCACGCCCATGACATACAGGGACAGCGGATCGGCAGCGAAGCTGTGGGCAAGAGCAAGGCTGGCCTCTCGGCGCTCATGCAAGGTGAGTTCGCGAACCTCTGTCTCCCATGTTGGCGGAATCAAGGACAACCGGGGATTAGGATGAGGGCGGGTTTGGACGTGGTTGACCTGCGCCATGTTGGTGGGCGTTTATGTTTACTTCTACCTAGCTTGTTAGACTGCAACAGAAGACAGAACAGATGGGGGAAATCATTTTTTTCTTTTCTGGGTTCGATCTCGCTTTCGGGGGCCAAAGCGAGAAAGGAAAAGGCATCAGTTGCAATCACAAAAAGGTTGGCACCCAGTCACCACGGGGCAAAAACAGAGCTGAAGGATTGAAGAAGCATGGTGAGAAACTGGCTGCTCGTCTTTTTGGATCTTGTCTCTGCTTTTTCAGCTGAAAATCATGCATGGGTTTTCTTTTCTCTTCTTGTTCAGTACATTTTGCAAACTGTGGCCCAGTCACTAGTTATTATGCCAGCAGAGTATCGTTCGCGACGAGTCATGCCCAATAAATGAGACGAGGGCTGGAGGAGCGTCAAAACGATTTAGAGGAGAGGAGGGGGGACGAGATTGGGGTCTTCGCAGAAAGCCTGAAAGTGGTTGTATTGAGGTTCTATGTGCGTGGAGTGTGAATCCGACGACACTGGTGGCGGATGCGCACACAACAGAGGCGAGAAGCTGGTTTGGTAACAGCTGCCAGGGAGGATGAGGTTCAAAGATGAATGTGTCGAGTATGGTTGAAAAAAGTTAAAGGTATGTGCTTGGGGAGAGTCGGGCCTAAAGTATGAAAGGATAGGATAGATAAGCAACTTGACCCGCTGGGGTAAAACAACCTTAACTTATGGACTGAGACCAAGCCTGCCGCGCCTTCCATGTCTGGCCACGAAGTCTAAGACATGAGACGGGGAGTCGAGCAAGAGGCTTGCGTCGGTGTCGCTCACCTACCGAGTCCGGCATTTCTGCGCCCCGAATCACTAGCCAAGCACCGGGAACCGTAAACACTGCCATCTCGTTGGCCAGGAATACCGGGACGCTGGTCTCGGAGCAATCCATGGATCACAAGATCATGCAAAGGAGGGGCGGAGTGGAAGCCGTAGACAAGTTAGGATGCGGCTGTGTTCTCTTGGTGGTCTTGGTCTGGTGTCGGCCACCTCGGACACCGGCTGCCGGATGAGCCAGCCGGCACACCGTGAGTGCCTCCATGTCCCTCATTGCGCGCTCCACCCATTGCTGCCAAGACGGCTCTATCATCAACAAGTGTACCGGTAGTGAGTCATTCATTGCTTGCGGTTTCAATGCTCTCGTCACTCAGCCACCAGACACGGCGCGGAGCTGTCAAACGGGCGCTACCACGGGCACTAATACCACGGGCGCTGCCAGGGACCGCTAGCACGTGCACCAGGCCGTCCAGCACCGTGGACACCGCTGAGGCGGCCCAGCTACGGGGCTTTTTAGTGGATCTGCGTGCCTCGCTGCCACCAGCCGTGGACGCTCTTTTCGCCGCCGAAGAGCGGGCGCCTCGGCCTCCTTTGCACAGCGCTTGAGCTCGAGCACTGCCAGGCTGACCCTCCGTGCCCGTGCCCATGGCTTCGCGCATCACATCCGTTACGTCACGGGCGCTGCAGCGCATCAGCCTTCACTCATCATCCGTGTACGCTTGGCTACGTGGCTCACCGAGGCGTCACCTCGACCATACCCCTCTGTCCTTCCTGCATGCATTAATGGTCACGCTACAGTGGTGCTGGGCGCCGACGGGATTCAAAGCTTCAATGGTCCGTGACTCCGTGTGCGCACCACGATACCAGACACGATGAGCACGGCAAGGCTTGGCGCCCAAGTGCTGCGTCAGACGGTCTATGCAAGCTGGCGCTGTTGCTGCGGACTAAGCTGCTGGTTATTGGATGCCATCACCCGGATGCTGTGATATTGATCGTCCCGAAAATGACCACGCTGGAATTGACGACACACTCTCCGGTCCGGGCCCAAATGCATTGCCGCTAAATGTATGTATGTACTTTGTATAGAAAAGCTGCGTGTCTGCTTTACATAATTATCTTCCAACCAAGTCCGAGTCTGCGGCTTATCCGCCCACAGGCCGACGCCACAAGCATTCAGCCGCTGTCAGCAGCTATCCTCCTCTCGGGTGACCCTCTCTCTCTCCTGCCATGCCAGCGACTCGCAAAGATGTATGTGTCCGCCCGCTCTGCATCTCTATTCGTCCCTTTCTCTCTGTACCCCTCACACACATGCACACTCACATAATGCAGTGGTCACTTTACAGCATGCGTCGGATTTCCTGCTCGTTGGTGTACTTCTCCAGACCAGAGTCAAGGCTCGCCCACCACTCAAACAGCATCGAGTTGCAAATGAGCTTGAACCAGGGGGTGAACTTCAACGAGGGGTCCTCGAATAGCTTCTTGAGTTTGTCAGCGCTGACGTACTGAGTGGCCTGGACCTCGTTGGGGTTGGGCTTGAGATCGACGTTCGTCTTGATGAACAGGATGTAGTCAACTAAGTGTCCGGTTAGCAAGCACGTTATTGGGCTCCCATTATCCAACACGTTTTTCATCTGCCCCTCAAGCAATCAGATTGCTTACTTTCATGTTCTCCCCACTTGCCGTCACTGGGAGCCTTGTAGTGAATACGTGTGAGGAATCGGAACTTTTCGATTGGAACCTGCTCCTTTTTAATGCCCAGCTCGTGCTCAAGCTTTCGCTGCGCCGCACGCTTCGCTCCTTCAATAGCATCGGGAAGGTTGGAGCCAGTCTCGCCGGACACGGCCAGAGGGTGCGAGCAGCAGGTGTTGGTCCACATGTCGGGGAAGGTGATCTTTTCGGAGGCACGCTGCTGGAGGAGCAGCTCGTTTTTGTCGTTGAACAGGAAGACGGAAAAGGCCCGGTGCAACAGTCCCTTGTCAATGTTGGACATGAGGTGGCCTGGACGGATACACAATTAGCATACACCATTGGTCACTGGCTTCGTGAGGAACCCCGTCACATCATACAGAGCTTTTTGCTGGCCTTGCCTACTGGCATGTCATTATCATCCAGCACAATGCACACCTCGTCCATCAGCCGGATCTGCTCCTCGTCGTGGCCGGAAAGTGCCTCCGAGCTGGTGTCGATGTCGGGGAAGAGGCGGAGGATGGTGTCAGCCGTCATGGGCTCTGTTCGGGTCTCAGTGACCGTGACGGTGGTGGTCGCCATCTTGGTGTTATTTTCGAGACTGTGGAGAGTAGATCAAGCTCGTCCGAGGTTTTGCGCTGCCGGCCTTTGCGAGAGGACGCAGGAGAGTCCAGATGTTGTTGGTGTCGTCTCGGCGGGAAAGGGTCCAATCTCAATTTAACCAACATTTCGGTTTGCCCCTCGAGGCACGACGTAAATTGCGGGCGTCCACAGTTGCATGTGGGGCTGTCATCCTGGTCCGTTGACCCACGACAAGTGACAAACCACGCTGCGTCGACTGGTCAGTATTCGGAGTCTCAATGTTTTATTTGAAGACGCGGCAACTTGTTTGCCCCTTGAGACCAATCCGAAACTATCCAGTTAACGATTTAATTAACAAAATAAAAGAAGAAGAAGAAGAAGAAGAACAGCAAGTATGTACTATACTATTCAAGGAGCCCCCACCACTTGAACCAGGCTGTGCCGTGCTCTGTACCATTACAAGATCCAACTCTGGCTTCCTACATATTAACTACGGAGGACGGAGTACAATGGGAGGCCAAGGTATCTAGCCTTGCAAAACAAGATGCCGGTATATCTAAAGGTATGTACCTAGGCACCCGATAAAGAATGTCCTGACAGAATGTTTTGCTCCATGGCTGAGTCATCAGCCAACTGCCCAGGTACCTTGCTGGAGGGGCTTATGTACATGTAGAGCCTGGCCTTATTAGACCAGCACTTGAGGACAACTGGGGCTGCACAGTCACTGAACACAGCCTCGGGCTAACTGAAATCAGCACAGTGCTGTTAATTGAATCTGGTCTGGTGTCTGAAGTGTACCGACAAGTCCACAACCTCAAGCCAGGAGCTTCGTCACTCAAGCCATCGTGTGTGCCTCGTCTTCCTTGGTCTTGGAACTTTGGCATCCTTCATCCCCTTCACGGCGCACGCAGCCATACAACAAACCGCACAGAGCGTCCATCTCCAACTCTCATCCGCACCCGAATTGACCTGCTGCCGCCCGACCCCCGGCAGCCTCAGCGCCCGGCAATCATGGCGCCTCCCAAGATTGAGGCCAAGGAGATTGAGACGTACTGGAACATCTTCTCCGACCGAACAGGCGGTGGCCAGTTCCTCACCGGCGAACAAGCAGCCCCGGTTCTGAAGAACAGCGGTCTCCGCGATGATCAGCTGGAGCGCGTGTGGGATTTGGCCGACGTTGACAATGATGGAAACTTGGACTTTGAGGAGTTCTGTGTCGCCATGCGACTCATTTTTGACATTCTGAACGGAGTATGATGCACCGACCACGAGACTCAGGCTTTGCGAATACTTATGATGATCAGGAATATGCCGACGTCCCCAAGACACTCCCCGACTGGCTGGTCCCCGAGTCCAAGGCTCATCTTGTTCAGGCAACTCGTGCCATCGCCGGCAAGCAGCCGCAGTTTGAGCAGGTCGAAGACGACTCAGACGATCTAGGTCTCAAGGATGGCTTTGAGTGGTACATGAAGCCCGGGGACAAGGCCAAATACGAGCACATTTATCAAGAGAACCGGGATATGCGGGGTGAAGTATCATGTGAGTCTCGTCCGGCTTTTTGCGTCCGTCTGCGCACCCTCTCATCTGCTTCTACTAGTCAACGCCCTCGAAGAACTCTACGAATCTCTCGACGTCCCCGACACCGATGTCAGATCAGCTTGGAACCTCGTCAACCCCTCCGCCGGCTCGACTATCAACAAAGACGCCTGCCTCGCATTCCTCCACATCCTTAATTACCGCCACGAAGGCTTCCGCATCCCCCGTAGCGTTCCTGCCTCGCTGCGCTCCAGCTTCGAGCGCAACCAGATAGACTACCAGCTGGACAGCCAACGAGCAGGCACCAACTCACGATGGGCCACCAAGGCCGACGACTCTACCTCGACCGGTCGAAAGACGAAATTCGGTGAACAGTACCTCACACGCCTGGGTCGAAGCGGATTCAAGACAGCTGGCACCGACTTCTCGACGGAAAAGACGGAAGATTGGGAGGAGGTTCGGTTGAAGCGACAACTTGCCGACTTGGAAACCAAGATTCAAAAGGTTGAGGACATGGCCGATCAGCGGAAAGGCGGCAAGAGAGATTCCAAGCCTGCACTTGTAAGGAGGGAACTCGACCAGCTGCTGGACTATAAGCGCAGAGAATTGAGAGAATTGGAAGAGGGGAGGGGCAAGAGCGCTGTTGGTTCAAGCCTGAAGAGCGTGTCAGAAGATTTGCAGACAGTGAGGGAGCAAGTCGAGGGTTTGGAGACGCATTTGAGTTCGAGACAAGCGGTATTGGATGATTTGCGGAGACAGATTGACGCAGAGAAGGCGTGATGTATTTTTTGTCAAAGAATGGAGCAGGATGTTGGATTCAGCGAACCTATGTCTAAAGCATTAGACGAAAATCTAATTTGTACAGCGTGCCACACAACCCCTGGACGACGTGCCATGTCCATCTATTGTCTACCTCTCCATCACCACATACTCCCATCGACGTACTTTTTCGTCCGCTCTACCCCCAGCGTGCGGCCCTTGCCGAGCCACGCCGCCAGGGACGGCATGGGGACGAAGCCAAACCGTCCCGCGGCCCTGGAGCGGCCCGTCGAACAAATGAATATGTCTATCGACGGGCCATGGACAGCCTGCTGGTCTCTACCTCGTAGCACCAGATCGATATTCTTGGCCACGCCCGCTGCCTGCGCCTCCGTGATGAGAAACCCAGCCCTCGGCTTCGAAACCGCATCCCCAACCGCCCACACCGTGCCCCCGGCTTCCTGGGCCGCAACGCCCATGTACTCATCGACATGCACGTAGCCGCTGTCGTTCAAGAAGCCGCCCGGCAGGTACGCCGTGTTGGGCACGAACCCCATCGTCGGGAGATACAGGTCCGTCTCCAGCTCCTCGCCCCCCTCTAGCCTCACGACGGTCCTGCCTCCCTCCTTCTCCTCGGTGCCGGCCACCCGCACGCCTCTGCGGATCGTGACGCCCAGCTTCACCAGCTCCCTCTCCGCCGCGGACGCGATGCCGTCCCCGCTAAGGAGCTGCTCGCCCGACGACAGCAGCACCACCGTCTTGTCCCGATACTCGAAGCGTATCTCGCCCGCGAGCTCTACGCCCGTCGCGCCCGCCCCGGCTACCACGATGTGCGGCGCCCTTCGGATACCGTCTGCCGCTGTGTGCAGGGCCTCGACGCACGCCTCGTGGGTGGACGAGGCTTTCCACGGCATCGAGGGCGACTTGCTGGTCGATCCTGTCGCGATGACGAAGTAGTCGTATGCAATGGCGCGGGTGTCGCCGGCCGTCGAGAGGTGGACTGTTTTGGAGGCCGTGTCCAGGCTTGTAGCTTCGCCGAGGACGAATTCTACGCTGTTGGGGGGGTATTGCGCGAGGCCGGGCTCGATGGGCTGCAGGATCTGCTCATCTTTGAGGACGCCGGGGATGACGGCGCGGATGGACGCAATGTTCCAGTAGAAATGGGAGTTCTATTACATTGAGCTTGGTTGGAAGTGAGAAGGGGGGAGGAGGCGAGGCACCTTTGTGATTAATATTACTTTGAGATCCGGCTCGTGAGGAAGCGTGTACTTGAGCAGACGGTGAGTGACGGCAAGGCCGCCTAATGAGCCGCCGAGGACGACGACGGTTTTGGACATTTCGGAGACGAGCGGGGCTCGGGGGAAGTGACTGTGATGGAAGGATTTACGATGCTATGCGTTTTTGTTGTTGTCTACCTGCTCCTTCCCATCTTGTCTGTGTCTGAAGTTGTCTCGTCGGGCGACGATGTATGACGACTCGGAGTTTCGAAGCTCCCCCAGACTCGATTTTATCTGACCTACGGCACTGTTTGTCCCAAACAAGGATCCATCAAGGTTGCTTCGTCATGGCGTTCAAAGACGTCAACGTGAGAAATCACACCGGCTGCTCTTCAACCCCCATCTTCAACATCCATCGTTGCGGCGCACCTTCCAGACCCACCGCATGCTCCCACCCACCGTTGACGCTTTCATGTGAAGATGATTCATCAGACCAGCACAAGCCAAGTGAGCAATGCACCTCCGTACGCAGCACCAAAATACTGCATACGTGACCTTGTCACACCTTGGCGAGCTGTTGGTCCTCTCTCCCAAGGAACTGGGAAATGCTCCCAACAGCATAGAGTTTAAACCCAGACCGGCATTCAGCCATATCCCACTCCCCTGGCAAGGTACCCGTGCTTTTCCATGCGGCCAACAGGAACCGGTGACGCCCAAAAAAAAAAAGGAATGCAAAAAAAAAAAAAAAAAGCCCACCGCTCTTATACAACCACAACATCGCCCTGAACAACTCGTCTGCCACGTTCGTCTCATCGCAACATTACTTAAGTACACATGCCATCAGATGCCAGAAGCAAGCCCCCCAGCACGAGACGCTAGCCCCTCAAAGGGAAACGCTCCAATGGCCCGCAGTGTCTTGACACTTTCCACTTGTGCCTGCCGTTGAGCACCTGATGAGGGAAGAGCCCGCTCCACCCGCCAGACACCAAATGGGGCTTCATCCTCACAACTCGGCCAATGGACTCGCCAAAGACGTCACCTGCCTGGGCCGTAGATTCCCCCTCTATTAGGCTTGGTGAAGAGAGCTTTTTGTTGTGCTCGTGGTTTGTGTACCCCGCCGAGGAGCTGGGGAGTGGCAGGTGGGGGGGAGAAGGCAAGTCACCAGACAGCTGACCAGACTCTTCCGCCATTTTCCCCTTGCCCCAACATCTCCAGCTCCACGTGTTGAGGGACAGTCCTGATCCTTTCTCCGTCTTGCATACATCTTGCTTCAAGTTGCAAGCTTCTTTGTTTGTTCTTTGTAAGCCCCATCTATTTTCCTAAAGTAACACTGCTTCATCCGCCACCATGTCGGCCAAAACTAGCAACCCGGTCTTCAATAACGCGGCCAATGAGGAGGTCCAAAAGCTGCCGGGGATGGGAATAAACCTTTCAAACGACCAGTTACTTGAACTCTACGGTTCGTTTTCCCAGGGAGATTCATCGGGACTGGTCAATCATTGGGTACTGGGGCTAAAATCCATTCATGATACTAGGCTACTACAAGATCGCTACTGGCTGCGACATTACCAAAGAGCCTGCCCCTGGCATGTTTGACATTCGCGTAAGGAATCGCCTCCGTCCAGCTTTCGCACTCTGTAATGTAGTATTCCTGTCTTTCCCAAGCTTTGGTTGCTAACGTTTGTTTTGCCGAGCAGCGGAAGGAGAAGTGGAGGAGCTGGAAGGCTAAAGTCGACGAGGGAAAGACCGCAGAGCAAGCTCAGGAGAAGTACATTCAGCTCGTGGAGGAGTACAAGAAAGGGAAGAAATCTGGCCAGTAATCTCAAACTGTAATGTTTTGGCGGAGTGGGATAAAAAAAAATTGAAATGCACCATTGGTGTGTATTGAACACGACGTACAACGAAACCTGTGATAGCGTGTGCTGCGCTGTTCGCAGCAATTCCTAAACGCTTTCCATGTAGGACCCTTGGGTGTCGTTGGCACATGGCATAGGCTAGTTTGGAGCACTATCGAAAGACTATTTATGAATTTGCACCCCAAACGTCTGATGCTTGGTTGGCCGTAACTGCGGGAGGTCCGTGACAAAGCCAATAAAGCACATCCTCGGAGTTGAACGTTGGATAGGCAGCCACCTTGCCAAGCAATACAAATTTTACAATCAGTCAGAGGGACTCATCGCTTGAGCTTCACGATGCGTATTCTTGAGGAGGTCCGAGAGGGCTGGCAAGTCATCGGGTAATGGGGACTAACTTCATTGATGCTACTAGCTATGCCTCTACAAGACCGCGGTTGGCTTCGACATCACCAAGGAACCTGCCCCTGGCATGTTCGCATCTAGGTCGGGTTATTCTACGCCCGAGAGGGCCCAGAACAGTATGTGACGAGGGTTGAAAAACTCAAGGAGGATCACAATATCGTGTAAAGTTTGGATGCAAAGAGTCAATTGAGGAGTGCACTAAAACTGTCCAAAGCATAAATCAACACTAAATACCACAGTCCGCAAGGCTAATTCATCCTCAATGAAATGCTGCTATGTCTGGTCAACGTGATTTCGTCAACCTATAGTCCATCGCAAAAGTCTTTCGTCGCTTTACCTTTTGAAACGGTACTTTGGAAAGGTGTAATGCGATACATGATTACATTTTCAGGGTTTGGCTCGCATTGGCATCTTGTTAGCGTCAAACTGAATAAAGCCCAGCCTGTCAGAGAAGCAGGACCCAAGGACGACAATATCGTCAAATACTGCTCTTGGGGAGTTTCGAAATTCCATTGGGACCCAGACTAGACGCTCGCCATTCCAGAGAATCCAACACGAATCCCGACTAATTGAATATCCAGAAACAACGTCTTCTGAGTTGACGTTGACTGTTTTGTCCGTTGCAAAATTCAGGCAACTTCCTGGAATCGATCCTATGTCAGTCAAGAGAAACTGCGCTGTGGCGTCGAGTGACAGACGATTTGATATCTGTCCAGTGCTGATGGTCTGCACACAGTGACCCGAAGCTGTACAACAGATGCGAATGTGAGCTCCTTCCCTCCTGTATTGCGAAAACGCTACCATGGTAGAATCTGGCCAAAAAAGCGCGGCTTCGACAGTGCCCCTGACGCCATCAAGTTGCGTTACTCTTCCCCAAGACGTTGTATCATAGATATATGCCCCGCCAATAAATGCCACAGCCAGAAGTCTTCCATCTGGCGAAAATTGGGCTGTTTGAAAAGGGCCACCGCTTGGAAAAGGCTTCAAAATCTTCTGTATAGGGGATTGGAGGGGAAAAGACCAGATTTCTAGGGCATTATTATGGCCAAAGACAACATATTTCATATCGGGCGACACCAAAACTTTTTCACCTCGCCCAAAACCACGAGGTAGACTCTGTAGCCGCAGTCGAACGGATTCTTCTTTGCCCAAGTGCCAAAATTCTACACCCAAAGTTTCACTGCCACAAACAAGGTATTGGCCGTCCTTGGAAAAGGCAAGGGATGTGACACGGCCAATATTGGAAGAGAACTCAGATATCAGCTCTCCTTTGTTTATATCCCAAATTTGAATAGAACCTCCAGATTGTGTCGCTACTCGAGTTGAATCAGAGGAGAAGACGATAGGATCCGAAAGGCAACAACCGTTTTCGATTGTATGGATGCGCTTTTGAGTGGCAATGTCCCAGACTACCATGTCGTCTCGATAAGACTGCGATATCAAATACTTACTATTTGGGGCGATGTAAAAATTTGTTGTGGAATCATCTACTTGAACCCCATAATCCCCTACTGACCAGAGGCAGACAGTGCCATCCCATGACGCTGAAGCAACCATGGATGAGTCCGGTGAAAAGTCAACACCATGAGCGGCGCTCTGATGGCCATAAAAGACCTGTATGGGCTCGCCTGTCTCTGTATTCCATATCTTCACAATTGCAGACTCCTCACATGTGGCAATGAGGGAGTCGTCCGGCGAAAATGTCACGCCCCATACCTGGTCGATATGTCCTCTGAGGTTCATTAATTCTGATGACTTGAGACACCAAAGCTCGACACAACCACTTCCTAAGCCCGCCACTGCCATCGACCCGTCGTTCGAAATAGCACATACATTGCTGCAACAGTCGGTTTCCAGTTTGCCTATCCGCTTTCCATCAACAGTGCGCCAGATTCGAACGCTGGAGTCATAGGACGACGTTAACACGCGTGTCGAATCCCGGGATATAGAAACAGAGGAAACCTCACGATCATGACCGCGGAGCTCCATGGTACATTTTCCAGTAAGAGAATCCCAAATCCGAGCAGTTTTGTCAAACGATGCAGAGACCACAAGCTTGGAGTCACTGGAAAAAACAGCAGACGAAACCTTTCCACTATGGCCTCTAAGTTCTTGTACGCATTCCTCTGTATCAACATCCCATAGTCGAATGATCCCGTCGTCGCAAGCCGCAACGACAAGTCTTTCATCGTGCGAGAACATTGCAGAACTGACTCCAACTGGATTATGGATTACTTGTAAACATTCTCCAGTATTCGTATCCCAAATTCTTACTGTTCTATCCGCCGATGCAGATACCATACGTGCACTAACAGGCGCGAATTTGGCGGTATTGACTGAATTCGTATGTCCCTCGAGGATCTGTAGACAGCTACCCCATCGGGATTGTGTATCTGGCCAGGAGCGAATCCATTGAGGAATACTATTGTAAAATAGGTTTCTGATAGAGCTCTCTTTAGGGGAGAATAGAAGAGCCGATGAATACAGCTGTAACGGGTATGAGGAAATTGTTCCCATGTTTGCCAACAGAAATCGGTAGGCGTCTCCAATCAAGTCCGAAAGTTCTTCACTATTTTGAGCCTGTTGTTTTGTCAACGCCAAATTTCCTTTCAGGCGATGATCCGGTACCATAGACACTTACAGCCAACAGCCCCTTCAAAGCCTTCATCATGCCGATGGTCTCCCTGACTCGTCCCATTAAACTGAGAGCCTCGATCCAATCCACAAATCTTTTTTTAAGAAACTCATGAGCTTCACCGTTGTTGCTTAAGGTGGATTTCGACAACTGAAGATGCAGCACCCAGTTGGCGCAAGCATACTGAACATCGTCGGGTATACACTCATTCACTCTTTCCGGGTCGATAGAAGACTGCAACGCCGCCGGATCCTCAAGGTTGCAAATATTTTTTCGGAGAGAATCATCCATTAAGCGAAAACAGTTGGAGGCCATTGTGTCATGTGCGGTACTTTCATTTACCCAGAAAGGATTATCGTCCTTCTTGTCAGGATCCAGGAGAAAATCCCGAAATGATAGATGTAGCAATCTGACAGGAGCATCCGACACCTTTGGCACGCTCAACACGGAATACAGGCCATCCAATTGATGCTCAATGGATCTCTTGGGAATACACAGTATCCTCTCCAGTGAGAGAACGGAAAGGGGACGGGCCAAAATGATAATTGACCCAACAATCGCTCGAAATTGCTGCAGGAGCTCGACTTGTTCCTTTTTGTCAAGACCCTCAATCAGCGGGTCCAACACGGGGCGATAGGTAGCATCAAGCTTTGACTGCTGCGTTCTAGTCTGATAACGCAACACCTTCGCAAGCTGGTCGTCTGGGTGCCAACGCAGATCTGCGAGAAAGCGGCAAACAGTGGCAGCAAAAATAAAGAGAGGGGTAGCCATCCTCACCAGTGCCTGAACCGTCTCATGACCAGGCCATGTAAGTGGCAGGCGTCGGTCTTCTGACACTGTGACATTGTACTCTCCACGTATTTTTGCCAGTTGATGCTCAAGGAACATGCTAATATCATGTTGTATAACGTATTCGGGCATCTCTTGAAGTGCCACGTTCCGGTACAAGATGTTAACCAAGCTAAACCCAATCCGAATAGGCAGCTCAGGTCTACTTGTGACGAAGACTCGAATACGCAGTGTCTTGAGAGTGCTAGTTCGGGACAATATGTGAATTACACGCCGAATGTCATCGTATGAGCCGCCGCATTCGTCCAATGCGTCTATGAGTATCACTAACGTAAACGACTTCAGTGAGGTAGGAACGATTCTTGACAGTGGTTGTAGTATCAGTTTGTCGAATTGTTCCAGCATCGCCTTCTGGAATATGGTTGGGTCAGCATCTATCGCATCCTTCATGTGTGTGGCCGAGTCAGGCAATCGGGTCGTCAGCTGGGCGGCAACGGTAGTGAAGAGTCTGCGGAGGTTATCTCTGTCCGCCTCACCTCTCTTGAAGAAGAAGCTAGCGCCAAGACAACTGGTCCTCGCAAGTATTCGAGAAACAGTCCGTGCAATAGTAGACTTCCCAGTGCCAGCCATGCCATTGAGCCAAAATATAGACTCAGCATATGGATCGTCCACCCATTGCGTTATCGAGTCTAAAAGAGAGACACGAGTATTTTCCATGCAGGTCGGGTTGCCCTCTTCACTAAACGAGTCGTAAGTTGCTCCGGCTGCTATGGGCAGGCGACTCAAGACAGCTTTTTGATCAAGACTCAGTAGGACGGACCTAAGATATATATGTGTTAGTACGGTAGAAAGGGGAGGCTTAGCGTTTTTCAACAGCTCACGTTTGATCGACTTGCAAAGCAAGTGATATATTCTGCCCACACCGTCCAAGTTGCTTGACGGCTTTTTCCACATCTTTGCTCTTTAACGGCCATTTGAGCGCGCCAATTCTCAGCCTACGGAATATTTTTTGGCCCGACGACGGGCTCAAATCGTCATTTAATTTGCTCAAATGAACCCGTGCCTCTTCAATCGCATCCAAGAGCTTGCTCGACGTCTTCAGTCTGTTCCCACAGGGGCCATCGAGTAAATCCTGGACACTGCTGGTCGTCTCACCGAGGTTGTTGACCTCTCGTAGTAGACGGTTGACTTCGAACTTTGCATTTTTCACCCCTTTCGAGTACTGGAAGCATATTGCTGCCACACGTCCGGATATTTCGATCACGGCTATGACGCTTGAGGCGACGCCCAGAGCCTCCAACGCCATGGCACCAACAAAACTGGCAAGGCAGTAAGATGTCGGCCTGAGATGTAAGATTCCATGATGAGGGGAATACAGGAACACACGGAGATGATCTCATCACTGGTGGCCTCATAATGAGACGCTTGAGATGGGGCATGCAGTTGCTTCAGATTGTGCAAGGCATATGCCAAAATCAGGCAGAGTTCAAGTCAGGCGCTTATGCCACAGGATGGCGTCGAATTAGAGACGGAGCTGGAACAAGGGAAGAACTGCAAGCTAATCGGAAGCTGCCGCGTGGGTAGCTCTTGCTTGAGGGTGCATTTAAAAGTGGCGCAGACAACGATGGCCATGGATTCATGCAGGAGTTTCTGCAAAATTTTTGAAATGGGGAACAAAGAATCAATTGTCACCAAATAACCGTCTTGGAAGACGGACCCAGTCTACTCATCCGGAACTGACATCTGAGACGTCTCCAAGCACTCTCTGGGACGACAATTCTAGCAGCAAACAACATCATACCTGCGAGGAACTTCTATGTAGCAGACCTCAGCCAAGGTTTTGCAATGGCGTCAATCCGACCAGAGCAGCCAATACCTCACTTTATCCACGAGAGGAGATATGGGGCACACCAGACAATTCCTCAAACAACCTGACAGGTTCCAGCGACTGTTCAGACCAAAATCGACCCAGCTTGCGCCTCGAACGATGAGATTCCATGTACGGAGTACTAACTCTGTACGGAGTTATACTTGGGATCTCCACAGCAGAAGATGCCTCTACTAGAGCGGTCCGCCTCGATACCGCCAGCGATGCTTATCTCCTCGGGCCTGACCTTCCAACTCAGCATCTCTTCCCTTGTCTTGTCATCTCGCTAATCCAAGTTATCTCCAGCCGATGCACCAGCTTTTCCAATGCATCTATGGAGTACGGAGCACTCCGTACTCTGTACAATGCATCAAATTACCATCGATACTACCACACAGCACGGGCGAGTCATCAAACTCCCAACAGCCATCGCCGAGAGCATCGCGCGACATGTATTGAGCCGTCCACTTATCCACCATCAATGAACACTTCACAACTCATACATAATTCAAATTCACAAGTCAGCACAAGTGGAGTTGCTCGTATTTGCGATCGCTAACCCAGCCGTCACAGCCACCTCCAGATCGAGCCCAGAGACGGCGCGACGGCTTCTCCCGCATGCTCTGTTCCCCACAGCCAAAACCACATCGCCACGCACGGTCTACTCATTGGCTGTTTGCAAAGAGGCCAACGAACCTTATTCAACCTCATGCACAGGTCTCCCCGCCTGTCCACAACACATTCCAGACAATCAATGCCCTCGGTCCACTAAGCTTCCCCGGCAGAACGCGAGCCAGGACGCGACAGAATTCCTCGCCAAGACATGCTAGAAATGTCAGCTAAACCACTTCAACGTGTAAACAAATGTCGGCCTCAACACCACCACCATCACAGGTAGGGAGGTAGGGAGGTAGAGGCGAAGCAGGACAAAAAAAGCGTTAGAATTGTGTGCAAATACTGAATTACTAATTGTCTACTAGGCCACTAGATCTAATACGTACATGCGTCAACCTCCCCCATCCAGATCGCTCTAGACAAGATAGGACTGCCGTTCTGAATCTTAAGCAAATAGGTATAATGGTGATGTAAATGTACGAGTGTTCCGAGCACCATTGTCCTCCACCAAACCACTTCAACTCGGGCCCCTTATTGAAAAAAAGAAAAAACCACCAAACCGGGCTTCACTCGAGCAAAGAGCAGCCTATAAAAGGGGAATCATTGCAAGAAAAGAAAGAAACAATCAAACCAGAAAGATCAAGTCAAAAAATAATAAAAGATGATAATAAAAACAAGACACAAAAACTGGAGGCCCATTGTTCGCAGGCAACTCAGAAAAGTTACACACACTTCTAGGCGAGGCAGCAGGTTTTCCTTTTTCGGATACCCTCCAAAAGAAAATTGCTCAACGTCCCAAATGCTGACTGGATTATGTTAGAAAAAGAAGTACCGCCGTTGCCATTGGTTCGTGAAAAACTCGTAAACTCGTGGTTGCGATTAAGTATGTAATTGCCGCTTGTGTTCCCTGGGTTAAGATCATATCCTGGTAACCTAACGCCTCCACTCGTGAAGAGTTTCTTGTTCAGTTGCCGTTTTTTTCTCACACTCGCCCGCGCATCCTTGACACTTCTGCTTTAGTTTACAGAAGGGCCAAGACACCAGCAGCGACGAGCAGCAAAGCGCTGACACCAGAAGAGGTGGCGGCATTGACGTTGGTTGGAGCAGGAGGAGGGGCGCCAGTGACGGAGGGAATGCCCGCGGAAGGTTGGGTAGGAACGTGGGTGCTGATGGTGCTGTTAACAGCAGTCCAGGCGGTGGACTTGCCGGTGCTGGCGGTGAAGATGGACGTGGTGGTGTTCGTGTTCTCACTAGTAGTGATGACGGGAGTGCTGCTCGTGGTGCTGCTCGCGATGCTGGTGCTCGTGGTAGTCGGAGGAATAGAAGTGGTGGTAGGCGCTTGCGAGGTAGTAGACGGAGGAGGCTTGGAGGTCGCAGCGACGAGACCAGAGATGGTGTACGCAGCGGCGCAAGCGGTCAAGTCCATGTCCTTGGGGCAGCACCAGGTCTGGGCCTTGGTATCATGAGTGCAGTAATAGCCATCCTGGCAAGAGTCTATTCACACCGATTCGTTAGCATCGCCGCGCAACTTGCTCCAAGAGCGCATGAACCTACTGCCAGAGTCGTCGGTGCAACAAGACTCCCCCGCCTTGGGGTTGAAGCAGTGGGCAACATCGGGTTTTCCACCGGCGCATTGTTGGTAATCGGCACCGCAAGACTCGGCGCAAGTGTTTCCGGCTTTGCACTGCTTCTGGTCGGGCTTGTAGCCGCTGGTGTCGCGACGCATCAGGCTCTGTCCGGGGAGTGCCATGACAGCCAGGCGGTATGGCTGTCGGGCCTCGACGGCGACGGCACCGGTGGCCAAAAGGGCGATGGAAGCGACGGTCTGGAAAAGCATCTTGGCCGGTATTGACTTGTAGCGAGGAACGAAGTGATTGATTTATCGACGGCGTTTCGGTGGAGGGGTCTGGTTTGTTTGTAACGAACGTGGCGCACGCGGATGTTTGCGAATGGCGGTTGTGTGTAGTTGCGAAAAGAGCGGCACAGAGTCAAATAGTACTCTGGGAGACGGCGAAGTGATGGGACGGAGCCCGGCGCGCAAATGGCCTCGAACCGAAGAGTTTGGGAATGGACTGAAGACGCAAGTGACGATGGCGGAAGGGAAAGAAGGAAGAGGAAACTGGGCGTCGCGATGGGTTGGGGCGCTGGAAGAATGGCGGGCAAGAGGATCGGCTCCTTTTAATTTCCCCTAGCGCCGTGGTGCATCCCGATGACCAGCAACTTGACCGCACCAGTCCACGACACTCAACACTTCGGCTCCCGTCCAGAACTTGCAGTCGCCGACTGGAGCCACGGCTGGCCTTGGCCCATTCACAGCTCTGGCTCGTGCCAGCCAGGCCCCGGCTCAGCAGACGGCCTGCGCGGCGGCCTGCGCATCTCGTGGTCGCGCGGCCAGCTGTCTGTCGTTTGGTGTTTGCGTGTCTCAGCCGAAACCCCAGGTGCCAGATTTGAGCATCTGGACCCAGCGGATGGCGATCCACCAGGGGGCACTCTGAACCGCTTGGCCAGGCACAAGCGCCAGCTAGTCCCGCCAGGCACTCATCGGCAGTGGCCTGCAGCCAATCACAGGGCGCCATCGCGTACTCGCCATGCCCTGTTTTGGCCGCACTAGGGGCAGGGACTAATGAATATAAGTGGGTCCCCTTTCACGGTTTCCTGGGCCACAGATGACAACTGCCTTTCAATGATGCCTGCACAGACTGGCTCACGGGCAGCCACCAATCTTTGCGACTTGGGCTGCTTCAGATTGAAAATACACTTTTTCACCACATGCAGCCAACCGTTGGCTTCAAGGCGCCAGTGGCTGGCCTATCCTGGCGGTGAAATTTTTTCTTTCTTGGCCCTCACGTGCCCTGTGCAGCAACAACCACACCATTGTTGACATTTGGCGGCCATCCAAAATATCCAGCTTAGCATTGAAAGCAGGCCGCCTTTTCGAGTACCACATGGTGCGGTATGTGTTGGTGTTCCTGTATGATCTGTAGAGCCTTGGACAGCTGAAATATGAAGCTTGTGCGAAGAGCATCAGTCGTCGCGGACTCAACCATGCGAATAAGTCACAAGGTGTTTAGGACCTTGACAACAAAAACCTGAACTTGGAAGGAGCGACCCCAAAGCAGTGGTAACTCTGAGTAAAGGCTAGGGAGGCTCTTCCGCTGTCCTGAATTAAAGCCCATCGCCACGCGACACTGAGGAAGAGCATCCAGAACCAACCATTCCTCGGCCACTTGCGGCGCTAAAGTCCACATGCAATCTTGTGGACACTTCGCTCAGGTACCCGTCTACCCGTCCAACAGTCCAACAGTCTAACGGTCTGGTCTAACGGTCCAAGTCAAGCTTCTTTCCTCTTCGGTATTGCCTACTAGTGCTCCAGCAATTCGCCTGCCAAGCTCGACACCGAATCCACGTGCTGGCTCCAAAAACAAGAAGCAAATAAAAATAAATTCGTCTTCTTTGCGTCTCCTTTCCATGAGAGGCCGACAGCCTTTGGTGACCACCTCTGCGGCCTCTTTGTTGTTCGGCTCAGGTGCGATGGAACAAACAGCTCCGTACTACGTAGTCTGTCGGAGCGAGCCAACGCCGCCAAGTGTACGAGGTCAAATGAGTTCGTTTCAGGTCGTTTTGCCCGGGCCGGGTACTGACTATCGTATTTTTTGCGAACTTTGTTTGCCGTTCTGTGGGTTCCGCCCCCAGCTTCGCACGGAGTAGTTTATCTTGACTTAAACTTTGGTTCACTGCATCCTCCACAGAGCGTAAATATGACTCCGAGAGATCCAGCCAATTGAAACCGCACAGACACTCGGAAGGGTATCATACGCTGCGCGAGCTTCTTGGTCAATTTCGTTTCTTCTACTCCGTACTCCGTATACTGGCCGGCGTTGATGATTCTAGCATCCAGCCCGTGTCTGCCAAGTCCACCACATACACTGTCTTACAATGTCGCATCTTACATTGGCGATTGCCACTAATACGGATTACAGAGGGCACGAGAAATGAAGGGGGGAATAAAACAATCTCCACTCAGTCTCCTACTAACGAATGCTGACAAGGACCTCACGTTTGCTCTGGCCCTCGAATCAAAGGGATACGCGACATTGCCTTTGAAGTGTGAAGGGCAGTACGGAGTGCTCCGTAGTATTTCGGACTCATTGTTGAAAGGGATATTGCCGCGTAATTAAGAAACCGCGTAAAATACACGTTCGCCTGTGAGTTTCGTGGACGGCTCGCTGCAGCGATACGAGACTTGTCTTGGACACGGCGTCTCTCCTCGAAGTTTTTGCGCCCTTCTCGTCACCACTGCGTGGCTCATGCAGAAGTCGAGTTGTACCCCGTCACTGCTTATCACCCTTGGGCGAACAGACACCCCGGCAAGGGGGCAAGTTCAATTCGCAGCATCTAGAAACATTGCATGGCCTGCGTTGCGAGTAAATCGGCCCCCTTTTCCTCACATCCCCGGCACGACTTCAATTCATTTTGGCAAGGCGACAGTGTGAATCCATATTTCCGCCGTATGTATTTGCGTCCTCGACCTCACTTCCTTTTCCCCAGGACATACGAACATGAGTGTCCAGTTGAGTCCATATGGCCTCACTGCAGCTCACAACTCTATAATGACGTCAGCAGTTGCAATCGTGGGAGAGGATACCCCGAGACACCACAATACCCAGAACAATACTCACAAAAGTAACGGGAAAGAAACGGGCAGCAAAGGACACCAAAATAAGCCGGTTATACTCCGTACACATGCACCTGTGATGCCACCACTAATACAATTTGCGTTCTCTCAGCCCGCCATTCCCCAGCCACCGTTGTTCCGACAAGTCCTGTCCCTCAACAACCACCCATTTACACGTCGACGGTTTCTGTATGCTCGCTGTTATAAAAACCATGTCCACCACTCGCTTTTGCCCTTCCCGCTAGTGATATTACACATTTGCCCGTAGTACCTACCTTGCTGCGCCGCCAGACGAGAAGCCCGGGCGTGCCACTACTCGCCTTCTTCACCGCCCATCTTGGCGATCCATTTATTCATGTGGGAAAACTTGTCTTCAAACGTCTTTTGCAGCTTTTCTGCAGCCAGCCACATGGGGTCCCCCTTTTTCCAGTACGTGTAGCAGTTTTCAAAGATTTGCCGCATGTCGGTGACAAAGGCGTCCTCGGTGGCGTACTCGCGTCGGTCCATTTTGGCCTTGATGGTCGTGAGGTCCATGGGCCGCTTGACTTTGTCAAAGTAGTCGGGGACGCCGTCCTCGGCCGGCTCAACGGGGTCCCTGAAGGGGCCGACCAGTCGTGTCCAGAAGCCTGCTCATTCGCGTTAGCACGTTACTTTTGTATTTGTGGGATGCCGTATACATATGGCTGCTCTTGTTCCTGACCTGGTCCCGAGAGCATCCTGGTGAGCAAGTCGGCGCAGAATTCGAGTTTCTGACTCGTAGAAAAGTTGCGGCTGTCGACATAGGCCGCGCTGGATCTGCGCTTCTGCGGTTTCGGCAGAGGCGTGCGGGATGCTTTGCGGCCCAGCGACTGGTCCGTCCTTGCTATGATGGTCGGGGGGCCACTCAGGCGGCGGTTCTTCCTGATGTTGTTGAGGTCGTCCTCGCTCTGGTCCTCCAGGTAGTGCACGTTTTTCCTGGGCAGCTCTGGCGCCGATACGACGGGGGACTGGGACGGTGCCGGTGCTGGTGCTGGCGCGGGCGTGGGCGCGGCCAGCTCGAATGAGCTCATGGCTACGACGAGCTCACTGAGGACTTCCTGCGGCAGAGACTTTGCAAACTCGGCCCGGGAGTCGGACGATCTCATGTACTCGGCTGCCCAGGACAGGAGCAGCATCCGAATAGACGAGCCCTCGGGCGTGTCTCTCCAGACCTGCACCAGAAGCGGTGTCGAAGGAATCCGTTCAGTCAACCTCCGGCACTCGGTCATGGCTTCGAGTGTTTTGTCGCAGAGCCCGTCAACGCCGAGTTTGTGGCCCAGGTTCCAGAGGCCGACTAGCGAGTCGTACGATGGAACTCCTTCGTCACCTGACATGACTTTTCCGGTGAAGAGGAAGTTTTGCGCCAGCCCAAACACTTCGGGCGTTGCGTCTGCGAGTTTGACCACGTGTTCTACAGTGTCCTCAGTCTGATTCCCCGCAAAATACTTCCGGTAGAAGTCGGAGCGGTGGCAGAGAAAGTCCTTTTGTATGCCAAACGGTTGCTCTTCAGAGCCAACTAATATTATCACAAAGATGGGGTGTGGTTGTCTATACAATAGTTAGCTCGACTACACTTGCGTGTCGACAACGGAACTTTGCTTACAACCATGAGAACTTGGGCTTCTCTGCTTTGTCCGCCGTAGCGGCAACGCTGCCAGAATTCGCTTCACTAGACATTATGATCTTGTATGATGGTGATATCAGTCTTTGATGAAATAAGGCAGCGGTGCATTATGAGAGATGAACATTATGAGCAGACGTAATAGAGATATTGTAGGTTGGGGATACCGATGGGAAAAGCTGGGTCGCTCCGATCCAACACTGTCCGCCGCGGTACTCGGAGGTCACAGTATGTCAAACTCGTGAGAGACGGGGGGTGAAATGATGATTCAATGTTCTGTTAAAACAGTGACTAGGGAAAATCATTGCGTACCGAACGATCCAGTCGCCGGCGAGACTCGTGTGATCGTAACGGGTTACTCACCACCGCTTCTGCGACACAGGCGACTCTCTTTTCATTACTCAGGTGATTAAAACAAACACCGTCCCGGGTATAAGTATATTGAAGTGAAAGACTCACTCCCGCTGATGCCTAGTTGGCCATGCACTGAGAATGGTGAAGCACAACAGGATGATTTCTGAACCATTAGGTTGGAAGGGGTTGGCGGTTCGTCATTGGCCAATTGGTGCTTACGTGATGCACCGCTTTCAGCGCCGTCTGCAGACGCTCATTAACGACGACACCGTCACAGACTCACACTAAGCAAAGCAAGTATATATGCTGGTCGTTTAGCCGTGACATATGGAATGTTAATTTCTTTGGTTTTGAGGGGCTTGTATGGTTGGAGTCTCGCAGGGGGTGGGCGGGAAACGTCAATCAGCGAAATGCAATGGTGTTCAGCCAAGTAGCCAGGACAGTGAATGCCACGTACTTGACGTCTATATAAAGATCACAGACCGCCCTACCAAAATCGAAAAAAATCAAATCCAGGTCTATTTTCCGGAGAAGAAGGAGTTATGATTCATCTCTCCCCAGTCACAAGCAGCTTCACCAACACTGCCAAGTTCGTATACTTCGCCAGGAAACAAGTCTACCCTATAGCGGTCTTGCGATTTTGCATCAACCAAAGCAAGCCACATCCGTCAAGAGAGAAAACGACCTACGTCCATTCTCAGTCAAACGTGAAGACACTCTGCGGTAACATGAAGCTAAAACAACCATAAAGGTGTTCTATGGCTTGACAAATACTGGCGTTCAGGGATGGTCTTGGAAACAAAGGCGACTACAAACATACGATGGCACGACTATTCAACCACCTATAGTGGGAGGCAAAAGTACCTAGGTATCCAACCAGGTTAGGTACCTGGCCATCGCGAATCTATAATATACTACAGTATGCTAGCGTACACTTCTAAGTGGGCAGATATATTCTACCATAGACGGTATGCTATCGTCGAGGAGGACAACTACACGCAACTCAGCTACCAGGAATGGACAAGAGGCGCCAGAACTACGACTCGGACAACACGTTGAAAGGCGATATGGACCCCCCTTTCTCTCCATTTCATGCTTGGACGGTTTCATGTTAACTATGAAAGGAGACACAAATATATGGGTTGATCTTTAGAGGACTGCAACTATGCATTACGGGGGGAACTACTTCGCAGCACAGGAGCGATATGGCCTCGTATAGGATCGAATTCCCCCATCATCAAGCCCTCGGGATACATTGTCTCGCGAGACTTGGTCTCCAGGCTCGTAGGCTTCAACGACAGACACGCGCGTCTCATATGCCACAGTCGGCGAAATGGCAGGATATCGCTCCGAGAGCCATCTAAAGAACTTGGGAACACTGGGACGGGGCGGTCAGAATGTTTCCTCAGGCCGGATGGAATCACAATGCGAACAACTTCAAGAGAGCGTCTACAACTCACACCGGCCGCCAAGTAGATTCGAATGCGCATTAATCTGCCACAAGAGCACCACCAACTCAACCAGCGTGTACCAATGGCAACTACCTAAAACCACACCGCCGGCAAACCACCCAGGCAATGCTCAAATCTAGAGACCATCAAGTACGTTGCAGAGTACTGCGGACGCATCTCAAACCGGGACGAAAACAAACCGCGAAAGATTCCCAAGTCTACGCAGACGCCCTCGATGAAATCGCCACGGCTTCGTCAAGCATCCAGCACCCAGCATCCAGCCACTCTGGGCGATGCAGGCCTGTCCACGACATGGCTTCCAAAGTCGCCGACAACTCGCAGCAAACAGCGCACCCAAATAGAAGGCAAGCCGGACGACCAATCCCTAGCACGGAATGTCGCAAAACGACTACGCAAGCCAGTAAGCCACAACTAAGACAAGCAAGCCCAGAGCTCTAATCTTGGAACAAACACCCCGGCATTCGCATCTCGATTGCCAGTTCCCGGGTGGCGCAACGCACAGGCATAAGAGAGGGGAGAGGGGAGAGGGACAGAGATAAGGAGGCACCTAGTACGCTGAGCATTCACATGGCAATTTTTTTTTTTTTTTTAAAAAAAAAAAAACGAGGCTTGAGCTCAGCTAAGTTCTGATAAGTGTCTCGCCGAAATTTCCGGGGCCGCCAAAAGCCAAACGTTGTCTGGAGCAATTGTGTGGGGAACACATTGAATTCATTTAGCATGTGACGGATGACGGTATCAGCAACCCCGGACATGTGGTCATTATCAGCTGTTTTATTTGCACAAACGATAAAGTCGAATGATGGCGACTACAGCCACCAACTCCTCCTCCTTATGTACGTACATACATACACAAGATGAAACAAACCGATGCGCCGTACTCGGTACATAGCCGCGGCATTTAGCCGAAAGGAGGGGACAGCCAGGGACATGTTTGTCCTGTTGTAGTACGGAGTATGTAATGTGCAACTACAATAACGACGCTGTAGATCTGTCGCAGGTAGATTATCGACTGATTATAGACGGCGTATGTCGGCGAATCGCGATGCACCACCGCTCGTAAAAGGGTGTGAGAAGATGGTGCTCCAACCAAAGAACCAAGGCATGCGGTATAGCAAGGCGGCAAAAAAACTTTACTCGAATGCAGCTTGCCTCACACGGCCCGAATCCAGCCTTCTTTTCGTGCTTGTCAATCCGGCATTAGTCTCGTCAAGTCGCTTGCCCGGCCGCAGACAGACATGCACTGCAAACTTGATCACACAGCAGCTCCTGATGCCGAGGGACAGACAGGCACGATGCCGGGGCCGGTAACGACGTGCCGGCCTAGTGCCGTCGGTCGGACACCCCAGGCACACCCGGGAATGCAGATAGCCAATACTAATCTGGGAATAGGAACACGGGCGAATCTGTCAATGTGTTTTAGTGTGTCGGCAACACGGGGGAACCTCTCTTGAGCCGCCTCCCGGAGGTCTCCTCTGGCACACCGCACACCGTGGGAACGTTCCGTTGGCTCAATTCATTGGCACACCTTCTTCATTGTCACACCATCCGGGTAGCGATCAGCGGGGGGAGAGCATTGCCATTGCTCCGCCGAAAAATAAACCATTTGATGCAGAGTACTCTGTAGTGACGTGACATCTGCACAATGCGGGATCCGGTTGCCATTTGTTGGGTTTGCCTCTTGTTGTTGGTCGTTGTACGGTTTGTCCTTTGGCGGAACCAGCGTTTGCTGTGAGTCTGTGACAGATTCGCCCCGACTTTGGGGTAAAGTGGCATCGGCAACCGGCCAAGACCCCATGCGTGGCATGATGGTTCGTCCAAAGGCCTGATGTATCGGGTTGCGAATCAGCCGACTAGGGCATAAATGTGCAAAACAGACAGGCATTACATCGTCCCGATCGACTGATTCTGCCATCCACTGCCAACTGCTGCCTCCCTGCCGGATGCGAGAGCTGCGTTTCCGGCTGCAGGGCATCATCCATCACCCAACTCCCCGTGCTTTCATGCCATTTGCACCCAACCGAAGTTGACGAGGTGCCTTGTTCCCGTCCCCGTCTTGGGTTGCAAAAACTGCGCCAGACCATGTTATCCCGCGGCTCCATCAGCTCAACCTGCGGCTACATGTGGAGATGGTTGCTTTATGCCGCGAGCCAAGGACTAATTTTTTTTTTTAAAGATGCAACTGTTGCCAGAGTACGGAGTTTATTATGCCTGCCTGAGCATACAATTGGTGCCGCAGATATGGAGTATACGCACCCCAAGTAAGATCGTAGGCGGGCCTCGTCAGACCCCAGAACCAGGCATGTTTCAGGCGTTTCAAGAAAGGCATTGTTGGTTTGGGCGTGTGCTTCTGTTTGAGTCATCCTGTCAATAAGCGGCAACTATTTATGGACGATCCAATGGAAGCGGCATCAGGCAAGTTGGAGGGCTTTGAGTTTCGCTCCCACCCTCGACAAGACATTTTGTCATCATAAAAGATCACTGTTCCATCTGCTGTGGCTATAACCCTTGTGGTCAAAAGAGTCTCCTCGGCGGCTAAGGCGGAGGGAGGGAGACGTCGTAATCGCCTGTCATTGGCAGCCAGAGACCACTGATCATCGCCTTCATTTATGCGAACTCGAAGCTTTGACAACGCCAACAGAGGAAACTGCCTGGACTGACGGCGCATTAGTGAAGATCCCGTAACATAACTGGCTTTGCTGCATAATAAGCAGAGGTCAAGGCAAAACAGCAATGGCCAGAGCTTGGGGCTGTCCAAGCCCCGTACTGTTGTGACTCAGGCGTGCAAATACATACATACATACATACTTGTAGAACTGACAACATGAGCAATACCCAACCCACATCTATGCCAACCCCAGTGGCTGCTCTTTAAATGAATGGCTCGTGCCGGCAGTAAGGACACATGTACGGAGTACGGAGTACGGAGTCTTGTTATTGTAGGCACCAACAACCAAGCCTCCACTGTGAACAGGAGCAACCATGCCACAGGGGCGTCGTCCCTGGGAAGGCATTGTATGTATGTATCTCGGCCCCAGGAAATCGAACTCAACAGAGTAACAGAAGCCGACCGCTAGGCGCAAGATGGCCAGGGGAACCCCAGCGCCGCTACTCGGTCCCTTTTTGGTTGTCGATTCAAGATGTCCCCGTTGCTCAAAAATTTTGTTGATTACTAGCATGTACGTACTGTACAATGTACTACTAGTTCGCCCTCCCCCGGTTCGCATGTAAGGCTGCTGCTGTCGCTGCTGGTGGCTGGTCTGATGAATGAGGTGTGCCGTTAAGAAAACGTGGAGCAGATCAGGACGACGCGAGAAAAAAATTCTCCATGTACGGAGTACTCAAGTACCTTCTCCCCACAGGTACAACACCACAATGTGGGGCGCCCAAGCCTGTTTCTTCGTCTCTCAGTGCTCAACCGTATTGCATGCAATGTGCTCCGTACAATATTGTGTGTACTAGCATCAGCCATTGTCTGCCTGTCCCTCCAGCGCCCAGCGCGGGTGTCTCTGTGGGGGCGCCGCTAGGCCAGTGTTTCGATGATGCCATCAAGAGAATTTCTTGGGCCTTCCAGAAGCATTCGCATAGCGGCGGTGGTGACGAGCAATCGCAGAGCGCGACGAAGCCCTTTCCGCCGGCGCCGGAATTGACCGATCGTGGGCCAAGCCAGCCAGACATAGTCAAACCGACAATTCGCCGACGAGTTGATACGAGACTAGCAGGTTGAGAGGGTTCTTGAATCATGGCAGTTGGCCCTTTCTGCCCCTTGCCCCGTGCGTGCCTGCAGGCGGCATTTGCTTGGCTCAGATCGACTGCCTCACCGTCAAATACTCTCATTCTATTCACTTACGGTGGAGGCTCTGTGAGTTGAGGCTCCGTGCAGCGGTCCCATTTTATGCTATTTTCGCCCCGGTATTATTCGGTGCTTCACCGGTCTCTAATAAGTGGCCTCTGAGGATGGCGTGTGGCTGCCTTCACAGCCATCCTCCTCCTCATCCCTACCATCGTCGCCTCGGCCAAGCTCCTGTCCTAACAGGACGTCTTCACTCCCTTGCCACTGCGGTGGAGGGGCTGGCAGGGCTGCCTCATCATCGTCTGCCCAGCCATAGTCTTCGTCGTCTTGGCTGTCTGGGACTTCCAAGTCGGTCTGTTCCAGCTTTCGCTTTCCTCGAACCACGTCCGCAGGCTCTACGGGGGCATTGGAGGCATCGCATTCCACTCTTGCAATGCCAGTCTACGCCATTAACCGTTAGCAAAAAAAGCACATTCTCATGCGTCTCAAGGTTGCTGGTGTGCAAAAGCCAAACTGGACAGAGAGACTTACTCTTGTGACGTTGAAGGCCGCAACTCGCTCTATCGCGTCGTAACCAGATTTACCATCTAGCTTCTGTAGCCCTGCCACGAAAATGCTGACAAGTGCACCGTTCTTCCATGCCCAATCTCGAAACATGACTATTCGGGTCGATATCCCTTGCTCCCATACTGAGGCATTGACTGCTGGCACGAGGGTGGCCCCGTGCTCTGATTGCATTCTAGTTGCGCATTGCGAGGAGACGACAACGGCGCAATTCTTAGTCGCCGCTACTTTCTGAAGTGCATTAATGATAAATTGCAGACCTTGGAGCCGCTTGGTTGAAGCTGTTGGGCCTGCGCGTGGTCTCACCGTTAGCAGCTGCGCCAGAGCTGGCACAGGAGTTTGCACTTACCCTTGTTGCTTTTAGGACCTGGTTTTCCATCTACACTTCTTGGCAAAGACGAATTTATCAAGGCAGAGAGGTTGTGGACGACCATCAAGGCGGTCCCTTCTGGTATAGACTTTGCATTCGGCCGTGATACCAGGGCCATGAAATGTGGAAGGGTCAAACATGAAAACTGCGCAAACCTACCCCGGCCGGCAGCGGGCGGTTCAGCCCTCGTCGAGCCATCAGGCACCGCATTTTCTGCTATAGATGCCAGCACGTTTTCTAGCCGAGAGACGTCCATTTCTTGGAAGCAATCTGAAAGCCGTCAGAGGAGTTGATGTGTAAGTGTGTGAGGGTACGATGCTTACCAATCCAAACAACATCATTTCCATTATGGATGGAATTCGCAGCCAATTGTATCCTGCACATTAAATTAGAAAAAAAAAAACACCTCATCATCATTGAGCAGCCGGGTTGGTTCGGGCGAGCTTTACGAGACTGCAGTTTTGCCTGTTCCAGACGGACCCCAAATTTCTGTTATTTGACCCCTCTTGATTCCGCCAACGGAGGTAGAGCCTGGAGATCCGGCTGGCGTAGGCGGCAAGAGAGCTTGATCCAGCTCTTCCAAGCCCGTGGATAAGTAAAGGTTGCCATCATCCTGGAGCTCGTTCAAGGCCTGTGAAGCCTGAACTGTGGGCAGCCGATCTGTAGACGCCGTTAACGATTGACAAATCAAGACGGATTCCGAAAAGCTCACGAGTTCCAGCTATATCGAAACTAGATATGTCATGTCCATGGATGGAATGATAGTCCATTTCCCGAATCCATGGGTTGATGCGGCATGAGATTTCGTGACGACGATGCCCAAGCCGTCACGCAAGACGCGAGAGCCTAGTCGGGTCGAGCGCGACATCACGTGACACAGACATGTTCGTTGAGGTTCCCCGGCTTGGATCTGGAGTGGAGGGTGTCGCGCTCGTGAGGAAAGCTAATTTTGGCCATTTTCGTCCGAAGAGCTTCACAGGATCTGTATGTAGGTTCACTCAGTGGTGCCGCGATGGACAAATTGTTATCGTCGCATCTGGGCCATCCATGCCGGATACTTTATCCAAAACATCATCACAAACGGAAACATGGGATTCTCCTTATCTCCCCGCACGCCCCCCAGAGTCTGGGCCATCCTTGTACGACGTTGAAATCATTGCTTGGCACGTCTTGACAACAATAGTCATGTCGAAACTTGTTCCAAAAAAACGTGCTCAAGTCATTAGCCTCGGCGCTTTTGTGTTTGGGATGTCTTCGGTGTCAGTCAGAACTACTTCCATGGCCGGAACGCTTGTTGGCCCATTTGGTGACTGGTGAACTTAATTTCGGAATTGCAGAGGCTATTCCGCCCGCAAACTCAGACGCCATCAGTGTCGGTTTTTTTAAGTGGTCGATGGGTTTCTGGCAAACAGCCTTTGTTTGAGTTGAGCCTCAATAAACGATATGGAGCCAGATCCGGGGCAGGCGAGCAAAGTACAGCCGAATGTCCGGGGTAATCATCAGCCACCGGAAGCTAGAGAGAGTGCGCCCACAACTCGAGAGATAACTCAGATAAGACATCAGGCTACATACATTGGAGCAAATGATCCCCCGGCATGGGAGACCTAAAGCGTCTATTCCTGCAGCTCGGGCGTTGGAATCAAGTTGGGATTTGAGCGAGAACATCTACAATGACTCGGTGCTATTGTCTCGTTAGGACATGTAACGTCGCGGACCGGAATTTCGAATAATGCTCGCAGCTGAGCGCATCACGTCGAGCGTCGTGGGATCCCTCCACAATTCTCAAACTCAGCAAAAGGCATTTTGTAACAAGTTGCACTGCCACTGCAATCAAAGCGGCTCCGAGCATTGACACGGCACAGTTGATGCCTTTGATTCTATTTGCACAATGCAAAATTTCTTGTACTGTCGATGAGTTGAAGGTCCAAGATTGGCTGGCCATGAGCGTATGGCAAATGCCCACCGGCTATTGACTTTAATGCGGCGATCCGAGGGGACCATTGACACTGCGGATTAGGCGCAATACTCGTTAAAGCTGGTGTTTGTTTGTTTATGCTCCAGCTGTTTCCGTAGAGATGACTCAAAAGCACAATAGCCATCCATCCATGAAATTCGAGGAGAA
Organism: Metarhizium robertsii ARSEF 23; assembly: GCF_000187425.2. Taxonomy (NCBI): domain Eukaryota; kingdom Fungi; phylum Ascomycota; class Sordariomycetes; order Hypocreales; family Clavicipitaceae; genus Metarhizium; species Metarhizium robertsii. The sequence goes on from NW_011942204.1 coordinate 1,277,268, forward strand.
TGGTGACACGGCAGCAATCTACATGTATCACATGACCGCCAAGTCAATGCACATACACTTGTATATTGCGAAGGAAGACGCAGCCTTGAGCGCAATGGACTGATGAATGAATACCCCTGACCCTCTGAGGAAACATGGTATTTTCAGTAGCAGGCTCTCTCTCATCCCCTCTCTTCTCCCTCTCTCTTTTTCAAGCCCAGGGATAGTAGATGGTACCTGCAGGGACAGGTGCATCTATCCGCAAGGGTGTGCAGCAACAAGGCCTGGAGACGCCGCGAAAAAGATGCAAGCCAGACTCACCAAAAAAGGGAGTACGTAGGGAGTACATACATACAGAGTGATGGATAGACCCGTCATTTGTCTTGGGCTCTCATCTATCGTCGAGGGCATGAACCACTCACTAGTGGCCGTCAAGGTTGCAACTAGATACGGAAAGTCGGGCAAAATAATTTAGCCATGCGGAGGGAGGGAGATCTGCTATCAATCGCGTGGCTTGAACTGACAACGGGGCACCGCATCAGCCAGCAGCCTGGGGGAAGGGGGCCGGGTGGTACTACCGCCATGATCATTCTGGCGTCAAAATGAAACATGGGCAGGCTGTTGATGCACCCGTGATGGTTGAATGGAGATTGAACTCGCAATGGCACTGCTGATATCCTCGGTGGACTGGCCCTGGAAAAGGAGGAGGTTGAGCGGAGACGGCGATGCCGAGGCGTGATCTCGGTTATTGATTGGGTGGCAACGTGACGCAGCGGGATGCGACAGGACGCAAGATGAACCAGAAGGAACGACAAATCTGGAGGAAGTCACCACCAGCCTCGGGTCGGAATCCGACCGCCGAGCGGAGCCCCGCGCCATCGCCATTTGGCCCTGCCGTGAGGTGAGGTGAGCCTCGAGGTGAGAGAGAGAGCAGCACAAGGGCACGTGGGGTGTCGGCAATGTGACATGGGCTCTGCGAAATGTAGGCGTCACAATCTCCGCGGTGAGCGAGTCTGGAGTAGTAGTCGTATGTGTTGGTATTAGTATCATCATCACCAGTCAGTCCTTTGGCACGTGAAAGAGGCTAAAAACGAAGCTAGTGTGGAGATGAAAGATATCGTGGCCTCTCGTGCCCAAAGAAGGTTCCAATCATAGTTCCGAACGAATATCCCGTGCATCTCTAACGCAAATGGGGAGTGAATGCGAGGGCTTCCTTTGTTGCTACGATGTAGCAGCCTTCGTTTTTTTTTAATCTTTTTGGTGCTAGTAGGTAGGCACGCGATACTGAGCCACAATTTGTCAAGCAACACAATCGTGCCCTTGGCACTTGGTGCACGCCAAAAGGCCGCCGACCGTTGTGTTATCTACAAGTAAGTTGTAGGCAATAGCCGCCATCCACGGTGTCTGGAGGAAACCTTGTCCACATTTGGAAGCTGGCCTGTGAGGCTTGCAGCCAAACCAGTCCGCTGGAATCATTGCGGCTTGCATATTACATGCTGTCTGGAGGAAATGAGTAGACTGGTCCCAGGGACACCAGAGACGAAAGACGAAACTTGCTGATGCGCATTGCGCAATGATGGCGCGATGGAGTGTGTCCATGGGGTCCATGGGGGCCCATGGGGGTTTGCCATTGTCTATCGCGGTGCAAGCCTTGTCAAACTGATACGCAAAGAGCGGTTGCCATCGGATTGACTGGTCCACTCGCTACTTACCTGGCCGTGTCAAGGAGATTTCAAGACCAAAGCGCCCCCCGGGATTGCCCAATGGAGCTAGGTTGGGCGAGGCAATTCAATATCACAGCAGCCAGCCCGATGCCCTGCGGACTAGTGTCTCGAGAAGGGCATTTTATGACACATGTACATGGAATGATGTGCTCGTCGCATGCTATTGTACGGCCCCCAAAAGAGGTGCAACGTCCGTCATGTTCAGCTTGTCGATACAAGCTGCTAAGGAGGTTGAAAGGTGTGGTGTGGTCGCGGGCGTATGTTTGAAGGACGAGGCGGCCAATCTAAAAGCTGTCAATTGGTTGACCTTGGCCAGAAGCAGTGCAGATTACGACAACTACATCCGAAGGTGCGGTAAACCTGGGGAATGGAACGCCCGGGGGTACGACACGTCGTGCCGATGAGACAAATTGCGTGCCCAAGCCCTCGCGTACGGGGTAGAGAGAGATATCAGGACTTGGGGGCTCAACACCAGATGATGTGCTGGCGTTGGCAGCCCTTTGGCCTTTGTCCAGGCCCCTCGACGTCGAGGGTGAGGCTGATAAGCGCCACGACTCCGCGTGCAAGGCGAACTATCAAGATAGTACTATGGCGTTTGATAGCCTGACACCTCAAGAGGCCATGGGACCTCATTTGGCCACGATGGCAACCAGAGCGCGTGGCTGCCGCGGGAGCTAGGCTGGCTGCCGCCGACTCAGACATTGTCTGTTGAGTGATGCGGGAAGTACTAGGGCAAAGGCGCAAAAAGAACAAAAAAGAAAAAAAAAAAGAAAAGGAAAAAGAATGTAAAACAGAGAGGAGCCGGTAGACTGGGGGAGCAAACAACCGGGGAAGCATCCCATGGGGGCGACAATCTGAGACCTGACGAACACCAGCCCTAGCCCTGCTGTGCGTGTTTACAGTCGGGAGCGTGCACCAGGTCCCTGCTTACATTTTCTTTGTCCTTTGGTTATAAAAAACCATGAATCTTGCCGCCCGTGCCCATGCTAACACCCGGGTCTTTGGTACGGGATAGACAGCGCGCGCCTGGTCCCGCGGCCTTGGCAAGTCTTGGAGTCTACGATTGCGCAACCAGAGCGGAATTGGAATCATTGAGGCATCGGTCCCTTCCATGACGAGCTGGCAAGCCTTAGCGAGTAGCCCAACACACTCCCTCCCTCCCTTGGGTGCGACAAGAGATGCCGCATGGCTATACTACATACATACATGCGAGGTCCAACTGTCGGGTCAAGCCAACAAGTTGCACCGAGTGGCTTCTGGGCTGATTTGGATTGACTCGTCCAGATACGTCTCCGTTTAGCCCTCCAATCATGTTCCATTTCCACGCGAGTGCAATATCAAGTTCCAACGATAGAGTCCATCAGCAACCAACCCCATGGTGGATCGTGGATCGTGGACGGCATGTGCAATAAATATGTACAGTAATACTACTACTAGTACATACGTAGATTCCGTACTTGGGTACTTAGTAGGCGGACTGGGGTAATACGGCAGACACTCTCGGCACCACAGGTATCGTGCAAGGGAATCGAAGCCAAAGTGGCACTTTCAAGTCGCACCTTGGGGGAGAGTGTCTGGGGAAGCATTCCTACGTACCATGATTCTCCATGGCCATCGGCTCAACCCACAAGTGTCGTCGCATGGATGGAGACGTAGCATAATCAAGCCGGGGGTTCATGAAGCAGCATCTTGTTGCCTAAGATTGCGCGACTGGCTGTGCTCCGTCCTGTTCTGGAATATGGTTCCGGCCATTTCTGGCCCCCAGACTCGCATTATGGAGTACATACTCCGTACACATGCTGGTCTATTCATACCCAGTAATACATATGTACATGCAGAGGGAGAGAAGGAGAGAGAGAGAGAGGCCTTTATCGAACCACTTATCAGCACGACCAAGTCTGGGGCGCGCATGAGGTCGGTGGCATGCTTACATACGTACCTATGGCGCTCCATTCCAAACGGATAACCTTTTCATCTAGCTGGTCGTTGCGACGTGCGACATGACATGACATGACATGAGCATGACCATCGTGTCCAAACAGAAGTAGTAACAAGTTTGGAAGAGAGGTGCTCCGCCGAACGTAGTCATGACCCGTCGTCCCGGGCGGACTTGGTTGAACCACATCGCGCCAGGTTGACTAGCCTAATCTCCAGGAACGTTGGAAACTTGGGTAGTATCACAGTAGTTATCATCGTCCATCCAAGTCTCGAGCCTTGAGGGCGCTTTGGGCGGCACGGCTGCCGACGGCGAGTCTTGCCCACCGACGGACACCGGGATTGCTGCTCACGGAGAACGGACTGGGACAGGGGCGCCGCCGACGACGTGTGTGGAATACGGAGTAGGAGATGACGACAAGGCCAGTTGGTTCCTCTCTCCCCACGTTATGTCGTCCGTCGTTGCGCTTTGTTGGTGACGGGGATGCTAGCGACAAGTCAGTTGCAAAAGTTGCCCTGGCTCGTCAATGCCATCATTACCACACACTGCCAAAGAACGACGTACTCGCGGCATGAGAACCAATCAGTCGGGCAAAGTTCGACACGACGGATGCTGCGCCCCACGCCATGGCTCATCGTTGGCGTAGTTGTGGAGAGGCAGAAAGATGATGAAAAAAATGGCCAAGATGGAAAAAAAAAAAAAAACTCACCTGAATGCCCACTCAGTCACCACCAGTGGCCGTTCCACATGTGCACACCAACGGCTCTTGACAAAGTCGCTCGCCTTGGACCCTCTCTCTGCATTTAGCCCTTCAGGCCCTTTTTGATGCTTTCGCCTTGGGGCATTACATATTACCAGACTCCTTGCGCAGACTTCAGATGCCTGACGAAGGGGGGGTGTTGCCAGATGCAACGCGCGCCCATTAATCCATGGGTGTGTCGGCATACCAGTCCCCCAGTCGCCGCCCCAGCCGGCCCCAGCCAAGCCACCGACTCCCCAAGTCAGCCGAGGACGGCGAGAAATCTGCACAGGTACCTTGGATGCCTCAGTACTTCCATCACCCGCCCGTCCATCGCTGGGTGGCTCCAGCCCCGGCGGAGGGGTGGCCCTTGGCCCCAGGGGGCGTGTCCCAAACCAAAGGACCTGTGTGCTGGGGTTGCCCCAAAGGTCAACAGGTCGACGTCTGCCCGCCGCGCGCTGCCCACCGGCCGCGCTCAGCGAACACCGAACTGGGAAGCATCAATCCCCAGAGCGTGTGCGGGCAGGTACATGGTCTGCAGAGCCGACAAGTACCAGTTGACGACGGGCACCTGGGCATTTGGCCGCCAGATGTCCACCCCAACGTCGCCCCGAGGCGTCCCCAGGCGTCCCCCAGGTGTCCCCAGGAAGCTTGAATGGTCCCCCGCCCGCTGCAACCTGCTTCCTGCTACTAGTACCAAAACCCGACCTGCTTGCTTGCCCTTCAATGTTGCCTGCCACCTGCCCGCCAGACATGATACTTACTTAAGTACCATTGAGATGCCTGGCGCCTCCCAACAGCGCCCAGTGCCTCTAGTCCTGACTTGACGGCACTGGACACCGAGACGTATGTACGGCCGGACATTGTTGATGGCAGGGAGTACCACGCTACACGCTACGCTGTCCCGAGGTCGGGTTTCTGCCCGGCACCTTCAGTGCTTCACACCCCCCCAAGTGCTCCGATGGCCAAGTGGCGCCTCTGTTTTACCGCCCTGTGCAGCTGCCCCAGAGCGCACTCCCGGTGCCGTGTACGTGCTGCGACTCTGCGCCTGTGACTTTATGCTCCCCCAGAAAGGCCAAGTACTCGTGCGCTTGAGAACGGAGTACGGAGTACACCCTCCACACTTCACATTGACTTCACGCTTCACGCCTGTGTGGTTCCGGCCAAACCCGCCCTATTAAAACCGTTCGCTCCCCTCGTCCCCCTCCTCCGAAAAAAGATTCCCCCGTTTCTTCCCACTCCAGACAAATTCGACTTTGCCCTGCACAACCAGTTTTTCTTCTTCTTTTCCGTCTTTGCGTATTGTTGACTTGAACCCTACTCACGGTTCAGGCTCGGCTCCAGACTCACAACACAAGACGCTCTTTTGCAACCAGACGCAGCAACTTGGACCAATTTGTATCTGAACGTCGCTGCCTTTGAGACTAACACTGCTCCCCCTGCTGAGTCCTGGCACTGCACTGCACTGGATCACATGCAACGGTCACAGTCTGCAGTCGACTTCACCAACTTGCTGAATCCCTCAGCCCAGGCTGACCACAACTCGAGATCCCGACAGGCTGACGCCGCAATGGCAAGCGCATCAGTCACCGTCATCAAGCCCAACGGGCCTCTGCCTGGCGCCCAGGCCTCGGATACGACCAACGAGCTTCCTCGTCCGTACAAGTGCCCTCTCTGTGACAAGGCTTTCCATCGTCTCGAACACCAGACAAGACATATTCGCACTCACACGGGCGAGAAGCCTCATGCTTGCCAGTTCCCCGGTTGCAGCAAGAAGTTCTCCCGCTCCGACGAGTTGACTCGTCACTCGCGAATTCACAACAACCCCAACTCGCGCCGTGGGAACAAGGGCCAGCATCACCACCACCAGCACCACCACCATCATCATCACCAGGGCCTGCCTCCTCATATGCACCATGAGGGCATGATGGCGCCTCCTCCGGCACCCAAGACGATCCGCTCTGCTCCCACCTCGACCCTGGCCTCTCCCAACGTCTCTCCTCCTCACTCCTTCGCCTCCTTTGCCCAGCATCCTCACCCACCACCTATGCACCCTTACAGCCGTGGCGGTGATATCTCCATGTTGGCCAAGGCCGCAACTCAGGTGGAGCGTGAGACTTTGACAGCGCCTCCCAGTCACAGCGCTCGGCACTACTATGGTCACAGCATGCATAGCTCTCGGGGCCACCCCAACGGCCTCTCGTCGTACCACATGGCGAGGTCTCACTCGAGTGAAGACCATGACGACCACTACAACGGCATGCGCCACGCCAAGCGTTCAAGGCCAAACTCCCCCAACTCAACGGCCCCTTCGTCTCCAACTTTCTCTCATGATTCACTCTCACCTACTCCGGATCACACCCCAATTGCGACTCCTGCTCACTCGCCTCGTCTCCGACCCTTCTCGGGCTACGAGTTGCCAAGTATCCGGAACTTGTCGCTTCACCATAACACGACACCGGCTTTGGCGCCCATGGAGCCACACTTGGATGCCCCGCAATTCCCTCCTCAGTTGAACGCTCCCCGGAGCAATGGAATGTCCCTGACGGATATTATCAGCCGCCCTGATGGCGCGCAGCGAAAACTTCCCGTTCCCCAGGTTCCCAAGGTCGCTGTTCAGGACCTGCTGTCAGACAGCGGATACAGCAACAGTGGCAGAAGCTCGACCGCCGGTAGCCTTGCTGGCGGCGATCTGATGGACCGGGTTTGAGATGTACCAAGCTACCGTAACTACTTGCACGACATGACGACTTTTGGGTTATAGAGGTATAGAAAGAGTAGGCGTTTACGGTTTACATTTGCGATGGTTACTATCCCATACGCAACCCTGAGAAGCCATTATGGTATTTTTTTGTTTTGTTTGGTGGCAGCAACTTCAAAGGACGGACGGAATGACTATAGACATCACCACTTATCCCCCGGAGGACTCACATTCTTCAAGTTGATATTTAAACAAAATAATTGGATTGTCAATGGACCTTTTTTTTTTCGCAACTCCTGGGGAACACTGAGTGGAGAGACAAAATGCCCAGTGGGAAGGAATCGGAAATGTGCACAGCGTACAGAACTAACTATATTGACCCTTTTACCAACCCGTCGTATTTGTTTCCGTTTCTGGCATTGTCTTTTGTAACTACTATTATTTATACTTTTCACTGTGACCACTTTTCTCAAGTTCTTTAGGCGTTTGGTTGGCCCAAGAAGATGTCGTTGCAACATGTCGGATGCAGGAAAATGACGAATGGGATGGCGTCAGGGGGCACGTATGTATGCGTCAGCCAGTCTAATTAATAACGTTTATTCGTACTCCGTACCCTCTTTTATTTCAGCCGTCAACAAAAGCTCTGGTCTCTTCGCCTTCCTTTTCCATCAATGCCTTATGCACACGGACACTCGAAACTAGGCATCAGCCACATGGAGCATGGACAAGATTCGACCAAGTCCACCGCCTTAATTGAAAGCCCTTTGGAATAATAGCACGCCGACAAACGTCCCCCAGCAAATCCTACGGTCTGCATATGTCAAAGCCAGCTACGCCTCCAGATGAAGTTTTGCTTCTTGGCCATAGTCCATAGTCCGGGGTCAGCCCCTTTCTTCTGGCCCATCTCCACCTCCCCTTCTTTGTGTCTGACTTCTTTTAGAGCAACCAGAGGCGCACACGCACGCGGTCTGGCTCTATCAAGCTCAAGATGGTTATCTCTAGACGACAAACGACATGCCCTCACTTCCTTGACCAATATGGACTTTACTTTCAGCCCGACAACTCTCAGCACCGGAGACTAGTCTGCCCTTGGTGCCAATGTGTCTCTTACGAGATTCCTATATGCGAAGCTTATGTACGGTGGGTGGCATTTAGCCAGACCCTCTCTGCCATAGGGTCAATTACTCCAATAATTTCAAGAAGACACTGCCAAGAAGGGCTTCAGTAAGCACATTTCATAGCTTGCGGGTTGACTCGGGTTACTATTGCACGAAGCCTTAACGAATGAGGCGCAGTGACAAAGCCAGCTAGCTAAACAAGCCAAGTATTGCGTGGCATGGCTTGGCTTATAAGGAGGGCCAAGTCAAGTGGTCTACCATTGGCGATCACGCCAGCGAGAACGATAGTAGTAGTACATTCCAGGAGGAGGAGAGTGAAGCAAAAAGAAGCAGACCGCGGCTGGGCTTTGATTTGACGAGCCGTCCACCCTCGCCTAGTGTTGCGAGACGTGTTGCCGGATGCCACCGCCACCGTCCAATAGCGGGCATCCGGAAACTCGTCCGCCTCGATTGCCCGTTCTCGGTACCTGATTCTGGCTATCCGAAACCCGAAGCAAACTCCCAGCAGGGACAACTGATTGTCTCGCCTGGATGGTGAGTGACTAGTAGTACTCCATACTCCGTGGGCGCTCGCAAACAAGCCTCGCTCCGAGACACGTCTCTTCACCGCTCGTCCAAGGGGAGCAAATAGGGAGCGGCAGCCACAGGAGGGTGTTGTGTGTGTGTGGGAGCCATGCCGCACCTACATATGCGTGGGCGAACGAGGCAGAATCCCTTTGGCCAAGTTTATTCTGCGCCGGCCCAGGAGAAACATCAAATCGCAGGCAGAGGCAAGCAGCGGGCCAGCCAGTGGACTGACTGGCTTTCCAGATGTCACGGATCGAGAGCTTACCAGAGCGCCACCATATCCGGCAGCCTGCGATGTTAGCACGAACCCAGCCAGGTCGGTCACTTGGGCCAAGCGAGATGTGGAGAGGGTGCGAGGGGAAGAAAAAAAAAAGCCTTTTGCGCACATTGAAGCATGAATGCAAGCAAGCAAGTATCTCAGTGCAAGTGACCGACCTGGGCTGCTTGGCTGTCGACAATTCAACTGTCGACCCATGGGGAAATCCGGCCTGGGAAGGTGGGGGCTGCACTTTGTTGCATGGGGGGTACAGATTAACCGCTGCATAAATCTTTGGCGCCAGATCCGTGTGTGTCGCAGCGGAATGCAGAGGACGTTGTTGGAAGCACAAGGCAGAAAGCGGAGGGTTTGAAGAAAGAAATAAGAAAAAATTTTTTATTATCAAACTCATTTCCCCCTCGTTTGGCGGGCCGACAAAGCTCAAAGCTTCAATCCGCTTGCAATAGGGTTCCCATACAGGACGCCTGCCCCCGGGAGGGGTATTGCGGTCTTGTCAATTGTTGCTGGTATTGTTTGACTTTGTATTCCTTCCTTGTCAGTGGCTTGACTGTGGAGTTTGGATTTGGTTGCTTCTCGGTGGCGCTCGGTTACTGGAGCATACGACGTATGCGTGTACCGTGTACCAGGTGGCATGGTCTGCTGGTGCGGTGATATTGAGGTACTGCGCACATGGACTCATATGAACAGAGGCTTGCAGGACGGGGACAAGGTGCGCGGCCAGGGTTCGCAAGCCACGGCGGAACAAGAGATTTTTTTTTGAGAGAAAAAGTGTCAATACTTTGTATCAGCAATTATAACAAGAAAAAAAATAGTGAGAATAAGAAGGCGATGACAAGAGAAGACTACGGGTCGGCTTCGCATTGGGCGGGTAAAGATTCAGTGTTTTGATGGCACTGGGCTGGATGGGTTTGGCGCCGCCGATTTCAGGACATGTGCGCACTGGCCAGGGCGGGCTTAATGGCTGATGGCTGATGGCTGATGGCACTTGGGCCATGTCGCTTCCAGTTCCGGGGTTTGCGGCACCTGGCAGATGGCAGATGGCAGCTGGCGAGGTGCAGCGCCCCCCCCGTGTTTCTGTGCCACAAAAGCACATCATTTGCCCGTTTGGAACAGGCAAATCTTGTGGGGGTGGAGTTATCTGAGCTGTCTGGAGCGACATCTGGAGCCCCCTGCCTGGCATCTAGATGCTCCCAGACATTATACAACAGACTTCTTGGCTTTTGGGTAAGGGCCTTTGGGTTTCGGGGCCACGGTCTGGTCGTCGTTGCGCTGTGTGGCGCGGTTGCTGGCCGCATGCAACCGGCTGTGTGCGAAATGAGAAAAATGCACAGCAGAAAAATTGGCCCTTTTCTTTGTTTTGTTTCTCTTTTTGCTCACCAAATATTTATGCACACAGGACGCTCGTACGGTACCACCGAAAGTCACTACCTAGGTACCTACCGTGGACGTCTGGATTGTATTACTTGGCCAGACTCATCGTTGATGGACTCTGTTGCAACTCGACGCCATATGGGGCGACCGTTCAATGTTGCCATGGATTGAATTGCACAGGCTCCGAGCAGACCAGGTCAAGATACCTTCGGAATAGACAAGGCGAGAACGTGCCGCTGCAAACAAGGTACCCCGGGCCTGCCATTCGCTGCTCCGCACATTCCGAGCATACTACGGAGTAGTACTCACTTTTTCCGTACGTGCGAGATAGCAGCACAACAGATCCTGCTGTTGCTGTTGCTGTTGCTGTTGCAGGCTAATACGGGACGGGGCACGTTCGCTTATCCAAACATAGAAGCTTGAGCCGGCCCATGTGCAGACGTACGACTGGAGGAATTCGTGCCGTCATCCCAACTGGGAGTGCCTTGGCGAAGCCGTTGGAAGCCGGTCCAACTTGAAGCATCGTACGAACGTTTGTCACGGATACCCTCCGCGAAGCTGGACCTTCCTTAGTCGATGTTGGACAAGACGCCGTCCGCGCCCAGAACGCATTGCGAGGGCCTCAACGTCGTTTCTTATGCCGTGTACAGTGGCGGAGTTGCCTCTCGTCGACGCCGCATGACACGAAGGCAAATCGTTGTTGCCTCCTTTCGCCGGGTGGTATTTCCAAATGTAATCCAAAGGCAAACACTACGCAGAGGAATGCAGTTTATAAATACTATATCTGTTGCCAAGAATCATTGCACTTGATCCCGCCGCACCAATGGGTGGCTCGACGCAGCCAGGTGGTGGTTGATGTTGAGCAGCCCGGGGACGGATACTACTACTTGTTTTCCGTAGGCAGACACACGCGGTAATACAACTTCGTATTACGTGCATTAGGTCCTCCTTCGACATAAGCCAATTTTTTTTAGAATTTTTTTTTTCTTTGAGCCCAAGCTGCTTTCAATGCATGCTCAAAGTGTACAAACAGAGAAGTGGTGAGGAATAACATGCCGTCGTAGCAAAATTTGCAGAGACAAGGAAGGAGCGCTGCATCGCCCCTGCATACGTAATCGAAAGCTTTCAACACCAACCACCGCAAACTTGCAACCTAAGCGGGCATTCTCAAACGCCGTCGACATGATCAACACGGAGGATGACCTCAGCATGATCCAACTCGTACAATGTCCCGTCATGCCATTCCGCGGGCACCGAAGCTGCAGCACCCAATACTCGCACTCACAGACAAAGAAGGTCAGTATGCAATCCTCTGGCATGTGAAGTTATTGCTGATAAACGTTTGGGATGGATGATGAAGCATGTGCACAGTCGCAGCCTAAAACACCGAAATCATGGAGTCCAAGTTACAGAATCAACTTGGCACAGCCTCCTCTAAAGGCAAATGGACCCAGTCCAGGCAATTTATATCAGTCCGTCCGAGAAGGATGCTATGAATTTAACACGCCATGTACATGCCATGTACCTCGATTTCGATGGGTTGGTTAGCCAGCCCCAACGACAGCTTGGTGAACAACGACCAACAAAGTCAGCGCACGGAATACGACGCATACAACAACTACCTCAGCGGCCATCAAGGTCGTCCGCAACCCCCTCTTTAGGCCGAAAGATCGGTGGCGCGACTCGCTGAAGGATATCGTTTTGGTGACTATAGGCGCGGTGGCCTTGTTACGTTGCAGTTCACCTGCCAAGGTCAGAAACCAGAGGGGGAGAAGGCTTCAGCCATCGAAGTCGTCAAAAAAGCCAATTTGTACCTGGGTGTCGATCTATCAGGCACAGCCAACCAGGCCTCACCGTGGAGCAGATTCTCGGCGACTGTCGGTCTTGGGCTCGGCAGTGAGCCGGGGTGCACCTTGTCAAGCCCTCTCGAGACGCGGGTCCCTGAGAGGCAAATTTTGCTTTCGCTATTTCCCCACGCCAACCTCACTGTTGAGGGCCACAGGGGCACGAGGCTAGCTGAGTCGTGGACCTCGACATTGTTATGTAATTGGTGCGGACTGTGGTTACTAATGAATGATGAGACTACGTTGAGTCATTCCGTCTCCCTCGGTGAAGCCCAACGAGGCGATTAATGGCATTTCACCGCAAAGTTCGCTCTCGGATACGGGATACAGAGGTTTTTTCTTCATCTTCTTTCTTTTCTTCCCCTTTCTTCCTTTTTCTTTTTCCCCGGAGGCTTTTTGTTCAAAGATGAAATGGCACCACCAATTTGCACCCACGCCCCCCCGGGCGAAGAATCGAACCAGAAGCCTTGGCTAAGTGGAGCCACGACCTGTAGTTTCCCGCATCATCTAGCCGCCTAGTCTCGGACGTTTAAACGGCAGAATAGTCCTGACAGCGGAGATCTGTTTAGTCAATGCACACCAAAAGCAGTAGGTGGAAAGACTCAGACCCGGAGCACGAGGCAAATTTCTATCTCTACGGACCATGACCTGCCATTTCTCCAGGGTGCTCGGCGGTAGCGGACGGGCCGGATACCACCTGCTGAACGCACACATGGTCCTTCTGCAACTCTGATCGACGGACTAAATCATGCAATTGTGGCCATTTGCTGAAACATCGATCTGACGACGATGAGGGGCGTTGGCACTGCTTGGGGTTATAGTGGTCTGGTTAACCCGCGATCGAATGACCAGATCTAAATCTAAATACGATCATCCTGTCGGCATCGGGCCATATATCTGCTGTAACACGGGGTTGGGCAGCCTTCGGACCTGCCTTGGACGGCTACACACCTGCGAACGAAGCGGGCGTGTACATGGTAGAGAGGCAATTTTGTTCAACCACTGGCTATTGACGGAAGCCAGAATGTTTCAGTGAACGCGGACCCGGGACGAAAGAGCAGAAGAAGCGAGCGAGAAAGAACGAGGACCTGTCGAACAGATGAAAATTTCAGCACACGCTACTATTTCGAAGAGAAGGCCTGGTCCAGATGGACCGCAGTACTCGGAGCAAGTTTTACCCTTGTTTGTTTACACTAGTCGTCTTATACCAGCTGGTCACTCATTCGTGTTTCTACCATGGACGGAACGATTCTGGGAGTATGCAGCAGACACAGAGAACCTCTTCAACGTGCCGATCCGGTCAAGCTTTTGGAGACGGTTACATTGCAGCTTTAGGTGATCCCCAAGTGTTCAACACCATCTTGACGTTTCGGCCGTCCACCCGCCTCGGCGCACTGCGTGGTCCGGCACAGGATGGTGACAAGGAGGAGGGCGTGGTCCGTCCGCCTGCCAGAACAATCTCCAATGCAGCCGGGCTGCTGCAACGAAACGTTCTCCAAGTTTGAATGACTGCGAGCGTGCATCATGGGGATACACAACACGCTGATTGTGGTAGCTTGCACCGCAGGAACGCAATATCAATGGCTTTGTATGCTCCAGGATACAATCAAGGTGAGCGATTTAGATATTCAGTGCATGCAAGATGTGGCTTTTGTGAGATGCAATGCTCTCAAGTAAAACGGCTCGCGGTGCAAACTCCGAGTTGATGAGACTGAACCCCTGAATTGAACGTCGCATCACCCATGTTGGTCAGCTGCGTCCTTTATTATAAGCTTGTTGAACTGCAACATGTGAGTTGATTTGGTCCATGGAACGTGTCAAGCGCCATGGTATCAACTGCTGGTCGCGGTGAGCTTGAATGAAATGACGACGTTGGATGAATATCTCGAACCTGTAATCAGCAGAGCATAGCAAGCCAATCGTCGGACGAATCCCGAGACGTAGACGAAGTTGGCCAGCTCATGCAATAATCCCTCCATACCAGTACAACCAAAGTCGAACCCGCCTCAGTTCAAACGACCATTGCTAAAAGGTTGAGAAGTAACACCGCAATTACCTCTTCTAGATGAATATTACATCTACCGACTCTCACGAGGCTGTCATGGGAAACACACCTTCCAAGACAGTTTGAGCACAACACCAACGTAGTCGCGGGGATCTTTTGTTTCTAATACCAAAACCACTTTCCCTAAACTGTAAATCTGGAGCCGTGTTTGCACGGCATTTGTATAAAACCCATCATCACCAGTGTGAAGGGTATACATACGCTGGATAAAAGGCCTCTCCGGAGATTTTAATGTCCGTCGAATCCGTGTGCTTGACGGATGTGACCCTGTGCCGTGGACGGCAGTGCTGAGGCTTGAGACTTGTGCCGAGCATGTATGTATGTAGTAGTATGTATGGTATTTGAGATGTCAATTGGGGCGAGGGTGGGCTTAGGGTACTTTGGGGGGTCGGGGGATGAAGTATCCGGTTTTGGATCGGGGGATCGCTGAAGGGGTTTTGGACGTGCGGTTTCTCGTGAGACGCTGCCGGTTGAGGCTGGGAGCGAGTGCGAAGTTGGGAGTGAGGTCGCATTTTGTTGGTGTTGAGCGTGGAGGAGCAGTCGACGCCTCGTGCTGCTGGGAGTATACAACAATATTTCCGAGCTCGACAAGTGCTGGATACATGGTCCGGTTCTGCTTTGCAGAGATGACATAGTATACTTCTGTCGTGGAGCTGGGACATGTGTATTGGTTTGGGTTTGTGCCCTCGTGCCTGTCTTCTGACTGGCAAGACCAGACGGCTTCGGCTCGATGGCACCTGCATTCTCCTATAAGTAGGTATTGATAGTAATTCCAACTGATACTAATGTCTACGCGTGATCTATCTTTGGAACCATAACATGTGTCAAACAACGTGAGCGATTCTAGTTATATACTTTTGTCTTGGAGTACAAGGCGTGCTCTTCTGTGTAAAGTATGTAATATTGGTATAGTGGCCCAGGGGGAGCGTGACCACCTCAAGATGCATCATGTCGTTTGGAGAAACCATGTAGGCGACAAGAGTAGCAGAGAATGCGTGAACATGCTTAGAATCGCCCTCTCAATATACAGCTCATGCAATATTTTCCCCAGTTCCAGAGGCTACGAGGTGAAATTGCCAGGTTTACACGAGTTTGTAATACGGCTACATGCTTGATATTTATACCGAAGCGTAGATGTGGTGGCTACATATCGTGTTAGCAGTCCCGTTGCGTTGGCTTACTTCTGTTCCCAATCTTTATCGGAACCTCTTTAGTTTATACATCCCTGACTCTAGCTGGGCGGTGATACTGGGTAGTTTTCTTCTGTCTGTCACTTTGAACATTACTTTTGCAGATGAGTTGGGCCACTCGAACACGTAGCATCTGTAGATGGCCAGATTTCCAACCTTCGTCATCAAAGTATACCAGCTATGTTGATGTTTCGAAGCCACTTAGCCGCGTACGATCAGTCCGCAAAAGCAGTGGAACCGAGAGACAGTGGCGAGTGAATGTACAATCGTATCCATGACAGGATGAGCATGGTTTTCTCCTGCTACATCTCCGCCTGCGCTGCTGACATTCAGGTTTCCTACTTGCAAGTTTGTTGTTGCCACTTGTGATCTCGTTTGTTGACTCGCGCTGTCGCGGAAGGAGTTCTTGTTCTGCGTGCTTCTGGCCAATGGAAGACGGTACCGGTGTCGAAACGAAAATTAAGCATAACAAACATTGAGTGGACTGACTGCATGGGTTGATTCTTGAGAGCCGAGTGGGAGACGGCAGTTGGAGCATCTGCGATCTAATTGTAAGCATGTTCTCTGTACAGAAGAAAAGCGCACCCCTGGAGCGACTCTAGTGAGATATTGGGTTTTTGGATAGCCACAGATACTTGCTCCTAAACTCTACTGTCCGTCATTCGATTCACTTCAGCATCGTCTTCGGAAGTACAGGGCCAGTGCGCGCCATGTCTCGTATTCCCAGTGCGAAAATGGCTGTCAATTCCATTCATCATCCTATGCGTAATCCTCCGGAGGAACCTTTCAACGCGCCATGATATGACCATATGCAAACAAGTAATAATACAAGCAAAGAGTAGCCGGGAAAAAAAAATAGCCCTCCTCGTCCGAGATCTCTTACATCTGGTCCAGTTTCACCACTTAACTCCAAAGAAGCTTAGCTGTTTCTTTCCTACGCTCGACGTAGAGTCGGCATTCTCGAGGTAAATTCGTTCGTGGCCTTTGACATCAAGGAACAGATATTTGTACTCATAATCGGATTCGCCTCGTCGCCTCACCATGTGTAGCTGCGCCACGCCGTTTTGATTTGGGCCGTCGACCTGTTCCGCACTCGGTATCAATAAACATGTGACGCTGTTTTTTTCAGACCATGCTACTTACGTGGAAGTGCATCAATAAATGCTCGTTTCCTTGTTGGTCGACACGCTCTGAGGACCTGAAAAGCAGGTCAACATCATTTCACTTGGAACTAACACCACGGCACAGAACCTACGCGACTGGTCTTGCTCTTCTCCACTTGTTCGTAGTCTCTTCCCCGTGTGCAATGATTTTCTTGGCATCTCCGAGCACTTCAATGCATCGTGGATCCTTCTTGATCTTGTCGACGGCCCGGTTGAATTGGCTGATTTTGCTGTCCGGTGCAAAGACGTCCGTCCACAGAAAATACCCAACTGCGCCCTGTTTCTTTGGTCAGAATTGTGCTCTCCTCAGCCTAGTTACGCATCAGTAATATGAGCGAAGCTTACGGTAAGCGCCAGACCGACTAGGACGAAGCCAAAGTTGAATGTCTGCTGTGTTGCACGGGCAGTCTTTTCTCCTGCAGAGAGCTCGCTCCAAGGGACATAGCCATCGTCGTTGAAAGGAGTAACGCTGCGGCGTTTTGGGCTCAGAGATTCACTCCCTCCGTGGCCGCTCTGAGTTGCATATGATCGATTTCGAAACACGCAACGCATCGATATCGGGGCGAAGAGACTCATCGTGGGCCGGATGGCTAGCATTGTGGTGGTGGTTGGTTTCATTTTTGCGACTGTACAGCTTCCATCATACAGGTGCTTTTCCTGTTGGTTCTCGTGAAACGAGGACTTTTTTGTCGCGAAGGTATTTCGTATCGTTACCGGCTTCCTAGGACGTCTAACCAAGCCGTCGCTGTCGTCGCTGAACCTTGTGAAGCTGGTTTATGTCTGTAATGCCTTTTAGATGTTCACGAGGATCAAGCCAAGGTTGGATGTGGGGTTTGATTTTTAACCCAATCAAGATTAGCGCCACGCATATGCCACTTGGCCCGCCTGGACCATCGCCCCTCGCATCACGTCCCCTTAAAGACTGGACGACTTGTCCTGTTCTCCAACAGCAATCGTGCGCATCGCCTCTATCCCTGCCCAATATTTGCCATCGGAAACGGGTGGCTTTTATCTGGTGAACACGATAGTCATCAAACGTACGCACTTGCGACTACGACGCGCTCCGCCTGCCTAAAATGAGTGGTCTCGCTACTAAGCAACAGTCGCTCAAGTTATTTGAGAAGCTCAAGTCGAAGCCTGCGAATAAGGTGAATGCTAGTTGCGATGCATTGGAGTCGCGTGCGATTACTGACCTCCTTGACCTAGATATGCTTTGACTGCGGCCAAAAGAACCCGACCTGGACTTCAGTGCCCTTCGGTATCTATCTGTGTCTGGACTGCTCGTCCAACCACCGAAACCTAGGCGTTCATATCTCCTTTGTACGATCGACCAACTTGGACCGTATGTATACCCAGCAACTATTTGCGCGAACTCATTTAACAACTGAATTCAGAATGGCAATGGGACCAGTTGCGTTTGATGAAGGTGGGTGGCAATGAATCGGCCACCAAATTCTTCCAGCAAAACGGAGGAACTGCGGCATTGAACAGCAAAGACCCCAAGACGAAATACCAGTCCAATGCGGCCACCAAGTATAAAGATGAGCTTAAGAGACGGGCTGCTCGCGATGCTAAAGAGTTTGTTATGGCCAGGTCCTGCTTTATCACTGTGTGGGAAATCGCCCTAACGAATAATTCACAGACACCCCGACGAAGTTGTCATGGCCGACGGCGCCGACGATGGCTCCTCAACTCCTGCAGGAGAGCCTGACGACGATTTTTTCTCTTCGTGGGATAAGCCCGCCATCAAGCGACCTACGCCGCCCCTCTCGCGAACGGCGACCCCTCCCGTCGTTGGCCGAACCCCCTCACCGTTCTTGAACGCTGGCAATGGCAATGGAAAGGACACTTCTCGACCATCGTCATCTCTCGCCAAGTCCGACTCTACCGGTGAATCAAAGCCTGCCGCCAGCCGCCTTACTACATCAGCTGCCCTCCGCAAGACAACGACCGCAGGCGGTCCCAAGAAGCTCAACGTGCTTGGGGCTAAGAAGACCCAAAAACTTGGCGCGAAAAAAGTCGCCGGTGACTCCATTGACTTTGATGAAGCCGAGAAAAAGGCCAAGGAGGAGGCTGAGAGAATTGCTAAGCTGGGGTATGACCCGGAAGCCGAGGACGAGCCTACTAAAGATGCTCCTGGGGCCGCCACCATTCTGTCCCCTACTCCTGTGAGCCCTCCCAGATCCGGCACCAGCTCTCATACTCGTCAAAAGTCGAACGCCGAAGTCGAAAGACTGGGAATGGGTGTTGCACGTCTGGGATTTGGTCAGGTCGGAGGGGGGAAATCGACCGCCCAACCCGCAAAGAAGAATGCAGGCGGCTTTGGATCTGTAGGACCTGTCAAGGCTGTTGAAGGCAAGATTACTCGACTACTGATTTTTGGACTACTTCTCTAACATGGCTACAGATGACTCGAACAACTACGCACGAAACAAGTTTGGCGCTCAGAAGGGCATTTCGTCCGATGAATACTTCGGCAAGGGATCGTTCGATCCCAATGCTCAGGCAGAAGCCAAGTCTCGTCTGCAAGGATTCGAGGGCGCATCCGCCATCTCCTCCAACGCCTACTTTGGACGACCTGAGGAAGATGTCGAGGAAGAGTATGGCGATTTGGAATCAGCCGCCAAAGATTTTGTTCGCAAATTCGGCATCACCGCTAGTGACGACCTGGAAAATCTTACAAACGTCCTTGGCGAAGGAGCTACCCGCCTGCAGGGCGCTATTCGCAACTACCTCGGTAGTTGAGAGGACTCGGACCCGCTCGGACGACTGTGTGAACACGACAACGCATCTCATCCCTTGGAGATGGTTCTTCAGGCGAGCTTGGTCTGAGCAGAGGGCCAAGAAGCCAGTGGAGTGAATTTTTTTTTTTTTTTACGCGACGAGGCAGGATGTACCTAAAAAGACCAACATCAATGGAATGATGATGCTGTATGGGTGAACGGCCGTCGCAATCTGCTAATAATGGCGTACGTGTGAACTTAAATTGGCTGTAGTTGATTGGCATGAAAAATAGACGTTTTTTTCTTCTTTACTTCTCCAACATTACGACGTGGCACAAAGTTTCTATCTAGTAGATCTGTAGGATATCACTTGTGAATGAGGACTCGGAACAACAAACTTTACTATCGTAAGTTGAATTTTGAGATTATGCATGCGTATCAAAATGCTGTATATACTCTACATGATCGTGACAAAAGAAACCATATAAACATTCTTGTTTTACAGCTTAGCAATCATCTGGTTACCCTTCTTGATCCAGGCAACAGCATCGTTGACAAACTCGTCAACGACAGCTTTGGCGGACTTCTGCTCGTTGACAACTGCGGCACACTTGCCCATCAGGTAAGGGCGGAACTGCTCGAGAGGGTCATCACCCTCATCGTCGTCCTCCTCTGCCTCAGAGGCAGCATTACTGCTGTAGGACTCGACACCGCTATGCTCTTTAGCTTCGCCACCCATGAATCGCTCAAGATCAACCTCATAAGGGATGGTGCCCTTGGCGGTCAGCTCCTTCATCTCCTGGATTCTGTTGGTCTCCCAGTCGTTGATGTATGGGTTGTTGCGAACACGCATGGGGCGACCAGTGAAGATAATGGTACGGATGTTATCGTCGTGACCAGCAGTGCGGACGGCATCCTTGTGAGCCTTGGGAGCACCAGCCTCATCAGTGAGAATGAAGCGGGTTCCAACCCAGACACCGCTGGCACCCATCATAAGAGCAGAGGCGAGGAGCTGGCCGTTGTGAATACCACCAGCGGCGACGACCTGCACGGGGCCTCCGGAGACGGGGGACTTGTGGCCCTTGCAAGCCTCGACGACTGCGGGAATCAGAACGGTGGTGGGGATATCACCGGTGTGACCACCACCCTCTCCACCCTGGGCGCAGATGATGTCGACGCCGAGGTCAAGGCACTTCTTAACGTGCTTGACGTGGCCGATCATGTTCATGTACAAGATACCGGCCTTCTGCAGCTTCTCGACGACATGCTTGGGGGGGACACCGACGGCAGAGACGAACAGCTTGGCGCCTGACTCGATGACGATGTCGACGAGCTCGTCGAGCTTGCCCTTGGTGTAATCGTAGCTGTGGGTTGGGAAAAAAAAAGGGTGCATTGTTAGCCTCTCTGTTTCTCCCGACGTTGTCATATGGCCGGATGGTCGGCGCATTTAAGCATGTGATTGTGCACCACAGGAGGACCCAGCCTAAGCGTGGGGTTGGTCAAGACTCGGGACTACTTACTTGGTCTTGCGGGCATTGCCACCGACCTGGGGAAGAAGCAAATCGACGCCAAAGGGGGCATTCTTGTCGGTCAGGTACTCCTTGAGTTCAGAGATCTGCTCGCGAAGCATGTCGGGGGTGTAGCCGACACCGCCAATGACGCCCATTCCACCAGCGTTGGTAACTGCAGCAGCCAGCTTAGGACCGGCAGCGACATTCATACCAGCGAGCAGGATGGGGTGCTGGATCTTGAAAAGATCCGTGATGGGGGTTCGAATCTGCTCTGTACGCCGCACACGCCATGGTCAGTTCTCAAATCGTGACAGGGAAGAAGGCGAGCAATGCGTCGCGACGTTGGTGGCGAGACTGTGTTGCAGGGGGAGCAAAACTTACGAGGAGAGGCCATCTTGTCGGATGTTGTGTCTGGAGATGCTGGGAAAGAGAATGTTCAACGACAAAAAAGGGGTATTAACGGTTATGCAAGAAGTAGGAAAGAAGCCACGAGCACGAGAAAGATGGAGAGTTGTAGATAGAAATAGTCCGTCCGCTCACATGAGAACTCGAGCCATGCGACAATGGGCAAAGTGGTTCAGGAAGCGCTTTGGGTGGAAAGGACAGCCAAACTAGCCAATGATTCGCCACGCGCAGCTGAGTTGTGCCGAGGCTCGTGAAGGTCCGTCTGGCGCTAGTATCGTCTTGGGTCTAGCGCAGTATGCTTCGAGGGGAGACTCTGGGGAAAGAAGCCGAGGAAGCAGAGAGGCGATGCGGGTGATGAGTCGGGCGTCGCGGGGCAAGCAGACTGTCCGTCGGAATGGACGCCAGAGCGCGGAGAGAGTGGCTTGTTTGGGGTAGGAAGTCTCTGTTGATTCTTGATTACCTACCTGTGACCGAGCCGCTTGGGCAATTGTATGCACGAACATGTCCTGGCTCCTACATGTACCGTGCAAACTGCGCGGGCAAGTGGCGAGAGGAGACGCAGCCCTGAGCCGACAATGTTGACTACGTGCCACTGGTGGTTTACTCGTATCGATGCTTTCCTGCATTTGCGACTTATGATGAGCCCCCCAGTCATGCATGCTGCCATCTGCCATCTGCCATGAACGCATTTCCGTGGTCTCAGCACCAGCACTGGGGTCGGTCGACTTGAGTCTCTGCCGGGCCGGATCCCCTCATATCTGTGCCGGAATGCATGCCATAGCCGGTCGTCAGTCGGAGCACTCATGTGCCATGGCAGGGGCTCCGACCGGCCGTCAACCCGTGGCGGCACGACGTGACATTCGGAGTTGGGCCACGTTGAAGATCGGACGCCAGTGCGTGCCCAAGCAAAAGTCATCCACATGCGGACGCGGACGGAAGCCGGCGATTCCTTTCTGCCGCGACGCCGCGCCAAGTTTCCAAAAACTCGAAACAACCAGAACCCCAAGGAGTCAGAGACAGACAGACCTACGGAGCATATCACAGACAAACTCCAACATCATTGGCGAACCGCCTTTTGTCTGCTCCCCTTCTGAATACCGGTGACGTTGGCACAAATGGCTTCAACCCTTTCGCCCGCAGCTGTTTTGCGTACCCTGCAGGCAAACCGGGGGCTCCGGCAGGTGCAAACTGCTCGTCGGTTCTTCTCAACGCCGCCACGAGGAGTCCTTTCCGTCTCGGAGCCTTCACTTCGGACGCTGCAGCATGCATCAACTGCTTCGCAGCAAAGCCTCACGCCACTGGGAATCCAAAAATCGTCCAGACGACACTCTTCTGCGTGTGCCTGTCATGGCGGTAGCCGCAAGAAGAAGGCGTACATTGCCCTCGGAAGCAATCTGGGCGACCGAGTGGCCGAGATAGAAAAGGCATGTAGCGAAATGGATCGTCGAGGCATTCGCGTAACGCGCACGAGTAGTCTATGGGAGACAGAGCCCATGTATGTTTTGGACCAGGACGCATTCCTAAACGGAGCTTGTGAAGTAAGTTTGCACGAGTTCCCAGCGGCGTTGAAGGCGAGACGCTGGAAATACACCAAAAAGTACCAGCCAACTTGGCTTTTCTTCTTCATTTTTTACTGATTGCAACTTCAGGTGGAGACAGATCTTGAACCACTCGCCTTGTTGGACCAGCTTCAATCAATAGAAAATGAAATGGGTCGTCGGAAGCTCATTGATAAGGGCCCTCGCAATATTGACTTGGACATACTGCTCTACGGCGATGAAACCGTAAGCCATGAACGACTCAATGTGCCTCATACCGGTATCCCAGAACGCGAGTTTGTTTTGAGGCCATTGTCAGAGTAAGCATGCGCTCTTACAATCACGATGCCTGCAGTCACCTGGCGGAATCTAACATACATCACTCAAAGATTGGCGCCCTCAAAACCTCTTGACGCGTCGAAACCATGGAAACTGGTCCAGGACTATCTCAACGAACTTCCGACGGGGAAACCCCTCTCATCAGTAACTCCGCTTCGTGGTGCTTGTCAAAGTCTCATGCCTCTTGTTCACAATAGAAAGACTCAAGTCATGGCCATCTTGAACCTGACTCCAGACTCGTTCTCGGACGGGGGCAAGAACGACTTGAGCAATCTTCGTGACACAGTATTGCGTCATATCCAAGGTGGCGCTACAATTATTGATGTAGGGGGCCAGTCAACGGCTCCCGGCCGCCCTGAAGTCTCCGCGGAGGAAGAAGCGTCCCGTGTCATTCCAGCAATCCAACTTATACGATCTATTCCGGAAGCAAGCAATATTGCCATTAGCGTGGACACATATCGGGCTTCTGTAGCTGAAAGAGCCGTAGCTGGCGGCGCCGATATCATCAACGATGTTTCAGCTGGGTTGCTTGACCCGGATATGTTGTCGACAGTGGCGCGTCTTGGAAAAACAATCTGTCTAATGCATATGCGCGGCACCCCCCAAAATATGATGCAACTTACCAATTATGACGACGGATTAGTCCCCACGGTCGCGTCGGAGCTTCTCCAGCGCATCTCGGCAGCTGAAGAGGCCGGCATTCGGCGATGGCGCATCATTCTAGATCCTGGCATTGGGTTTGCAAAGACGGCTAATCAGAACCTCGAGCTGCTGAGACGCTTGGATGAACTAAGGGCCTGGCCCGGTCTTGGGGGTCTGCCATGGCTCGTTGGCTCGAGCCGCAAGAGCTTTGTCGGCAAGGTAACCAAGGCAGAGGAGCTGTCGGACAGAATCTGGGGCACGGCAGCCACGATGGCAGCGGCAGTGCAAGGGGGAGCAGATATAGTTCGTGTGCATGACGTCTCAGAAATGGTCAAGGTGACGGCCATGGCAGATGCAATCTGGAGACCCTCGTGAGCGCGGGATGCACACGGCGCACGGCGCACGCTACATCGTGGAGAGTCTGTTTGCCTCCTTCAGCCGCTGAACCCAGGAATTCGGAGAAAAAAAAAACAGGATGGAACGCAGGGCAGGGGGGGCCAGCATCACAAGTCTCTTGAAGTACCGCGACTTTGGACGTATGCCAAGAAAATGAAATCCGATGAGCTCCTTGCCACATAATCTAGGATACGGCCGAGAAGCATCCCCGAACGCAGGAAGACCCGAACGCAGGCGCCTCCATTCTTGCTCCCCCTCCGCTGTGCATTGTACATGTATCCTTTCATGGCCCCTTAGCTGACCCCCAACTAGGGTGGACGGGATGCATTCTCCTCACCGGTGGAACAAGATATCAACAACATCTGAACCCTGCCCATGTTTTGCTAACACATTTGCCAGTCACCATCCAGTTTGGGCAACAGCGTAGCACCGTGGAGCAAAGATTAAAGAGACGTGATGGCATGGCATGATGGCGACCCCAGCCTGGATGATTGCTTTGGCATCCGGCTGCGTCCAAGATGCACAGGCGATCACCGGTGTAAGTGTGCATATGTAAGCCTCTCCCGTTCATTTTATTTTGACAGGTCGCGTCCAGCCAACCACGACGCAATTTCTGCTTCAACAGCCGAGATCCACTTTATCCGTTGGGCTTGGACCAATGAGTCGCTGCGGGAAGACACAGCCTCATGTAATGTACATACATAATATCTGTACGGAGTATCAATACTACCGAGCATAGCGAAAAGGCGAAAAATTTTCCTGCTTTGCATAACCAAGGGTTGCCCAGCATTTGGGCTCCTGGGCCCTTTCAGCAACGTCATCAACGTCAGCTGAAACATCACAGCACTGACAAGTGTCAAGGCAGCGAAGGAGGTCAACTGACTGCATCATGTCGACACGTGTGTGAGAGAGTCAGTCAACAAGCGTCGACAGGCATCAAAAAGCATGCGGTTATGGGTATGCTACGTGGTGATTGCGAATTTGGCGGGCCTCCAACTTTTTGGCAACATGATGCCGGGGCCTGGAAAGAAGCGCCTGCTCTGGTCATCAAGTGCCAATCAAAGCCAGAGTAGTAGTCCGAGGTTTGAACCAACGGGGCGCCCAGGGGACGACTGAGGAAGCGCAGAAGGTGAAGCCTCTGACACACCTTGCGTTACTTTTTCTTCATCGGCTCGGTAGCGGCGTCCACGGGTGTCATGCTGTGAGACTTGAGATGAGGCACTGTAGGTATCGAGCAGATCCGGTAGGGCTGAGACCTTCAACTTGTGCTTTCTGGACGAGACGGCAGGACGGGCGGGTAGGAACAACAACAGCAGCAGCAGCAGCAGCAACCGCAACAGAACAGTTCCCCTTGAAAGGGAAAAGATGACGATCGCCCGTGCGAGGTGATCATCTATTCTAGACAACGAGATGCGTACTCCGTACGTGGGACGAGATCGCGCTTGCGTGAGAGAGAGGCACTTCCGTAACGGGGGCCATTGAGCGACCCTTGCACGAGTCTGACGGCCGAGAGAGTGGGCAAGAGGACGGACGAATATCCCAGTCACACAGGAATCTAGTATCTGGGTTGATGTTGCGCACAATCCTCTGCGTGCTTTGACACTTTGACGGGCCACACACACACACACACACGCACCAAGATACTCCGTACATGAACCAAATGGAAACCAGCAGAAAACCCCAAAAAGCCTCGTCGGAAGCGTTCTTGGTTCTCAATGGCTGGACCGTGGCAGCTGCGATTGTCCGGTTTGAAAGGGAACCCCTGCAAAGGCCCAAAAACGACATGTCAAGGGATGGCCACCCACCCTTCCCGCTTTTTTTCTTAGCCAGGAAGCCTCGTCTCGCCTCGCCTCTGTCCGCGTCTCGTGGACCTGACATCTCCGAGGCAGAAGAGCCTTCGCGCCATTCATGGCTCGGTGCGGAGTGGTACTAGCAAGCCGCCAGCCTCAAACCTTGTTCGAGATCTACAGCCATCCACGGACGGAGCATGTGGGTGGCTTCTTCATGGACGGCTTCTCCGCGTTAGCGGCGGACGGCCCTTGGTCTTAACTCGGATAGTCATATTCCGGATACATGGCATGTCCGCCACAGAGGGACGATGGCGTTGCCGCTGCCTGATCCACTGCCTGCCGCTTCTCGGTCGTTGACCGGGAAATGTGTCGGCGCTATCGTGTGTCAGCCACTTCATCTGGTAATGTACGGAGCACTAGTATTTGTACGGTACATACTCCGTACTCCGTACAATGTATGTATGCAGGAGACTCTGTCAGACGAACAAGCCATTACGGAGCAGTCCAGGTGTGGCTCATCCTAGCCTTTCGGTCAACAAGTCCCTCGAGACATTCCGACTTCCAATTACAGAAAATTGGTAATGAGTCTCTTTCAAAAGCACATCTTGTCTTACAGCTCTGTACGACTCCCTACTCCGCGCTCCGTACTCCGTACTCCCCTACGCCGTGCTCCCATACACTGGCATGGGATGAACTGGCATTGGCGCCTGTCAGTTACATTAGGGGAAACGCATGCTGTATTTGGAGCGAGCTGCATCGCTGCTCGAATCTTGGTTTGCACCGGAGACCTTGCTTCCCTGCCCACTGGCGCATCCTTCTTCCCACACTCCAGGCTGTTGGAATCATGTTGACACTGGCCATTTTGCATGCCTGCATCTTGATCCGAGAAGGGGGCCCATCCCGTCTGGGGCATACGGAGTCGTGCTCCCTCCATGCTACCCAGGTATTTCCATGGCTGTGCGACCATGAACTACAATGCAGCAGTGCCTACTCCGTACTCCGTATGTAATGTACATACATACTAGCATGCTAGATTGCTGTCACCCGCCCGTGGTTGTGGCACAACCAACGTGCAACCGCACACTCGGCGAACTGAAATAAGGTTTATCACATCAAACCAACACCCTCTCTCATACGAGGATCCAGCACCTGTTGGGCCAAGGTCTCGGCTCCGCAATAGGCCGCCGCCCTTTGACAGGGCCGTGCTGTTGGCTGCTGCCACGAGAAGGCTCTCTCTTTTCTTGGTGGTGGTGGTGGTGGTTGTGATTTTAGCCTTGTCATCTACTCCGTACGCGCGCCACTGACGGCTATACACACCTTCTATCTTGCACTCACTATTCGCACTCGGCTGCTTGCGCGCATGATTGGACATTCTGGTCAGTTAGTCACGGTGGTCTGAGCCCACTATGGATGTCAAGGTGTTGGTTTTTCTTGCTGGCGTCTTCATCTCCTCCTGTTCTTGTGCCGTTGGCCCAGCCTGGAATGGCCAAAGCGTCTATTTCCGCCTCCATGAATGGGCTACCAGGTGACTGTGACCGAAAAGAATGGAGGCTGGCAAAGGAGACCAGGTCCTGTCAGGATGCGTCATGGGGGCCAAGCAGGCCTGGAACTCTGGCCCTCCTCCCTTCTTCTCCTCCTCCTCCTCCTCCTTCTCCCTCTCCTGCTCCTGCTCCTGCTCCTCAGCCGCCGCCGCCAGGCCCCCCCTTTTCAAACCTTTCCAACAGCTCTGGACGAATGAAGACGGCCGTCAAAGGAGACAAAGGCGGTTACAAATTGCTTATCAATAACAACCAAGGAAACTACGGGAAACAACTACATAAATACCTCGTCAGGAAGAAGATGGCTAATTCCGTTCATATCCTCGTCGCCGCCGCGCTGCACCGGCCCCGCCAGGTCTGCAGCCACACCCTCCCCCTGCCTGCTCCCAAGTTGCCCTGGCCTTTTTTTAATACATTCTTTTTTTGTCGTTGCTTCATGACAGCATCCTGGTGTGGTTCCCTTGGTGCCACGCGCCAACCAAGGAGAATGAATGGGCAAAATAAATAGACTAGAGCAAAAAAAAAAAAAAAACAAGGAAAGGAAAAAATAAAATAAAATAGTCTTTGATGTCGTTCACGCCGGAAGCCATGCCCGCCCGTGCCTATTAATGGTTACTCCAAGATTTTCCATTTTGGAGACATTGTCTCGGGAAGTATGCAAAAGGGGGACATTGTTTGAGATCGATGATGTAGAAGGAAAAAGAAGCCAACCAAGACCCCCCAAAAAAGACACACGCAACTGGGAAAGAGAAGTAATCAAGTCGAATAAAATATCAAAACGACAAAAAAGGCAGGGCAAGGGAGCGACCAAGGCGGGTATTCAAAGTACAGAAAAATTAAAACAGGAAAACCAAGAAGATGAGAGAACCTATTCGCAACACTTGCCCTGCCATGATCCAAAGAAGTTGTTTCGTTATTTGCTCCTTGCCATCCATGATCCATGATCCATCCTGCCATCCGTCATCCATCCATCCCCTTGCTGATCCGCATCAGGGATGCAGTCCAGCACAAGCCAGGTCAAATCCCCCACACCGCCATCAATTTCATACAAAATTGCACACTTTCGTGTCCCTCTCACCAGATCCACGACCCCATTCAACCTTTTTGCGGGAAAGCCAATGCAAACAATACCCGTCCTTCCCCACTTGTGCTGCGAGTGATGTAGTTTCCCGGCCGTCGTGTTCCCATCCATCCCTCGCAAGGCCCTGGCAGGCCCAGAATACACCGTGTACCGCGTCGTCTTTGGGTGCACTCCGTCTTGCAGGTAGTTGAACTACTCTGTGCCAAATCAAACGAAAAAACACTTGTGCCAATTAGCCCGCGCCTGAAGCTTTGCTCATCCGAGTTTTATTAGTGTGCCCCGAGAAAGAATCAATCAAAAAAAACGACCAAGAGTAGGAAAAAAGTATATGGAAAAAAAAAACCCCGCGAAAAATCCGAGCGAAAAAAAAAGGGGCGTGGTCCCCTTCTAAGAGTCTGTCTTTGCCCACCCCTTGTCGTCTTAGCTAATAAATGCCCTTTCTCTCTTTCTCTCTCTCTCTTTCTCCCTCTTTGAACCTCTAAAGTGTGAGATGTCGTTGGTTGGTGTGGCTT
Organism: Metarhizium robertsii ARSEF 23; assembly: GCF_000187425.2. Lineage (NCBI taxonomy): Eukaryota > Fungi > Ascomycota > Sordariomycetes > Hypocreales > Clavicipitaceae > Metarhizium > Metarhizium robertsii. Next base: position 1,306,417 of record NW_011942204.1, read on the forward strand.
TCAAACACCACATGCATGACAGGCCAAGATTGTGGGCGTGGCAACAAGATGAAACCAAAAAAGGCACTTGCTTTTACTCGTATTGGCTAGCGCCGTTTCCGTTATAGTGATACTAGCCTACTATAGTAGCACCAGTAGGACGTACTCCGTACTATTCGCATTTCCGCCTTGGGTGGCTTTTTCAAAGAGCGCCAAGTCCGGTTGGCGGCACAATTGATGGGTAGAAGCCACCCGGACTGGGCCGGCCATCAAAACGTTCTCGATGATGATCGTCCGTCCGTGCCCCCCCGCTGAAAGGGCTGGGCAGCATGTTGAAGTCAAACTCGGGCTTGACTTTGCGTTCGTTGGTGGCGTGGTTCGGAAGGCTCGAGTGCAACGTGTCTGTGCCATTTCTGTGACCAAACAAGTCCACCCTGTCGCCATGACTTTCATATGACGAGGACGACCCTGCTCCGCTAGCATAGTACTGATATGTCTTGTTGGAGGGTTTGTCGTCGCCCGAGGAGAAGATGCTCTCCGGAGACATTTCTTGGTGCCTGACGTTGTTGTAATTGGTGCCACGACCGTCGTACCCTGAGTTGTAGCCTCCGAGCCCAGGTCCCGTCATGCCAGAACCGTTGCCAAAATCTCCCATTGGGCCCATGGATCGGTATCCTCCGCTGCCAGCGGCACCGCCTGTGCCATTTCCTTGGCTGCTGCGTCGCTCGTTTTGATAGTGGCCTGGGGAGCGGCCGCGAACAATCATTTTTGCTGATTTCCGAAATGCAACCTTGACAAACTGGTCGCTGGCTTGAGTTCCGACGTCTGCCCATAACTCAACCACGAGGTGATAGTACTGTTGCGCCGCCCGTCTCTTGCCATTGTTCTGGGTTGCCTGCTTGAACTGGATACGCTCAAAGGTATGTTCGGTTGGTACCTGTTGGCCAACGTTGGTCTGACCGCCGAATCCGTCGGCATACAGACTCCGGGAGCTGGAAAGGCCTGAGCCATCCCCGTATATGCTAAGCGAAGGATTATGTGGCGTTGCGCTGGTCTTTGGCGCAATGAGAGTCTTGGACGGTTTGGATATTGGGCCTTTGTCTCTCTTTGGTGTGTGCTGGACAAGTTCAATGGCGTGCTGTTCATTGTCTGCCACTACGGCCGATATGCACATGGCAAACCCGTAGACTTGGAACGTTTGCGTCGTGCTCGTCCCGGTCATTGGTGTAGGTGTGAATTGTATCCCAGAGCCGGGATAACTAGGACTGAGACTGAAGGAGCAAATGCACGCCAGATAGTTCCGCCTATAACACGTCCATTCCCGATCCGAGGACAGAAACGGCCCTTTGTCGATGACGCCCGAGATGTCTGGTTTGATGTTTGTCATATTCGGGTCCAAATACTGCAGAGTACCCATCATCTCCATGGGTAGGAGAGGAGGGACGTCATTTTGGCCGGGCCTGTGATTAAACTGATGCGACGAATCCATTCTTGTGACGGGAGGCGTGTAACCTGCCAATGGGTTCTGTGACCCAGTCAACTGTTGTCTTCTAGATCCGTGGAAGGAAGGGGACCGGCTAAATTGATCTGACACTCGTCTGTATGGTGCGACTGAGTTGGGAAACTGGTCCCGGGAGTTATTGATGTGAGAGCCCAGATGCGGCAGGGTCGTAGTACGGTGGTTGTGAAGTTGGACATGTGCCATGCCCGTCGACGGAGTAGAGCTATAGGAATAGTTAGAGAAGTTGACAAGAAACAATCAAGTAAGTTTTTTTTCTCTCTTCTTTCTTCTTTCCCCTTGTCTTTAGGCTTAGTTTGTTTTGGCTTTTGACTTTTTGGCTTTTTGGGTCTTGAGCCTTGTTCATGTTGGATGGATGGATGGATGGATGGACGGATGGATGTTGGTTGGTGCCATGGTCCGGGCTACCTACTTTGTATTCAGACGCAGCCTGCCATCTGGAAAGATCGACCCACTGGCGGGATAGAAGCTGCTTGAGTCGTGCGTATAGCTTGAGGTCGTACCCAAGCTGTTATTTGGGTGGAAGAGGCCCAGAAGAGGTGACGCTTCGTGAGCATCTATCGCGAGCGACGACGGGCCGCTGTCTTGGTTGTATCTATCCATTGGTTAGCCTGGGGCGGGCGGTTCGACGATGCAGTAAGTTTGAGAAGTGCTCGAAATTGAGATTACGGCATGGGAGTTGACTACCACAAAAGATGCTGTCCTGCCTTTCCCATGCAAAACAATGTGTTCGAGTACCACCAAACTTCTTGGTAATACTGCCAACGCCTAGGTTGCACGAGACAAGCCGATGGGGAAGAAACAGGCAGGCAAGGTGATAGGTACTCGGGCGGCTCAAAACGCCTTGACCTATGTTGAACAACGACAAGAGGTTTATAAAGACCAACTCAAAGGACAGGAGGACCCACGACAAAAGTTTACACAAAGAGGACTCTTTTCCCTCTTCTTCTCTTCTTCTTCTTCTCCTCTCTCTCTTCTTTTCTTCTTCCTTTTTTTCTCTTTCTTTTTCTTCGTGCTTGTGTGTGTATGTGTATGTGTATGTTTTATGATCAATATGTTATAATTGAGTTTAGTGAATTAAAAAAAAAATGGCAAGAAAAAGCTTCTCGTCCAAGTATCTTAATATCTGTTGACAATGCGAGCGCAAGCTCCCAGGGCATCGACAGACTTCGGGGAAGATTGGTGCTCGCAATGCGACCTAGCCAGGCCAGCCTATGAGACCAGAGCTAAAAGGGGACTTGAACAAATAAGAAAACAAGACCGTAATGAAGGAAACGGTGACACTCCCAGTGCTGCACTAGCTGCAACGAGAACAAGTTACCAATGAAAATGTGTACGCACCTCAACTCTCCCGTCGGGGGTTGTATATCGAGGTAGTCAAGTTCCGCACATGGCGGCGGCGAGGAGTTGTAATCGTTCTGTAAGCAAGCAAGACGTCAGTTCACGTTTCCGCTTCGCATGGTTGTCCACACCAAGATCTGTACAAGAAGACAGCACTGGCCAGCCACAACAGGACTTGTTTTGGGGGAGTGATCCAGGCGCCGTCACCGAGAGACCCGTGATATAGCTATCTGCCTTTCCGATTTGTTAGCCAGAAGGACCCCAGTATTCAAGGCAAGACATCAATGGCAGGCTGAGGGTGGCCGGGGGCCTCCAGTTCGGGATGCCTCTGCATGTTAGGTGGACGCGCATCAGGCAGGGTAATGCAGCTGGGTCCAGACACCGAGTACAGTACTTGTGAATACTCCCGTGCTCCCACAGCTTCAGGCACAGTAGCCAGGCGTGCAGGACTTTGCAAGGATTATGCAGAGTTGTCGGAACAAGGACGCCACGCATCGCCCGGGGTGTGCTCTTCGACGTTACACGAACCCACCCGGGGTATGGAAGTGGATGTTGTTGTGGATGTGCTCGACGTGATTGCCTGCCGCCTTGTTCTGAATGACGGAAATTTTGCATCAACACGTTCAAATCGTTCTCTGTCCATGTATCTCTCCGCATCTTGAATACTTGGCTCCGGAATATCAAAGACGGGGGCCGTGATTTGACCGAGAGGGAGGACGACTCTGTGCCCGGCCACCAGCCCAGACCACCACCACTTACCATCTGCAGGGGTCAACGGTGGGAGAGAGCATTGAACATATTGAACATACCTTCAAGGAGTGGATACACTCCATTGCGGACCAATTTCTGCAGTTGGGGCAGTTGGAGTTGGTGCACTCGGGAATGCCGCCAGGGAGTGCGAAATTTCTGGCTGCCTTTGGCCTCAGTCATAGCGTGCCCCTGGTGACAAGCCTCCATTTCTCTCCATTTCTCCATTTTTCGAAGAGACCGAAAAAAAGTCTCCGGCAAGTACCTGACGAGATCGGAGATAACTCTTTCCTTACCTTGGAGCTTTGTGGATGCATTAGAAAGCTTATATGTGGCCGGGCCGGTTTCGATCAAGTTCAGAGGAATACCGAGTAGAATCTCCGATACTATCATATACCAAACGACCTAGAGAATAGAAAACAGGCGTCAGCCAAACTTGTCCGTGCTGTAATATCAATTCGCTGCCTCAACACAGCATCCACATACAATTCGGAGCCTCGTACTACTATGATAGCCAGGCCCCTAATAAAACAGGTTTAATGAATCGACGCGAGATGTTTAAATTTGCATCAAGAGATTGGCCGTGAGCCCCGGAAACTATCCCTAGTCACCACATTAACACGGCAAGACGACGAGGCACTATGTGAGAGTATCGACTCTATCGATCGACTTACTAAAACTTTAACTGAAAACCAGGAATGGCAAGCAGCACGGGGTTTTTTGTTCTTCTTCCACCAGGAAGTCCGCTTGAAATGTTGTAAAGTGGTGTATTTTACAACGTATCACAACCAAGAACCCTGCTATCGTACAAATTGTCAGTATTGCGTTGTAAGATGTGCCAAGGCCTTAAAAACAAGGGCTATTATTGTCATTCGGGTGATGCCATCTTCTTCGCCAAGGAGCCAAAAATGAAAAATAAAAAATAAGAAGAAGAGGAGGAAAACAGAGAGACAAAGGACAAAAATACTCGCAGCAACTCGGAAGGACATGCTTCGATTTTCTAATAACCTGACCCACCTGCTCGAGAGAAAATGCTGTTGCATCTAATTCAGACTGTGGATGTTATGAGGAGGCAAAGAGACTCAGTCGCAAATCCAATTCGAATACTACGAGAGATCACTCAGTATCTCAATTCGCTAAACAAGACTCTCTTGTCAGCTGGTACCAAGCTGCGAATGACAGGGCAAAAGCAGGCACCGCGTAACAATGGCCCCTGTGTGTGTCCGGCCTTGGGCGAAGAACGGTTTCTGAGCCGCCGACTTCGCACCGTTGTGGCTGGTGTGTATCGCGTGGGAAGATGGGTTCGTACTCGTAATTTCAACTGACAAGAGATGGTAGATGTAGCACGACATCCAGAGAAAGGATGGATAATAAAAACAGGCTATCACCTCCCAGCACGCAGGCAGGTGAGTAATGGATGTTCAATAAGATGACGTCTGCAGAGAGATGTTTCAATGATGGCAAGCAGACATGAACAAGTTGAGAAAGCACGGCAAAGACGGAAAGACAAACAAACCAGACCCGTTGCGAGGTCTGGTCCCTTTTTGAGTAGAAGGCCGAAGGGTTGCTGAATCATACGAAAAGGATACGGGACATGGCCAAATAATAACCCTTGTTGGCGAATCCAACACACCTTTTTCTCCAAATTGAACAGGAAACCTGCGGAGCTAAGCAATAGTCAGGGGATTGGCTTTCCGCTTGCCACATTCAAGCGATGCGGATAGAGAGCCATGAAAAGCTGCAGGGGCGTGACCGATCTTGACGTGGCATTGGCGTGTCGGTCAACTCAATGTGAAATCCTTCAGAGCTGGTCAGTAATATTCATCATTCCCAGGCTGGCTCCCAATACTCAGAAGAGCGGACGAGGCCTCTCGAACCTCAAACCTCAAACAGGCGCCCCCGTGTGGCCGCCAAAGAGGCACGCCGGTAGATCAGTAGGACACTCCTCTCTTGCATCAGGCCCGGCCCCAATGCAGATGTCACAGCAACTGATCTTCTCCTACATTTCAAGGAGGCATCCATCATTGCCTGTCCACGGTTAGAACTCCTCTCGGCCGAGCTACAGAAGGTCATGCCTACCGACTGCTCGGTCCGGCTGCCTGTTTGCCATGGGCAGTATCCAATAGCATGGCGATGCTGCCACCCGACGGCCAAAAGCAGGATTCATTCTACGGTCCGTTATCTTGATAGGCCACAAGTTAGGCTTTGATGAAGAGGTGGCGGCGACACGGGTAGTTGCATGTCTGAGAGATGTCACCGCTTCTGTGACGAGCTCGTCAGAAACACTACGACTGTGTTCGAACATACCTCACGCCTGGGGCTATGAAACGTGGTATGTTGGTCTCACAATTTCATGCTGGGTTTATTTGGAAAAGAAAGTTGACTCTCTGCCTCGCAGGGCCTGCTTCCAAATCATTGTCGTAGCAGCAGAGCCAGATTCCCAGTTCCTGCCCGGGAAGGCGCGAATCCCCACGAACTCGATTAAATAAATACTTGCGGAAGGAGGCAAACACTGGACCACCTTTTGTATTGCCAAAAAAAAAAAGCACTTGACCTCAGATAACGAGAACAAACCCGAATTGCGATTAATGATAGAAGACAGACTCAGCACCTATTATTTTGACGCTTTGCACCGAGCATTCGTCCCAATCCCGGGTTTTCGGGCCTTCCGCATGGCCACGCGACATGTACCCAGGGGGGAGTGTAGGGAGTGGCCATCAACTTGAGCTCCTGGTGATACGATAAAAACAAGTCTCACGGCATGTCCATTCAAAGATGGCGGCATTATGTCCCAACATATTAGTGTTAGTCCATGGGAGCCCAAGCGGATTCATGCCCCCTTCCCAGGCTAATGGTGTTTACAAGCATGTAGGAGACTTTGTCCAACAGCTTTCAAATCGGCTCGACTCTTCTTTGGCAAGATGCCTTCTTTCAAGAATGGCCTGGAATGGCTCCCGATACTGATTGACTGACGACGGAGTAGTCAAAGCCGCCAATGACGCCCGCCTTGACCTCGATCCAGCTCTTCACCTAGCTACACCAATCGCCTGTATTGATAGCCGATTACTCTGCCCATCCTCTCCGCCGGTGAGTTCAAAAACTGCGCCAGGTACGGGAACAACCGTCTTGTATGGCGTGCCATCCTTCAGCTGCACCCCTCTCGTATCGGCTCAAGGAATATATCCGGGCAGCCCGACGCGCTTCCGGTGCCTGCCAGTGTAACTACTGGGCTTTTATAGTGACTAGTGTTGGTCCAGTATCCTGGTATCCTCTACATTTATGCGCCATCGAGATGAGTGAAATATCAGACGGGTGATGGTAGTTGCCTTGTGTCTTTTGACTGGGAATCCCCGCACAATCCGTACATGAAATGGAAGATAACACAAAAGGCTGAGTAGGCTACGGAGAAGCGGAAAAAGAAACAGTACTACATCAAGTGTTGGGACCGCGCCAACAGTCACATGAAACAAAATTTGGCTGTTTGTCCAAAATTATAGCCCAAGCGATCAATTTTCATCAACTGGCCCGGACCATGCCCCAGGTTCCATGCCCCAGGTTCCATGCCCCAGGCTAGAAAACTGGCTGGCTGGCCATTCACTATTGATATTCGACATCCCAGTACATCAGCCGGGCACTCGAAGATGGTTCCGCACTTTGTATGGTCACACTCACCAACGCCAGGTGACACTCGAGGGTGTGGTAATAGGGGCAAAAAGATCCTCAGAATCCCCCGTCTGCTTCAAGACCTGGAAGCAACCAATTTAGGATTGCAAATGTATAGAGATGAAAAAAAAACCATGCCAAAGCAGCTGAGACTTTGATATACCAACCGCATTACCAGTGGGGTGATCTCCTGACGGTTAGATACATGCTGTGGAGCAACGGAAAAGCGCTTTGCAGTCTATGATTGTCAGGGTCAACAGAAAAGATTGAAACTTTGATGGAGTAGCTCCAACTTATTGAGTAATGCTTTCAAGTGAATTGACGCGTCATGTCGCCGGAATCTGCTTTTTTCTCAATCCTGATCCGTATGTGAAGGAGGCCCTCCTAGAATTCACTGTCCTTATCTGCTAGGGGAAACCCGGTTCAGCAGGACTTGGCTAACCTTTTGCAGATACTCTTGCGTGCAAAATAGGCTACCGTTCCTTGAAAGCCTCTTGTGAGCCGTTCCGCGCAAATGAAATATCAGCCCCGACAAATAGGGGCCAACGTGGCCTGATCCCTACTTGTCTTCCGGTCCGCGTTTTTCGGCTGGATGAACCGTACAGGGGTAACACGAGGAAACAGGGATATATGCCTACAGCCAAGGCATATGCGTCTGTAACAGATTAACGAAACTATCGGATCGTAAGGCCTAAACTGCCGGCTCAGATTGGCTGGTGTTGAGGAAACGCAAACATCGTTCTATATGTCCTTTGCTTGGCCTAGGTTTCGAAAGAAAAGGCCTCGGGACACGTAGCAGGGGACTCAATACTGTAAAGGGGATGGAATGGTTTGTGATATTTTTCAAGACACTGTCAATGGCCTTCCGTCCGTCAGGTCACCTCCTGTCCACCCTCCAGAACAAAGGGCCAATTCCGCGAGACCGGTTGCGTCTTTTTGCGTCTTTTCTTTGCTGGTACTATTGAGAGATTGCATGAAGTAGGCTCATATAAAACCGATGGGAAGGCAGCTCCGATATGCCCAGACCAGAAACCTCGGCCGCAAGCTTGAAAATATCGCGACCCGATTGTCATGCATGAGAATCAGCAAGCATAGGTGTGACGGCCCAACTCTTATTTGTACAACACTCAGTTTCAGAGAATGCGCACGTACCAAGGACGCATTATTCCCCAAACGATCAGCTTCATTTTCGTTTGGGTTTCATAAATGGACACCCTGTTGGTTGATGCCAATGTTACTCCAATTGCTACTTTAGGATCCGCGGGCTTCCCGATCCGTTCGCTTCGTCTTTCTGAAAATGGACCTCAAAACGGACTAGGAGGATGATCAAAGACGGGAGAATGGAGCGGGGAGAATCATGTAATTCTCGATGGGAGTTGCTGCATCTCATACGCGACACTTGATCCCAGACAAGATTGTACTTAAGCGTCCGGAACTTGATCAAGCGGGAATTCTGCAATGTCGCCCGCCTTAGTAAACACTTTGTAAGAGGGCGTACCCTAGTATATGCGCCGTACTGTCACGAAATATTACAAACCTGGGTAGTCGGGCCTGCATGAATTACGAACATCAGCTCTTGTAGATGGTCTAGGCAGACAAGTTTGGGAGTATTCTCCGGTGGGCACTCTGCCTGGCGTGCTCACGCATTCTCTGTATGTAGAGTCGAACTGAAATTCAACAACTCGGAATGCCACCCCCTTTGCCTGGTGGTAACACGGGAGACGAAACCCGGCCACGACAGAAGATGCTGTTTTCTCAATTTATTCCAACAAATGCGATGAATGGCCTGACTTTAATAAAGGGCCGATGCCCTTCCTGGCTGCCTTTTTGGTCACATTGCCAAATATGTTGGCATTTGAGCAGGGGGTGATATCACGGCATGGGAGTTGGCCTCATTCGCCTTGTCGAGGTTTAGTCGGAAGTCGAATCCGGTTTCAACCCGTGGGATGAATGCGGCAGGATTCACATCCACGTATTATCTCGCATGGTGGAGGCGGTCTGGACAACTCCACACGGGCCGTTTTGAGGCCTTTGTCGAAGGATATTCGGGCCGGGTATGAAACGAAGAGGCGAGCACTAGTCAAGGGACATGAAGTTTGGCCGTGCTGGATGTTGGCAAACGACTGATTGAAGCTGGGAGGCCAGGATTAGAAAAAGGTGGAGCAGCTAGTAAAAATGGTGGCGAATCAACGCTGACCTTTGGCCGCCCGGCGGGGCTCCCATCTTTGCAGCCTGAAGCTTGAGGCGACCGTTGAGATCAAGGCAACGACGTCGATGACATTGAGTCACTGGCTTCGTTGACTACTGACCGTTTGCCAACCGAGTTTTTGAGCTTGGTACGCTTGCGCAACGGGAAGCTCTCGCTCGGGAATGCCTAAGAAACGAAATCGCATCAAGCCTTTCAAGCCATCCCTAGCGACGTCGACGACGAGTTCATCGTCGTCCTCTGGTTCTGGTGGTTGTGAGTCTCCTCCAGTATAGCCATAGCTCGAATGATGCTGATACTTACCGTCGGCCAGATAAAGCCTCCAAGAGCGTGAACGAACTTCTTGCAAATTTACGGCTCGCAGGTGCAGGACCGTCGTCTTCGCCATCTCTGCCGGCGACTTCGCCTAGCGTTCCACCTGCCATCAGGGAGATTCTTCAGATCCCCGAGACACCATCGCCTGCTCCACGGCGACCTGTTCGTCAAAGATTTGACAGCCATGGCCGCAGACTACCCGCCGGCCCAGCGCCACCTCGCAGCTGGCTGTTAGGAGGGCGCGAGGATGGCAATGTCTCAAACTCACTCTCCCGGTCGCTCCGCGTGAGCTATTCTGGCGTTGACAGATCCACACTGCCAGGGGCACCGCTACCGCAACCGGGGAGTTTGATTGATCTCACTCTCAGGCGCCTGGCTGCAGACTGGGACATTCATCGCGTTTTTAATCAGTATCATTTATACTTTGTGCCTAGTCACCTCAAGCCAGCTCTTATTCGATATGTTGGCGTTGCGTCAGATAGTGGCGTATCGATCTCTGACTTGAGGGTAATTCTACAGCCGCCTGAGAATGTTTTCAGCGACGAGGAGTTGGATGGTCAGTCTGGAGCAAACTCTGAAATTACCTGCTTGGACCTCTCAGCCTCGATTGGCAGGTCTTTGAAGCTGAAAGACGTAATCGATGTCCTCTTCAGCGTGGTCGAATCCGACGCTATTGATGAACCTCAAGATTCTTGGGAAACTGTCGATACCAACCCGAGCCCTCCGCGCCTTTTGCTTCCCAACTTGACGCATCTTTCGCTGGCCCTGGATCCCAGAGGCCCACGAGACGTCTCGTGGAAGCAACTTTTGTCATTGTCGTCGAAGCTGCCTTCAGTCACGCATTTGAGTCTGGCGTATTGGCCAGAGCCTTGCTTGACTCCGTCGGCAAAATTTTCTACTGTCTCGTCGCCTCAAGGCCGTAATATACCGTACGCCGGCACAAACTATTATTCTCATTCGCTAGATCATGACTGGAGCGAGGCACTTCTGGTGTTGAGAATGCTTAGCAAGAACTTTTACAAGTTGGAGTTTTTAGATCTCACTGGATGTGCCACGTGGTTCAAGGCGCTTCATTTGAAAGACGGTCATGATTACATCGATTGGTCTGGCTCTTGGGGCAAGCTGACGCTTTTGCGGCTTTACACGGGTTGGGCGCCCGGTATTGATGCAATGACATCAGATCAAGCAGCATACACGTCAGCCATTGACACGGCAAAGTGCATTGAGAGACATATTGTCGCTATGAGGGCTGGCAAGGGGCGTTTCATCACTGTGGAGAGGGATAAGACAGAAGCTGAGAAATGACACGCTTGGATAGCCCATAGAGATTATATGTTGAGCGTCGGAATTGACCCGCGTGCATGGCTGGATTCGCCGCAAGACTATAAAGTAGCATCAAGGTGGTTAGCACTCTGTAGCGCTTTTGAACTTGCTCGTCTCGTGAAGCGGTTCTCGTGGGATTTTCCCAATGCCCATAAGTTTTCTAATCCACGACAAATACTTTGACGTGGTTGATGACAGTTTATTGCCGATGAGCTATGGATACAATAGTATGGCCCTTGAACTGATTTTCAATCGTGCCACGCACCATCTTCTCCGTATCCCTATCGACGCTGAAACAGACCCGAGCTTCTATAATCAATCAGTCACAAAATAAAATAAAAGCCGTACCTGCTCGTGGCTTCCTCCGGAAGCACGACTCTACCAGCATGCCTCCTCAACACATCCCTCGCCCCAAAAGAAAAACTAAAAAAACTGCTTTATTCATTTCGCAGCATATCCTCCTTAAATCTTGTATCCAGCCCTTGTGCTTCGGCGTCGATAAACTGCCCAAGACGAACCCGGTGTAAAGTCTCGGCGGTGGAATCGGTTGTGTATACTTGGAAGGGGTCAATGTTCTCGCCAACAGTGCCGGGAAGAACAAAACCGGTCTTGGTTCGCGGCGATGATGCCCCTACAGAGGGTATCACTCGGCCTCGAGGATAGAGACTTGGGGTCCATGGTGAAGCCCCAGACGCGGAAGTGAGGAGATGGAGCAATGTAAGCAGCAAAGAGCATCTACCATTGCCAAAAGTCCAGTTCTAACTGCGTGGTGGTCCCGTAGAAAGGAGACTTGTCTGCCTGTTCTCGCGCACATAGCAACTCTTTTGCCGGCACCAACCTCCATCCCCGCCGTACAAAGAAGACAAATCTTGAGCCATGATGTGTCGCTCTCGCCGGCAGGATACTCCTCCTCTGTCTCCTCCGCAGACTGCTTTATTCGCGCTACTGCTCTCCCGGCGCCTCGCCCAGCGGAATCAGCTGGACTGGCGAAACCCCAACCAGTCCCACAGGCATGGATCCCCTCAGGTACAAGTTTAAAACATGGCAAAACTGACGACCAGCTATGCCGGCACTGCCGTTGTCAAATCGAGAACAACGACGAGCAGCGACGGGAATGGCTTCTGGGAGCTGTCTACCAGCTCGTTGTTTTTCAAGACGGCAGGATGAGACGACCAAAGGCACGGAGTAGAGGGTGAAATCGGGTGCCAATGGGCACCCATAAGTAAGATGGGGAGTAATTTCATGGTACCCTTTTCAGACCCTAGTCCCTCGTATGTAGTATATGATAGCTTATTAATATATCTTCTATGTCTCTAACAGGCACCCATTTCCACTTTATTTAAATCCCTGGGTTTTCCTTGGGTACCTGATTCTACCCACGGGTCCCTTTCACCTTGGCACGGAATATAGAGAGCCCGCTCGGCGTTGGTGGAAATAGAGGCCGCTGAGAAAGGGGACACCGGTGGCTAGTACAAACAAACATGAGGAGCTTGGCAGGAATTGCCCGTCCAAGCTCCAAACCAAGGAGGCCTATTACTAATTAGGAACCCAACCCCGGCAGCCCGTGGTCAGCGACGGCGCGACCCACGCATAAACGGCGCGGCCACACGAGCCGCTCGTCTCCTCGGGCGCCGCCTTCTCTGCGCCTCGGACCCGGCCGCCCGGCTTCTCTCCGCGGCCTGACGCCGGGGCCCGGCACCGACGCGGAGGACAAACCGCGACTTGTGCGCAGACCGAAGCCTCGAGCACCAGCAGAGCCACAGCGGCATGCTTGGGTGACGGGCCCGAGGTTGGGGCGTGAGGAGATGTCGTGACTCGTGAGACGGGCAAGGAATTAACTGCCGTGGGCGACGGTCTGTGACTGCAGCCAAAGGGCACGAGGCCGGCACGTGTTGCACCGAGCCCAAGTAATCAACTGGGTTGAAATTTTCTTCTGCGCCCATACTAGTACCTGCAAATCATATTTTTATTGTACGGAGCACGGAGTACTGTATTTTCTCGGCCAAGCAGCTTTTGCGGCTTGTGGAGATTCGACTTTCCCGATTCGGCTTCGGCGTGAGTCACGAGCCGGCTGGACTTGGTGCGCCCAATGGCCAGTGCCGGATTCTCAGGAGATGGCATCAGACTGTGCCACAACTATGCCGAGCAGACTCACGCCTTGAGATGAAGGGTCGGCATCGCCATCTGGAGCTTGGAAGCCGGGGTCCTGACGTCGCCTTTTCCGCTTTTTCAGCGTTTCATTCCAGGGATCGACGGGCATCTGCCATCGGGACGAATGGCCCGCCGTCTGGTGAATGAGATTTACCAGCGACTTGATTCTCCATATAAAGCCTCCATGGCATCTTGCCCTCGACGACTTACACTTGCATTCCGCAGCCACAGCCGCTTCATGAGCCCTCTGCTTCCCTTGCACATATTTCTTTGTACTTGCTTCATACACTCCGTGTGTCCTTGACGGCCGCGTTTCCTTTTTCTATTTTTTATTTTTATTTTTTCCTTGGACCACAATGACGTCCATGGCGGCGGAATCCGCCACCACCATCCTCTGCACTGCCAAGCAGACGCGATTCCATATCGACTCGCCCAACTACCGAGAGGTATGTTTTACAGCTCTCTTCAACTTGACGTTGCGACTGTTATTGTCCGTCTGCTAACCCCCCTTCACAGCTCGACGTTCAAGGTCTGCACATCCTCGTCACATCAGGCGAGCAGGCTTCGTCCACTGCAAAGGCCAAGTCTAAGCGCTCCGATGGTCTTGAGATTTTGTCCAATGCAAAGCTCCTCCTGAAAGAAGGACAGAGATATGCACTCGTCGGCCGTAACGGGACTGGAAAGTCCAGTACGCTTCCATCCCTTCCGCACTCTTTTCGCCGCCCAGTCGCCACTAACCATTCACCCTTTTTGCGCAGCCTTGCTCAGAGCCATTGCGGACAAGCTCATTCCCGGCATCCCTGAAGGCACCAGAATTGCCATCTTGCAGCAGACAAAGCTGACGGACGACGATGGTGATGAAAATTCCCGCCAAGCCCGGAAAGCGGAAGCCAGTGTGCTCCAGGAGGTCATTGACCGGGCGACGGCGAGGGATACCATCGAGCAGGAGATTAAAGGTTAGACCTCACGATTTTTCTTCTTCTTCTTAAAAGCCCCGTAAAGTGACCGTTTGCTTAAAAAAAAACCCCCCCCAGCTCTTTCCGACGGTGTTGATGCCTCGGATCCATTCGGGCCTGTACGAGCCTTGCGGTCCCTTAAGCATCATCGTTTGCAGAAGCGCCTCTTTCGCATGGACAAGGAGGCCAGGCTGAGAAGTGGTGCTCGAGGATTGCAGGCCAAAAAGGCCCTGGTGGCGTTTGAAAAGGTCGTTGCCGATTCAGATGTCATGTACGTTTCATGAGATTTCCGCATGTGAACAAAGTCGGTGCATCTAACTAACCTTGTGCTCAGGATCAACCAGTCAAGCGACGAAATCTCACCCGAAACACTGCAGGCAGAAACCCAGGAAGCCGCAGACATGCTTGCCGAGCTCCAGATCCAGGTCGAACCGTCACGCATCGCACAAATCGAGACCAGGGCCAGAACCATCCTGACGGGCCTCGGATTCACCGAGGAGCGCATGGGCAAGCCCATCTCCAGCATGTCTGGAGGCTGGCACATGCGAGCAGCTCTGGCAACGGCCCTGCTGCAAGACGCCGACATACTGATCCTCGACGAGCCGACCAACTTCCTCGACTTGCTCGGCATTGTGTGGCTGCAGCGGCACCTGCAGCATCTTGCGGAAGGGGACAGGCCGCCTACCGTCATCATGGTATCGCACGACCGTGACTTCATCTCCGTCTGCACCGACTTGATGATCCTCAAGGAGAAGCAGCTGACCTATTTCCACGGCGACCTGCCGACGTACGAAGCCTCCCAGGCGGAGCGCAAGCTGTGGCTCAAGAAGATGAAGGCGGCGCAGGCCAAGCAGCGAGCGCACATGGAAAAGACGATTGCGCAAAACATCAAGGCCGGCAAGGCCAACGACGACCAGAACAAGATCCGCCAGGCAAAGTCGCGCCAGAAGAAGCTCGACGACCGCATGGGCCTGCAGGTCAGCGCCAAGGGCCACCGCTTCAAGCTCAACCGCGACATGGTGGGATACTTCCACACGGCCCGCGAGGACATCGACGTGCCCCCCGAGGAACGTCCCGTCGTCATCGCCCTCCCGGAGCCTCCGGACCTGCGGTTCCCCGGCTCCCTCCTGTCCCTGGACAACGCCTCGTACCGCTACGGCCCGAGGCTGCCCCTGGTCGTCGACGGCGCCAGCCTCACCGTCGGCATGGGCGACCGCATCGGCATCCTCGGCCTCAACGGCTGCGGCAAGACCACCCTCGTCAAGATGCTCGTCGACGAAGCGCGTCCGACGGCCGGCAGCGTCACCGCCCACCCGCGCCTCAAGCTGGGCTACTACTCGCAGCATGCTGTCGAGGCCATCAAGGCCGTGGGCAGGGCGGATCCCGCCCTGACGGCTCTGGGGCTCCTCACCCGCGAGGTCGACGGCCAGATGGGCGAGGGTGAGATTCGCGGCCTGCTGGGCGAGTTGGGCCTCCCTGGCCGCATCGCCTCCGACACGCCCCTGTGTAAGCTGTCGGGAGGGCAGCTGGTGAGGTGCGAGCTTGCCCGGCTGTTCTGGAGGCGTCCGCACTGCTTGATCCTTGACGAGGTCACCACCCATTTGGACTATGAGACGGTGACGGCGCTGCGGGTCGCGCTGGATGGCTGGGACGGCGCCGTCGTGCTGGTGAGTCACGATAGATGGTTTGTGAGGGGGGTCGTGGAGGGCAATCTGGATGACGACGGGGATGATGGCGAGCAGAGCGACGAGGAGGGCGAGGCGGCGCCGCGGAGGAGGATTGTGTACAGGTTGAAGGGGGGCAGCATGACGCCGCTGGAGGGTGGTGTTGAGGAATTTGAGAAGTCGATGGAGAAGAGGGTGAATAACCTAACTGTGCAGTGAGGAGCTGGGCTGGGCAATTATTTTTTTATTTTATTTTTTTTGTAGATGCTGCATCGTTGTTGGGGGGAGAACAATGAGCAATAGTGACTTGGGATGCAAAATGCCTTGTATCGCGAATATTGCTGTTTTTTATATCACAATGACATCCTCGTATATTTTGGTTAATGACGGAAGCAAAATACACATCATTCGAATCTTGACGCTACTGCTCTCGCAAGCTGGCTAACAACGTGAAGCAAAAAGCCCTTCCATCCACAATCAATCAATCATACGCGAATCCCCTCTAGGCATCGCAACTCGTTCGTCTATATTCGTATGCCGTACCCCTGCCACCTACAACACAAACAGCATCAAGCGCGAGCCCCTTCATCAACCAAGACCCGAAGCAATTCTCTACTCGCCCTCGCCACGCTCATCCCCCCGCCCCTCGCAACCTGCACAATCGTCCCGTCGACGCAAAACACCCTCCATCTCTCGTCGTCCTCGCCACTGACGATCCTCACCTCCCCGACCTCTTCGTACCGCACCCTCTCGCCATCATCCCACTTCACGTCCACGTGCTTGCCCCCGTCGTACGCCTTCACCATCGCCTCCATGGCCCTGTCGCCACCGACCGCCCCAAAGTGCACCAGGTGCAGCTTTCCGTCCAGCGGCCTCGAGGCAGGCGAAATCGTGAAATTTCTCTCCAGATTCGACACCATCGACACCAATATGTACCCGTGGGTCTCGTGCGCATCTCTCTCAAACTCGCCCTCGGACGCGGCGGCCGAGGAGGGAGGCCGCACGTCCAGAGCGGCCTTGTACGGGTGGGACAGCTTCAGCAGCTCCTGCGCGACCATGCCGAACCGTTTTGCCCCGTGCACGCGGTACGCCGGCGTGTCGCTCTCGTAGACGATGCTCGCGTGGAAGCCGTGGCTCGCGACGATGGCGCCGTAGAGCGAAGAGACTTGCCGCCGGTGCGGGAGCTGCAGGGCGGCCTGGCTGCCGTCGGCGTGGGCGACCATGTGCGAGCCCGGCGTGAACTTGGCCTCGAACACGGGCAGATTCGCCGCCGCGCCGAGGAAGAGCGTGCGGAGGGCGAGGACGAGCGGCGTCGGCCCAGGCGTGGTTGCGCATGGCTTGTGCAGGGAGTGGAATAGGGCATTTCCTGTTCCGAGCGGGAGCAGCGCCATCAGCGGCAGCGGTGCGTCGGGGACGGGCTCGCGGCCGTTGAGGAGGTCGGCAACGCCTCCGTCACCGCTGAGCAGGATGATGGTTCTGGCGGCGGATGGTGGTCCGTCGATGGTCTTGGCGTATTGCCGGACGCTTTGGGCATCTTGCGTGACGACGAGGTTGTACTGCTCGACGACGGGATGCGATGACGCGGATCGGAGGAGCGGCTGCAGCGCGGCCTGCCAGAACGATTGCGCGCGGCCTGTGCCGGACTTTATGGAAACAATAACGTCGACTTTGTTGCTGGGCGTGGGTTGCAAGTGAGGCGGAATGCCGTTGATGAGATAGCCATGACGAAGCTCTGCTGGTATCGCGTCGGTCTGGAGGAGGTCGAGATGGAAGGGGTGTGACTGGGCATCAGCGTCCTCTCTCAGAACGTAAACAATGTAATTTGGCCGTTGGGCAGTGGAAAAGTCTATGGTGAAGACAATCTCGTGAGTTGACACTCTTTCCTCGGCGTCATCGAGGTTTCTCCACGAGAGAGTCGCATCGGTGACTTGGAGGCTGTGGACTGACTTGGGAGTCGGATGCCCCGCGTTGAGAGACATGATGGCGGGGTTGCAGTCGCAAGTGAGAAAAACGCCGCGAGGTTACATGGACAGATGGAAATGATGACAAGCACGCAGATGATGGTGTAGATGGATTGATATGTGGTACAAGATAGGCACCCAAGTCGGCGAATATTCCCTCCAACCTCCAACACCCTGGATGTTTGTGGTAAGCACCAGGCGCAAGCACGTCAACAGCCCCAGTGGGGAGAGGGGGGGGCGGTGATCCCCGACTTCAGAACTGGGCCTTTGGACAATCCGCTAACTATCACGATGCTCTGCTTGTTGACTTTGCCAAGGCCATGTTCGATCCCACTTCATATACAATACACGGTCATGGCATCGACAATTCAACCCTTGGCTCTTGTCATGGGGCCCCAATACTTGTGAGGGTTGACCTGGTACCTCATGTACCGAGTGCCTTTCTGACGACCAAGCTGTATCAAAGCGTCATCAAATACGAGCGTCTTTCGCAACTCGTCTTCAGTCAGCGGCTCTTTCTTTTCCCCGGCATTGCCCTCTGCTTCAGTCCTTTCTAGCACCTTCTCGTCATTTTGCTGCTGCTGCTGCTGCTGTTCGGTGCCTTCCATCTTGGTGTCGATGCTCTCCGGCCCTTGGCTATCGTCCGACTTCGCATTTTCGTGTCCAACAATTCCAGCGTCATAAAGAATCTTCCATCCAGGCATGGACTCCTTGAATTTGGACACTTTTACTGGTGACTTTTGCCTGATCCACTCTGTCAAAATCCACCAAATAGTTGACCATGGCGCGTCAGTCTTGATGCTGCCTGGGCGGCAGTGGCTTCTGCCCGCTTGATAGCCCAGATGCATGAGTGCGCCTCGAAACATGTCATCAGTCGGGGTGGAACACGATAAAATGCTCGAGACCTTTCCAGGGATAAAGAAGAATGGGGTGTGGTCAACGACCGCAGCTTCTGCGTCTTTAGGGTCGACATCCGTGGGCAGTTCAGGTCCCGGTATGTATTCCTCCAAGGCAGTCCGCAACATACCCTCCACACGAGACAAAGTTCCATATGTCTCCGGAGATGCCTTGGGTATTTCGTCGAGCATACGGTGAATAAAGTCCTGGTTATGGATCCTACCGCCATACATGGGTCCGCTGATATGCATCTTGAAGCCGCAATGCTGGCAAAGGCGATCAGTACTCGGGCCTTGAGCCATTGTGTGCTTGTAGAAGGATCCGCTTCCCTTTTTATTGGGGAATGGCCGGCTCTTGAGGATTGGTTGTGTCTCCCAAGAACCGCAGCCTTGGTCGCAACTATACACCAACATCGTTTTCGCTCCCAAAAACTTGACCGCCGACGGTGATTTCGTGACTCTGATAAAGACCTTTGTATAGAAATCAATCGATAGCGACAGCATGGGCTCAATTGCGATACCGTATCGCGCTGCAGAAGTTGCGACGGCGTTCAGGATAAGGCGCAAGGCTGCCTCGTGGGAGTGCATTCCTTTGACAGGGACACCGCCATACAAGGAAAAGGTTTTTTCGCAATAGCTGTGGCCGGCCCAGACGGCACTGTCTGTACAGGTGATGACAAGTAGGCCACCATCATCACGAACAGACTGGACAGCGGCGTCAAAAAACGGAGCAGCTGTTCCATACGGGTCGAGGTCGATGACATCGAACTTGTGTGATTTGCCAGGGTTGCCGCGTTTATCTCTTCTCGAAAGATCCGACGCAATAGACCGGTACATTAGGGCTAGGGCGTCATCATTAGTGACGGTAAATTTACCCGCTACACCATTGTGGTCGGCATTGACTGCTATTGATTCCGCAGCAGAGGCAGACAGGTCATTGGCGGTAACAGATGTAACAAAAGGAATTTCCAAGGCATATCTCAAAGCTCTCAAGCCCGATGCTGATAAGGCGTCAAGGATCTTGAATGAAGGCTTGTATGTGTGGCCATTTTCCGCCTTTTCTTTCTCTAGTTGCTGCTGCTCCGTGGCTTGTGTGGTTGCTTCTTCGTTGTCTTGTTCTATCTCATCTCGCTTTCGCTTCTTGCCTTGTTTTACATTTTTTGAGTTGAAAGCTTCAACTCGCTTTTCCAATAGCATCTCCCCATACACCTTGACTACCAGCGTCGACAAGTCGCGATTGTACTGCTGTATTGGATTGTAGAAGACTTGCTGTTCCTCAGTCGTGTCTTGGCCGGCTTTCGTTTCATGGGGAACCAGAATCGTAGCTTTTCCCTCTGTAATGGTCTTGAACTGCTTACCGTCCCGCTCAATGATCTGCACTGGGGGCGCTTCTTCCGCCATCATTCGTGAGGTCGACGATATTGTCCTGGAAAGCAACGGTGGAAGCAGGTGACACGATCGTGTGAGCGTTGTGCGATAGGCAGATGTAGGCGCCCCCAGTCTATGGCTGATATTGGCGCGAAAGATAAAACCGAGACGCCGCATGCAAGCAGGCTGTTTGAATTGGGCGACCAGCAGCAAATATTGGGCAGAATCACTGGTTGAAGCTATTCTCAGCCACTATGACCAAATTTTTGGAATTCTGCCGTTGTCAGAAACTGAGCGGTGAGAAGAAACTTTTGAGCTTCTCTGCCTGTCACCCCCACTAGCTGTTCGTTCCAGAATCCAGACGCACCCCCCCACCTGCAGCCAAGGACGCTAACATCCCATTTGATCCTGCAAAGTTGTTCACTTCATCAATGTCTTGCGAGTGTACTCCGTACAGGCTACTATATCGCGTTTTCATACCCATACAGCGAGCCACTTCCTCGCATCTGTTCATGGTTAAATAGACTTTGATGCCTGAATTTGCAATAGAATCAGCCTAGCCATGGCCGCCTCTTGCGCGATCCTGACTCCTGAGGCAGCGCTCAATGCTACAGACCGCACCTTCCCACATTCGAATACCATTCGAATTCAATGGCTTTCAGGAAGGCACGAAGTCGGCTATCTGGGAAGGAGGGCACTGGGCTCATTGGGTTTTATTTTACGCCCGTACTCGAGTATAAACTGATCAGTCGTCTCGAGTTTGAATCCCAACATCAGCAGTCCATTCGTTCCATATTCCAGGTCTCGGAATATTGTTATCCTATAGTGTCATCTTTATGTCCCTGTATTCAAGATACCCATTGTGGCATTCACCCTAGACGATTACACCAGCAAAATGGCCAGCAAAGTCAAACCTGGCGTCACGTCCACGGGCATCATCCCTGTTATTCCTCCAATTCCCCTTTCTGTTCCAGCTCAAGGTAGTAGAGGTAGTAATCCTCGTAAGGATCCTTCCGAGGGCAAAAACAGAGAGAGCGTACCAACAAAGCTCGATCCTTCTCTCCCCATTACTCACGACCCAAACGCTCATCAAAAGATTGTTCGTCACCGGTTTCTTTCCTCCGCAGAGTGGACAGTCATTGCCAACGGCATTGGCGGACTAAAAGATGGCGAAAGCCACCAGCCGACCCATCCTGCACATGGGCTATGGCCACCACTTGGCATGCCTCGAGGGCTGTATCGCGAGGTTGTTGCGCACAAATATCGGTTTTATTTCCTATTCCACTTCACCAGTGTTCTCCGATGGATGCTCATGGTCGTTCAGCTTCTGATTGGGGCGGCCCTGACGGCTCTGGGTGCCATGTCCCTGGCAAATGGAACGCCCATCACAATTCTCGCCGCTGTCAACACTGCGATGGCTGGGTTTCTTGCACTTCTGCACAACAGTGGTCTTCCAGATCGATATCGGAACGACATGGCAGAGTTTGAAGAAATCGAAGATCACATCAAGGAAGTATTAAACTCAAGCATCGTTCCCGCCGGTCAGACTGCTGAACAAGTTCTTGCTGAATTCTTTGACCGGTACCGTGAAGCCAAATCGACAGTTGCAGTGAACATGCCCGCGAATTATGCCTCAAAACAAATGCTTTCGCCCGAAAAGCAGATCAACAAGGGAAGCTTTAATCCAGGACCGGGAACGGGACCAGTTCCAGCGAATAGAAACGCCAAAGGGTCCTATGCTAATGTCCACTCTGGCACGGATAACGGCGCCCAGGCATAATTTTTTATCAAGATTGGCGTAAGTTTGCCACGTCTTTCCAATGTTCCTTTCGTCACATCCCTGCAAGGCGATAAGCACTAACGGCATCGAAAAGACCATCAAACCATCTCTCTTCTCCGACGTCGAGTTTGCTGTTGTATTTGCTGGGTGAATGGTGATCCCTTTGCACCAGATCGCCGTGTAATCCCATAAGGTTGATAGATTGCCTCGATGATAATACCCGTACGGCGCATGAAAAAGCCAGCGAAAACGAGGTAGTCAGCCAAGACGGAGGGACACGACTTTGCGGCATAATCTTAATCCTCTTTTGTACTCCGCCCATGCCCGTGTACTCTGTCGCAAGGGTATCCACGGCGGGACTGTTAATCTGTTTATTAAAAAAATTCTGCGACACAATTTGCATGAGAAAAGCGGCATGGCGAGGGATTTGCAGACACAGTGGCTGATTCCGCCCATTGTTGGCAGGAGTTCGACTGATCTGCCTTCTCCCGTGACCAGGGGTTTGTCAAGAACCAGCAAGGATCTGCCTCAACCAGTCCTCGTCCCACACCCACATGCTATCCACCTAGGTACCTGGTCGGTTTCATGTATTTGGTTTGCTGTTTGTCTGGCCACAGTTGGCTCATCCGTCCACGACAAGGTGTACAAGCTGTACTTTGTAACTTACTTGGAGAGGAATGAAGGAGGAGGGCCCTCGCTCATCAATTTCAAACTTGTCTGTTTAAAAGGGATAGCTAATCCCGCATGCACCAGCCATCTATCTATCTCTCCTACTAGCTACTACTAGTTGTAGTCAAAAAACCAGCGTTGCGTTGTTCAACAGAGCACGCCCAGGCCAGTCTGTTCCCGCGGCCTCATGTCATGACGAGCTGTTTGTGGCCTTGTTCCCGTCACTATGTATTTGATTCAGTCATAGGTTCCTTTTCTTCCTTCGGCTTCATCTGAGTTTGCAGCTCGGCGCTGCTTTTTTCTGGAACCACCATGTTGCTTTCCAAAGGCATGCCGGTGCTCCAGGTGAGACTTAGCTACCTTATATTGACTGCAGTAACTGTTGGTTTCCTATTTCATGCCACGACACTTCATCAACAAGGGCAGACCTTTACGGTTGATCTGCCGGACTCGACCCCAGTTGGGGATATTTTGCCAGAGGAAAAATACTTGGAGAGGCTCATTGACCGCTATGTACTTACCAACTTGACGAAATGGCAAGCTTGGAGAGTGCAAACCTCTGACAAGCCTTTGACCATTGGTTCAGTTACCGATGTACACACGGACTTTCAGCCACACCGGGATGCTCCGAAAGTCATCGATGTCAGCAACCCTAGCCCTACCGATTTGCACGCGTCGAAGGGGTTGGAGCTTGCAACTTATACCGACGAGGCACATGATAGACTATACGCATCAACGCTCATGTTCGGCGTATCCACTACGTATAAACGAATCGTTGAAAAAGATTGGGCTGTCCTACGAGCATGGAAACGTTGGTTGACCAAAGGCGACGGAACCAGCAACGGCGCCACTCTAGTTCTCATGCTTGACAATGCCACTGAGGAACAACTTGATGAGATAGACAAGGAGCTTGAGGAAAGGGGTATTGATGTGTACACAACTTCCACCTCTGGGGCCACATCTAAAAGCCGAAGATATTACGAATTGATTCGGGTCATGAAATCATATGGTGCCACCATCGCCGCAAGTGGCCAAGAGAAGCATTGGTTCGCAGTCATAGAGGACACTGTCTTTTTCCCGAGCCTATCCTACCTCAAGGAACGACTTTCAACTTTCGATTTCAGCAAGCAGTTGTATCTCGGTATCCCTAGTGAAAAGATGGTCTGGCATCAAGACGGCGGATCTGGCACAACATACGGTGGAGGCGCGATATTCTTGACCAAGGACGCTGTATCTTTGATTCCCAAGCTACCTTGCTTGAGAATCGGCGCAGCCGCTAAGCCTTCCTTCCATGGACAGAGATGGGATGCGATGCTGAGGCGGTGTCTTGAGAAGCAGGCAGGCGTTGACATGCATGTCATTCCAGCACTCCACCCACCGCATGATAGTCATGAAGCCCGTGTCGAGAGCCACGAAACTGGCACACGACCGCTTTTGCTACACGACTATGCATACCCACACCACCTCGATGTGGGCATGGCACACTTGGTGACTGACGCGTGTGGTGAGGCATGCTTCATGCACCAATATTTATTCCACGACAACTGGGTCATCACCAACGGCGTGTCGATAAGCCACCACCCTGATGGACTCGGTCATCGCCACCGCCACAAGGCCTTGGTGAAAGAAATGTTTAAAGATACCCAGAAGACTCCTGTTTCCGATCAAATAGTCATTGACGAAGACGAGGTTGAGAGAAGGACATTGAACTTGACAGGGCAGCGGAGAGACATATGGGGACTATTGGATTCAGTAAAGGCTTCCGACGGAACAGTATGGCAAGCTTATATGAAGAAGGGAGAGCGGTCCACGAAGGCGGACAAGGAAGAGTCGGACGGACTCAGGGAACTTGATTCCGTTATTGTCTTGATTTGGGAAAAGAAACAGCGTTAGCTACTTGTTTGGTTACCACTGGCGTTTTGGACAGGAGTTGGTAGCAGCTGGCCTGAGAATGGTTTTTTTTTTTCCTTTTTCGAATTGTTCTTGAGAGATTACGAGGGTCCAGGCCATCTGCTGTATACACCATATACCAATTACAACATCTTCTTGTTCTTCTTAATGTGGTTCCCCTCCGTAGTACATCTCGCCGGCGGCATCACCAAACCCATGGTCCCTCAGCACTCCTGGTCCTCGGCCAAGGCCAGCATGGACGTGTTGGTAGCCGTGGCGATGACGGCGTAAAGGCCCAGTCCATGACCTCGACCGCATACCCATCGATTGCCCCGGTACGCCTCGTCAACGACGACTCCGGCGTCGCCGCCGCGGACTTTGCCGGCATCCCTCCCCCAGCAGCTCAATGACCCTGTCAGCGTGCTCGCTTGTGAACACCCAGCAGTGAGCACCATGGTCACCATCCCCGGCCCGCTGGCGACCAGCACCGCACCGCACCATCATCAGGTCCATCAGGCACGGCCGCGGAGTCTCGCTGCGGCGGCAATCAGCTCCTCTGACCGCGACACGGAAGGCGGTCAAAATGGCCGTAGTGCCTAGGCGCATCGCGCGGCTCGATGGTGCGCAGTGCAAGGGGCAGCGTCCGCGACTCGATGCGCTCGTAGAGGTGCTGCGCCTGCATTGTTTCAGAAGGCTCTCGTATGTATATACATACATACATAGGCTTCTCTGCGGGATCTGGACGCTCGTCTTGCGGCCGGGACGCAGGGATGTTTCTTGCGTCCGTGTCGGGTCTCGGGTGGGATGTTCCCATTGACCGAGCGCTTTAAAAATAAAAATACTCCGTAGAGCGAAGGGGGAGCTTTGTTGGCGATTTGTGTCAGAATTCATGCGCTAACACGAGTCTACAATTCTCCGTTGGTTTCAGACGGAGGGTGGGGGATGCGCAGGCCTGCTCGGTAAGCGGGATATTGGGATATAACTGGGGTGCCGGCATGGAAGTCGGGGTACTCCGTAGTAGGGACAGGATTTTCCCTTCTGTTCTTTTCAATCCCCATTATCATATGGCGTGAGCGGCATTGCGTCTGTGTTTCAAGTGTACATGTGCTCCGTATGGTGACGCGGACGCTGTTGAAGTAACTGCCTGAATAGGCAATAGCCACGACGGCTCTGCGTCTGATTGGCTGGTTTGTGAGTCGCAGAGTCGGCTGTGTGCAAGTCATTTGCGCATGAATGATTGTCATGTACAACGGAGGCTAGCTGGAAGATGGGGCGTCGATGGACGGATTTTTGCAGACTTTCTTGAGTCTGTAAAAGATGTCATTCGGAATTCCGACAACGAAGGCCCGTGTGTGGTGCGGGATGGGCTTGATGCTGAGCGGACGACAAGACATGCCATGGCTGGCCTTGATCATGAAATAATGAATTAATATTACAAAGTCTTTTTCTAAAGCGTGATCAGATAATTACGGCCCCTTTTACTCGTCACGCGACAACCTCGGAATCAAAATACCCCCGTCCGCGCTTTAAACACTTGCCATCACGATCACCATCACCACCCTCCCTCCAAGTAAACAGCCACATAATCAACCTCCATGCTTGCGCCGTCGCCATCAAGAGTGTCGTACGTGGGCGTCGTGATGCCCGAGACACCGTTGGGAAACCCGCCGCCAACAGCAACATTCAACAGGATCATCTTGCTATTCGCGGCCATGGCGTGCCACGCACCGGCATCACGCACATCGTCCTCCCACAGCGTCCACTGCAGACCCTCATCCACGTACCAGCTCATCGACTCCTCGCCGTCGCCCGACCGGTCCACCTCCCACGCAATCGTGTGCCAGACCCCGCGCTCAAAAGGCTCGGTAACGTGGCCAAGGCCATTGGGCTCGTTGCACACGCCGCCCGGGTTCGTGCCGCAGTGGGCGACGTGCCAGATCTTGCGGAGGCCGTTGACGCTCTCGAGAATGTCAATCTCCCCCACGGCCGGCCAGTTCTGGTAGTTGCCGCGGTACTCGGAGCCCAGGGTCCAGAACGCGGGCCAGATGCCGAGCGACCTGCCCTCGGGGTTGTCGCCCAGCTTGATCCGGGCCTCGACGCGGAGGCGCTCGCCGCGCGCGCAGGCAAAGTCCCAGTCGGCTGTGGTCTCGATGCGCGACGAGGTCCACGAGTTGCCGTGGCCGCGGACGGGCGTAATCTTGAGCGTGCCGTCGGCCGTGATGCGGATGTTCTGCCAGTCGTCCGTGTACGTCTCGATCTCGCCGGTGCCCCATTGCGCGGGCCCCCCGTCGTACCGCGTGCCCAGGTCGATGGTCCATCTCGACGCGTCGGGCAGCGAGTCCTCGTCCCCGGTGAAGTCGTCGTAGAAGATGCAGTTCGAGAATCCCGCGGGGGTGTTGTGGGCGGCTTTGGCAACACGGCCGTGTGGCGCCTGGCCCGCGCTCAAGGCGAGCTGTGCGAATATCGCCATGATAGAAGCGGCGTGGCCCAACATGACGACCAATGTGTGTGAAGAAGCGTGGAAAAGAGCGACTAGGTGAGCGCGTGTGCAAATTCAAACAAAGAGGCGTTGATGGCGGAATACATCAAGGCCAGCGGCCAGGTGTTCAAATACTTTTGTAGTTGCGCCATGGGAGACTTTGGAATGCGAGGTTCAAGCCCTTGACAATCAAGTATTCCAACAACACCAACAACATCGCCGATATGCGTCCATTCCGTCTGGCCCCCTTTCATCACCATGCCGTCCAACCTTATTTCCATCCAAGTATAGCCAGCCGAGACTCTGATTGGCCACAAGGGCTCCGAATTGGCCAAAAACATGGCGCCCGGGCGGTATGGGCTTGTCTTGTCTTGCTGGCTCGCTGTCAAGCTTGTTCCCGTCCGCACATGGGATGTACTAGTAGTAGTAGACTGGCAATGGTCCGTCTGATTGGTCCGCTGGTAGTCCGTTGATGATATTAGTGCGAGACATGGCGGGAGACGACGATGCGCCTTGCATGTCCGTTCGAGGATTGGCGTGTCTGAGGTGCTGAAATGTCATGTGCAAGCCTTCAATGTCGGACGCTGTTGCTGTGACACCTGCAACCAGACGCAATTGTGTTGATTCACCTGCGAACGCGAATTCAGCCTCGTACGCGTGACTCTGTACAACCGCATCCACAAGTCTCCCCTGTTGCCAAAGAGACAAATCTCTCGTGGGACTCTCATGCGTAATTTTGGCTTGTACGACATGCAGAGAGGAGCCTCTCGAGTCTCTGGTCAAGATTGCTCCGCCATGTCGTGATCCGGGTGAATCAGCTTTCCGAGACACAGTTCAACAAAAGAGTACGTGCTTCGTAGTAGTATTGCAATCGGTGGGGGACGGCTCACCTGAGTAATATCCCCGGTATCGAATACAAACTGCCTATGTTGAATTAGAGCCCCATTGTGCCGACGAGGTCCATCATCTCTCGAAATCCTAGCCACGATGGATGCGACGCAGGGATATCAACAGATTGCCAGGTGAATTCTCCGGCGTGAACAAGCATAAGCACAATGGCAAACAGCAAAAGTCAAATGACATATTTCATATTCTTACATCAACATCATGTACAACATATTTCCTATGAACCCATCTTCTCTGGTTCCGGAGAGCTCCTTCCAGACTTTTGTCCCGCACTGCGCAAAACCCGTCCGCTGCCTTCGGTAGAAGAGCCCTCAGTGGAAATGGTGGCCTCCTTTGTCAGGGGTGACGGTGCTTCTGGCGTGACTGAACGGGAATCCGTTCCGGACCGTTTCGACTTGGACATGGAAATAGACGACTGCTTCTTCCGGCGCTTTTCTGACGCAGAGCTGGGACGGCGGCCGAGTTGGCCATCGTCCAAGTCCAATGTGGGTGTTTGACTTCGGGACGAGCTTGTTGACGGACGGCGTACGCTGCCGCCGCGATTCCTTCGCACTTTCTCGCTGCTGGAGTGGCGGGGGGGGGGGCAGAGTCTTGTGTGACTGAGGTTTGCGCTGGGGAGTTTGCCTCCATGGCAGCCACCACAACCAACCGTATGCCTGCTTGGCCATGCTGCGATCATGTCCCTTGACCTTTTTCCGTAACAGTGCGCGTCGCTCGTTTTCCCTCTCCCAATATTCGGTGCGATACAGTTCCCAGTTTTCTCGAAAGGTCGGTGAGAATGGCTTGGGTAGTAGGAGAAGCTTGACGTAGTCACCTCCGGGGGCCAGGTCCTCCTCATGCCCACCTTTTTCCTCGTCGTCGTGTGGAAGCACCAGCATTGGATGGCCCTCGGCAGACAGCTGGAGCTCCCTTTCCGTCTCCCGCAACAGCCAAGGCTCGACATGGCGGTATGACGAGCTTGCCGTGTGCGAAAACAGGCCATACGTCAGGAAGAAACCAATTGTCGACAGAGCCTCGGCCCACCACGGACGGCGTATGATGACAAGCTTGCAGTTGAAGCCACGCAGGCCCCTGTTTGATATTGCGAACCACCGGCGCGGCCAACGGATGCCGCGGTCCCAGATGCCGGTTCCCCAGACCAAAATAGCCGTGATGATGCCGCCCATAAAGCACACCTTCTGAGCACCTTCCAATGCCCAATAGATGGAGCCTCCGACGCCGCGGCCGTCCTCGCGAGGGGCAAAGTACAGCTTGTAGCCAAAGAAGGCGACCCACAGCGTCAGCAGCATCAGGAAGAACGTATGGTGGCGTCTTCTAGCCCGAAGTTCGAGGAATTGGGCTCGCAGGGAAGCCTCGAGAATGAGGAGGTTCAGGTAGACCATGGACGGAGAGCTCGGCGCGTGGTTGAGAGGGTCGCCCTGCTTGCCACCGGCGGGTGCGATGGGGGTCGGGCCGGATGTGGTCTTGATGTTTGCCGCACTGACGGGGGCGCCCTTGACAATGGAATCGATGTCGTCGGCCATGGTTGCGGCGGTTGCGGCAGTCGAGGCAGCACGTCAGCGCGGGAGAGAGCGTGGCTGTGGGAGGAATTGACGATGATTGAGGCTGGATCGCAGCCGATCAGCTGAGGCGATGTGCCATGCGGTCGCAGGGAGATGGGTGTCAACGAGAGGCACGAAATGACCAAGCTTGTGCTGCAGGGCGACGAGGAGGGATGTAGTCGAGTCGATGTGGGATGCAAATGTTGAGGATGGAGCCAGCTGACAGCCCGCACCGAGTATGTGGTGCTCTCGGTTAGTGCAGTCTGGTTAGCGCCGATACGGATCTGCCTTCAACGTTGAATGTTGACAGAGTACTCCGTACACCGCCCGCGCATGTGCAGCAGGTACGCAGGTACACAGGTACGTACCAACCTTGAATGTAGTACTAGTACTCCGTACTATCGCCGCATCGCCAATTGCACCTCCAAGTGCCGCCCACGTTGAAATGGGTTGAAATGGTCGGCACCGTTGTCACTTGAAGGCGTTCAAGCATTTGTCTCGCCAACAAAAAAAACCCAAGCACCCAATCCGTTGTCGTTGCCACCAACTCCGCAGGCAGCCTACGGACTTTTAGTCATACGCAGTAACTACGTAAGTACCTAAGTAGCATCTCAGCCGCAGCCACCACCAGACCGCAAAAATCGGAACAGTCCGCCCGCTAGTGCCCCGGCCGCCTCATCAGGTTTGATGTCATCGGTGTCCGGACTGACCCAAAATCCGAACGCCAAACGCTCAAGCCTGTTAACTCCGCCATTACAAGCGCAAACCGCGTGCCGCACTATCCATCCCCAGGATTGAGCCTTGCACAAGGGGGAAATCCTATTTTCGTCACTTGAAAGGGTGCCTGGGGGCCTTCTTGGATTAAAACCATCCGCCTGCCCCCCCACGCCCAGACCCCAGACGCTCCGGGCAATGCAAGCACTTCTTCGACATCCACACGCTGCCACTGCAGCATTGCAACCTTCACGACTCGCCCTCGCTTCTTCTGCTTCATTTCCATTTTCATCCTCGTCTTTCGACTCTTCCTCGGCATCTGTGTCACACCCGTCTTTCAAAATGTCCAACGTCGAGGTTCCCGACAACCTGAAGCAGCAGAAGCCTGCGCGGGGAGGCCCGCCATCTGTGTACTTTCCTCTGGGTTACAAAGACGCCGCATATCAATGGGTGAGTCTTCTTTGTGCCCGCGCATAGTGACATGCTCGGCTGATCACTGATCATTTTGCGCAGTGGACAAGTGTCACACCTACAATGGCAGAGCGCAACGTCCTCTCTCTTGTTCCTTACCTCAAAGAAGCCGTCGACAGCATCACTTCGACCCCAGCCTCAACCACGGGTACGCCCGATCCCTATGGGACCAGAACATGGCGCCGCTCACTCGTCCAACTCTCCGGCAAGAACCGTGCCCTCAACGAAATCTGTATCGAGCGACAAGGCGAACAAGTCCAAGAGACGCTCGTCATGGTCCACGGATACGGCGCCGGCCTTGGCTTCTTCTACAAGAACTTTGAGCCCATCACCCGCACCCCAGGCCTCAAGCTCTACGCCCTCGACATGCTGGGCATGGGCAACTCGTCAAGACCGCCCTTCAAGATCCACGCCAAGGACAAGGAGGAAAAGGTCAAAGAAGCAGAGAACTGGTTCATCGATGCGCTCGAAGAGTGGCGCCAAGCCCGCAAGATCGAACGCTTCACTCTTCTCGGCCACTCGCTGGGCGGCTACCTCGCCGTTTCCTATGCAATCAAGTACCCGGGACACTTGAAGAAGCTCATCCTCGCATCTCCCGTCGGCATTCCCGAGGACCCATACGCCGTCAACGCCAACCTCCCCGAACCCGAGGAATCAACTCTCCAAAACGAATTCACCCAGGACCAGCAATCCATCACCGAAGGCCGCGGGACGCCCCCCACTCCTCCCAACGGACAGGCAGCAAACGCCCCCAAGCGCCCTCTGCCAAACTGGCTCGTCTGGCTCTGGGACGCCAACATCTCCCCCTTCAGCATCGTCCGCATGGCCGGCCCATTTGGCCCCCGCTTCGTGTCGGGCTGGAGCTCCCGCCGCTTCAACCACCTCCCTCCCGAGGAAGCCCAAGCCCTCCACGACTATTCCTTCTCCATATTCAAGCAAAAGGGCAGCGGCGAGTACGCACTAGCCTACATCCTCGCCCCCGGCGCATACGCCCGCCGCCCCGTCATCAACCGCATCCACCAGGTCGGCCGCCAGCCCATCCCCCAGGCGGACGGCAGCACCGGGGCCCTCAAGGAGACCGGCATCCCCATCGTCTTCATGTACGGCGAAAACGACTGGATGGACGTGGCAGGGGGCCTGGCAGCAGAGGAGAAGCTGAAGGAGGCCAAGGTCCGCGCCCTTCTCCACGGAACAGACGACGAGAAGCGCAACGAGAACGGGAGCGTAAAAGTCGTCATCATTCCCAAGGCTGGCCATCATTTGTATCTTGATAATCCCGACGATTTCAATCGTCTGTTAACAGAGGAGATTGAGGAGACCAGGGCTGCTGGGAAGAAGCGGCCCGTGCTATAGACAAGATGGGAATAGCGACTGGGATAGGCATCGTCTGGGGGGAGCTTGATACGGAATGATAAATTCTCGAGTTCTTTTCTGGAGTATAGACTCATTGGGATTGTCGGCATTAGCATGGCGTTTGGGTAAATTTACATAATATAGACTAGACATTACATCACCTAACAAATACACATAAATCGACATGAACACATCATCCCTTTTTTTTCAAACCCGAGTTTCACTTGCGACAACAGTTTCTTTCATATAATTTTTTCAATTTGTGTGCGGGTATCCAATATACTAGGATTCAGGATATGTGGGCAAATCCCCTCTGGTACAGACAAAAATGTGCACGCTATGCAATGTATGGTATACAAACAAACCGCCCATGTCCCCTTTCTTCCCTTTTTTTTTTATTCCCCCAAAGATGTTTTACCCTTCACCCCTTCGGAGTAATGAGTCGTTCCCGGTACTGGTTCAAGGCCGCCAGGGCGTCTCTTCAGACCATGTCACCCTCCGCGCTCTGCGCTCGCATTACAAGGTTATAAGATCGACTTCTGAGAAGTCGGGGGGATTCTTCCCGAACACAACACGTACTTTACTGTCAAGCGCTGTTCCTTCATTACTGATCCAAATATGCTTGCTGAAAGCGTTTGTGCGCCGAATTTCGTCGTCGCTCACCCCCAAGTCATCTCGTGGTATCCAGAGTGTAGGTCTTCGAGCTCGCAGAGCATAGTGTAAAAATGCATGTCGCGTCAACGCATCTCTTTCTTCCGGAGTCAAATCCTCAATGTCATCTGGGATGCCACCGTAGAGAGCATCACCCATGGTGAGCTGTGCGTCGAGATCCTTCTTACGTTGGCTTCGGCGATATTGTGCAGCCCGAGTGTTGTCCGTCAAGTTCTTCAGCTTGCGAAGCTGATTGCCACCACCCATGGCCCATGTGCCGACCTGTTTGCCTCCGGCTCTAGCCCAAGTCCCAACTTGTTTGACGGGTCTGAAACGCTTATTCAAGCCATCTGTCTGACCTGCGTCCAAATTCTGGAGCTCAATATTCTCGTCGGTGTCCGGGACCTGGGTTACTTTCTCTCCGAGATTAGCCCGCCCCCCTTCTTCATCTTCCTGTAGCAATCCAAAACGAACATCTTGAGCTCGTTGAAAGGCTTCATCTCGAATTACAGCGTCGTCCTCAAGCGTAAGTGGAAGATATCGGAATAGAGGCGAGAAAGACTTATTGAGCGCAACTTGATACACTAATGTGAGAATGAAGACGACAATCATAATAACGCCATGCGGTGTGCATACGTTGCGGCGTTTTTCGTCCGTAACAATAAAAAACAATCCAGCCAGGCAGAGTTCCATAAAGTATATACCAGTAAATGTTTGGTTGATTGCTCGAGGATATAGGACTCCGCCAGTGTCAGTGCCCGATCGGTTGACATAGAGCATGGCATATCTCTGAGCCAGCCAGAGCAGACCGAACGTTATGACTGCAAAGATGGAGATGAGAGGCGCAATAATACAGTATATCAACCCAATGCAGGCGAAGTTGGTATACACGGGGAAGAAAGAACCCCAGTTGACCTGGTTGAGCGAGGTATTCCGTGCCCACTTCTGTCTGGCAGTGCTGTCCCTCATCGGCGCCATGATATACCACATGAACAAAGTCATGACTTGCAACAAGGTGCCGGAACTCGTAGACAGAGCCTGGAGAACCATGTAAGAAAAGAAGTAAATGGCAGCGGATGGCAAATTCTGGGCCAGGAGATTAAGGACGGCGTCAACACTGGACAGCTCCTTGACACTGTTGACAATCTCGCCAAGCGACCTGAAAAAGAACGACGCAATCGAAACGACGAGGAAGACTTGTACGAAGAGGAAAGCAAAGTAGTACATCTGTACGAACTCTGTCTTCTGTGACCCTGTCTTTGCACCCTTCAAGCCTGCCAAGAAACCGAAAATTAACACAGCCAAGAGGAGTAAAATCGATAAGACAGTAGCGGGCAAGACACCAGCAATTGCTTTGATGAGAGTTCCCAGTTTTTTATTCCGTTCAAGGTTTGATAGCCATCCGTTAGGTGTAATGAAAGCATCGACTTGACCTATGGCAGCAGTCCAGGCCACAAGAATGGCCCATAATACAAACATAGCGACAACGATTATCACAACTATGATTGAACGAACCCACTGCTGCCACCAGTTGATTGCCATGTTCTCCCAGACAACGTCGCGAGGCGAAATCTCAATGGCTCGTGGTGACATGTGCTTTGGTAAGTGGTGAGCAATGCTTTGACATGCCATGTGCGCGGCAATCTGATGATTGAACTGAATAAAAGCAGAACCCATCGATGGGAACCTTTCGGGATGCTTTTGATCTTCCTCAATTTCCAAGTTCAGTCGAGCAAGCTCCTGACGGCACCAATAAATCGTGTCCACCTTTTTGGTGGCAAGTGGCATTCCAAACATCCAATTTAACCCAAACAAAGGAAGATGATGAGTTGGGCGGTCACGTCTTTTAATATATTTCGCCCACTCGGCATCTGTCTCCATGTCTGATTTATACTGGCATTCGTAAGCGTCCTCGTATTTGAATGGTTCTTCTTTTGGGCCCATGAATGGAATATAATGTTTGAAAGATTGCCAGCCAGACTCCTCGGTGGCAGACGCGCATTCCGAAGTGCCATGCGGTTCTGGAAATGCAAACCCGCCCTGAGGCGCTTTCCAGAACTGCCAGAACCTTGGCTTTGCATTCAAGTATAAGTCGTCAACGTTGTCAACTTTGCGGACAGAATTTTCCATGCCGTAGCGGTGCCCGGCGCCGTGGGGTGGTTTGATGGCTCTAGACGAACTGGATGTGAGTACTGATCCGTCCAGAGAGCTAGTTCGTGGAGCCTCCAACGACTCTGCCGGAGCCGGAGAAGGAACTCTTTGGTGGGCATGTTCCATGGCAGAGTTCAGATCCATGAACCCGTTTTTCGTGTCCAGTACATCGTTGACACCTCGTCCCGCCTTGCCAGCAACTCCCTTCAGGCCAGCCCCGACATGATGCAGCGGGTTGTGGTGGATCTCGGGCCCCCTAGTGGAATCCTGCAAGGAGGTCTTCTCTTGATCGTGAAGCATAGACTCGCGAATGCCGGCATCGACAGTATGGGGGACGACTTGGTCGTGTCCAGCATCTGTGCCTTCTTCGGTACGAGCTAAACGATTAGCTTCAGCGTCCTCTTCTGCATCTCTAGCAGCTCTCTCTCCTCTAGTCAAGGCTTTTAGATTCAGCTTCCTACGCCTCTTCTTGTCTTCAGCATTTCTCTGCTTCAGTTGTGCCTTTTTGACTGCTTTGATGAGATCTGTCTCGGCAGATTCCAATTGCTTATGAACATTATCCCTGAGGGAGATCTTGTCAAGGAGGGTGGTCAGGTCTCTGTTGATCCAAAGGTTTCTAATGCCCCCCGGCAACACGTCGAACAAGCCTAATAAAGCTTCCTCGGTTAACCATTTTTTCGGAATGCCACTGACAAGAACAGTGGTAGCGGAGGCTCGAAGACGGTGCTCGGGGCTGGCCAGATAATCTTGGCGGATTTTGATGTAAACCCGAAGCTCGAGGAAAAAGACTGTGCAGACCCATATCACCACAAGAATGGCCAGTATAAGATGAGCTGCGTATCGGCTTGTATTTTGCGGAGTGACGTTTCCCCATGCCAATGTGTCGAGACCAGTCGGAACAGCCTTGCTACTGGAGGAATTCCTGGCACTATCTCTGATATCGATTTCTTGACCCAAGCCACCGACGTAATTAATGGGTATCAAAATGGGTAGTACGACAAAGCATATTGGTACGAAAATGACGAGAAGCGTTTTCAGATAGCGAAGAAAAAAATAGGCGTCCAGGCCGCATTTCTTGATGACCTCGCGTTCGTCGTACGTAATCAGTGCTCGAATCATGGATACCAGGGTTCCTGGCGGCGGCTCGGTTCTCTCACGCTCGGGAACGAGGTAAGTCTTTGGCTTGCTGATTTGTTCATGTTCGAATTAATAAACTGAACCGCCAATATTATGGGGGAATGGGAACACAACATACAATATTCTCGCTAGCCTATTTCGTAACAATGCAAACAAGGAAAATTGTGCCGCAAAGATAGCCACAGCTGTTCCAATAGCAGTTAGGAAACTGACTATACCAAGTCCTTGCTGTTGCTGGGGCTTGGAGTTCTCATCCCGAGTAAAGATTGCCACGGGTTGCGACAGAGCGGAGATTGCTTCGGCCAAGGAGCTGGATGGCCAGAAGCTTGACCTAGCATCCACGCTTGCAAGTATATGTGAAGCCATGGGGGAAGACTGATCTGGTTCGGTAGAATGTCGTCGTGAGCAAGGTAAGTAGTCTCATGTCCCTACAGCCTGGCGGGCAAAGAATAGGGTCAACCCCCCAGGCCAGGTGGGTGGATGATGGAGACGGACGGCTAAATAAATGGGGGACAAGTCGAAAGTGATGACTGGAACATAATTTGTGCAAATGAGATAGGTTGGTGGTTGAAGACGTAGAATACAAAGAAACATCTGCAGGGTCACTGGGACAAAAGGGTAAAAGAGCACAACGGAGCGACAGTGAATATTAAACCGGCCTGCCGGCATAAAGAGGGACGAAGGAGTAGTGCGTCATGAACTTGTCTCAAAGTTGGCACACAAACACCAATCGACCGATTTAGGCAAAGGAAGGACCTGGGCTAATGCAAGGAGTGACATCAGAGGCGACTAGCGGGACGGCAAGAGCTACCCACAGACGGGTCAACTGGTGTCTGGTGCACAGCTGGGCAGGTACCACAGGTCAACGATGCTGTAATAGTACTTCAGGCCACAGGCGGTACCTTGGCAAGCTGGGCGACTGGAAGCGCCACTGCTGGTCTGGTAGCCAATCACAGTCGTTCAATGCAGCCCGCGGTGGCACTGAGCAACTGCTCTGGTGTCGGCTCGCCCTGCAAACTCTTCGTCAAGCCGCAGCCACTACTACAACATTGAACCTGTTGACATGTGGCATCAATCCTGTTTTTGCATCGCGCATGGGTGTGCGTGCACAGCCTTTGTTGCAGAATGTGCTGCAGTAAATTACCGATCGTCGAGCCCATCCCTGCGCACCTGGCCCATCCGAACCAAAAAAGATGGATCCTTGGCCCAGTTTGCCAGCCAACAGCCAATATCGAACAGTGAATATCCGCCGGCGACTGTTGGCTCCAGGTTCGTCCTTGGCGGGAACCCAAGCGCTCGTCCTGAACTCAAACAAGGGATGACTGGCGGCAAGCGAAACTAAATAAACCTCCATAGCCCCGCGAATCCATTCATTCATGGGAGGGTCACGACAAAGCGCAACGTGAACACGTTCCCCGAAGCCCCAGTGGAGGGTGCGCGGATGGCCGTGATGATGACGTTTTTAATGTACATGCCACGGCGCTGAGACATCGTCGTGGCCAAAACTTGATTCAAACACATACCGGCCAAGTCAGCCCTACCACGCCTAGCATCAAATGCCCAGCGTTGCCAACTCACCACATGTGCAAGTTCTGCGTGGGACTCCAATCATGTACGTAGCACAGTCCTCGCCGTGATGCGGCCACAAATCGTACCTTTGCGGACATGCCGCTTCCATCAGGGGATTTCATGGTGCACATAGGCAATACGAATGGATGCTTGCATTTGTGCCGGCCTCAAGGTAGCACATTTCGCGTCCCTTTAAACGAGTTTTAGACAAAAGATGTCTGGTCATTTCCATGTCCAAGTATGATGTGCTGCAATAGGGTCACGTAGTAAATCCCACGTATGTGCGCTCATCATCGGTTACTTTCAAAGTGAAGAACCCAACAGTTCCACTGAAATCAAGTCCCTGTAAAATGGATATGATCCTATGTATGTAGTTCCTGGACATGTTTGGACATGTTTTGCAAATTCCGTGTAGTTGTAACGCTATGACTCAGAGTGATCCGTAGCCAGTTCTTCAGTCTCATCCATGGAGACATTATTTCACGATCGCTGCTTGTAAACCTTCTGATGTATATGATTCGATATCAGGTTGCACAGCCTGGAGCGGCGTCTTACAACATTCATCCTTGACTGCAGATTTCATTCACGCAAACTGCCTCTGCAACCTCCAGAGCAGTGAGTTTTGCAGTGACATAACTTTGAGCCGAGCGAGACTAAACGAAGCTCGTGGCTTGAAATGTATGAGCCTGGTCTCGGGCTATGGGAGCGATGCTGAAGCAGTGCTGGATGTTCGTTTTTGGTCATCAGGGATGAAGCCAAGTCGCCAAAGCATAAATAAGCGACATTTTGACCACCTACAGGTCACGTGCGGCCTCAATAACCCAGATCGACCTCATACGCTTCTACTGGAAGGTAGCTATATGTGCGCTCAAAAGCTTCCGTGGCATTGGACAGCTACCATGTCCTGCAGAGAGTTCGAGAACCCAATACCAGCCGTCGCACAATCGCAAAGGTAGTACAACTATCGCTTATCGACTCTGCATACCAGCACGCAAAATCTTGGTGTGACGACGCATCTTGTCCGCCCGTTTCTCCTACTATTCACAACGGGAGCCGTCTCTTCTCTCGGTGTCAAAGAAGAGGCCGGCCACCTCATCTGCCATGTCCTGTAAATACCATGCTCATCTATACTGAAGAGCCTGGGCAATGAGATACATAGTAGATACATCAAGTCAGTATATACAGAAGATCGGTCGACCTGCAAGAGTCTACTGCAGTTGCAACACGCGACATTCAGGCCCCTTTGTTGTTGCAAACGGCAACAATCAAATACTAACCAAGCGCACAGATACTCAGTACAATGATGCATAGACCCTTATGCTTCGTGCGACAAAGAAATTCCCTGAGAACGCCTGTCCCTACCAAGCAAGCGAGTTACTACTAGTATTGCCCGCCCTGTGCTTGAGAGCTCGAGGCGAGAGATCCAGCACACCTTGCTCGCACTACTCGTCAGTGCACACGACGAAAACGAGTCACGGGACGTCTACCGTAGGTTGCAAAAGATAAGTAGGTATATCAAAGGTAAAAGATAATTCACGTCTGCAAAGCTGCGCAGGAATGCGCAAAAATGCATTTGCTAATAATTCGTACGACGACAAACCAAACGATGCCTCGACGGTGCGCTCTATGCCCAACACCAACGCCAATAAAAAAATAATGTGCGTACCAATATCCAGCGCTCCTCCTTGCAGGTCAGGTCCCGTTGCTACACTCCAAAAACCATGTATACCACGCACCACAATCAGCATCACGTTTGAATGCCTTCAAACGATCAGCTCGGCAGATCAGCAGGTTAGGCTGCAAGTAGACCTCCCGACAGGTAATAAAGGAGCGATTATGATCCCAGGTCCTTTCTTCCTTTTTGGCAAATTTTCTCTAGTGTACTCGCAATTGCGAGACCGCAAAGCCCGGTATTCGGCTGAAAACTCCCCTTTTCTCTTTCGCTCGGCCATGTGAGCAACGTGTCGGTTAGAAAAGGCAGTCCAGGCAGCAGCAGCATGCCAACCCTGCTAATAAACCAGTCATGATACCAGACGATTTGTCTTGTCTTTGTTGAGGCTGATAGGTCTGATAGGGTTGGTAACCCGGCTGGAACTGTCCCTGTGGGGGTCCATATTGTCCAGGGGGGTACTGTCCTTGCTGTTGATTGTAATAGCCCATCTGAGGACCGGGTTGGTAGTATGGCTGCTGCTGCTGCTGTTGTTGTTGATAATATGGCTGCTGGTAGCCGCGCTGCTGATCATCTGGGAATGGCGCAGGACCGCCGCCGTAGGAAGGCTTCGGGGCCACGGGTGGAGGAGCACCGCCATACGGGGGAGGCTCTTCGACCTTGCTGCTC
This sequence comes from Metarhizium robertsii ARSEF 23, assembly GCF_000187425.2. Classification (NCBI taxonomy): domain Eukaryota; kingdom Fungi; phylum Ascomycota; class Sordariomycetes; order Hypocreales; family Clavicipitaceae; genus Metarhizium; species Metarhizium robertsii. The sequence goes on from NW_011942204.1 coordinate 1,346,155, forward strand.
ATGTCGATGGTATTCAATGACTGTCGCAATGGAGGGGTTCGAGTGCAGGTTTCGGGGGCGATTATCGGTAGGTTGGGTACAGAGGAATTGTTATTTCAGAGCGGCGAGAGAAAAAAAAAAAAGGGATGTTGAGTGAGGAGAACGTGGCAGGCCCAACAGGTGGCACATAGCTGGTCGCCAAGAAGGCCGAGCCTCGAATTTATTCGAGGTGGTCGAAACTCTGGGCGTGTCACAGGACGAACCAGACCGGACTCTACGCCACACGGGGCTTTCGGTAGTGTCTCTCTGAGATTACGCGTGCGGCTTCCTGATTACGTGGTAGCGCAACGTCTTGAGCTGCGCCGCTCTTGGCCAAGCTTGGGCTCTTGGCTGGTAAACAACAGGCAAGCAGGCGACGAGGGTGGCAATTAACTCTCCCGCCTCGCGACGATGGTGACCCGAGCCAATGCCACTATTGTCCGAGGAGAACATAGCAGATCGACGAGATGGTCTGTTTATCCGTTGGGTCCGTAGCTGCCGATAATGTGGCAGCTCGTGAAACCCCGGATAGTCGGTCCCCACTCGGTACATGGGCATACTACTAAGTACTAGTATTAAATGAACATGTCTTAATGTACTACTCCCTGCCTTGCTTTCTTTGAAGCACCCATGATTTCTGGCATACGGAGTATTTCTTAGTACTAGTTTATGTTGGTGATAATCTAGTACAATTGTACATGTTTCTCTCGCAATTTTCCATTTTAGTGACCAGAATCAAAAGTCTGTCTTTCGCCCTCCTTGCCTTCCTTTCACTACTCCACGAATAAGAGTACAGTGAGCATTAGTAATAAATCAGAAGTGCATTGTCTGCAATGTGTCCTAAACCGACGTTGTCAACAACCCAGATGGGTCCAGGGTAGCTAGCTAGATGAGCATACGTCACGTGCCATGACACAAGCCACACATGCTGTGGCTTGACTTCTCGCCCCACGACGACCAACAGTCATCGCACGAAAAAGTGTTAAATTCGTCGATATCCAAGAAACCCCACGATCGCAACGACCAGCCCCAAAGCGCGAAATTACACCCATAATTTGCCTGAACCACGATTACGACGCAGGGGAGGCATATAGAAAATTCGAAAATCGCAACCATGGCTACGACGGCACCCCCGAAGGCCAAGTGAGTAACCCTGAAGAGAAGCATCGCCAGCCTGGTTTCGCATAGCTAACCCCACCCTCAAAATAGGCATGACTGGGCCGACGACGACGATGTCGAAGAGACCACCGATCTCCCTCCCCCCCAGACCATTTCCAACAAGGACGGAACCAAGACCATCATCACATTCCGATACAATGACCAGGGCCAGAAAGTAAAGACGACCCGTCGAGTTCGCTATGTTACGCACAAGGAGACGGTCAACCCCCGCGTCGCCGACAGAAAGAACTGGTCCAAGTTCGGCCTCAGCCAAAAGGACGGCGCTGGCCCTGCACCCGATACCACATCGGTCGGCGAGAATATCATCTTCCGACCCAGCATCAACTGGCGCAAGGATGCCAAGGACGAGAGCCAGGACCCCAACGCGCAGTCGATGAAGGACAAGCTCAAGGACAAGAAGGTCAAGTGCCGTATTTGCAACGGCGAACATTTCACGGCCAGATGTCCCTACAAGGATACCATGGCGCCCATCGGAGAGAATGGCGCTGCAGATGTTGCTGCCGGCATGGGCGACGAGCCTGCGCCTACTGGTGCCGGAGGTGCTGCCAAGAAGGGCTCCTATGTTCCTCCTGCTCTGCGTGGCGATCGTGCCGGAGCGGCTGGCGAGCGCATGGGAGGGTCCAAGTACGGCGAGAGAGACGACTTTGCTACGCTTCGCGTCACCAACGTAAGTGTCGTCCTGCAATTCTTGTACACGCGCCGCCTAACTAACTCTTTCAACAGGTTTCCGAGATGGCAGAGGAGTCAGAGTTACGGGATATGTTCGAGCGATTTGGAAGAGTCACCAGAGTGTTCCTTGCTAAGGACAGGGAAACTGGCATGGCTAAGGGGTTCGCTTTTATCAGTTTCGCGGACCGTGGAGATGCCGTCAAGGCATGCAGCAAGATGGATGGATTTGGTTTCAAGCATCTTATTCTCAGAGTCGAGTTTGCTAAGAAGGCTCAGTAGACTGTTTCTGTTGTCATAGGGTATTAGGGATCCGGGGTTAATGCATTTACATTACGATTTTCTTTCTTTCTTTTTGTTCTTTTTATTCACCATCCAGCCAGGCCTGACACATCACTCACTTTCCCGTGCATGCCTATTACGACTGAGATGGATTTTTTTTACGCAATGTCTGGTCTTGCGGTGTGCTCGGCAAGTAAGTCCCTGGACCGTCGGGAAGCTGGAACTGAACCTTGAAGCCATGTGGTTTAGGACTGACGTCCGGACGAACGAGGGGCAATAATTGGTTCTCGTTGATCGAGAAGGACGGGATTCTTCATGTGGAGGAGGTTCCGAGGCCAGGGAAAGATCGGCGGATGGCCTGGTGACCATAGTTACGGTATGATAGTATAATGCTGAACACATGTCCCTATCCCATTGGAGTTTCTCTGAAAAATGAAACAAGGCTGCAAAGCTCTGCCGCATTGCAAACAGAAATTCCTCCCTCTTCTGGGAAGCTCTGTTCGGCCCCGCACCGGTAAACCAGGCGACGAGTGGGGGAACTGGCCGAGTTTCGTGTTTTGCTCGACGGAAGCATTCAACGTTTGCTGCAAGCAACTTCGGTAGCCTTGAATGTTCTTTGGTTGACCAGTCTGCTCAAGGAATTACATAGATGTGAGTGGGCTCTTTTGGCTTGGGCTGTTTGAGTGATGTAGCAATGAGTGGAAGTCATTGGCTGTGCTAACAGGGCGTCGACGCTCCGCTTGCGTTGTTACTTGGGCTGCGTTTGTAAACAAGAAAACTTGAAGTGGAAAGACAATCGGCAAATGGCGCACGGAGCAGTAGCACCGTATGTACAATCTATTGGTGTAGTGCGGAGCGTGCAGGGGAGAAGGCGCTGATGGGATTCTAGATCATGACAAAAATAGGCTAGTGCTGGGGGCAATTTAAAAAATTGATCTCCCAAGTAGTGAACAGCCAGGGCATTTTTGTTGAGCTTGACACCTCGCCTTTTTGGCTTGTGAAGATGGACTTGGGCTGTCGACATCTCATGCAGGCGGGGAAACACGACGTCGCATGCCTTCCGTCGCGGATTGTGCGAGCCTATCAGCCCGTGTGGCCTTTCATCCGGGTCCATGTCGTCTGTACTGAGAACAGAGAACAGAGAACAATACACGAGTTGACCTGACTGAGGATAAATCTGGTGCTACTTTAGATATATGTATGTAAAGTACTTAAGTATGTACCCGGTAGTTTTCTAAAGCAGCTGCATTATTTATGCTCCAGGAGTGCCGTGACGGAAAAGTACGGTACACTCGAGCATGGAAGGTGCGGGCTGCTAATGCTGTGGCACGCCTTCCGTCCAATGAGCCCTTCTTCAACCCCTTCAGACCCCCCAACAACTCCGAGTTGCATTGCATGTGCTCCATACTCTCGCAACCTTCGAAACCCATGTCCTACAGAGCGAGTATTGCTAGCCACATGGCTGTCCGCACATGAAAGCAAAGTCGCCCGTCTTCTGACATCACCCGTCCACGGAGCACAGGCGTATTATCGATCTTGCGCCGAAGTGTGCGTTAATTGCCGGCCCCTGCAGCCGTTACTGGCCTGATTTGACGGCATCGCCTGCACCGCATATTCGCCTTGCATCTTCACAAGGACTCATGACACCTTGTGCCGAAGCCAAACGAACACTTCCCGCGATAACCTGGCCCATTCTTTGTGCCAGAGTGGAGGCTGCAGCGGCCATCAGCCTCTCCGCTGCGTTTGAACCTATGCCCACGCGAGCAGCTTCCCTAGCGTTCCAGTCCGACTACTTTAGTAGTAATCCGAGACCCTGCGACTATATCCAAAGAGGGCAATTGGAATTCGTCTACTCGGTGGGATAGCGTAGCATAGCCAACACGTCGAGAGTCCCTTGGGCCGCGAGCCCACATTTATCCATCACGCCTCCTACAACTCCCTCGTTCTTCGTGCCTCTCCGCAGCTTCCTGTTTCTTTCACCTCCCTTTCCTCCGGGGCAAGCTTTCTCATGCTTCATGGATAATCCTTCTCGGTGCTCATTGCAGACATGAGTAAAAGCACTGGTGTCGACGCTGAAGCGTCTGAGCTCCGTCAACGGCAGACGAGAGATTCTTCCATTGTTGCCAACCAACCACATGCTGTCGCCGTGGAAAGCCCGTCTACTGAAGACGGCCCGGACCATGACAAGCCCAAGTCAAATTCAAAGACATTTGGGCGAACCCCGGATGGCACAGGTAAGTGACCATTAACCATCGTCGTTGAGACCAATTGGCCTCTCGGTCAGCGCAGATTCCAACTAACCTGTTGTTCTGTCTGGCAGTCTTCATTGTGCCAACTACCCATGATATGGTATCGCAGCTTCTGGACCCACGGCAACCCAAGAACCTGTCTGATGCCGTTGTCCTCGGGATACTGGCGTTTATGATTCTAGTCGCTTATTCCCTACCGGCCGGATGGAAGCGACCCGTCTTCGCCGTCACCTTCTTATTCTGGAGAGGCTGTTACAACGTAGGAATCGGTGTGTTATTACATATTCAGTCCCGCCACCGACGTCTGATAACTTGGGCCAAACGCTGGAAGCTCTTTGAAGATCCCAAAACGGGCAACAACCCTCGACCTTGGCTCTACAACCTCCTCAAGCGAGAACTCGAAGCAAAAATACCGGAAGACTACGAATTCGAAAAGGCACCTTTGGAGTACAACACATGGTTAGTCTTCCGGCGGGTTGTTGACTTGATCTTGATGTGTGATTTTGTGTCATATTGCCTATTTGCTATCGTCTGTGGTCACACCCCGGAAGGGGAGAATATTATTGTTGGTGCTGCTCGCTGGGCCCTGGGTATGGCCTTGGTTGGATTCAATCTCTGGGTTAAGCTGGATGCCCACAGAGTCGTCAAGGACTTTGCGTGGTACTGGGGTGACTTCTTCTATCTCATCGATCAAGACCTGACCTTTGACGGCGTGTTCGAAATGGCGCCGCACCCCATGTACTCGATCGGTTATGCTGGATACTACGGCATCTCCATGATGGCCGCCAGCTATGAGGTTCTTTTCATCTCCATAATCGCGCATGCCGCCCAATTCGCCTTCCTGGTGACTGTGGAGAATCCTCACATCGAAAAGACCTACAACCCTCCTCTACCGAGAAAGAGGGACCTTTCCCGGCTTCAAAGTGATTCCAATGTGAGTCCCGACATGTCCGACCACAACTCCACCGACCGCCCGGTTTCTACTCCCAAGATGGCTACGCAAGAGCCACCAGTCCCGGTTCACAACATGGTTGGCTTTAGCAACATGGATCTTTTCAGAGTGCCAGACTCAATGGTTGTTCTCTTGCCCATGTACGTAGCCATCCTTACCCTGGCAACCCCAACGACGCCAGCCTGGCAGGCCTTCTTCGTAGCTCACGCACTCCTGTGGCGTGTCTGGTACCACCTCGGTCTAAGCATCATTCTTGACAAGCAGTCCAAGACCAAAATGTGGACCCGTCACTTTCTCAAATATGGCGAGAGTGCGGGTGAAGCCTGGCGGCAGTGGAAGGGCCTACATCACATTAGCATGATTATGTGCAACGCGTCATTTGTTGCCGCTTGTTACAAGATGTACTCCATGCCATCGGACTGGGGCTACGGCCTTGTCCTTCTCAAACACGTCCTGGGCGGTGGCTTGATTGCCTTACAGCTATGGACTGCCTTCAGTGTTTATGACTCACTAGGTGAATTTGGCTGGTTTTGTGGTGACTTCTTCTGGGACCAAGAGGCTAAACTTACTTACACGTCCATCTATCGATTTCTCAACAACCCCGAGAGGATCTTTGGGACGGCTGGTGCCTGGGGTGGCGCACTCATTACCTGGAGCAGAGCTATCTTTATTATGGCTCTTGTAGCACAGCTCCTTACCCTGTATTACATCTCGTACGTCGAGAGACCGCACATGCAAAAGATTTACGGCAGAAGCATGCGTGGAGAGGCCGGCCTCACCAAGTTTATCAAGCGTGCCTTGCCACCCCCGGTCAAAGGCTGGCAAGAAAGCGTCGACAAGGTCCTTGACGATACCACTCATTTCGTAGAAGATTTCATCGATAGCGCTCGCCCTAAATTTGCTTCTGGTGTCAAGACCATTGTGCGAGATACGTCTGCTCTCTTCAACATCGCACCGGCTCGGATCACTCTTACGAAGATTCCTGCGGATTTGGCTGGGTTGGACCCGAAGTTGTACTCGCTCTCTGTTGAGGGCACGCCGTCTGCTCTGTCAAATATTCACGATAGAGCCACCGGTAAGGAGAGCTTCACTGGGCGGTTCCCCAAGCACGTCAAGACCATGGCGTACGAGTATGGTGCTCCCTTGAGAGTGAAGTGGAGAGCACCTGCAAACCACAGCGACAAGGATTGGATTGGCCTGTATATGGTTACGGACAACCGCTCCAGAGAGTCTACTGAAGTTCCGTCTCTTGGGCGCTGGGCTCCCACAAACGAAGGTGTCTATGATGCCTTGACTGCTGACCGCAGCATTGTGACTCCTGAGCATCCATCTCCCAAGAGCGACTCGTCTGAGCCAGATATGGTGGAGGGTGAAGTCGAATTCAATGGAGACAAGCTCTGGTGGACGCAAGGTGTTTTTGAATTCCGATACCACCATAATGGCAGGCACATGGCCATGGCCATATCCGAGCCCTTTGAAATTCGCATTGCGCAGTTTGCAGAGGATGATGTGGATCTCGATTCCAAGGGCATGTACGCCGAAGCGGTCGAGGCAGCAATCTTACCGGTTGTGCGGAACTGTTTTGATAGAGACCCTGATATTGCACCATGTACTGTCGATGAACCATTTGGCAGTTATGTTGAGCGTGATGGCAAATATGCCAAGAGGATAGTATATGCCATTCGAGAAATGTTTGGTATCGAGTTTGCGCCGGCTGTGGTGTTGGCAGATGGAAACGTGCAGAAACTAGCATGGAGAATCTGCAACGCAAAGGAAGTCCTCGTAAGTTGTGCAACTATGCAACGCCGGTTGTACTGATGATTAACGTAAAAGTTTAGGCTCCATATAGCATGTCCCATTCAAAGGGATCTGCAACGCCAGCGGCCCAAGAATTTGATAATAAGACTTAAAGACGGGTTGGAGAGATGGAAAGAAAAGAAAGAAAGAGATGGAATTTGATTCGAATTGAACGCAAATGGAACCTGCAACAGGGAACATGATACGAAATTGCTCTCTTTTTTTGAAGAAACGAAAAAGAAAATGAGAAGATGATACAGGTAAAATAACAAACAAGGGGGGCACTGGTGTCGGTGGCGTTGTTTGTTGAATTTTGTTGGTTGCGGTGTGGCAATATTATTAACACGGGAAACGTCAAGAGGTAGAGCGACTCATTAGATGGCGAATATACTATTCAGTTGCGTGTTAGAAATAACTCTATGCTACGCGGAGGATGGCTGATTGTGGCAATTCAGGTGAATGCTTGTCGGAAAAGCTTAGGTATGGCATGCACTTGGAGTGTGGTCTGCCGACGGCACAATAATGGTGTTGTCCGGTTGGTCTGAAGCTACCCGAGGCTTATGTGGTGGCTGCACGGGGACTGACTGACCTCGCTTGAGTCCGCATGGGGAATGTAGCACATCATGATGGCCCGCGTGGAGCCGCAGTGCATGACAACCCGTGGTTCCCCTTGCCAAGAACCGGGTTCTGAATAAATGAAGCTCTGGTGGTTTATGCGCGTGAAATACGAGATGAATTATATTTTGCTGCGGACAAAGAGAATCCAATTGGAATTAATTGTACACATTGTCTGCACGGGGTGTTGCTTTTTCTCTCTCTCTCTTTTTGGCCGGGAGCCACCGTTGACAGTTCCAATCGACAATTCATTTGATTCCTGCATGCAAAGTACTTAAGCTACCTGGTAGGTACTAGTACCTGAGGTAGAGAACGTGGGGGGGCGCCTGGTACGCGAGCGGCTGTGGCTGCCAGGTCCCCGGCTGGGGTAAACCTTGAATCCAGGTTTCGGTGGGGGCAGCCGACATCTCATCGTCATATTCTCCCCCAAGGACAACAGCTCAGCTTGTAGAAGGAACATCTATTTGGTACAATATATTGCGAAACGAGTTATATGACGGGCGAGAGAAAAAAGAAATTTCGTCATTTATTGTTCACTGTTTCTTTCTGTCGGTACGTCTCGGTGAGTTGTCAAACGACCACAACTACCGACGTCTAATTTTCCAATTCCCCTGTCCCAGACTCTAAACTCCAAAACGGGGTCAATCCATAATAGGCCCGGCAGTCGTGCTACTAGCACTACTACGTTACCCGCAGCATTATTCAGTTTCCAGTCGTGCCCCCCATCAAGGGCCCAAGAATCCGGTCGTCTGACGAAGACAACAGTCCCACCAAGCATAATGCTCGGCTTCTCATCCATGCGGCATCAGTTGATCTGCAGGAACCATCATTTTGCTGTCCCCAGAGCGACAACAATGTGGGGGGTCAAACTTGAGACCTTGTCTTAGTTAAATAGTCATGACGGTGCCAGTCGCACTGGCGTGCGCTGCCTGCTCAATCCTTCTTTGTTCCCAACGTCATCAAGGGCTCTGCGGGCATCTATCACATTCGGCACTGCAGTCACGATGCTCAACGCGGCGCTCACCTCCTCGATGCTGCTGACGGCTGCTCACGCCGCTGCGAATGTGCTATACGTCTCGTCGTACAGCGGCAAAGTCACTACTCTTGCCTTGAACTCTGCCAGCTCGCCCTCCTGTCGTGCCTCAGATAACGTTCCCGTGCTCAAGGCCGTCTCCTCGACGGACGGGTGCGCGGTCAGTCCTTCGTGGTTGACGCTTGACCATGCACACTCGACGCTGTTCTGTATCGATGAGGCCCTCCCTTCCGACAAGGGCTCGCTGTCGTCGTTCAAGACGAATTCTGATGGGTCTTTGACCGCGCTGAACAAGACTGTTACCTTGGGTGGCCCCGTCAGTGGTGCGTTATATGGGCCGAATGGGAGTGCTTTGGCCGTCGCTCACTAGTACGTCGTGAGACATGGTCAACGCCAAAAAGGAAGCTCTCGAGAGGGACTAGACAGCTAACACGTTTGTTTATTGGTAGTGGTGCCGGTGCCTTGACAGCCTGGAACGTCTCCAACCCTTCCAACCTGACGCTTGTGCAATCGGAACAATACCACATGGACAAGCCTGGGCCTATTGCCGACAGACAAAACGCTCCTCACCCTCACCAAACCTTATTGGATCCTACCGGGAAGTTCATCCTCGTCCCCGACCTGGGCGCCGATAAAATCTACGTCTACGCCGTCGCCGACGACTCTCTGAGATTGACAGCCCTCCCTCCCATCGTCGTCAAGGCCGGCAGCGGTCCTCGCCACGTCGCCTTCGCATTCCGCGACGGCAAGACCTTCATGTATCTGGTCACCGAGCTCGCGAATACCATCATCGGCTACGAGGTTACTTACCCTGACGGCGGTATCGAGTTCAAGGAACTCTTCAACATTGATTCCCATGGTGCGGGCAAACCTGTTTCCGGAGCAGTATATGCCGCCGAGATACTCGTGTCTGTGAGTCTGTCCAAATTCCCCTTATGCTCCCGTATAAAAGGGACAACAACGAGACTCAAAAAAATAAAAATAAAAATGAAATAAAATGAATACTTACTAATGGAACGCGTTGTATGGGTAGCCTGATGCCAAGTTTCTGATTGTTTCCTCCCGCGGCGACAACACCTTCTCCATCCCCAACTTCGACCGCAAGAACAGCACCAACATCACCTCCGATCCGCTCATCAACTTCTCCATCGATGGCGAGACTGGTAGCCTCACACTCATAGAGGAGGCTCCCTGCGGCGGCCGTTACCCTCGTCAATTTTCCATGAACAAGGCTGGTACCCTGGTGGCGGTTGGCCAGCAGAAGGATGAGCGGGTTGTTCTTATCAAGCGCGACTCGGAGAGCGGCAAGTTGGGCGACTTCGTGGGCTATGCTGACGTTGCGGGGGAGATTACTTCCGTTATTTTTAACGAGTAGAGCTTCTTTTGCGCCGGCTGTATATAGGTCGTACGTATATATCGAACAATTGTATATTGTACATTGCCACCCGGTACACATCTGTGAGCGAGGTGTCCATTCCGCTTGACGTTGATGACGAATATTTCTGTTTTGGCGTGCTAATAATCCATTCATGTCAAGGACGGGACGAGGTAGCCCGTCCAGCGTACGTGCGATAGGAATCGAATATCTTCCTCGACAAGACGCCAGCCACGATAGACAACACTGGGGAGGGGCCAAGAAGCCAAGAACTGTGTTTGTTTTGAACTCCGGCAAGGCTCAAGCTACCTAGGTAGTAAGGAAGCGTTTCGAGATTCTGCTTGTCCGTGGTGATTCTCCGGTTCTGCTGTATGATGCTCGTTTGAGCTCTAGTTTGGATCAACAATCTTGGGTGCCTGCTCCTTCCTCTTCATCGAACCTGGTCTGCTGAGGTCGCCTCCTGCTCCAGGGATATACTCGGACGCATTGTGGGTTGCTCCTTCTGCTTCTAGACGCCACCTCCGCCACTTGGTGTGTCTCGAGCGCCGTCGTGTCAAGACCGTCGAGCCATTACATCTCGATAGTTCCTCTCCAACTCATTTCTTGCGGACCAGTCGGCGAGTCTATCCTTTCTACGTGGCACTCTGCAGCAGCGAGGCCACCGGACCATGGTAGTGAAAGTGGCAGATGCTGGTCCTCGCATCATGCATTGGAGTGCTGCCATTTCCTGGTCTGAACTCTTGGCCAGAGGCACCGTACAACGCCCAATGACAGCGCCAACCAAACCTTCCACAACCTTCCGCTCATCAGCACCACCACAGCGCGGAATACCAAGTGACGGCAACTCCTACAAATCCATAGTGTGCTTGATGTGGCTCCATGTCCGATTGATCCCCACACATCCTGAGTGCTCGTTAACGACCGCACGGACTGTCACCCCATAAAACCCACATGGTCTGGTCTTCCTTCTAAAATCTTAATCGGGCCAAGAGCGACAACAGAACAACCGTTGAAGCTTACTTTCTCATTGTGAATTGGTCAGACACTGAAGCTACCCCGTCTTGACATTGAATCCTGTGTTCGATGGGCTTCTAATCTGTTTCTAGGCTTCTCCTGCAGTTCGTCGATGCAGGTCGTAACTGGTTGTCAATCGTCCCTAAAAGAGGCAAACCTGGGAGAGGAGCAACCACACAATTTGCTTAACGTTCCGAGCCCAAAGCCAGCCCGGCGGGGCTCCGTTGACTCTACCTTGGTGGTTTGCGGCTCGCGTCAGCTTTGAGCCGAACCGTTCGTCAGCAACACCTAGCTCGTGCTTCTGCCAGCACCGTGAATGGCAGTCAGCACGATTTCCTGACATCGTCGATATGAAGCCGTGTTCACCCTGACAATATCGGGTTTCCGCTGAGTTGGATTGGCGGCGGGTTTCAATTTCTCGATGCTCCAGTGAGCACGGCACGGAGGCGACAGATGCCGATTGTTAACACTGCTCGAAGTTGCTCTGGTTCTTTCCGAGGCCCCCATATCCGTCAGCATCCGTCCTCCAATATCGATGCGCTCTCTGAGTTTCTCAAAAACGGTTTATATACACCCTAAACTTTTGCATCTTTCTCGAGGTACTATACTCGTCTTTTTGGATATCAGCTTGTTCCTCGACGGCCCTCATAGGGTGGGATGACTACTATAATGAACACGTCTCCCGATGGTCTCAAGGTGAACCAGACCTTGGGTGCGGGCCGAGACAAAGCCCACAACCCAATGTCGAGGTCACGCCTACTATTTCAGCCCCCAGACACGGCGCCTGCTACTCCTCTCCAGCTGGCGAATAGCGATGGATTATTGTCTTCGCTTAAGAGGAAATTAAGCGATTGTACCGTCGATTATCCTCGGCGCAGAGCAACTATTGCTGTGAGTAAACAGTCTCTATGCACGTCTGCCCGTTTTGTGTCACAAATGCTTACTCCGTATGTGGATTTCCATTGCCGGCAGTGTGAAGTCTGCCGGTCTAGAAAGTCTCGCTGCGACGGCAGTAAACCAAAATGCAAATTATGCGCCGAATTGGGCGCCGAGTGCGTTTATCGCGAGCCTGGTGTCAAGTTGGACGCTGGTGACAAGTTGATTCTCGAACAACTCAATCGTATTGAAAATTTACTGCAAATCAACCTGGCCGCGAACCAGGGCAGCGGCCTCCATATGTCACAAAGTTCATCATCAACCAGTAATGGGACTGCCAGTGGCGGCGACCAAGCCCTTCTGTCAAACTCTTCAAATACGGCCCCTACCATTCCCAATGGCGGTCTGGGCACATGGGTTAGTGTCCCTACTGGAACAAACATCTCAACAATGCCAAGATGCCATACAAACGCAACCATGCACCTGCTTCAATGGCCTCTCATCCGTGACCTCGTCTCTACTCCGTACGACCCTCAAATCCTGTTGCAACTAGAGATGGATCGAGAACCTCTACACACGCTAACAAAAACACCATGTGTTGACCTTTCAAACACACAAGCATACATTCAAGCATATTTTGATAGAGTCAATATATGGTATGCTTGTGTCAATCCTTATACATGGCGAAGTCAATACAGAACGGCTTTGTCGAATGGCTTTCGGGAAGGCCCCGAGAGTTGTATCGTGTTACTGGTGCTAGCACTTGGCGATGCAAGCCTCCGAGGAAGTATATCCCGTATTGTGCCGCATCAAGAGCCGCCGGGGTTGCAATACTTCACTGCTGCCTGGTCGCTGCTTCCTGGTATGATAACGACGAACAATGTCCTCGCGGCACAATGCCATCTGCTTGCTGCGGCGTATCTATTTTACCTGGTTCGGCCCCTTGAGGCTTGGAACTTACTTTGCACGGCGAGCACCAAGCTGCAACTTCTCCTAATGGCCCCTAACAGAATTCCACAGAAGCAGCGAGAACTGGTGGAAAGAATATACTGGAATACGCTTTTGTTTGAGAGCGATTTACTTGCAGAACTGGATTTGCCGCACTCTGGAGTTGTGCAGTTCGAGGAGAACGTTGGACTGCCAGGCGGTTTCGAGGGCGAGGAGCAGGGACAGGCACGAATTGGCCATGATGATCTATGGTACTTCCTCGCCGAGATTGCTTTGCGAAGACTCCTTAACCGAGCGAGCCAGCTCATATATTCCAAAGATTCTGTGTCATCGACAACTAGTCTGGAACCCGTTGTGGCAGAGCTGGACTACCAATTAACTCAGTGGTATGAAGGCCTGCCGCCTCCCTTGCAGTTTCCTTTCTCTCGCACAATGCTACATGACCCGATCCAAGCGGTCCTGCGTTTACGCTTCTATGCTTGTAAAACTATTATCTATCGCCCCTATATTTTGGCCGTACTGGAAAACGAGCAAGCGGTCTTGGACCCGGCGGTTCGCGAATGTTGCCACAAGTGCCTGGAAGCATCAGTGCGGCAGTTGGAGCACGTTACGGAGCAGTAAGCTAGCCGCCTTTGACCTATGTCTAAGTGTGAGGTATGTCGACGATATTAACTACATGTGCAGTCACGCTGGGCATATGCCCTATATATGGCAAGGGACTTTGTCTATGATGGCCCAGACGCTTCTATTAATGGGCTCATCCATGTCGCCGTCATTGATGGGCATACTTCTCACGATTGTACCTCATCAGAAAGCATTGGACGACCTTATCAATGAAGTTATCATGGAGGTGCAGAATTATGCATCCCTGGCACCAAGTTTGCGGCTGGCGGTCGAAATTATTAAAGAGGCCGAGGTACGACGGCAATTATTCTGCACTGGCTGAAAGGTGCTAAGTTGTCAATTGGACCAACTTGTGCTCCAGCTGTCGAATATTACGAACGAAGCTCGCCTGTTACGGCTCGCTTGAGCATGGCTACATCATGACTTGAGATGGATGACGAATGTTTTGGACTAATCATGATGTTGTTGCATTGTTGCATTTTTGTATACATACCAAGCCAGACGCGTGGCTGTGTTTACTGCTGTATCGATTGCGGCCAAACTCAGCGCAGTTTGCGACTGTACTCATTCATAGCTTCCACCAGGGCAATCGAGTTGCCAAAAGTGGCCCACATCCTACATGCATACTAATACACAACCTCACGACCAAAGAGCGGGTTTCCCTGCCATTTTAAATCAAGTAGAGAGCAAAGTGTGAGGCTGAGACAAGGATATTCTTCAACTGTTGGTGAATATGCGGGGATATCTCGACAGCCATGCCGGAACTAGTGTGGCCCGGGTACGGAGCCACGGTTTGTGCTGTCACAACGATGGACTATCAGCGCCGGATAATAAAGTACGTAATGGCTTGCAGTCAATGGATAAAATGCGGGGTGTTCAACCCCTGGACCCTGTCTTCATGTCAATTTGCTTACGGACCTGTGCATGTGCTGAGATTTCTGCCGAAAAGAAGAATGGTTACACAGGAGACCGGTGAGCCGGCCAGAAGTGCCGTTGCAGTGGGACGGGTCCTGGTTCTGGTAGAATACGTCGTGGCAGCCTATTCTGGGCCGTACCTCGGAGAATTTCCATTAGATTAGCAAATGCAGTCTTCGCAGTAAATTGTTACAATTTGACGTGTCGATATTCCCGGGCCTGGACGTGTCCCCATCGATGAACACACCAAGTTGGTCGGAAGTGAGAGATTCAGGATGCTACCGTTACGGGTTTGGCCTACTCCGTCTTATACTCGCTGATCAGGGAGATTGGGCTCGCTATCAGGTCGTAGAATACGAAGCCCAATAGGTGGTGGTCCCTCACCGAGTCGGTTTCTTCGACACGAATCCGAAAGAAGAAACTCATGTAGGATAGATAGTCTGGCATCGAGTCAGGATCGATGATGGCGTTGCGAATTCTGCTGCGTAGAAGGAGGTGAAGTCGTGTGTCGGCGCACAAGTGTGACCGCCACTGTCACCAAGCTTTCTGCGGTACTCTGTGTCAGTCGGCGGATATGAAGTAGCCACTGGCAGATGAAGTTTCGATATTCATGGAAGCGGGTACCATCTGCATTCACAACCCGCTTCCCCATTCCGGGTGCCAAAATATGGTCGCAACCTCTCAGTCACGACGTGTGTCAGTTAAGTGTCCGGCCGCAGTTCCGTTGCATCAAAAATGCAGCGAACCAGTCCGTTCCTTGGACCCGCCCAAGGCCCGGGCCGTGGCCCCACTTTACGTCCAAATGTTCAGGTCAGGGTCAGGGTCATCGGTTCCAGTTGCTGGTCCACGTGAACAACGGTGCCTCCGGGCTCACAAGCTCGGGGTCAGGTCACGGAGGGCAGCCCGTGCCGAAAGGTAGTGAATCGACGAATGACCACCGCTGACTTCCCCGCCGCAGAAGTCCACTGAGTGTGCATGGCCTGACTGAGGGATATTTTGGCCGTGTTTTTTTTGGTCCCTTATGCCTCGCCGGACTTTCCTGAGGAGCGAGGGAATTGTTTTGGGTTAGGTTTCACAGCTTTGCCAGCTCAGCAATGGAGCCGTGACGTCGTCGCACGTGACGGCGGAGAGGAGGAAGCTCCCAGGTGGCCAACCACCAACCACCCAACTTTTGTTCCGTCTGGCGGAAGGAGCAGCCACCGAGTGTGCATGGGGAAAGCGCCAAAGGCAGGGCCTCATCACAGCAGACTTTTTTTTTTGTTCAATCGACAGGCTGGTGACACGGGCGACGCCGGTGACACTGGCGGCTGGAGCGTGAACAGAGTCTTGTCTTGTTCATGCCTAAAAGCTCCTTGTCTTTGTGTGGCCTTCTCCCCGGTTTTATTCATCCATCTTTGCGGGCACCAACCGCTACCTCCAGACGCCTGGGCAGCCATCCGCGCTGAGCACTTGACCCAACTTGCCAGGCACACTGTCACCCCTCACGGCCTGCGGGTTGCTCAAGTGAACATACCACCTTTTTGTCAGGCTCGGGCCATCTCTCCTCATCACCGGTCTTAGCCTTGTTGGTGCTTCCCGAGTGTTGGGCGGCGTGTTGGACGAACTGCCTGACGGACGGCCAGGGGGAACAGGCGCCATCGAAGGTTCAAATGCTGAGGGGGCTCTCTGATCCATCATTGTTCAGACGCGAGGACATCATAGCGTGGCGGCCCGACACCAACACCACCAAGAGTCAAAGCTTGCATGCGGTAATATTGCTCGTGTTCTTTATTCTCACTTGGCGCATTCCCCTGCGGATTTCCTGCTCGGCAAAGCCTTATAATGCACCACGCGCTCTGCCCAACCCCAATCAACGACGTACGCTGCAGTAGGTTGATGCAGGCAAGACAACCCCCGACTGGTTCGCCGCCGCCCAGGGCTGCTTCTCTATTCGCCCGTACTTTCGCATCTATATATTTTTTCTTTTTATTTTCTTTTTCGATTCTTACGCCTACTCGACTTCGAGCCAACCAGAGCAGGCAGAGGGGAAAGTGCGTGCATAATCAATCGACATATCGCGCCAGGGTGGTGGTGGTGGTGGTGGGATATTCAGCCCGTGGTTGCCCGAAGCCATCCAGGAGAAATTTCTTAACGGCCCAAAAACCCAACAAACCAACCGCCGGGCCTGTTTAGAGAATGAGGCGGCCTTCGCACCTAGATGATGTGGATGGCGATCATATCCCCCGTCGAGCAAGACGGTACGACGACCGCATTCTGGACCTGAGAGCGAAGCCTGACCAGTCGCCCGATTCGCCGCCCCATGCTTTCGACGACGGGGTACATAGCTCCCCGCGTAGGACGACATCTCGACGACGACGCTATTCAAGTTTAAGGAGCCCGGAGCCAAACGAGTACTTTGCTGCTGCTTCTGCCTCCTCAACCATGCCGCCTCCCTCAGCGCCAGCGCCTGTAATCGGTTTAACAAGGTCTGCAACAGATGCCGCGTATCGAAGACCTGTTAATTGTCTCGCTCCAGACGACCGGTATGAGGTCCCGCTTGTGAGGAGGCATTCGGCGAGGGACGTGTCTCCGGGATATGGAAGGACGAGGGGGGGAGCAGAATACTCGGCCCATTCCTCGGCCACAAGCGGCCTTGCGTATGGAGATGATTATGATTGTGATCACATAGAGGTTGTTGAGGAGCTCGAGGAGGAGCCGGCCAGGTACAGAGAGCGTGGTCAGTCGAGCCGAGATGAGTATATCGAGTCATCTTCAGATAGGAGATATCGTAGGAGAAGGAGGAAGCCGTATGGGGACGAAGATGGCGGGTCGCGGAGGTACTATGCTGCTAGTGAGGGTGGCTCCGCAGCCATTGCATCATCAAGGACGCCTGATCGAAGTGTTTCGTCTCGTCGCGAGAGAGTTCATCACGTTCCTGATGTGATTGAAGATTCCCGGCCGCCGATTTCGTCCAACAGGTATGTTTCAAGTCATGGAGAGCTGTGTCGCTCGGGTTCTAATTATACATATGTGGCAGGCCGCTAGTGCATAGACGTCACAGGTCCGCTGAGATTATACAGCTTGACCAGCCGAAAACTCGAAGATTCAGCCGGAGTAGGGCTGGATCCGTATCGGGTGGTCCTTCTAGCATCATCGGGAGTATATTTGGGGCGCAGACAGTGCGACAGGAGAGTCCGGATAAGCACCTGAAGGAGGCAAAGGTGCCAAAGAAACGGTCAGTCTTTCACCATGTCGAAGTCGCGCGAATTACGACGAACAGAACTAAATGAAAACGCAGTGTTGATTGTGTCATCTGTATGGGTGACGTGTCAACATCCAAAGCCTCCAAGTTAAGATGCGGGCATTACATGTGCCGTCCATGCCTTGAACGCATCTTTAGGCTTTCCGTCACCGATCCGCAACACATGCCTCCTCGATGCTGCACGACAGACCATATTCCTCTAAAGCATGTTGAACGACTTTTCGATCATGCCTTCAAGAAGACTTGGAATCGTAAATTCGCAGAATACTCAACCAAGAATCGAGTTTACTGTCCGGCCCGAAAATGCGGAGAATGGATCAAACCGTCCAACATTAAGCGCGAGGACGGCCGCAAAGTAGGAAGATGTAGTAGGTGCAGAACCAAGGTATGTTGCGCATGCAACACCCGATGGCATGGAGCTACGTCGTGTCCGAACGACCCAGAGACGGCGGATATTCTTGCCCAGGCGAAAGAAGAAGGGTGGAAGCGGTGCTACAGGTGCAAGGCTTTGGTAGAGCTGAAAGAGGGTTGTAACCATATGACATGGTAAGCCCACTTCTTCGCCAGCTTCCTGCTTTAGGAAAGGTGAAACTTCTGCTGACAATGTATAGTCGGTGCGGTGCTGAGTTCTGCATGATTTGCGGCATAAAGTGGAAAAACTGCGATTGTCCCTGGTTCAATGATGACGATCGCCGCGCCGACTTCTTGAACGATATGAATATTCCGATTCCTAGTATCAGAGGCGACCTGGGTGACATATTCCGAGGCAACGGCCCCCCTGCACCACCCGAACTACGAGGGCATACAGAACCTCCTCCTATGATGATGCCAGTTCGTCGAAGACCAAGGACGTACCAGGAGGAAATGCACATGCGACGACAGCAGGAATCGTTCGACGCCGACTTTGCTCGTCAATTGCAGTATACGGGTGATTACGACGAACCGCACAGTTACAGTATGATGGGTGGGTTGGGAGACATCCATGGCATTGGAAACGCATCAGAGCATTATATGAATGAGAATTACAGACGGGGGGGACACTACAGACCCCAAACACAAACGACAGCAGTACACGACAGACCCGAGTACGGTGATACTCGGCGTTCACGGGGACGTTTAGAGACCTCTCAAGAACGACGACTGGCAGATCGTCTATCAGAAACCCGATCCGGCTTCGGATCTCCTCCGGCCGCAGGACCAATTTACCCAGTGGGCATGAGCGTGCCTCCTCCACCAGTACCTGCGGCCCCGGTTCCCATCCCGCCTTCCCTTGCGCTGCGGCACCATACGGTCGAGGCGGAAATGTACAATATATCGCCGTATACTCCGCGGGCCGAGAGAGTCGTGGGGCGGCGCATGTCGAGGGATTACGAAGACGAGGCAAGGGTCCATTCTCCACCGCGAAGCCATTGGCGCAGAGGCAGGGAGACCAGGCCCAAGTCGAGCGAGTTGGCCGGATTGAATGGCACGGGACAGGGGATGAATCGGGTTTCGCAGTGGAGGACATTTGTTGAGCCTGGGATTCCGGATGGGGAGTCAACGGTTGGGCACGCTTAAGATTTTGCTCTCACGAGTTTATGATGTATATTCTAGAACTTTTTTGGACTTTTGAAACGAGTTTTTCTTTCCTTTTTCTACCTCATTTCGTGTAGCGTTCTTGACCTGACATGGTTGTAGCAAAGCGGAAGATTCTGTACTTGAGTGAGTGAGTGGCCTGGCCGCATGCCGTTGATGGTTCAATCTACGGAGGGAGCCATGTTCCCCTCAAATTTGAGCGACGATTGACTTGACAGCTGCCTATATTACGATTATATTGGATGCAGGGATGTCTTTGACGATCGGTTGAGGAGGCTCCAAGAAGCATGGGGAAAGTTCGTGGGAGGTCCGAGTCTGAAAGCGTGCCCCATGACGGCTGCCAAGACGACGGCCTGGTTTGACAGGACGATATTCATGCACCCCGTACTCTGTATGCACAGCCGACACGTGCGAGATGACGGGACATGCAGAGGCAGGAAAAGCAGCGCACGATGGTGCCAGGGCCTTGATGGAGGACGGGGAGGGAGGAGTTGTCAGGTTCTCAAGTTGGCTGGACTGGAAATGAGGTCGGGTTGTGTAACGGGAGCCACTTCACGGCGCACTGACGTGAATAGGGAGCAATTTGGAGGGGCAGACGGATTGGTTGGATGTTGGCAGTGCTCATTGCTCGGTAGCACGTACAATATACTCCGTATGTACGCTCGATTTTTTTTTTTTTTTTCGTTTTCAAATGGATGACGACGGCGGTTGAGATTGAAACGCCTAGATGCTGCTCCGTGCATCCGAGTTCCCGTATAGCTAAGGCCCTGGGCGCCTAGTCCTCTTCGGGTGCAGCGGGATCGGTTGCCTCTCGCACTTGCCATTCTCTCCGGAGTTCCGCTGACAGCTCAAGAGGAAGTGCGTGAGCCCGCGAGGGTCGGCGGGGCCCACTTCCAACAATTGTTCTACTAGTGCTAGTACTCCGTAAGTCACCTCCTATTCCGCACCCGCAGCCGTAGTCAGTCATTCGCAGCAGGCGGGCACATGTTCATCTTCCCACCACTCTTTTCTCATTACACTTGCATCTTCCTCCATGTCACACTCGCATTTTGCTGCCAAAACTTGTCGCATCATGAAGGGCATGTGCTAGGGCTCCCTTCTCCTCTCCAAATCCCTGGACAGCTTGCGCCTGCCGGTGCTGCACATGCCGCAGCTGCTGGTGCTTTGACGTCAGCATCCTCAAAGGTGACCACGTGCTGTCTATGATGCTCGCGTGCAGTTGAAAGCCATTCTCCCTCAGCCCCTGTGCGACACGACTTTTCTCCTTCATACCTTGCCACGCCGAAGCTCGAATCTACGTCTCCGGGATCCTGTCCGATATTGCCTGCGCGAGCTCAAAGTTTGGCCGTCGCAAAACCAGGGCCACCATATCATTATGCTCCTCCTGCATCAGGTCGGCAGCGTCAAGATTGGCGAAGTCGTCCGATACACCGTCACATACACACCGTCGCAGGACCGAATCCTGCCGTCACCCGAGAAACTCTACGTTCGGATCCGAAATACTTCCACTATTGCCCTGCGCGCTGCATTTGTCCACGGCCCGTATACGCTGTCTGTCTCGGCCTACCCTTCCAACTATAACCCCAATGAGAAATATCCCAATCCCCGCCGTTATGGAGTCCCCGAGTTTGAACCTATGCTCAAGGCAGGAGGGTCGTGGGAGTGCGAACTCGTCGTCCCAGACGATATCCGCCAGGCTGCTGGTGCCGGGCGGCATGGCGGGTTCGGCAAGAGTTGTGAGCACGACGATGAGTGCGCTAGCTGGATTATCGAAGTTGCCTCCCAGGTCATCTTCTCGACCTCGGCCGCCGTAGGGTTCGAGGTCGTGGTGGCGCGAGACTACAAATCGTTGAACCTGAGCCAGACATTGCCTATTGTTGGTAATTCAAGCGCGGTACCTCAGCCTGGCCGTGTTTGTGACCACCAGCAGAGCATTGGAGCCAAGGACGGGCACCATCCTGCGCAGCCCAAAGGTGTCTTCTCTCGAGCAGTCCACCTGAAAGTGGAGGACACAGCTACGCTCTGGAATACTCCAAGACTCCCCGGCTGGGACGATGTGTGCGAAAAACGAGTCGAAGCTTCAGGTGCAGACAAGCCTGTACAAAGTACGGTCAAGACAGGCGATTCAGGAACCAACAAGTGCCAATCATGTTCAATAGGGGAGCGAAAGAAGAAAAAGGTTCATCTGGTAATCTTAACTCATGGGCTGCACAGTAACCTAGGAGCCGACATGTTATACATTAAAGAGAGCATTGACGTTGCTGCTAAGCAGGCACGGATAGATGCGAAGTCTAGACGGGCAAAGGAAAAGGCAGCCAAGAAGGAAGTTACTACCGAGTCGAAAACTGAAGACACGAAAAAGGGCGAAGGCGACGATGACGAGGTCGATGACGACGATGACGAAGAGGTCATTGTGCGCGGGTATCCGGGAAACGCCACCAAAACTGAAAAGGGTATCAAGTACCTCGGCAAAAGATTGTCAAGATACGTTCTCTCCATGACGTATCCCGACCAGCCTTTTCTTCCCATTGGTAAAGGGGCAGTCGAAGGTCTCGCCGAGGCTATGGGAGGCGGCCACAGCCACCAGCATCAAAAGTCCCCTAATTCGAAGCCGGCGCATAAGCATAGCACGATACAAGCTGATGCTGCCAAAACTAAGCACGATAGTCAATGCAGACATTACAAGATAACAAGCATCAGCTTTGTTGGGCATTCACTTGGTGGTCTTATCCAGACGTATGCTATTGCATATATTCAGAAGCACTCTCCCGACTTCTTTGATCTCATTCAACCAATCAACTTTATCTCCTTGGCGTCGCCATTCCTCGGTTTGAGTAATGAGAACCCTCTGTACGTCAAATTTGCCCTCGACTTTGGTCTAGTCGGGCGGACAGGCCAAGATCTCGGTCTCACCTGGAGGGCTCCAACCATTGCTCGAAGTGGATGGGGAGCCCTTGTAAGCAATCTTGGCGAGTCCGCACACAAAAAGGTATACGGCGAATCACAAGCTGAGTCTAAACCTCTGTTGCGCATTTTGCCTACTGGCCCTGCACATGTAGCCCTCAAAAAGTTCAGAAACCGAACTGTCTATTCCAATGTTGTCAATGATGGCATTGTGCCCCTTCGCACCAGCTGTCTGTTATTTTTGGATTGGCAAGGTCTCGGTCGTGTCGAAAAGGCTCGGCGAGATGCCGGCTTGGTAGAAACTGTTGTTGGGTTCGGATGGGCAGAGTTGACTGGCACAAACATCCTGTCCCCGCGGCAAAGACAGAGGCTTCCCTCCGATGAGCAACTACAGCAAAGTGACTCTGGGACAAGCACACCGAGGGGGAGCATGCGCCAGGTTCCGCAGCCCTCAGACGACGCCATGAACGAGGATGATAGAGCAAGCATCCGCTCAGTGCCTCGACCATTCAATGGGGACGACGATGTCCCCTCCGACACTGGTGGTGATGCAGCTCACCTCTCGCCTTTGGCCGGCTTCTTCAATCTCTTCAAGAGCAACGAGCCTCCCAAGCCCCAAGTAACCTCTGCCAAACAAAAGAAGATTCTGCGACGCGGCCAGACAATGCCAACCAACGATTCTGACACCACCAACTCGAGCATCACGGATATAAGCGACCGGAAACCCGGCAAAGCGACCACAGGGCACGAGATGGAAGAGGATGTGGATGGGATGACTGCACCGCCCAAAACTACATTCTTCGAATCCGCCGGCGATCTTCTCAACCCCAGCTTACCCACCACAGAATACCTGCTTGATCCATCAAAGCGTCCCAGAACCATTTTCCACGACCGGGTATACCATCCAAGTGACATACCCCCTCCTCCCATGAAAAAGCGGCAGTCGACCCTTGTCCGTCGCAGGACGTCCGGGAAGATGTCTGCAACGTCGCACCAGCAAAGCGATTCATCGTCACCTTACCCTTCAATAAACCACGCAGATTCCATGGAGTCGGCAAGGGACTATGACGACACAGTCCACACCAACCCAGACAAACATCCGGCCGAAGTAGTGGACGGTTCGAGCATGCGGGTAGAAGAAAAGATTGCCAGAGGCTATCATCGTGATCTTTCTTGGCGCAAAGTGCTGGTCAAGCTAGAACCGGACGCACACAACAACATCATTGTGCGCCGCATGTTTGCTAACGCTCACGGCTGGCCTGTCGTGAAGCACTTGGTGGACGCACATTTTAGTGACTCGGAGGCTGCGCGGATGCGAGATGACGAGGAACCAAACGTAGAGCGGGCATTTGCATCTCACCGGTCGCCGGATGCTGATGGTCGGGAAGTTAAACGGTTGGGCCAACTTGGTCAAGACGGCGCGGGCAGCCCTGACTCATCGGAAGAGCCGGGCGCCGGCGAGACCAGCGAGGCGCGAGAGGCGCGAGAAGCACTGGACGAGGTCCCTGAATTGCGGAAGAAACCAGACGGCGATCTCTCGTCACTACCTCCTCGTCTCGGGTCGTCGGACAGAGCTGACTCGATGACGTGGAGTGAGCGAGACTGGGTGGACAGTGAAAACGAGAGCGAAATAGAAACCCATGAAGACGGAAAGGTTGGTAAACAAAGGCACCAGCCGACGCAGCCGACAAAGGACGGGACGCAAGGGCGGCTCAGCCCGTCGTCATGGAAGTGGGCTGAGAAAATCGTAGGCAAGGGGTCGACAAGAAGCCGGAGTAAGAGTCCAAAGCCCGGTGAAGACAAATGACGAAGCTTATTGGTCAATGAAGAAGCAAACACGCGCCCTGGATGAGACATGGCTCATGCAATAGATGTCACTACATAATTAATACAGTACTACTACTACTACGTATAAAAGGGAATGACGGCGTTGTGCATTAGTCACATGGCAAACACGTTGAATCGAAACATAAAAAGCAACGAGAGACAAGTTGTATGTGACAGATAGAAACATGGCTGTTTCCAAAGTCGCGCCATTTGGGCAGCAAAAGATTGACGGGGCAGCATCCCAGGTCAATACGGCACACAGCATCACACATGCCTTGGGCAAAATGTTGCCACAATATTGCCCGTCTGCTCGCGGCAAAACATCACCCTGTTCTCATTCAAGACTTCACTGAGCCTACATATACCATGGCGCAAGGTCGAGCAGTGCGCTAGGCGTAACACAGCCCCAAGAGCAACCAGTCTTGGCGAAAAGCAGCCCGAAAAAAAAATTAAAAAAATGAAGGTATAATGGTGGGCTCAATACCACCTCAATGGACGAACGGGGAATCGAACCCCGGACCACTCCCAATCACGAATCCGTAAACGGAAACTTGCTAAGGGAGTATTATACCACTAAACCATCCGCCCCTATTGGGAATAGCTTGGTTATTTTATTATATATATCCATCCCTATTGGGCATAGGTTGGTTATTTTACTATGACAAGGATCTTGGCGTGCTCCCGTGAATGCGAGCCTGGTGGGGCCAGATGGCCTGCGGTGAAATTGCCAGTCGGGATTTGCCAGAAAAGAGTGCCCAGATGCGGAAATGCGAGTCAGTGTTTGTGTGATATGATGGCTCGCACGAATTGGATTATAACATTTCATATGTGACTTGTGCGTAGCATTGCCGCGTTTCCAGCAGTGGCTGATGTTTCACCCGTCGCTGCGTGACTCTGATGGTCGCACAACGGGCAGTGTGACGAGAAAGGCGATCTGGACGCACGGTGCCATTTTGGGGCATCGTGTTGCGGAAAAGCAGCAAGATAACCAATTTCGAGTTTGACCAAGGGGGGGGGGGGGGGCCTGGCCTCGATTGCCGTTGGCCGCCATTCGTTTTCCGTTTTGCCTTCCCGTCACGGACTACTCCATGGAGCACATTATTCTGTGAACGGGTGAACATGTGTGACCCTCTTTCCTCCTGTTTTACCCCGGAGGTTCATTTGCTGCACGGAGTACTCCGTAGAGGGGGGGGGGTTTTTCTTGCGTGTGCGCTTTGCAACAATGGCACTCGCTCCGTGCCCTGCCTCCGCTCCCCGTGCCAGAGACCAGATGCAGCAGAGGACGAGCGGACAAGGTGGGAACACGGTCCATGTCACAAAGAGGTCCGGAGCTGGCTGGCGGCACCGAGTACAGTGACCGACTGTGTCGTCCATGATATGGCTTGGCGCAGTCCCACAAGGGCACTGTGTAGTTGTAACCATGGACCGGGATGGTTTGTTGCTGAACACTGAAGAGATGCCGAACACGCCGGTGCGCAGTGATGACAGCGTCGAGACGGCCTTGTCGATTCGCTGGCCACCGAAGCCGCTTTTCCAGAGTGCAGCATCAGAATGTCGACTAGAGAGGCTCTGGGGCGAACATGCTCGGCGAGGGTGCTCGAGTTGTGATGCTCGCCCTGGATGTTCGCCTTGGCTGTTCGCCTTGGCTGTTCGCCCTGCGCATGGTGCAAGGCTGGGGCGTTTGAAGCACCAGTGATTCTTGAGTGCTGGCTCCGGGCTTCTGGACTCAGTGCGTACATGCAGTTTGCGTGAAACTGGACAGTGCCTTCCTTTTGGGCACCCGGGTTGAACAAATGTCTGCTTTTTCCTGCGGAAGGGGCGACTCAGTCACAGTCCTAGTCCCGGTTCCCAGTCCCGCCATGGAGCGACAAACTTGATAATTCACAGCTGCCCAAGGAGTCTTCACCACTCGAGCATTCATTTTTCGTAAAAGTAATAAAAACCTCTACCTCGGTCGTTCTCTTTTCGTAAGAGGGATTCCTCTTTTTCTTTTTTTTCTTTTTTCTCTCTCTTCTCTTCAACCATCCCGATCAAACGCTAAGCTTACTTCGCCCTTGGTTGCGCATGGTTCTTGATTTCTTTCCTTACTTTCACTTTTCTCTTCCCCATTGAGTGATATTCCAAGCAAGCCTTATTTGCCTTACCAGCTGAGATAGGCGAAACTTGTTGGCTCACCTTCTACCATACGGACAACAGAGGAGACGGCGCAGAGCTGGCTCTGGCCCAAGTCGCTGGACCGCCCGAGGGGCAAAGATTGCAGCGGCACCCAAACCATCTTTCCTCCCCGAAGAGGACGCCGAACCGAGAGCGGGCAGACAAGGAAAACAAAAAGTGCTGGGCCTGGCCCGTGAAGCGAGGTTGGAGGAGAAAAGACAAAAAAACAAAAACCATGCCCGGAACAATAGACCTCCGTGCCACCATTCCGGCGGCTAAGATGGTCTCAAATCCGGGGAACCTCCGCCTGCTCGGCACCTGGAACCAGGTTGCAATGCGAGCTTATGTCCGGCAAGTGTTTTGCTTTCCAATCGACGAGCGGCTGGACGGCTTCGACAAGCTGCGCACTCACATCCAAAACCGGCTCAAGCTTGCATGCAACCATTTCCCTCACTTTGCGGGAAAGATATATCTTGGCCGGACCAAGGGGACAGTGCACCTTTCCACGACGAAAAATGATAAAGTGTCTTTCAAATTTTTTGATAATCGACAATGTGAGGAGTCGTTGTTTAGCTGGAGCTACCCCGAGCTCAAGGCACAGGGTTTCCCCTGCAAGGCATTTGTAGGGCCCTGTTTCGACCTGCCGTATGACTTGACGGAAAACGGGCCCGGAGTGCCTGTTACTGAGGTTCATGCACGCATTATCCGAGGCGGCGGTCTATTGCTGTGCTTCTACTTCCACCACTCCATTACAGATGGCATTGGCATGCACAGCTTCATATCGATCTTTGCCGCCTTCACCCGCCGCGACGAGACGGCTGCCCAGAATGGTATCGAGGACGGTGTTAGGGCTGGTGTTAAAAGTGTCGCCGAGTATGCAGTCAAGAATGGTGTCGAAAATGGCCAGGCTAACAAGTTTGAATACCCCGCCAATATAGACGTGGATATTCCCGAGAGCGAAACGACTGCTTTACTCGAGTCGTCCTTTGAGGACCTGATGAAGGATTGTCCCGAATACACCCTTCTTCCCCAGCCGACGGGACCAACCGCCCCATGTACCCGCCGAGAGCGGGTGCCATCTCTTGCCGATGTCCCTAAGACGGGCCGCATATTCAAGTTCAGCGAGGAGAAGATTAGGGCCCTTCACGCGGTGGCGCAGAATTGGAGTGGGAGCCATGTTAGGACCTTTGCCTGTCTGGCGGGTGTCGTGTGGAGCTTCTGTACCGCTGCACGACTCGCGGGCCATCAGCCGCGAGAGCCGTCTGCCCCAAATCCTACCAACTTAAACAAAGACAGCTTAACAGACAAGACACACCTTCTCGTCCCAGCAAGCTGGAAAAAATGTGCGTATCAAGGCAGACTACTTGGGTATGCAAGCAATGCGGTGTGCATGCCCAGAATTTGCGCCAACATGGACGATCATGTGGTGATTAGTAGCCAGCAGTCATGTACAAAGGCCTCACCAGCCTCGGCTGCGACAGCGGACGAGCTGCTGGGCAAACTGATATGCTCCATCGACTCGGCAATAACAGCCATTGACAAGGGCTTTGTTGACAAACGGACAGCCATGTTTCGAGCTGCCCCGGATCCTCGATTTGTCGGTATCAATCTGGATCCTCAAGAGCCTTCGGACTTCATCTTCAACTCTTGGCGCCATTTGGGAGCCGATGTTGTATTTTGGTTTCCAGGATTAAAGCCCGAGGGCAAGTCAAGTTCAGGTGGAAG
The DNA here is from genome assembly GCF_000187425.2 of Metarhizium robertsii ARSEF 23. Classification (NCBI taxonomy): domain Eukaryota; kingdom Fungi; phylum Ascomycota; class Sordariomycetes; order Hypocreales; family Clavicipitaceae; genus Metarhizium; species Metarhizium robertsii. Next base: position 1,374,124 of record NW_011942204.1, read on the forward strand.
AACAGCTGATGCCGTGCGTCGCGCGCAGCCACAGTGGAATATGGGCGCTGGACTTGTGCTACCAGGAAAGCTGCATTCGGATTATGAGATATTGGTGACGCTGGACAAGGCGTCGATGATGCGACTGTTGGCGAACGAGGAGTGGAAGAAGTGGGTGAGCAATGACAACACGATTGAGTAGCGAAGGCTGCAGGGTTGGATACCAGACAAGTTGGGCGTTTTTTTGTAAAGATTTATTGGCAACGATGATAGACAGGGCCCGAAGGCCGACTTCCACTCAGATAAAATTTCTTTTGAATAAAAATGGTTGATGAATGAGTTAACTACCAACCAATGCCGGCTCCAGTTGCAGGTGTGCGAGTCTTGGCCATCGGGTGGCTCCAGACGTGCAGGTGTGGACCGAGGTGCGATGGTGGAGACGCCTCCACTAGATCCAATGTGAAGCAAGCTATTAATTATTAGGTAGCAGTAGGTAATTTACCCCATATTACTTCTGCTAACTACTAAGTACATACCTTAGATAGTATCTGGGTTGTCTGCCCAGCTGTGACATGACATCAGTGCAGTACTGCGTCGTCGTCGTCGACTCGTCGCCCAAATACCGTCAAGTCGGTCGCAAGCCGCCTTCAGTCCAGCATCGCTGGGCAACTACAAGCAACTCTTCCTACAACCCACCGACCTTGCTCGACGACCAAGACAAGACCAACACTCGACTTAGACTCTTTTGGTTCTCGTCGCAATGGAGGAATAATTGGGTAGCCACTTAGCGTAGTGCGTTGCAAACACTGCTGCACTCCAAGTCGCCACCACCGAGAGACGCAACCGAAAAAGGAGAATACTCCCTCCTCCCACGACCATCAATTGGAACCTTGGTCCGCAGTCCGTATCCCCCTCCCAAGATGCGCATCTTCCTCCTCCCCCTCTCCACGCGGCGCACGTTTCTCTACGCCCAGCGCCTGCACGCAACGACGTCGCCGCCCAACACGTCGCTGCTCGACCGCGGCACCGCCTTCGCCGCGCGCAAATGGTCCGAATGGGAAAAGAAGCCCTCGGGCTGGCAGAAGAAGGTGGTCGAGTACGGGAACCACGCCTTTCGAAGGATCCCCTACGAGGAATGGGGGCTCAAGAGCGTGCCGCCGCTGTCGACGCGCCGCAGGCAAGACGAAATCGAGGGCAGGGAGAAGGTCGAGCTGGTGTATCCGGGAAGCGTCCTGCGCGACGAGGATGTGCTACGGGTGACGGGCCAGCTGGCCGGCGAGAGGGAGGGTTTGCACCGGCGGCGGTTGATGTGGTGTTTTGTCGGGATGCCCATAACGCTGCCCTTTGCGTTGGTGCCCATGTGAGCATATCCACGGTCAACTTTTTCTCAAACCGCGCAGCTGACAACGATGCTTTGCAAGAATCCCTAACCTGCCGTTCTTCTACCTCGTGTACCGCGCCTGGTCGCACTGGCGCGCCATCGCCGGCGGCAAACACATCCAATGGCTCGTCGAGCAGAAGCTGCTCAAACCCGCGCCATCGTCTACGCTGGACAAACTGTATGGCCAGGCGCCCAAGCTTGCGGCGTCGGTCTCGCCAGTCGACAAGGAGCGGCTACTCTTGACGCAGGAACAGGTCACGTCGTTCTCGGAGAGTCTGGATATCCCTGCGCTGGAGATTGAGCTAGAGAGGGCGATATGGCAGGTCGAGCAGGCGCTTCAGAAGGCCGACGAGCAGCAGCAGCAGCAGCAGCAGACGCAGAAGCACGGAGACGGCACAAACGCAAATCACGACGTCAAGAGTAAAGATTCAAAAGAGAAGCAATAACCACCATGAGATTAATGTATACTAATAAAATAGAGACCGGAGGACGGAGGTAAACAAAAACCTCCCCTTCCTCCTTATAGAATGGGACCAGCCCCCTCCATGTTCTTATCAACTTATTTTTCACCTGAAAAACGATACCAAAATAAAAAAAATATAAATCCCCGTGCCATCACTTTTGTAACGTATACCATCCCATCGCCCCCATTTTCGAATCAACAATCCCGCTCCTGAGGAGGCCTCTCGCACCTGAACCAGCCGGGAACAGGGAATCTCCTCATCAAGCCCACCGCCAGCGCCACCCGCCGCGGCGTCAAGAAGCTCAAGGCCGGCCCATGGAACTGGTGCTCCGTCTCGCCCTGCTCGCCCCGTTCGGCCCTGGCATCCCGTCCGTCGAGGCCGTCGAGCGGCTGCCTTTTGCCGTCTGGCCGCAGCCCAGCCGCCTCCTACCCAGAGCCAAACGCATCAGCACCCACCAGACGTCACTCGGGCAAATCAAAGGGTCAGGGAACAAAAAAAGACGTACCTCCCTCCAGGCAATCGTCTCCCTCAGCCGCCTCTCGTACTCCCTCGCCTCCTGCAGCATCTTGTGTGAGCGCCACGCCTCCGCGGCCCTGTACCTCAGCAGCCGCTGCGTCGGGCTCACGCTCACGTTGGTCCTGGCCCGGGCCTCGCGCGCGCGCACCGGCGTAGTGCGGCGTGGGTTGAGCGGCGACGGGAACTCGGGCTCGTACGGCTCCAACATGTCCATGAGATCCGGGACAGCGAGTGAATAATAATACTATTTTTTTAAAAAAAGAAAAAAAAGATGAATCAGAAGTGAAAAAAAAAAAGCCAAGACAGCAAGGGGACGTGGATGAAGAAGAGAATCAATGCGAGGAGGGGAACAAAAATAAACACCAGGACATGTCGATTGGATTTTGAGCGCATGGGGCGCGGCTTTCAAGCCTGGAAACCTTGTCGCCCGATCCGTACCGGATATGCTTTGTTGTGCGGCTGGAATGCGGCCTGTGGGATTTGTTTGATGGCGGGTGTTGGGGACCATTGATGGCATGGGAATTGCCTTGCTGTGAATGTACTGACCGGAGAATTTTTTTGTCTCTTTTTTTTTTTTTTGGTTCTTTCTACCCGGCCAGATCCTTTCGTGATGGCCATCATACTGAGGCTCTATTTTCTGCAACATGATACTGGACTTCCCATGGAGCTTTGCTCCGAACACAGAGAGGCTGGCTGCGTGCCGTGATGGTGGAGATGTTGTTTTCTTGGCCTTGTGTGGTTGGCGCCCGTCCGGTTGCGGGAGTTTGGTAACGTCGTTCGATCTGGTCGCGGCCAGCCACGGCCATTTATTTTTATCTTTTCTTGGAGCTACAAGAGGGCCGAGTAGGAGTGGCTTACTACATTTTCACGGCCGAATCCATCACGTCGCAATTGCCTTGATGTCATCCTCCCCGCCTGCGAATAAAAGTCCAGTGTAGCGTTAGTATTAAATATTGTACCTGTATAATGCTCGGCATAGTACCAAAACCAAAACCTTGAAAGAAAAAAAGATCAAAAGTTTTGCCGGTATGCTGGGACCAAGGGATATATCAAAGCGAGTGACCAATGCCGTCTCCAACGCCTGTTCTCATTTATTAGAGTGTATTTACCCAACACGATGATGCATGCAGTCGTTTCTTCCATCTCTTCGAAGTGCAAACAATTAAACCCTATTGCTGTTAATTTCCTTCCCCACTTGTTGGTTGGTTGGTCTTAGTTTAGCTTATTCGGTGATGAACGTAGCTTCCATGAATAGCTGGCCCTCTTCGGTGACTTCTTCGTCTCCAATCTTGAGCTTGAGGGTCATCTTTGGCGCATACTGCAAGTTGTTGTTAGTGAGCCCATCTCACTGAGCAACTTTTAAAAAATAAAAATAATATAAAATATAAAATAAAGAGAGAGAAATGAATAGAAATGAAAATAGAAAAAGAACATCCTTACCTGATAGATGTATGGCTTGGTTCCCGCCGCCGCGGCCACAATCGTCTTGACAAAGCCAGGTACCTCGGCCATGACGTCCACGCGGTCCGTCCGTTCTCCGAGCGGCCCTTCCAGGACAGCGCTGACGGGCTTGGCGTCCGTCTTGTTGCCTGTCCATTCAAACTTGACAGAACTGGGCTCGGGCCACTCGTTCTCCGAATCGTTCTTGACGTCGGTATGGATGGCCTCGTGGCCGGGGCCCGCGGTGATGATCTGACCATCCTTGACAATACCTCCCACATTGACCAATGTTGAGCCGTAAGAAGGCGGGGTGGTGAACTCCATCATGATGGCCGAGTAGTTGGGACCCTGGAAGTTAGCAAAGTTCCACTTGCCGGCGGCGTGGTGCGGCTTCATGCCCTGCAGAGCGAACGAGTACATGGCCTGGCCCTTGAAGTCAATGGGGCCATCGGGAGTGGTGATGGTGCCCTCGGCCGCACAGCGAGGCCAGAAAGCGTGGCGCATGGTCCCCCAGGGGTTCTCGAGGTCGGTGCCATACTTTGTCGTGCCGCTCTTGCCGGCCTTGAAGCCAGGAGCAGTCCTGGTGATCTTGAGGTTGACGATCGACCTCGGGTCGTTCATGCTCTTGATGGTGTATTCGTTTCCATCTTTAGAGAGCTCGAGCGCGCAGTCGTCGGCGTAGCAGGAGGTCTTGTCCTCGTTGAATTCGAAGTTGTTCAGAGGCGTTGAGCACCATAGGTGGGGTTTGGAAGGGTCTTTGGAGAAGATCTTGGAGTTGAACTGGCAAGTAGTTCGCATGCCACTTAGCTCGGGGTGCGGCGCGTTAGCAAGGAAGAGGGAAAAGTTTAGCCATGGCATATGGCGGCTGCATGTTGTTTACGCAGGACCAGGTAGACATACGCAACGTTGCTGTAGATGACCTGTGCAAGACCGATGTGGCCCTCATCCGACACCAGGTAGAAGCTCTGGGTCTCTACACATGTCGACTCCATGGCCACCCACTTCAAGTCATCGCGGGTCAGTTCGGTAAAGGGCGTCTCCTTGGCTTCTTCAGCCACGGATCTGATCGCCGAAGCGCCATAGATGGGCTCCTGAGTGCCTGCGACGTTGGCCAACCTAAGATGGGACAACGACAACAACCGATGGTTAGCTGGGTGACTCGCGATGCACAATGGCGGGGAACAGCGGGCGACATCAGAGTATGAAGCAAAGTGGCTTAACGGATAGCAAAGAGCCTGACATACTGTTGCTTTGCCCAATTGAACATTCTGAAAATGGGCTGCCTGTCGTGGAGGAACAAGAGTGAGAAGATGAGGGATTTAGGATGAAAAAAATCCAAGTGGAATACCCGTGTGAGGAATCTGATGATGCATGAGGTAGAAGAAGGTGGCCGAGACAACAGGGCTGGACTGGGGACTAACACTGAGTGGAGCGCTAGAGCACTGGAACACAGGGTTTCAATGTTCACTTCACCGCTGCATGTGTCAGCGGAGGGCACCTGGGGGGCCTAACTTGACGCCGGGCGGGGGTGCTGGCGGGTGCTGGCACCACATGCAACCATTGATGTCTGGTCGAAGCGGCAGTCTTATTGAGTCCAGCATCAGACGGCGCCAAGAAGTGGGGCTGCCGCTCTCGATGGCCGATTCGATTTTACTGTCGCTGCCGCAGTCACCCTGCACAGGGCCCAGGGGCAGCACCAGACAAGGTGGGCATATGGTGGAGTCTATACATGTGTTGATGCATGTGGCCATTGGAGAGCGCCTTTTCATGTATTGTACGGAGTACGAAGTAGCCATGCCGGCAAGGCCCGACCAACATTGCGCATGAGACGAAAAAGCCCATGTCCAGAGTTAATAGGCTCAGTCCTTCTAGCTGACATCAAAAGGGCCAGACGCCGTCTCACGTGCCTTCAGTCATGGCAGTGGCCCGCATGTCCACATGCATGTCAGCTAGCGCCAGACTGATCGAGTCTGGTTGCCGAAATTTGGTGCCCAGATATCAAATTGGCCTGGGCTGTCTGGTCAATGCCTAACAGAAGGGGTCCTTAGGGAGCATCGGCGCTACCTCAGTGCTGCGAGTTCAATGTTTGCAGGGGCCGGCCACTGTAACTGCGTAAAGCACCTAAGCACACTCACTTTACCCAACCAGTTGGTCATTTGGACCTGAATACCCACGCCGCTGTTTCGTGTTTACTTCCTGTCCATGTTGTCAAAATCCAACTTTCAACGACTCCCATCGTGTTCATTTGAGGCGCTTTGGTTTTTATTTTCCCCTTGCAAGCGCCTCTGAGCTTACCGCATCATCTCTGCCAAAGGTGCTGCTTCATTCTGGATTGACCACGGCTCAAACCTCGCCCTTCTCCATTCAACGTTCATTCGCCCTTAAAAAAGTTTGCTTCTGTATCGCGCCGCCGAGTCGAACCGAGCCTCATCCCTTCGCCGAGCTCACAACCCAATCTCGCCCACTTTCATATCCTGAAATCTTCTTCTTGCGCATGCTGAACGTTCGCTTGTTGGCGCGTTTCTCGTCCGATCCGAATCAATACCGCCGTCTGGAGACGCGATCGCGCCATCCTGGCCCGCCTACGCCCTCGATCCATCTCAATCTACTTGGAGGATTTCGTCGAACAAAAATAGACAGAACTGACGAAACACATCTAAAACATCAATTATCATGATGGAGGAGCCATCGACCCTGCCACAAACGAACGAGCCTATCTCGCGACCCAGCCCGACCTCGACCCTGGTGTCTGCAAATTTGCAACAGCTCCCTGCCATCTCTGCTCTCGCAGTAAGCAACGCTGCGCAGAGTCCGCCGCAACTTAGGTACGACCCCTTATTAGGCGTCATCAGAGAAGAGAATCGAAATGGCATGTGCCAGGGCATACCGGCTAGTTGGAGTCGGCCCTCGCAGGAGGTGTTGCGTACCGGGGCAGAAGTCTAGAATTGCTTGCTCTCATTATCGAGCACGCAACATGAATATTCAGAAAACCTAGCTAATACTTATATCTAGAGCCACCGCAGCACCGCAGAATCCAACTTACACTGGTGCCACACCGCCGGCTGCAACTAATGGCAATGGCAATGGCAATTTGGTAAGTCTGATGGCCCCACGATCCTTCAATACACCAGTCGCAAACACCAACCCCCCAATAAGCCTGAGAGCAGCGACATGCCTATTTTGGATGTTCCCTAGACTGTGTATGGAGCTCCAAGAGGATCTCGATGCTTGATTGTCGATAAGGAGATGGCACATGGCTCTGGTCCGCACCATGAAATCCCAGCATGGAGCCAGTAGTTATTATGGAGCCGTGGCGTTTTGACATTTGCTTTCCCTTATCGCTGGAGATAAGAGTGGGTCACGTGCGGCATTGTAGGTACTAATCCCGGGCTGCCACCTCGGCCACTTTCGCAAAACGTGGCTTGCTTATCGCGCCTTATCAGTCGGGCGCATGCGGGAGGCCAAAAGTTTTTTTTTCTGCATCATCTCCTTATCGATCACGATAGTACTTATTTATCGCCCTGGCATTCCCCAAACCACCCACGCAACTCCCCAGCGCACCACCGGCACCATGATGGCCACTAACACTTCACCTACGCAGCCGACCTGCCAAAATTGTACGACGTCGACAACTCCGTTGTGGCGTCGCGACGAATTTGGCTCCGTGCTCTGTAATGCCTGCGGTCTCTTCCTCAAGTTGCACGGCCGCCCGCGACCCATCTCCTTGAAGACCGACGTTATCAAGAGCCGTAATCGCGTCAAGACGATTCGACCCGATCTTGCAGCCAAGAAGAAGGTATTGTCCGCCCTATTACACGTCCAACGCCGTGACCAAAAACAATCCCTAACTCCTTTTTTTTATAGGCCCAACAACAGCAGGCTGCGAACTTTGGTCTTGGCGCCGATGTGAGTGGTGCCGCCCTATCGGCGCAGAATGCCGCTGCCGCAGCTCAAGCTATCCGTCGAACGTCGCAAAAGCCGAACGGTAATGAGGGATCCGACTCTCCCATCTCTCGCACCGGCACACCTTCCATGTACAACCAGGGACTGCCCTCATTCATGGTTGATGACCCATACCAGGGCGGCAGCTTCAACGGGACTTCGGAGAACGGCGATCGAGATACGCCGCAAACTCACGAACAGCTGATTGCTCACAACTCTAGTCTCAAGACCAGAGTTAGCGAGCTTGAGGTTATCAATGAGCTGTTCAGGGGCCGACTGAGCCAACTCGAGCAACAAGAAGCAGCCGCCCGACACGGCCAAGAAATCGCTGGTGTTGAACAGACGCAGCTTCGGACGCAGCTGGATGCAAGCCAGGAGACTGTAACCCAACTGCAGACCCAGCTCGAAGATAGCCACCGCCGAGAGAATAATTTGAAACGGCGCTTGGACGAGCTTGAGCTGGAGCTGAAAGCAGTCCAGGATGCCCTCGATGGTGACGTAGAGCGCCCGAACAAGAAGCCCCGTATTGGGAACGAGGTGCCTGCAGCAGTTCCTACACCAATGGCAGAGGAAGAACAGCCAGTGCCTCAAGCCGAACCCCAAGCCGAACCCCAAGCAGAGCAACCTGAAGAGCAACCTGAAGGGCCAGTTGTCAAAGAAGAGACGATGACAGAACCACCACCAGCGGAAGAGCCGGCTGCCGAGGAGACTATCAACGAGGCCGCTGAAGAGACCAATGAAACGATTGACGAAGCCTCTATCGAAGATGCGGTGCCTGCAGCCTCAGCATCCTAACAAGGACAGCGTCATACTCATGATAATGACTTCTTTTCCTTGATTATCATCACGACGAGTCATCCACGAAGGCCGTGTCTCCCCTTTTTCGGGCGTCTTGCGTGGGTCTTGCATCTTGCTGACCTATGCGACATATTACAGTAATATTTTGGCATACGACGAGGTGAGCTCGTTGGCCCTGGTTGTATGCAACAATATGGACAGTTGTGGATAACACGACTGTTTTGTATTATTTATTAATGCACGTCATGTCTTTTTTTTTCTGGGTTATTGACCGCCTAACAAGGTTCATGTGGATGGAATTATAAACCAAAATGGCGCAGGAAAACTGGGAATAAAAAGCAAATGAATTGATACCATTAGATACCTTCGGACGAGGGCCTTGTTCCTGTCGTGTTAGCACAGCCGCCAGTGACAGGGCAGTCGAGAAGACGGGGAGTTGTTGGCGTATAGGGTCTCAAAGGGTATCGACTAGAGCGGATTGCATAAAAGTGCTCGACTATGAATTTAAATCTTGAGTGATGGATGCTTGAGCCAACTTGTGTGAGAATCACTTGCCGTAATCTCGCAGCTGTGTCATGCAAAAACATATTTGTCACAACGTACACTTCTTAATCGGCACTACAAAAAATAACGAAGGAAACAATTCGAAGATCAAATCAGCCGTCTATAAATGAGGTGTCGTTGCACTACACACATCAACGACCCGGCTTATGCTAGTATTGACTATTTGTTTACCTCAGCCACCAGGAGTGGATCTGCATCTCCCGTCTTCAGATCGGGCTCACTCTCAACTCACTATCACCATCACATGACGCGAAAGCACCAATGTGAAAAACTCATTATACTACTACTACTACTATCTGAAGTATTGTGATCCTTTTCAAAGCCTCCTCCAACAGCTACCTCGATCCATCTCCGTCTTCCCCACAGCTCCGTGCTCAAAATCCCGTTGCGCCACTTCAATCCTACAAACACCACCCAGTCGCGCCGCGCTCGCCTTCTTCACCACCCCACCGCAAACCTCTGTGCATCACAACCAACCTCGCCTCGCTCATAAAACCCAGTACTGGTAGTATATCCAAAACCCAACGCCATGCCTCCCACCATCGCCGCACGCGGCGGCCCCCAGTCATCCCGTCCACACAGCTCCGGCGCAAGCACATCAACACTCCCCAGCTCCAGAGGCCCAGGCAAGGGCAAGGGCAACGGGGTCGCGGGCAAAACCCCCTTTGCCAAAGGCAGAGCCGCCAGACAGTATGCCGTGCATCTCGTCTTTTTCCCCCTCGACGCACCCGATACTAACCTACTCAGCCGCAAGATCTTGCGCGACACCATCGACGGGATCAGTACGTCTTCCCCCCCAAGGAATGTAAAACGAAAGGGGAAAAAAAGCTGACAGCCGTCAACTAGCGAAACCTGCAATACGGTACCTCTAACAAGCTACTTAAGGACGCATCGCGAATGGAGTGGTGAACTAACGCTCGAGGGTAGACGACTTGCGCGCAGGGGCGGCGTCAAGCGCATCTCGGCCGACATCTACGACGAATCCCGCAGGGTGCTTAGGCTGAAACTAGAAGAGGTACGTGACCTTTTTTTTTTTTTTTCTTTTTTTTTTGTGATTGTACATGTTGCTGACGGTTGTAGATCCTGCGCATATGTGTCGTATACGTCGAGCACAGGCAGGCAAAGACGGTTACTGTCGATGATGCAAGTTTTTCCCCTCCTTTTCCGAGAGGGCAATCTTGCGCGCTGAAATAGCTAATTGCTTCTCAGGTGATCTTTGCCCTGAGGCAAATCGGCAGGCCGATTTACGGGTTTGACTTTCCCACGGATCGACAGAAGTGATGTGTTTCTCTTTTATACAAAGACACTTGTTTTCCGTCGCGACAAGGGGGTTGGTTTGGGGGCATTTAGCATGTTTGGATTTGCATCGATATACCTCACCTCGATGGCCATGTCAGGGTCTAGTATAGCGGACCGGACAGATATTGGAACAGGTTTAGGAGGGTCCTTGCTTCTATTTGGCTTGTTGGCATTACTTTGTGTTCTTTTTTTTTTTTTTGCGGGGGAGATATATTGGCTTGTATTGCCCGAGGATTCTTGAGGATGATGACTTGCTTGTTTACACCATCTGCTGTTTGTGGAGGGTATGATGAGTACTTGGCAGGCTTGCGCACACTGGGATTATAAAGCATATTGGCCAGTTGTTCATCAAGAAGACGTATCATGAATTAACGAAAGTTATTTAAAGACTTGGGTATCAAAGAATGACCAAAAGTAACCGCCATGCTTGAAAGGGAAAAAATCCCCAAACAGAATGACACACACACACACAAACCATTCTATTAGAGAATGAAAGATCATCACCTCTTCTTCTTCTTGGCCAGATCCCACTCCGCCACAGCCCCCTCCAGGGCCTTGGCTGCACAAACTTCGTCCTTTCGAAACGCCTTATTAAACATGGCCGGCAGCAACATGGTGCTATTGGCATGCTCCAGCGCAAACCCAACCTGCGCGTCCTTTCCACACCTGTCCCTAGCCAAACGGACCGCCTCACGGAGCAACTTCTTGCCGACCCCCTGGCCGCGATACCCGGGTTTCGTGGTCCACGCGCGGATGACGCCCTTCCCACCTCGCAGACTCGCACTGCGGCTGCGGTTCTTGCGCTTGGGATTCGTGGCGGGCGCTCGCTTCGGCTCGAGCCGCAGAACGACGGCACCGACCAGGTCCTCTCCCATTCTTGCGCCGAGAATGATGTCATCTTCGCTGCCAAAGTCGGCGCGCAGCCAGTCCTCACAGCCCATCCTTTCTGCGAGGGTGTCGTAGCCGCTTGTGAGGAAGCGAATGGTGGCCATGTAGATCATTGTGATGCCGCTGACGAGCATGAGGGCTCGGCTTACGTCCCTGCTGGGTATGTAGACGAATTGGTATATGGCCATGTGGGCAGCTGCGACGGCTGCGAGGCAGAGCGGGTGCAAGACGACGGCCTTGGAAGCGCGGTGGCGCATTTCGGAGACGGAGTCGGCTACGAGGCGGAGGCCGTCGAGCTTGTCATTTTGGGATTTGAGGGCATCGAGGGACAGGGGCGGGATGTCGTCGATGGGCGCGAGAGGCGGTTCGCTGGAAGCAGCGGGAGGAGATGGCGACGGCGGCTGGAGCTGAGCCGGTTGGGGAGAAAAGGGTTCCAGATATGGCGTGTTGTAGTTGGAAGAGAGTGCCGACGGGGACAGGGCGAGGTTTGCCCGCAGAAAGGTGAAGAATGCTATCGAGGTTGGATTAGCGAGTGCAGGCATGAGATGAAGCTACCAGACCGCCCATGCGGCCTGGCGGAAGTGTGGTGGTATTCCGTGGCTGTCCATGTCTGTCTGTGATGTCGGCAGGGATGGAAGGATGTGACAGGCGCGCGCGACAACAGCGGCATCAAACAGAATGTTTTGTTTCGTCAATGCATGAATACGAGTCGCAAAACGCAAAAACTGGGTTTCTCTAGCCCATGCTGGTTTCAAGTGACTCGAGATAGCCAGACGGTGGGAGGGATGCATGGTGCGGTCCAGCATGGGCAGCTCTGGTGCAGCTCCCCAAACAGCCAAAACAAGCTCCAGACCGCCTCAGGGCCCGCAGGGCATCCTGGATACCTTGGACATGGAGTTCGACGGGTAAAGTCGAGCTGTGTCAGGTTGATGAGGATTTGCATTAACCGCACGCAGCAGCATGGCAGCGTTGGCCGCCGTGGTAGGTCGTGGTCGTGGGGGGAAAAAGACGACATCAGGGCGTCAAGTTGAGAATGAAGAAAGGTGAAAAAAAAAGTGAAAAAAATGCCTGGCTTACCTGCACTGCTGCGCAGCCCCGGCACGACGCCGACTCGCGTGGCAACCGATGCCGGGCCGCAGTTGCTCAGATCCAGCTCTCGCACGTAGCCACGCTCCATGGCGAGCAAGAAAAAAAAGAAGAATATAAAAAGGAGTAGTTGACGGCGGATCAAAGTCCCGCCAGCCGTCTGCTTGCACACGCACGCTCCGTACAAGAAAATAAGCAGGTGTCGTATATTAAACCGTCTATTCCGTAGCGGTGGAGAGCAACACACGCCTGTTGGGCTGCACTCCCCAGTCCCTTCATGGAAGGGAAGCAGAGAAATAAAAGAAGCCAAGAACACAAAAAAAAGAAGAGGGATTATGGCGAGAGAGAGAGGAAAGAGTAGATAAAAGGGCAGAAAAGGAATCAAAGGGTTAAAAACGTAAGTGACGAATTCCAGACATGGAGCCGCAACGCACGGCGTTGTTTGGCTGGCGCCACCTCCGGCTTTCCATGTCACTCAACGTTTGACTCGGCCTTGTCTTTGGAGGGGTTTTTTTCTTTTTTGTTCCCTCGTGTCTCAGACTCTGCCAATGGCCCTCCACACACCTTGATACGTTGACACGGATGCTGCCATTGGATAGATGCTCTTGCAACCCTCGGTACCGACACGCTGGGTCTGGCTGGTGGTCGTCACCTAGGTCTAGAGTCTTGTATGCATGTACATACATAATACATACATACGGAGGGCATACGCGGCCCCGTCCAGAAGCTGTTCACGGTCCTCTTGCTGGACAATGGCCAGCAAAAGCCACGTCGATAGTCTGAGGCGGGCGGCACGGCGGGCGGCACGCGGAAGGGAGGGAACTGTCGTCTCGCGTGATTGACCGTCACTTGTACGAATCCGCAAGCCGATAGAGAGACGATCCATGCGTCGACTGCGCCGGCGGATAGCCGATCAATGGATGACGACGCAAAGGAACCAAACCAAACGGCATCGGTTCGTGATTGGCGAATTCGTGCTTGTTTCTTTCTCTGCGCATGAATCAGGACAAGAGTCAAATCAGGGTTTTGTCTCTCAACTTGCATCTTCGTCCTGTATCCTGCGCCTTTGTCTGTCCGCCCTGGCCAACCTGCGCCATCCTGTAAAGACAAAAAAGGGCGGGTTCACATGATGGACCGTTGAGCAGCGGGCCATGGCAAAGCCACCTGCTCCATACCGCCATCATCGTAGGTGCCCATGGTGACGATCACACCGTCATCATCGCAACGGGCTTCACTAGCAGATATGTGAATTGCGTCAAAAGGGCAGGCAGCCCCTCCTCCCCCCAGCTGCCCCTTCCTTGTCTCTCCCTTGCTCCCTGGCACCTGCCTTCAATGTTGCCCTGTGCTGGCCTGGCCCCTATCGCCGCGGGCTGCTTGAATTGACGGCGGAAGTGGTCATGTATGTACATATTGCACAATACAGGAACCAGATAAGCACATCTTGTATCGCCAGCAAAGATAATCTTGACCACCCCCTACAACAGCACCGAGGTCGCTTGCGTGGCGTCCATGGCGTCCCCAGAGCATCAAACGTGCTCACCACAACCTCGACTGGGCTTGCCGCACCAACATCCAGCCCCTCATCCTGACGCAACATTTTGACCCCAGATGCTCTTTTTTGCCGGGGATCTTTTTTGTCTTTAATAATAATTAAAGTAATGATAATGTATTTATCATGGAGGACCATGCAACATACACAACTACCGAGTATTATTAACCCCCTGCTGCAGGCATTCATTCCCCACGAGCGGACAGTCATCGCAACCTAGACATTCAACAGATCAGCAACGGGCACGTGCTTGTGTCGTCCCAGCCTCACCAGCATGCCGCCCGGGAATCCTACTGGTCGTTGCTCCGTACTAACAATGATATTCCTTGTTGAGAGCCACCACCACCATTTCGACCCATGAGGGGGCGTTGAAGAAAGGCATTCACGACCAATCAGCCGGCTTCACGGCGGTGCTGGGCCTGTACGGACGATTCAAGAACCAACTGTCACCGCGCCAAGCGATGCACCTGCAGGCTTGCAGATGCAGTACTAGTCGAGACAAGGCCGTCAATGTTGATAACACAAGTGCCATTCATTTGCCCGCTACTCCGCGGCATGTGGCCTAATGCTCCTGGTCTATTATGCCTTTTGCAACCCCCAACCACCATTGACCGTCGAATGGTTAGTCAACTACCCAGCTATAGACCACGCAACACATGGATTGCTTGTCACTTCAACTTCATCTACAGGGTAGGCGTACGGAGACGCGGTCACATCGTTCTCTTCCGCTCTCCAAACGGTAGTACCGCTAGCATTACAACTTTTCTGGATTGTTTGGTCCTTCCAATCACACACTCATACCACTTCCCAGCTCGTAAGGTCCAGAAGCTTTTTTTTTTTTTTTTTTTGGCCAAATGGGTACGTACCTAGTAGTGCTCTGTAGAAGAGATCGTGACTTTCGCCACGTGATAAAGGCATTTATTTTCTCTCGTGTTCATATCTCTTCGTCTTTCCCACGCCACACGCTCCTCAATCCGACAGGTAAGTTACCGGCCGTTTCTCAGGGCTCCACGACCATGAACTCATTTGGGTGATGGCCTTGCCATTCTCTGCAGGAGGTACCGTTAGACCACGTCCACGGCGTCTCTAAAGAACCCGCCGACCCATCACCCCTACGACCACAAGCAACAAACGCCAGCGTCATACACTTGCAACCGGCCGCCATTGCAAGTACGACGGTGGGCTACCATTGTTATGACTCGCAGCCTCCTCATTTGCTTTTCCTAAACCAGATGGTCCGAATCAGCGTTTCGAGTGATGCCTTGAAAAGCACCAACGACGCCGAGAAGCAGGGCAAGCGCCAAGTCATTGTCCGCCCTTCTTCCCAGGTGATTGTTAAATCCCTTGAGCTCATGCAGAAGAAAGGCCATGTTTCAGAGCTCGTGGTGGCAAATTGTCGTCTAATTTACCACCGGTTCGTTCTCGCCGTCCCCTAATAGCTCTTGTGAATCGTCTTTGGTCAAGACCCTGTTCTATGTTAGTGTCAACAAGTGCGGCGTCATTAGTCCTCGTTGTAACGTGCGACTGGTAGATATGGAGAAATGGGTTGTTCGACTGCGGCCTGCCCGCCAGTTCGGCCACGCCGTGCTTACTACGTCACTGAGCCTCCTCCATCCAGCATGTCTTTTTTCTTCTGTGCTGTGTAGAACTGCCAATTTCGCGCGTAAACGCTCCTTTAGCCTTTTTCGGGCGCTACTGCCATGGTGATGCTGATCCTGTTTGCGCTCATATACGGCCCAAGGTCCAGGTAGAGCAGGTCCATTCTGCGCGGGCGGCGTAGGTTCAAAGCCAACCACAGCAGGGTGACTGGCCAACACTTTACAGGAGGCATGATGGCGGTCTCCGTATGCACGCGGACAGCTCCTTTGGACTCATGGGGAATCTTTTCCGCAGCCTGTCTGTATCTAGGAACAAGGCAGCAGAATTCCGTCGAGGAACCATGGGCACGTGGTTTTCTGGTAACCTCGAAGCTATACATGTAGCTGATTTTCAGATTCTGTTGCATTTCCAGGCTTGGAGAGGCCAGTTCTGTCAAACTACTTGCTGGAGCTCTCTGCTCGTCTCGGAACACAGCCTCTATTTCGTCCGCGGTAATTGAACTCTTGCCGTTGATATGAGAAAACGGCTAAGTAAATAAAATTCAACACAAAGAAAGACACTGGGCAGCGAGGACCATGATGGGAACATATTTGTGCTATGAACCCGTCGGTTGACGTAGAAAAGAAAGGAAAGAGCCATTCACTCCTCCATGTTTGTGAACGGAAACCATCAATTCATCGACTAGTGGCCCCGTTTTTACCCCAAACTCGCCGCGCGCGCCCCCACACGTCTACGGACAGCCCTACGATGCGTCCGAGCCAAAGAGAATGCGCGTCAGACTACCAACTTATGTACGTACGTTTCGCGGGGTTGACATTTTTGTAGCCGTATTGAGTAATTTGTGTAGCCACCATATAAACCTTCAGGGTCACATGTAGTACCGATTAAAACGAATCTAAGCATCGCAAGTGCCTCACATTTGACGCGATCCGAATAATAGCCCCCTCCCCCACCCCCAGCGAGATGGCACCCACACGTACCCAACCAGCCAGCCGGCCCCACCACGGGAAGATACCTGGCATGGTATGATTGCAACAGACATTCTGCTGGCCATCCAGCCTCATCAGCTCAAAAACATCTGTTCGGGTCACAAGAACCGCTCATACAGAAAGAGCCGGCTGTGGCTCTATGAGACCTGTGGAGCAGAGCAGAACCAAAGGTCCCAAGCAATAACGTGTGTATGTATTTTCAGCATGATTTAACCCTAACCCTCTTATAGTGGAGCTGCTATCGGCCAAACTACTGCACGAGAGTGTAGATGACCCGAATATTATTGCTGGCGTACCTAACCTGACCTGATTACTAGTGCTCTTACTATCTTTAGATCTACTCCGTAGTCTGGTACGTATGTATTGTGACTCCATGTCCGCACCACCACTTACGCCTGATCGTTTGCAGGATTAGCGCTGGTCTGTTTCGGCTGCTCCCGCATATCTTGGGGCACAAGAACTCCTTGTGATTGGTCCAGATGGCGGCTGTCAAAACCGCTGCGCTCCAGACGCCACAACGGTTCATGTTGCAAATGCCAACTACTACTAGGAGCATCCATTGTCCGCAATCAAGTCGGAAAATAGGGGCTCCATCTGGTAACGACGGCTGCAGCGAGTTTATGCATGTTGGTCCAGATGTGAGCTGAATTTAGAATAAGACAATCAGGAGGATAGCATGACCAACAGAAGCTGTCAATTGTAGGCACCGTTTTGTGATTTGCTGTTAAGGCCCACACAGTCACGTTTGAGGCACTGTTGCTACGCCGGCTCCTTCTAAAGTGGCTAGAACACTCATTTGCCAATGGGTAGCTCTTTCCCTTTCACACAATGATCAAGCTCTTTTCTTTTCTAGCTCTCTTGCCATACAACTTGTCAGTTGCATCACGAGCTCTTGCGACCTCATCGTAGATCCCTCCGTGCGTTCCCTCACATTTGCCCCCAATAGCCAGATATAATTGACCAACCAAACTTTCACCCCATCAATACGTGATGCAGACTCACCCGGTCAACGCGGCCGAGATTGTGCGTGCCCCTTTTAAAACGGGGTACGTACCTCGTAGATAGCTTCGTCAATTGGAATTGATCATCATCAATCTGTCCAATCCAATAATCTAATAGCACTTTGTGGTGTCCAAAGTCCCTGGTTTCCTCCCACCTTCGTGTGCCAACGAGGCTCTCTTTATACGAAGCAGCGGTGAGTGTTTGTGTGCCTGTGCTCCACTTTCTCTCGTGGTCAACCTCCTTGTCCAACTACATATGTATCGTCGTGTTCATGGGCCAGTTCCTTCCGTGACGTCGTGAACACCGGCATGACACTACATTGTCATTGAAACTTCTCTTCTGTTGCGCAGAGACCCGGAGGGCTCTGCCATCCTCGCAGCGCAATGGCCATCTCACTGGACTCTTCTGTCCTAGATCAACTGAACACTACCAAGGCAAGAAAGCTTCATAAGCTGACAGACAGACTGAGCGCCTATGGCGTTGGCAGGACTTTGAACCTCCCGCAGATCATTGTTGTTGGCGAGCAGTCAGCGGGAAAGTCATCCGTCTTGGAAGCCCTTTCTCATGTCCGCTTTCCCGTCAAAGGAGACCTCTGTACTCGATTCGCAACAGAGATTGTCCTTCGTCAGGCGAGGCAGACCCGTGTGCATGTTAGTGTCCGATTCGACGACAAGTCCAAGCCATCTTGGACGAGCCAAAGAGTGGGATTCACCGAAGATGATCTTCCAGACATTATCGAAGAGACCAAAGAAGCCATGGGAATAGATTCCACAGGCAGAGACTTCTGCAATGATATTTTGCGGCTAGAGATCGAGAGTCCCAACCTGTATCCGCTGACTCTCGTGGACCTTCCCGGACTGTGCGAGACAGCAACCCAGTCCATGCGAGGCAAGGAAACCGTCGACCAGCTTGTGCAAAGCTACATGAGGCACAAAAACAGCATCATTCTAGTTGTCGTCGCTGCGAACAATCAGCTCGCCAACCAGATTGCTCTGGAAAAGGCTAAGGAATTCGATCCGAATCGCGAGCGAACACTGGGCGTCATTACCAAGCCTGATCTTACATGGTCGGGAACGCCCGAGGAAAGCGACTACATACAACTAGCCAGGAACCAAGACGGAGCACATAGGCTTAAACTCGGTTGGCACGTCTTGTGTAATAGAGCAGACGATGGAGACACCTTGGGCACCCGTGATGCCACCGAGGCAAGCTTTTTCGAGACGACTGAATGGGATACGATTTCAAAACACCATCGTGGGATTGTTAGTCTGCGCAAGAAACTAAGCGAGGTTCTTTCTAGCCATGTCCGGCAGAATTTGTCTGCTTTGATGGATGACATAGGAGGAAAACTTAGGGAGAGGCAAGAACAACTTGGCCAATTAGGAGAATCGAGGCCGAGTTCTAAAGAGATGCGGTCATTTCTCCTCAATATCTCACCAAGGTTTCAAAAGCTGGTACAGGACGGCATCTATGGCAGATATGACGATCCGTTCTTTGGCGATTTAGGTGATACAAACCACAAGCTACGCTCCCAGCTGAGAAATTTTAATCTCGCCTTTGACTTTGTGCTAGCAACAAGGGGATCCAGGATTGCAATTGCGCCAGACGATGACTGGCACAATGCGCAGCTCCAGGCCCCCAGGTTTCTCAAAAGTTTTCTTGACGAGTATCCGTACGATTTTCCCCAGCCAGAGTCCGTTAGCAGGGAGTCCCTCAAGAAGTACTTGGAGAGTCAAGCGGCGGCCAACCAAGGCTGTGAATTCTCAGGCTCCCACAACGCGGATCTCATTGTCCGACTATTCCAGACACATGCTTCCCCTTGGAAGGATATCGCTGCATTCCACATCAAGCAAGTCACGTTAGTGGCCAAGGCGTTTGTGGACCAACTGATTCGCCACATTGTCGGTCAGTCGGAAGGGAACCCGACAATCGAGGCTATCCTTTGCGGCTGCGTTGACCAATTCTTTGCAGAAAAGGAGAAGCTTCTCTCGGACAAACTTGAGGAACTTATCCAGCCGTATTCAAGGGGCTATGCCATGCCTCTGGGCGTCGAGTTTCGTCAAATGGTTACGAATAGAACTAGCAAGCGTCTGGCTAAACGGTTGACCGAGCTGTCGGAGAAACAGACAAATCCTACAGATGCTGGCAGATTCAAGAGACTCAGGAGGGATATGCTAAAGGAAGCCGCCTCTACGCTTGATGCAGTCGATGGAGGACAGTTTGGAACGGAAAAGATCATTGACATGACGCTGGCGTATTACGAGGTGAGCCGCTCAGCTTATAACGGCCAATTCGGCATTGTACGGTTTACGACTAATTTACAAAGATGTCTCGACGAACGTTTACGGACAATGTTATCAACCTAGCTATAGAAGGCTGTCTCATTCAAGATTTGCCAAACATTCTCACGCTGACCCAGGTGGACAAAATGGAGAAGGGGCAAGTCAACAAGCTAGCGGCTGAAGGGAAAGGTACCCGAACTCGCCGGAAACACCTGCGTGCGGAATGTAACGTCTTGCGAAAAGGCCTCGAGCAGTGCCGCAAATACAAACCCAGAGGCGTGACTGGTAAGTTCTAAACACGATTTGCCTGTGCTATATGCTAAGCTGCTTGGATTCAGGTGTGCCATCCTCAGAGTCAGGAATTCAGCCGGTAACCGAAGGGCGCGGTGCCTCAGGTAAGTAAGCCCAATCAAGGGCAAGAACCTGGAGTCTGGTGGCATAACTTTGAATCGATCAATATTGCTAACTCACTGCAGGTTCCAGTACGCTGTTTACTTCACCAGCCGGACAGGCAGCTCCAGACAGGCATCTCGCGCCTCCTGCGACTGAGTCACTCACTGTGTCCGCATCGTCCAGAAGACCAGCATCTCCGTTGTCCCCAAATCCGTCGGCCGCACAAGGCAAGTCGACACCCCTTGTTCCAATGTTGTAATCATCAAATTTGGCTCACATTGATGAAATGCAACCACTTAATAGTCTATTCTAGCGTAATACAGATGTATATAGTACTGACATTTTCCGTAGTGACAGTCTCTAGCACTGGGAGTTCGTCTGGCGGAGCGGCGTCTTCCACCACATCGACAAGCTTAAATTCTGGTGGCCTATTTGGATCGAAATCTCAATCTTCTGCTGCATCAACAGGAGCTTCAACTTCTGCTACATCAAGAAGCTCTGGTTCTGATGGACTGTTTGGATCGAAACCCTTTTCTTTTACTGTACCAACATCGTTTAGTACTATCAGCCTATCTGGTGGAAAACTCTTATCTTCTGAGAGCAAAAGTAAGTCTTCACCAATCCTATACATGGGTGCTAGCTACGGTCGCTACGGCTGGCACTTCAATCTCTTCAATCAGCAGCTCTCTGACGATGCAGGCTGGCAATCTCAACCGCATCAGGTGACTGAGGGGGGGATAATACACCGCTTCCAAAGTATTTATGCGACCCAAAAGTGGAAGCTCTTTTCAAAAGAGGAGCTAAGGTGGAAATTTTACCAAGAACATCGACGATGGAAAGAGACGGAGCTTTTGGATCATCTTCTTTGAATTTGGAAATGATGCGTTTTCCGGATCTTTCCCGTGGAAAACGAGACTTGCGTGACTATGCATCCTTGCGTTTACTATTTGACCTAGTTATATATACTTGAATTTGGCGAGCCCGTTACCAATGCTCTGTTGCAGAGCTCTCCTCTGGTGGCAAGTTGCAGTACTCCGAGACTCGATGAAACTGTAATGATGCCGGTTAGCAACGAGGACGGACATGTTTCAGCAGAACGGGAAATACATGGTACGCTTTGAAGCTCAATATTCAAATCATTCAGCTGAAAGACCAATCTCAAAATTGTTCCACTGAGTTCTGAAACTCTGGATAGAGAAAGCCCAACAAGACCCGGCGACATGCCGCCATAGTGAAAAAGCGCAAGCAATCCCGCCGAGACATTGATAAACGTCGCAAGCACGTTGATTCTAAATTTGAGCCATTGGTCACACTGATTCTGTGCGTCAGCAGCGTCAGCATAATCGAGGAGCTGCTCGTCGAGTTTCTTGGTGAAAATGTCTACCATGCCGCTTCGCTGACTGCTGTGTTGGCGTAATACTCGGGGTGTATAGCTTTTGCGTAGCAAGTTCTGTGAAGCAAAACAAGGTACAGCTGAGAGTTGGCGATTTGTCTCACAGGTGAAAGAGCGAAATCGTCAATACCAAACAATGCAGCTGGTGAAATAGTTTCCGCGTGGCCATAACCGCCGCCTGATTCTTGACTGTATCGTACCGTTGAATTGGGCCACGGGATGACTGCGTCTGGCTGCTTATTGACACACACTTGCTTCTTGGGACACACACTAGACAATTTTCACCACATGCTCGTCGGGGACTGTTGACTTATCCCGAGACCCCATGCCCTTAATTCTTTGCCTTGGCCGTTTGCACATTGAGAATGCAGCACAGCGGCGTGTTGACCGACTCTGCTGAGGCCGAGGCCTTCCTCTCTGGCCAGAAAGAGACCATGACCGATGGCGTCGCCAACCAGAGACTCCACCTATTTTCTTTACATGCCATGAATGTCTTGCTATCCTGTTTATTAATTTGCTCGCTGGCGAGTAAGTCGCAGCCCCGGTTCTCTGAGTTCTATTGTAAGTCATTCCATGAGATGGCAACACCAATACTGTAGCTAGTAGTAGTTACATCGATATGTTCGTTTCTTCAGCCGGCGTAATTGGGATGCATTCCGCTTCTTGTTAGCACAGAGAAGGCTAATTACTACCGGTGGTGCAAAGATGAGCTGCGAGTGATGGGCGCCTTGCAAACAATGGACAAACGTCTACTAATACTGCATCATCTAGTCACAGTTGTATAAATGGATGTTTATCGTAGCCAGAAATTGTTGCGGGACTGGCATGGGAAGACGTCGACACAGTTCAGATGCCAGCCGCGTTTAGTTGCAGTCCGGTGTTGATGGAGCAGAAATTTCCACAGACAAGGAGGAAATTGTCTGCAAAGTGCTTGTACTGGCGTCTTTGCCAAGCCAAGGCAACTATCTATCTTCACGTTCAATGACAAAAAGCTCTACGCCACCAGGGTGTCAATACTACTCACTATGCGTCCCGAATGACATAACGAAACAGGCCGTCTTGAAGCTGCCGGTATCCGGCACGAAAACTCGAGTTGAAACGCCCAGTTGTCCCTGTTCAATGCTGTCCGTCCCACAGCGCTCGAAATCGGCCATTCTGGTCCTGCAAAAGAGTCTCTGGCTTACCGACCTCGGCAACCGTCCCGCCATCCAATACCACTACCTGATCATACTTGAGAACCGTGTTCAGTCGATGTACTACAGAGAGGACTGTGTGGTGGGCAAATTCCTCTTCAAGCACCTTGACCATGAGCTCTTCAGTCCCCCGATCAACCGCACTCATTGCCTCGTCTAGCACAAGCACCGCGCTGATATCCTTGCGAATAAGCGCTCGAGCGAGGCAAAGGAGCTGTTTTTGGCCCTGTGAGAGACCCAGGTCTGACACATCGCTGTCAAGGCCCCCCTTTGCACTTATTTTATCCCAGAGTTCGACTTTTTGCAAGCAAGAGATGATGTGCTCGTCAGACTCGCCCGCTTCCATCTCATCCACTCCCCCACCAGGGCAAATGTTGGTTCGAAGTGTCCCCGGGAAAAGCATCGGCTCCTGTGGCACCGCAATGAGGCGCGGCCGCAAGACATTTTGCGGAATATTCGAAATGTCTATTCCGTCGACCGTAATTGTGCCCGAGTCTGGATCTAACAGCCGGAACAGGGTGAGAAGCAGCGACGACTTTCCACTTCCTGTCCTGCCGCAGACCGCAACTTTCTCCCCCTGTCGTATCGACAGCGTGACGCTATTGAGAGCTCGGTAACGGTCGTTGCCGCTGTTGGCAGAGTAGGACGCAGTCACTTTATTAAATTCCACCAGCCCCTGAGACGGCCACTTCTCAGGCGGCTGCCATGGCTGTGGGCTCGTCACCTCCTGTGGTGTATTTGTTTCAAAGCTCTTGAGCCTCTCTATCGCGCCCAGAGAACCCTCAAGACTTGTCCAATGTGATATTAGCTCAACCAGTGCTGAGCTCAGACTAATGACATTGACTAATCCCAACGCAATAGCTCCAGCACTTGTGCCTGCTGGGGCCATGACTGCAAGTGTGATGAGAGTAACCGCGAGACTTCCAACAAAGAGTTCCAAGACAAGCTTAAGCCAGCATTGAGCCCCGAGGAGAAAATAATGAGGCTTCTGCGAGTTATCGAGCAGTCTTAGTGAAGTTTCTTCAAAGGCAGGCACCCACCCGTAAGCTTGGATGGTCGATATCCCATCAATAGTTTCCTTCAAGTGCGAATACAGAGGGGCGGTAGCCTCCAGATCCAGGTGCCGCAATTGACGAGATGTTCTCAGGTAGAATGCCTGTATGCAGTACACGACAATAACAATAAGCGGCAAGGCTATGACAAGATATTGTGAGCCGTAGAGCACCATGGCTGTGGATGTCAGGAGTGAAAAGAACCCTGGAACGGTTAGTTTTTGGTTGGATGTCAAACATTGAATGTATAGGCCTAGTTCGTACCGCTAACGCTCAGCCATAACCCAAGAGGCAGGCGCTGATTGATAATGTCGTGGTCTTTGCTGAATCTGTTTCCCAGTTAATCTTCATCTCCTCAAGATAATAGGAGGAATGGAGGGGTTACCAACCGGTTTATCAAGTCGCCTACATCGGTAGAAACGAAGAAGGACAACGGCGCACTGAGGCTCCATTAGTTACCTCAAATCAGGGTCAAGAAATAAGGTACATACTTCATGACGGTTTTGAGTAGGGCCAGGTGTAACTTCTTAACAGACGATGTTGTTACGTTGATTATGACAAACCTCTCCCGATTAGTTACTACCAATGAAGCGGGCAACAAATGACACCTACCAGATCGACCAACCGAATAAAGCCAGGCCTACGACCTCGGCAAGGGTATAAATACCAAAGTACCAACCATTGCTTGTTTTCGGGTTCTTCAAGTTGGCTGTCGTCCACATCATGAGCCAAATCTCTGTTTCCAGCGAGGCATTAGTAACTAGAGCAAACTCCATGGTTGCGACTCATACCTGGAAATATGTTCGTCAACGCATTTGCTGCCTCGCTAATAAGGAGTATCATCAATTTTCTCGTGCCAATTGCCTTGAAATAGTACAAGTACAGCGAAATATCCCCAGATGTCCGTATTTTGGAGTCGATTTTACCGTCAACGTCCTTTTGTCGAGGAGGCCTCGGAGCCGTTTTGAGTAATGTTCCTTTTTGAGCTATTTCATCTTCATGGGCTGAGCTTTCTTCTCTTGAGGACGATATTAAGGCTTGTATACCCGTAGAGGCCTTAAGTTCGTCCAATGGCCCCTGTATTACTTGGCCTGGCCCTTTATCCCCTAGTAGGATAACGCTATCTGGCCGGTCAATTAGGTGCACTGCGGCCATGTGCGTCAGCAAAACCTGCCCGGTATATCATTTCAGAACCAGAAATTTGGGAATCGGGATGCCCTACGAGCGTGAGTGGCAAGAATAACAGTGGTTTTACTTCCTCTGAGAAGCCCTTTTGGTGCGAAGACACGATTATACACATGGCGCTGGGTTATCCAGTCCAGGCCGCTCAAGACGTCGTCCATGACCACAACCGGTTTCCTTGAATATAATGCACGAGCCAGCGACTACCACTTATTAGAGGCGGATTTGCACGGGTCTCCGGCAGGGGGGAATCTTACTATGCGTTGCTTCTGGCCGCCACTTAAAGAAAGTCCGTTGGGCCCAATTAAGGACATGTCACCGTTAGGAAGTTGTGCCAAGTCCCGATCGAGTGCACATGCAGAGACCACTGTCTTATACCAATCATTATCCATCGCCGACTGTCCTAAGATATTTGATCTCACGGTGGCATTCATAAGCCATGGTGTCTGAGCACAATATGCAGCGCCAGCTCCGTATACTTTGAGATAGCCTTTTGTTTGTAATTGACCAAGCAATCCCCTCAAGAGAACAGTCTTCCCAGAACCGACCTTGCCAGCCACTAGTGTGAACGAGCCGGGTTGGATGGAAAGATTAATATCTCGCAAAACAGCTTCGTCATCAGTCTTGAATATAATGCTAGCGTCTTTGGCAGCGATGAGCGCGTCCCCTAGGAATCCGAATGGTGCCACAGCTCCGGAGCCAGTGCCTGGGCCTGAGCCATTCAGCTCTCCTGGGATTACATCATCGCTGTAACGTACTCTACTGTCCTCGCAAGTCATGATGAAGTCCTGCAATCTAGTGAAGCTCGCGAAAGAGCTTATCAAAGTTGGCAAGGAAAACATAAGCCAAGAGAGTGGCCCCGTGACAAGACCTAAGATGCTCATGGCAGTGAAAGCTTTCGCCACGGTGAACTTTTCGCCTGACTTAGACCCAAAGGAAAGAAGGGCGATGCCAAAAGTCAAGACGGGCGCAAACCTGGACGGTGTATTCCCTACGCAGCTGTTAGCCAAAAAAAAATCCCAGCCCCAATTGATTTTGACCGTGAATGTCGGTACCTAGCAAATTCATGAGAGTAATCAGCTTGCGGAAGAAAATAGACCTCTTCATCTGAATATCGTGCAGCCTAACAATGGCTCTGAGCCACGGTTCGACCAACCCGAGCATTTTTATTTCCTTCATTGATCCCAAAACACTACTCGTATTGCTGATTCTGTTTTGAGTGGCTTCATTACTGGCTTTTACAGCCGGTGCCATGTACTTGGACAGTTGAAATGTCCCTATGAATGAGACTACATAACTCGGTCAGTTATATTACAAGAGAAAAAGGCCATGTAGCAGGGGATCATACATAGTACAGCTATTGCAGGACCAACCGAGCCCCATCCCATTTGAACGACAAGAAACCAAAGAGCCAGGCCAAGTTCGATGGGAGTTGCCCAAAGCTCATGGATCTGTGTGAAAGCTCGTTCGATGACACCTACGTCGGTTGTGACCAATGTCAGAACAGCGGAACTTTCCTTGGCCCCTGATTCTAGGTCTGTGGCATTATCCAACAAGAACGACGTAAGGGAGACGCGAATTGCGGTGAGCATTCGATATACCTTTTGCTGGGAGAAGCTGTAGCCGATCTGGAACAGAAATGTTAATGCCGCGCCACTATTTTGACCATGAGAGTAGTCATACAGCAAGTCCAAGGTACAAGAAAACCGTCGCAGGGATGAGTGCGTAGCCTACTTCGGGAGAATAGGCTCCCTCAGTTCCCTGGTTTTGAACAAGGCGGATAACCCTGTTGATTAGAAACGGCTGCGACATCTTGAAGGCGGAATAGCATATCCTTGGAACCACCCCAGCAAGCAAAGCAGCCTTTGTAGAGCTGAGCAAGGTGCGAAGCAGTGCATGCTTCCCAGAGTCTCTGTAACGCGGCCAATTAAGATGCATTCGGTGCAACAAAGTCTCCGAGCGAAGCTCCAAGTCTAAAAGGTGCAGCTTTTCTACCGACAGAGTCGTTCCGTAGCCGGTCAAGAAGAGATCATTGAGCCACCACAAAAGGCTCCTACTGATGATTCCACTGGTAGCTTCAGGACCCAAGGACTCACCTTTGCCGCTGAGTATAGAAGTCTTATTCTGGGACTCTAGGAGTAACAAAGCGACTTTTGTTGCCAGCAATGCCGAGACGATAGTTGCCAAGGGCTGAGCGTTGTGAAGCAACCAGAGAGTTCGACAGTGCACTGAGTCAAACAATGACGAAAACAAGAGATAGACGCAAAGCATACTTGATGGTCTCACGGATCGATGGTGCTCCAGGTAAGTCAGCATGGTGATAATCGCAGCATCAAGTACGCCCAGACCTGATGCGACAAGCGTGACGCGTCTGGCAGGGACGACGACACCAATGTTTCTCCAAGTGACGAGCAAAGAGATTTGGAGCAATATAAACACAAAACAAAGGGCCTGGGGACGAAGTTAGTATTCATATAATGCTCCTTGCGGGATCTTGCGGCGGGAATCGAAGAATCAGGGCCAGGTGATCGCATACCATCTTCAGATAGAGGCCAAAACTGGCAGAAACCTTGGGTCGCTGACCAACAAGCCGAAAAATTCGAAATGGCACCACCATGAGCAGGATGACAGAGGGGACTATCTCGAAAACTACCAGTTCAAACAAGAGCGTGAAGTCGAAGCGCCCGCCGGGGCAATCAGCTGCAAATGGCCCGAATGAGCCATCGCAACTAGCAAAGCCGAGTCTGCGAAAGGCATGTTGATGGAATCCCATCCTCTTCGACCATAAGGAGGCAAATAGAAAACAATTGGCACCCGCCAATGACCAGACGCAAGATCGATTGGTTTGAAGGAACAGTTGGGTAGGACTGTTTAGATTGTGTGTTTGAGGCAAGAAAGCGAACTGGCAAAACCCGCTCAGACTCTCGCAGCTGTCCACTAGTCATTAGAATACATGCTTACAGAGACAGAACAACAGTTGATCTCCATCTGTTGGTTCTGCAAACTTGCTCAAGGGCTGACAAAATTGCTGTTGGTCGACGTCCTCAACACCAATGCGGGAAGGAGACGTAGGCGGCCAATAAAAAAGTGGGGTCTTGATGAAGCAAAGGTTCTTTCAACCCCAGCAGCGGCACGATGGAACATCGACGAGTGACCAAGGTAGTACAAATGCGGTGTTGTAACTACGGAATATACTACGAACAAGATCGGGCTGCATACTTTACGTTGGGTGGTGGTGGTGATGGTGGTGTACTTCGTTCCCCCCGACGGTTGCATCCACTTTTTAATTAAATTCGCGGATTTTTTTTCGTGCCGAGTCCCAAACTTGGGCGACATTTGTGACTTGGGCGCTTGTTGGCCGAGAGAAGAACGACATTGCACCAGATGTCAGAATGGCGCATGCGCACATCAATCACTCCAACATCCACTTCAAGTGGTCCAAAAACATCCCCCCCGTTCTTGCAGTCGAGTCAGGCGCCGAGCTCAACTTCGACCTCAAAGATGGCTTCAACAATCTGATCCACCCAGGCACCACTGCCGCCCAGCTCCGAGACCTCGACACCTCCCAAACAGACCCAGCCTTTGGCCCCGTGGCAGTCGAGGGCGCCGAGCCAGGCGATGTGCTGCGCGTCGACATCCTCGAGCTGACGCCCGCGCCGTACGGCTGGACGGCCGTCTTCCCCGGCTTTGGCCTGCTGAGCGACGAGTTTCCGGGGCCCCATCTCAACGTGTGGGATTTGAGCACCATCGCAGAGGGCTATGCCGAGTTCAAGAAGGGGATCCGGGTGCCTACCCAGCCCTTCCTGGGTGTCATGGGCCTCGCGCCCGCGCAAGACGGCGAGCTGAGCACGATTCCGCCCTACAACTGGGGAGGCAACATCGACTGCAAGCACATCACCACGGGGTCGAGTCTCTATCTCCCCGTACAAGTTGCCGGCGCCCTCTTCAGCTGTGGCGACGGGCATGCTGCCCAGGGGGACGGCGAGATCTGCGGCACGGCCATCGAGACCCCAATGAAGGCTCGCCTGCGTCTGACTCTTGAGAAGGACAAGCCCTGGGTCAAGTCTCCGCATTATCTGACTTCGCCCGAGGCCAAGACGCGCGCAAACAGCAATCGCGGCCAAGAGTATGCGGCTGTTGGCATCGACGCAAATCTATTGGAGGCAACCAAGAAAGGTGTCCGAGGTGCCATCGATTGGCTTTGTGCGGAGAAGGACCTAAGCAAGGAAGAAGCCTACATGCTGTGTTCGGTGGTTGGCGACTTGAAGATTGTGGAAGCCGTCGATATGCCTCACTATGCCGTCGCGTGCTGTATTCCTCTCGGCATTTTCGTGGGCGAGAAATAGACCTAGTTGCCATATTGCATCAAAGCCTCAAATCAAGAAAGCCAAGTATTATGACCCAAAACTCTACTGCCCGCCCAGCTTCGCATGCAGAACACATACTACTTTACTTTTTTGTTTCTGCTCGTCGAGTTGGTCTCAGCACCACGTTTTTGTTTTTCCCTTTGGCAACCATCCAACCGAGACAGTAGATGCCTAACCATGTGCGTCTTATGAGACCAAACTGCAGCCTACGCACTAGTTCCGAGTCGCAGTCCAGTCTCATCGATCGGGTGTGATCCAGCTATTATTAATGTGGCCAACGAGAGCGACAAAAGCTGGACCCTGCGAATTTGGTTCGCGAGCAGAGGCTCTCAGAATGCAGATGCAGATGCTGATGCTGATGCTGATGCTGATGTAGATGCAGATGGGCATCGACATGGGAGCCCAAAAGAATCCTAACCAATAGGCAAAAGCATCGACGTACTAGTAATCACCTGGAAACACTAGCGCACCCCGGAGTTTTGGTGTCATGGTGGCGCCCGCCTCCAAACATCCCATCACAGGAAGGGCGTTGGCCAGATCGGATTTTCAGGGTCCCTTCATATATCTGTTTGAGCAAGCCCTCGTCAACGTCAGCACCCATCTCTGTCTCTACTTTTCACGGGAAACTTGCGCTGCCACATGAACCCATTGTCCGTGACTATTTTTAACTCTCAGTCATAATTTCTTCTTTGGAGCGGGGAAAACGGAACAGCAAAGTAATGAAGGTCACATCGGTACGTGCCGTCCATCATCGTCATCCATGGAGCTTTCCCGCCTCATCACGCACCCGGTCACCCGCTGACAACACCTCCAGATATATGTTTATCCTATCAAAGCCCTTCGTCCAATTCGCCTCGACGATGCCCGTCTTACCCCCCAGGGCGTCCAGTATGACCGACGCTTCATGATTTGTCGCGCCGACGACGCAGACCCTTCCAAGCTCACCAAGGTCCAAATTGACAAGGTTTACCAGTGCGGCTTGTTCAAGCAGGAGATTGTAGGCGATAGCATTCACGTCTCGTATCTGACTCCCGAGGACCCTGTCGTTCCTACGCATCCGATGCAAAATGAGGTCCTGGAGGTCCCGCTCAGCCCCGACACATCTGATCTAGACACGGTAGATGTCGACTTACACCTGAGCATGGTCACTGCGTATCGAATGGGCGCCCGCTACGACGACTGGTTCACAGCCTGCTTCGGATTCAAAGCCGTATTGATCTATATCGGGGACGGAAGGCGGCCAGTCCTCGGAACCTATGCTCCCCAAACAGACGGCTCACCTCAGCAAAGAGGTTGGCTATCCTCCATATCCGGCTACGTAGCTGGGACATCGCGGCCCGCCAAGGACAAGCCGTGGCTTGCCTTCTCAGACCTGGCCCCCTTTCTCGTCGCCTCTGAGAAGTCCCTTGCCAACGTCAAGGCCAGAATGCCCTCAAGCGACGTCGCAATCACAGCCTTCCGACCCAACATTGTCGTCGACGGAGAATCAGACTTTGACGAAGATTTCTGGGTCGAACTCTCCGCCAATGACCAGCCGTTCCTCACCCTGACCAAGATGTGTAACCGCTGCCCGTCCCTCAACGTGGACTACGACACCGGCAAAATAGCCGAGGGCGAGAGAGGCACGGTCCTCAAGAAGCTCATGTCCGACCGACGGGTAGACACAGGTGCCAAATACAACCCCGTCTTCGGAAAATACGGCTTCCTGAACGAAGGACAAGAGAACATGGTCCTTGCCGTAGGCGACGAAATCACCGTAACCAAACGCGCCGACGAACGACCTGTTTTTGACTGGCCCCTGCGAGCACGGGGTGCCCAGCCGCAGTTCTATCAAACGTCCTAAAACTAAAAAAAAAATTGAATGGGGCGAGGGGTTGAAAGAAAAGGCTGACAATAGTGGCACTCAGAATTTAGAGCAATAAAGTGTTGTCGTGGAGAGCACGCCGGCCTGGGGAATGCAGTCTGCTCCTCTCGTGAGAAAAGCTGAACTTGCACAATCCGAGTTGTCTCACGCAAAGCGGAAACAGTTGCAGCCCCTGTTGCGCCCATTACACGCACGCCCCCGCTTTATTCTGTGCTGATCATTGTTTCAATGGCATTAATTCCACCGGGCCGTTGAGAGAGGGAAAACAAGAGACAACGAAGTCTCACTTGCTTCAACGTGTGACGCCGGGGAGTGAAGAGCCTCGGGGGAAGGGGGGGGGGGCCAAGTGAAGCCCAAAAACCCCATTACAATCGATTTGTACGCCAGGACAGGAGACGGGTGGTATTGTTCACCGAGCTTCGTGGGTCTACGCTGATAATGTGGATATTTTCTATTGAAAGAAATATGAAAAAAGGACAAAATCATCATAGGTTGGAGACAACAGAATGAATTGTATGCAAGAGTACTACTGCTTCAATGACCTAGTTTATGCAAAAAGGTGCACCCCAGGCTTGTATCGTACAATACTTGACTCTTCAGCCAACCGAGGCCAGAGAGACTGTGTCTAATTTCCAACGTCGAGCCCACGTCGAGCCCACAAGGCGTTCAAACGCGGGACTCAGACAGCAGCCACCAACGGTCAGTGTCACACATTGTGCCACCCAGCTGTTTGGATCTTGTATAGGCTCGGGTCTCGCGCCAGTTACACGATGCCTTCGTTTGAAGACTGCTCGGAGAAAGAACCAGGCGTTTGTGCTTTGCTGCCGTCGAATGGGATTGTGTTCCTCGGTGAAACCACGTATGTGCGTGGGACAAGAAACGTAGAGCATGTGTTACTCAAGTGTTTCTTTCTAGAACATATTTGACAGTTCCAATAAGGTGTCACAGATCAGTAGCCCGAATCTAAGTAGGAACGGCTGACGGCTCTGTGACAACAACTACATATGCATGCTCATGAAGGAACTGTAAATTTTACGAAGCAATTGGCTTGATCATATGTGTACCGGCAAAGAAAAACATCATCAAAGTCTTCGATAGCGCTACAAGACTGTTTCCATATTCATCATTACAGAATTTATCGCACACATGTTCCGTTGCAGCTTGGAAGTCACACAATATCATAAAATGTCATTTATATTTTTTTCACATCTAATATCCTGGCCTGGGCCGTAAATGCTATTCTAATCCCAAACACCGAGTAAATTCCATCATTGGTAGCAAATTCTCAAGTAGTATTCTTATGCCCACATGTGATACCGCGCGGCACTGTATTTGCCTGAGCTATCAGCGGATGAAACAATGTAAAACGAAAATTTCTATTTGAAAGATGAGAGACAAAAGAAGAGAGCCGGAAAGATGCGAGACGAAAGATGAATGCTCTTCATTGCCGAACGCCGTTGAAAAGTGCTCCGGGTACACAGAGGACGGAGCCGAACAAAAACCGCAGAACAGCCTAGCGTATCTGGATAGAGCACACTGTTGGTCGTGGCTCCTATGCGCTATATGTGGTGTGCAAGCTTTGACCATTGGCTTCTATGCCGCCTGTGTGCATGCTCTGCACACATGCAGCTTGCAGTAAACACACTCGAAGATCATCCAATGTGGCCCTGAACAACAGTATTTGCAAACCCATTGCACCAAGGTTGTATCACACTTGATAAGGCTGAAAGAATGAGAACACGAGTTTGCCATGGTGTCTGTTGTATTTGGCTGATAGGTTTCCCGTCGTTAAATGTTATTGAGCTTGGCAACCAACGCCGGTGATGACTGTCCGAAAATGTCGTTGTTTTCTGATTGTCCTTGGGCAAGCGTGACCAGAATGTATGGGAAGTGATGAAACGCTTCACACGTTCGTTTGTAGTTGAGGATCAAGCAACACAAGGGTGCTCAAAGCTTGTTGCGCCGATGGGAAGCTAACAGACGGGACAGAGAGATTATTCAAGTTGAAAATACGGACGAGGAAGAAGAGATCGCAATGGGGACGAGAGGCAAAGCTTCGAGAATCGGTAGTATTCGAGTTGGAGGGATGCAGTCCGACGAGAGATGGCGGGAAAGAGCCAGACCTTATATACTGCCCTCGAGTATACCAGAAGGTGACTGAAGACGGCTGTGGAGGTCTCTCATAAGCGAAGGACGCTTGAACCAAGCCCCGTGTAAGCTCAGTCCTGACGATGACAGGTTCAACGATGCGCCAAACAAGGCCGTTGACGGCGGAAGCACACGTCTACGTTGTAACGCTGTGGTCCTGTTTGAGTCTCAAACGAGAAACTTCGGGGATTTCTGTAAAGGCCCGAATTTCCAACAACAAGGGCAAGCTCCCGGGGAAGGGTTGCAAGACAACGCCCAGACGACGAGGACCCAAGGAGCAAACGGAGCCCACGGAGACTTCGGATACAGATGGCGCTGCTTAAAGTCAGGTTTTGTTCCAAACTGCTCGAAGCGGGCGCCAGGGATGTTTGTACAATGTACAATGTGGCGATGGTGACGGGCGCCGAGTTGGAAAGAAGAGATCGAGGTTTATACCCGGACAGCAGCTTGGATGAACCAGAGTCCAGACACTCCCGGTCGAGCTGGCCAAGCTCCTGTCAGTCTAGAGTAACAAGAATAGGGCAGGCGGCGCAGGCGAAGCAAGGCAGGTGTGAGTCGTTCCATGCCGGGAAGGAGGCAACAACCGCTGGGCAGCGTACATGCCTAGACCGTCGACACCTAGTTAGTAGTAGTCAGTCCTGCTCACTTTGTCACTCTCGAGTCAATCCTCACTCCTCACTCCTCCATCCCCAGCACCCGAGCCTCGAAGACTCCGTGCCATCCACCCTTTCCACCCTCGAGCCGGTTTAAACACTAAATTGTCGAGCAGCACATGGTAGCCAGTCTGCCCGTGATGGTTGCCCAATCAATAAACTGTCAACCTTGTCCCCTGGGGCCCAAGACACCTGGAAACGCAATCGAGCCAAAACCCTGGCGCCTTGGGCTAGTCCGGTGGGAATCCCGGTCAATGTCATCGATGAAACGGGACTGGCGTGCTTCCAGAGACATGGTAGCGGGTCTTTGATGGTGCAGCGCGTTGCAGTCATGCGGCCTAGCAGTGCTCGCGGCCCATGCAAGCCCAAGTCTCCCTGTACGGACATGGAGTCCTAGTAGTAGTACTACGTACTTGACTGCAAAGGTGGTGGACGGACAGGGCGGAGCCACGGCGTTGGAATCAGTAGTGGCAGGGTATGTTAGGATGGTGCTGCAAGGTGCAGGGTGCAGCTGGGCCATGATGGCTGCCATGTCCTAGCATTTGATCGCAAGAGGCTCGCCGCAGCGGACAGGATGGACGGTGCGTGCGCGACCTGTCTCTCCTCAAACTACATCGCCCATGGGCCATGGGGGGTGTATGCTTCGGCTCTGGCCTCTCCTCCTGACGACTATTTTGGAATACAAGTCAAAGCCAAATCTGGAGACTATGGGCAGTTCAGCAAAGAAGCAGACCAACAGCGCGTCGAGTCGTTTGCGGGTCTGGTGGCATTTGGTCGACCTCGAAAATTACGGCGGTGCAAGAGAAAAACCTGTTCAAGCTCTCCTCGCTGATCACAGAGCCTTCTAGACCTTGGAGCCGTTTTGTTGGCCCTGATTCTTGACGACAGCACTCTGCTGGGGTTGGGCCTTTGATCATCTGGCTTGCCACCTCCTTTCGACAACGGCGACAAGTGACGTGCAACAATGCTAGCAACGCTACGAGAAGAGTCAATCAATGTCACAAGCACTGTCACAGTTGCTCCAGGGGCAGACGTAGAGATTTGGCAACTCGAGGCAGCATAAACCGTTTGGCACAAACACATCCTAGTTGCTGCGTTTCCACTTGCGGCGAATCGTTGCCGTAGCCCTGCATTTTGCATCATTCCGCATGAAGAGGCTGGTGCTCTCGCGCTCTCTTGTCAGCAATCCACTGACATTACTCTCTACTGTGCCTCACCCGACTCAGCATGGTTACATGTACATTTCTGCCTGTCGTTTTCAGCCTCTGGTTTCCTTCCGGACAACAGCCAGCACCGAGAAGGCCCTTGCCCTCCAATTGCCCTGCCGTCGCCCAAGTCCGTTTGAAACTTTAAATGCTTACCGAGGCCTGAAAAGGTTTGCCTATTTATGCACGACGATCGAGCGGAAACGGGGACCAGTGGTTTGTGGGACCTGTCAATCTCGGAGCCTCCCCCTTTACTCCATGTCATTTCCCTGTGCAGTGCGGCGCTGCGCTCTCTCGGTGCCCGTACCTGCGTGACAATCCCGGCTTTGGTCTTACACATGAACCTCTCTGGGAGTTCTTGAGTCTTACCAGGGGTGCCTCCAAACGGACGCGCCCTGTGTTCCATGGAACTTCTTTTGCCCTTCTACCCCGTTGCACTAAGAAGACCATCCACGAATGCCAGTGTTGGCAAATGCGCCCCAACACCAGCAAGAATCGGGTCTGATTACATCAGTACGGAGTACTGTGAGCATAAACGACGCCCAAGGTTCTGAGACGTCTAAACGCATGGCATTGTATGCCTATGTTGACTCATAATGGTGCACCTATCAACCACGGAGGGGGATATTGGCAAGTGTTTAGCCGACGTGTGGACACGGGATGCAGCCAAGGCGAGGCAAGCCATTTGAGCAGCCCGCCGAGCCACGTACGTACATATGTATGTATGTATTATGCATGTATGTAATGTCCATGTCATTCCTCACTTTCCAAAGACAACAGTGTCCCCCGATCTGTTGCCGATCGCAAGCCGCAAGCAGCCCCAGGGGCCAGGTGCTCTGGTTGCCATGTTTCTACAGGGATACGTACACTCGGTTTGCTTTGTGTCTCATTCCTGCTCAGGTTGGCGCTACTTGGGCACATCCTACATACATACAACAAAGCACCCCTGGCGCGGAGACAAGAACATGACGTCGGGCCGTCTTGTGCTTTATGCTCACTGGTACAAAATGCAATTTCGAAACCAGGCTCTCCAGGAATGGCATTCCAACTTGAACCTATGAAATACAACCGAATACATCGATACTGGCGGCTCTATTCATGCAGCTGTGACCGCCAAAACTTGTCTCCCCATTTCGACATCTCGGGACGGGACGATCCCTGCATAACGATGGGATGTTGATCCTCGCAAGTAGACACTCGTCGAGACTTGATTGCGAGGCAGCCGAAGTGTCTACTCGGTAGATGACAGAGGAATGGGGTGTTTCCAAGCCCCGGTGCCGCCACTCCGCTCCTGAAGTCGGGGAACATCTAGTAAATGATATTTCCACACGGATTATGCCGTCATGGTAGAATCATCCCACCTTTTTTATCTGATGCAATGGGAAGACGTCAAACGGCATGGCCGGGCCAGGGTGGTTTGATTCCATAAGCCAAGTTGGGCGACTGCTCACCCTGGAGCGACCGAAACGAACCCACCTCGGGAAGAGGCCTTCTCTTCCGCGCGA
This sequence comes from Metarhizium robertsii ARSEF 23, assembly GCF_000187425.2. NCBI lineage: Eukaryota > Fungi > Ascomycota > Sordariomycetes > Hypocreales > Clavicipitaceae > Metarhizium > Metarhizium robertsii. Next base: position 1,410,857 of record NW_011942204.1, read on the forward strand.
GAGTTTTTCGAGGGAGAAGAGGGACGCGAATCGGCCAAGAACTAACCAACTGCTATTTTCGTCCATGCCGGCCGGGGTACAGGATGCCTTGAAATGTTTCTGCCCCATGCGCCTCTCCGCCGCCAAGGGTGTCAGACCTTGTATCCCCACAGCAGACGCGGCTCCTCTAGCTGCAAGACCCCTGCGGACGTAATGATGCGCCCTTCTGTCGCAATTACTAGTACTACGATGAATGCCGTACGGTACCTTTCTTGTTGCAGCTCTCCCTAAATCAATGCAGAAGTCCTGAGCGACGACCAAGGACATTTGGGGAACCGGAGTCTTGGCATACCTACGCACGCGTGATCTTGGGTCACACGCTTGCGATGTTTGATTCTGTTTTTCTTTTCGGTTTCAGGGTAAGTCGAGATATTATTCTATGCAAGTTTCTAACAAATGTCAACAAGACCTAGCAAGCCGGGGGAGTTGGACATTTAGATCATATGATCTTTTTTTTCATTGTTGAACATCGCTACCTGCATCCGCACACAGCGGCGTTGGTGTTCAACACATAGCTACTAGGTACCCTACGTACTCAGTACTCCGTACAATATGATATGATACGAGTGGGCACTGCTGGTCAAGGAGTACTATGGGTTTCCCTCCCATGCACTCTTTCTGTGACTTTGTCTAGGCTAACTGATTGTCCCATGGTCGTGTTCATGAATTGTGGGCGAACATGGGTCAATGTTGAAATTACCAGCATCCCAACAGCGGCTGCTTTACAATACTAGCACGCCCTCACATCTTGTACTCCAAAGCCATCGCCCTCTCAGGCGTGTGAATGCAGCGTTTTGTTGGACAGAGTACCCCGTACCCGTCAAGGAAAGACTCTGTTTATGTATGCTGTGCTATCCTGTACAATTGTGTTTGCACACTCGTTTGTTCTATTCTATCCCTTTTATGCACTCCGCATGCTGCATCGCGAAACATGTCTGTGTCTTCGCGTCCAGTCTACAAATCACCGGACATGCCGATGATATGTGCCCCACTGCTGCACTCCTTCAAATGCGCTTCGTCGAGTATATCCAAACAACTGCCACAGGTACAGTGTATAGCGCCATTCAAGGTCCATGGCACATGCTCGTCAATAAAACAATCTCGCTCAAAAGACACTCCTGGGTATTCACAGTTGCCAAACAAGCATTGTCCTGTCATCACAGGCAAGACGTCGCGCCGCTGTGCTCAGCTGTATCCTTCTCATTGACTGACGTCGTATTCTATGTTCCCAAATCAGGACTGCCAGAGAGCAAATCTTTTGGTGGCAGAGATTTCATCTGTAGCAGTTCATGGTCACTTGCTAGCCGTTCTTGCTCCTCGAATGTGAAAGCGTCAGATAGATTCACCGCTAGGAATGTTTTGGGAAGTTTAACTCTGGGAAAAGAGGACCGTCATCAGCAAACTAGCGGACAGACAGACAGACAGACAACACACGAGTTGCAGGAAAAGGATGACACCTACTGGTTGAATTTGGCGCGAAGTGTCTTGATGACTTGCAGCCAGTCTATGTGTGGAGTCAAGCTGCGTCTCGGGGCGCAGCCAATGCAATGCCGGCTGTCGAGCTGCACGTGCAGGGGATCGAAAACGTGGCAACCAGGACTGATCGTGATACGGATGCTGTAAGTAAATGTCGACTCATCGCCGAGCGCGCTCTCTGCTGGTGCTTTGGTCTCAGATTCGTAAAGCTCAAAACAGATTTGGGACAGGTAATCCAGCTCGGGAATCGTGCTACGGTTAATTTTCGTTTCGATGCCACCCTCGATGATGGAGTTGAGCAGGGTGTAGATGTGGGATTCTTTGGTGAAGTAGAAGAAAGCCTTAGCATCAGTAGATGCTTGCATCTCTTCCAAGTCCTGGACGATCTCCTTCAGAAGTGGAAGAGACGTCAACAACCCAATTTCGAGCTTCTCACTGTCGGAAATACCGTATTCCTGAGGACAAATGAAGTCAAATAACACCTTTGCTAATCTGTATAATTCCTGCAAAGGTTCGGTGCGCGGATCGGATTTCATCGCTGTCTGATTGGCCCCTTTGTACAATCGGAAGTACTGTTCGGGCAAAGCTTCATCATTCGTGTGTCTGAGGCTGTTTAGGAACGATCGTCTGCGGAACAGCTTCTTGACAGATCGATTTGAAGGGTCTGTCTTGTCAGAACCGTCGGAGCTACCGTTCTGACCCTTCTCGCCTTTTGCATCGTCGGAAGCTTTGGCCTCATCGATATCTTTCTGCTTTCCCTCAATTTGAGAGTACTCATCCTCTAACATGCTTTTCGGTGGCGTGAAGACCCATTCTAGGAATTGTCGGTTATGAAGTGCGTCGAATTTCATCGTATCATAAAGCTCTGAAATTTTGCTAGGGTCTACCTTATCACCGTCGCAAAATTCAGAAAACAGCTTATCCCATCGTTCACGGAACAGCTCAGCATCCTCGCCGCTGCACCATCGGGATTGGATACCGTTGACAGCGTTCGCATGTGAGAGAGACGAAATTGATGCCGAGGAACCTTCCAGGCTTAACCTCTCTGAGCTTGCGTTGGAATTGGCGCCGAGCGACGAAGCCGCACCATTGTACAACTTGCCGTAGTTGTATTGCATGACACGCCTGTGGAAATTCATGAGTTGAACCACCCGAGTTTGGACCTCGGAGGGTTCAGGCATATTTTCGGGCCAGGTAAACTGGGCTGGACGCTCGTTGCCCTTGCGGAGTAGGCCCTTCAACTTCTTCTTTACTTTGTCCATTTCGTCTTTGGCAGCATTTGAATCATCCAGTAGATCCTTTCGCGTAGTGATGAAGTCTTCAGGCAAGTCGTTTCGGTCCAGGAACGAGCAAGCCCAAATTTGAGCGCTTGCGCTCACTCGCCGTTCGGAGCTGCTAAAAACATGAATCTCGTCAAAAACATCCCTATTCAAGAGCATCAGGTCATTGCGCATATTTTCCCCCAGCTCTTGTGCTTGGTATCGTGCTGAGTGTGTTGGCTCCCCACCCCACTTGACAATAAGCTGAAGTTTATCAAGGACCAAGCTTTCCTCAGCAGCTGTGAATTTGGACATGGTGACACCAGAAAGGGAATCATGTCGTTTGGAGCTAGACCGTGGTGTGCATTCACTGCCATCACACTCCCCTGCCCTACCTTTCCTTTCTGAGGGGGGTTCGGCCATGTCCAGTACCGCCGGCACCTCGATAGAGGTTGATACCTCATCAAGCTTCTTTTTCCGGAACATTGGCTTGATCTGCACCTTTGTGCCTGCCCAGCTGCCCTTTTTCACTAGTACATTGCGAAGAGCCCTGAGTTTCCCACGGTCCTCTATGCCAGCCTCATACGCTACGTCGACAGCCTGAATCACGCTTGCCAAGGCAGCTTCCCCTATGAGGAGCACTTCTTCCTGGTGACCTTTAAGAAGGGCAATAAATGGATCAGTATGAAACGTGAACTTATATTTTTGCTTTGGCGTACGGTCAGCATGTCGGATGACACAGACCATTCCCTTCAACTTCCAAGAATGCTTAGGCGGGGGTGGTGGTTGGGTTGGCGTCTCTTCACTTGGTGCTTGCGTTGGTTGAGCAGATATAGGTGCGGACTGAACAGATGAGGCAGCTGTGGAACTACCGGGCAAAGCAATCTCTGAAGGTGGCGGGAGAAGAGGACTCGCGGAGGTGCTTGGAACGGTTGAATTGAAAGTGCTCTCGGGACGAGGGGATGTTGTTTCGCCGGAGAGTTTCTGGCCAGAATCTTCATTTTGAGGCTCCGTCGTTGCTGCTTGTCCCCTTGTAGATCTCGACGCGGACGAGGACGCAGGCCCTGACTGTTGTTCGCGCTCCCTGCCCTGCTGTACGATTTTGGTCATCGGGTCCAGGTCTGTTGTTTCTGGAGAAGGCAAGGGTGGTGTTGCCCCTCCTCGACGTAGCTTATCCTTGACAAAGAGATCTCGGAGAATATTGGCACAATGCTCGTAGTAATCGTCATTGTCCTTGACAAAACTCCAGCCGTTGACATCGATTACGTAGCTCTTTCCCATTGCCCTGAGCAGATCAAACCCGCAGACACGCTGTCCAAATGTCGTTGAGATTCGGCTTGCCATCTCTCTCTCCTCGTTACTGAGACTAGTCACGTAGCGCAACTCCTTGCCATGAGTGTTTCGCCTGACGATGCCATCTACTACCGGGGACTTGCGAGTTTCTGCATGGCAATAGTTGGGCCCAACAGTGTATGCCTTCACATCCTCGGCATTGTCTACTTGCATAAAGCTCTCGTATACGAAACTCCCTTCTGGCTCAGTGATTGCCCTAGGTATCGTGAGATCCGCAACATAGTCTGAGCTTTTGTTGCCAATCTTTCGAAACAATTTTCTGGCGCCGCCCCCGGAGCTTTTCGCGAAGTAAATGATAATGTTATGGTCTTCACCGCTGGTCGGTTTCTCGACAAAGGGCTTTTTCAAGACACGACCGTCCACACTCAGTGTATCGCCATCGTCAACTAGCTCAACCTTTGACGGCCGGATCGCTGTCGTAGCGTCTGCGGGCTCTATGGTTATGCCAGAAATGTCTTTGATGTGCTTCACCATTTCTGGTGTCAAGACTTGCGGACCACCATCACGATTCACTTCCAACCGTTTTGGCGTGCGAACTTGGATTTTGTCGAGAAGGCGGAGGCAGACACGCCGGTCCCATAGAACCTTTTGCATAGGCACGTCGTTGACGCAAAATGGTTTTCGTGTCTTGACATACGCGATGGCCTTTTCAAGTGGGAATCCGTCGGAGTAGAACGAAATTAAATAGTCACTGGGGGAGACGTTAGCAAAGTGTGTTGCTTCTGAACCCTTGTACGTGGGAATCTAGGCTACTATGCTCTTTGTGTTCACCGACGAGGGGCAAGGGGCAGCATACCACATGGGCCAATTCTCAACCTCTGGAACAAAACGAAGTTAGCAATTATTTTCTTTCTTAACCACCCGAGGTAAGTTGGTAGAACCTGCTTTTACTTATTCCCATAAGAAAAAACATAAAAAAGGCAAGGGAATGAAAAGTTATACATAAAAAAGTTACACACACACCTTCGTCCAAAATAACCTTGTCACCAAATACGACGACATCGAAATCCCGATTCGCAATGAGACGGTTGAGAATATTTCTGCTAGGTTTGCTTCTTGCTTTGATATCCAAGGCACAAATGCCGATTGTACCCCAAGGGGCAGGTTTTGCTAATAATGTGTCAGCAGCATGCAGGTGAGGTGAACAGTTTTGTTATTATTTTGGTTTTGCATTACCCTCTTCCTTTTCGCGGTGCGCACCACGGTCGCTTCCTTGGCTATGGGTGCTAGTTGCGGTGCTCCCACTGAAACGCCTCTTGGCTCTGCTACGAGATCTATCGGGTTGGGCACGCATATTGGAGTCGGTTCGCTGGTTTCTTCTCATCAAATCGAGGGGTTGCGAGGTAGCATCTCTCGTGGAGAGGTTGTGCTGGCCGTTGGGGTTGGATCCATTTGGAGACGACGTAGCAGCGGCCGCAGTGGACAGACCAGGCTCTGGCGGTGTGCCGGCAGATGCTCCTTTGCTTGACGACATGAGGCCAGAAACCGACCGAGACAGTGCTCCTGAATCAGAACCGTGGGCCGAAGAAGAGTAGTTGATGATGCCCCTCGCGGAAGCAAGAGAGTATATCGAAGTACTGGACAGGCGCCTGGACTGCAAGTCGGACAGGGAAGACCGCGCCGTCAAGGAGGGTTCCGGCAACCACACGTGAGCAGCGTTCTCTGCGTTGAGCCCAGCACGGATCCGCAAGATGTCGGAATGTGTTGGCGAAGGGTGTGGCTCTCCAAAGACGAGCACGTCGCTGCCGGCGTCTGATATACCGGATTGGGGTCGAGAATGCCAGGAAGGAGAATGAGCACCTTTTACAGGAATCGGGGTTGGTTGCGATGCAATAGGGAAGGAGAAGGGCTCAGCATTGGTCTCGGAGGGGACAGAGTCAACATAACGGCTCTTCCTGCTAGCGTTGGAGGCTGCAATGGAGGATGCCGAAATTTTGCGAGAGTGGGCACCGGTAGGCGAAGGCGAGGGCGAAGGCGAAGGTGAGGCTGTGGGTCGGCGTTCTTGGTGTTGATGCTGCGGCTCCTGCTGCTGGCTGTGTAGTGATGGCCCTGATGGGCAACGCTGGTGACCTTGTCCAAGGTTGGCTGTGGCAGAGGGACCTGGCCAAATCTCGCGTTGTGTGGAGGAAATGGAGGATCTGGGAGACGATGGGTCGTCAAGAGAGACGCTCTGCTCCGGATCCATGGCGGCGGGCCAATTGACAGTGGCAGTGGCAGTGGCACTGGGGCTCTCTGATTATAGAAGCGCTTGAGACCAAAAAAAAGTTTGCTGCCAGCCAGACTAGATCGAGGCAAATGAATGGTCGCGGACCTGAGCTAGTTATTAGTGGTTGGAGGTAGCAACGGCACTGAGCGAGACCGGACAGACGAGGTGGAAGCCTATCTGCCCAACGGCATCAACCATTGAGGTAACTTGCCGTCTGAAATTCTGGAGCATAGGAGACTGATGCAGAACATTGAACCCGGAGCCCAAGGTCCAGTCTGAGCTCAGTTGGCTTTGCCCTGGGGCTTAATGTTTGCAATTGAGTCTGGTTCAATGTCCAATGTTGACACTGCACACACCAGACTGACTCGAGCACCAGCGTTCAATGTCAACCACAGCGCCGCATGCGTCTGAACCCCGCGTCTTAGATGTCGGCGTGCAGCCGCATTTCAACACTTGCAATCAAATGAGGCAATGACTCTGGATGACAGCGGAAAGCAAGTTTGATACGGCACCCCCTTCGATGCATGTTTCCAGAAAGTAGCGTCAAAACACAGACAACAGCCCGCCTTTAAGCTTATGCGTGGCCAAATATATCCCGGCGCCGCCAACGGACCCCGATGTTCAGCACCCAATCAATTCGACAAGGGAATTGAAATTGCTGGGGGTTGTCTCCCATGCAGCGCTAGTCTCGTTCCCTGCGAGCCGAACAACCGGACTCAGGCACGATTGCGCCGGACTCGTCGACGTTGTGATGAGCATGACGAGCGTGACAAGCGTGATGAGCGTGACGAGGATGTCGCCTGTGCTCCGTACGGAGTACCAGCTGACGACACGTCGACGTCTGGACCGTCTAATGGCAGGGCAGGGCCGGGGCATGTGCTCGTGTCTGGTGCCCGTCTGGTGTGCTCGTGTGCTCACAGGGCAGGGCGGGTCCCTGTCGGCAGTGGTATGGCGGCCTCGGGGCTCGGAACCAGACTGTGCTCCGCGCCGCACTCTGCCCCTCCTCAAATGCATGCTCGTGCCTTCATTGGCGAATTGGCTTCATCTCCAGTGCTTGCCAGTTGTCACTCGGAAGTGGAGCAGAAACCGGCAGAAAACCACCAACCGCTACTCACCGCCCAAATTTTTCAAGACGTTGCAGCTCTGAGGCTTGCCAATATTATTGCACGCCGCTGATGCAGGTAGATGGTCTCAACAACGAGCTTCTCGCCCCTTTGATGACCAAGATGCCACATTCAAGCAATCCAGAGGGACCTCTGGTCAAGCGTCAAAAGGTCTCGTCTGTGGCATCCTCTGTCAAAGATGTGGCCAATTCGTCTCGTATTTTTGCGCCGTTTCGAGTACGTCTACACTCGCCCGCCGTTCTTTGAAGACTCCAGCTTACTGATATTCTAACTTTCCAGACGGTTGGTCTCGTCTCGCCCACGAGCGTTCCATTTACATCCATACCACTTGGCAGAACCACCTTCCAAATTACCACGTCCGTGGGCCGGGCATTGCAGACGTACGACCTTCGCCGAGGATTAAACCTTGTTTTCGTCACTCGCCCTCAAACGCCCGCCAATATCACCGCCACCTTCGCATGGAAGGAAAAAGTCTTTGCGGCATGGGGCAACGGAAAGGATGGAGAGCCGCAGGGCTTCTGGGTCTTTCAGCGGGGAAAGAAAGTAAGCGAGTTGGGACTTCCTTCTGACCTTGCTGAACCAATCCAGCAAATCCTTGTCTTTGGTACTTGGGTTGTTGCTTGCGCTTCTACCAGAATTGAAATTTTCAAGAGTGCGACTCTGGAACACTACACAACAATTTATACCATGAAGGCCGACAAGGGAGGAAACGAAATCACTGGCGGCGTCGTTAGTATGCCTACATTCTTGAACAAGATCTTTGTTGGGCGCCGGGACGGATGGGTAGAGATATGGAATGTTAGCACGGGCAAGCTAATATACACCCTCCTCCCTCCCGCCCCCGATTGTGGCGCTGTGACTTGCCTAGAACCTAGTCCCGCTCTATCTCTTCTGGCCATCGCCTACTCGTCCGGCACGTTGGTCGTCACCAATGTTCTGGTGGACAGGCTTGTGATTCAGATCGAAGCCGGAAGCCCCGAGGCTCCGGTGCACTCGATTTCCTTCAGAACCGACGGAATGGGCGCCGGGCATGATGGTAGAAAGGATGGTGTCATGGCTACTGCCAGCAGAGCCACTGGCGATATCACCTTCTGGGACTTGAATAAGGGTGGTCGAGTGATGGGAGTGCTCCGAAGCGCCCACAATCCCCCATCTCGAGATGCTAAGAATGTCAGAGGAGGAATTAGCAGAGTTGAGTTTTTGGCAGGCCAACCCGTCATTGTGACAACCGGTCTTGATAACTCACTGAAGACTTGGATATTCGACACTACACCCTTCTCGCCAATCCCACGAATTCTCCACTCCCGGAGTGGTCACGCCGGACCTGTCAACTGCCTACACTTCTTGCCCACCGACTTTGATGGCGCCGAGTCAGGGAACAAATGGCTTCTAAGTGGGGGCCGGGACAGAAGCCTTTGGGGATGGAGTTTGCGAAGGGATGGTCAGAGTACGGAGCTAAGTCAGGGAAATCTGCGCAAGAAGGCAAAAAAGATTGGTATTCTGGCTTCCAATCCATTAGCTCATGGACCCACGACCTTACTAGAAGACCTCAAAGCACCTGAAGTTACAAGTATTGCCATGTCCCTTAACAGAGATGGTGGTATCGGCGCAATACCGGGCAACCAACCCATTTGGCAAAAGGGCCACCAAGATAGCAAGAAGAAGGTCGATGCAGAAATTAGTGGAATGACTGGTTGGGAGAGTGTGATTACTGCACACAAGGGGGATTCTTATGCGAGAACTTGGTTCTGGGGTCGGAAACGAGCAGGGCGATGGGCTTTCCCCACGAGCGACAATACGAATGTGTCGACGGTTGCCATAAGTCCCTGCGGAACATTTGCCGTTATTGGATCTGAAGGCGGCAGCATCGATATGTACAACTTACAGTCAGGTCTGCACCGACAAAGGTTTCCGTCTCGGCTGACGCCTTCACAGGCTCGTCAAGTCCGGCTTCAGCAGCTGAGGCAAGCAGATGATGTTGCTCAACTACAAGCCGGTGGTGGACAGAAGTTCCTCCCAGGTACCGGGAAACATGCTAAAGCAGTTACGGGGCTTGTTGTCGATGCCATGAGCAAGATGGTCATATCTTGCTCTTCGGATGGCAGGATCAAATTTTGGGACTTCCTGACGGGAACACTACTTGACCAACTTGACTGGGCGCCAATGACTTACCCCATAGCATGCAGGTACCATGCTGCCAATAACCTGTTGGCATTTGCATGCGATGACATGTCAATCCGCATTGTCGACATGGAAACTAAGAAGACGATTCGTGAATTTTGGGGCCCGGAAGGCTGTATCAACGACATTTGCTTTTCGAATGATGGTCGATGGATTATTGCCGCATCAGACGACAAGACGATCCGGATTTGGGATCTGCCTACCAGCCATCTTATTGATGCGATTCGTCTGAGTAAGCCTTGCACGGCTTTAGACATGTCTGCTACCGGCGAATATCTTGCTGCTAGTCTAGAAGACGAGCCAGGAGTCGCAATTTGGACCAATAAATCGCTCTTCAAGCATGTCTCCACGAGACAAATATCAGAAGATGAGATCGGACAGAGCTCTGCACCGACTGTGTCTGGAGAAGGAAACCAGGGCTTGTTGGAGGGTGCATTTGAAGACTCGAGGGATGATCTCGACGACGCCATCATTGCTCCTACTGTTGACCAGTTGAGCTCTGAACTGACCACCCTGAGTTTGGTCCCAAAAAGTCGATGGCAAACACTGCTCCATCTCGACCTGATCAAGGAACGAAATAAGCCGACAGAGGCACCAAAAGCTCCCGAAAAAGCTCCCTTCTTTCTGCCTTCGACAAGCAGTTCAAAGATGCCAGAGCAGCAGGCCATCACAGAATCCACTGAGAATGAGTCAAAATCCCGCATCACAAAACTCGACGAGGCACGCTTTGAGGAGAAATTTACATCGGGGCTACGGCAGGGAGCGCAAACTGGCGACTGTATGTATTCACTTCCCTGCCTCCGACGTGCTACATTCGCACTGATTACGGTTGCTACTCTATGATACTAACCAACATGATGAATTATAGACGGCGCATTTGTTGAGCATCTCAAATCCTTGTCACCATCGAGTGCTGATCTGGAGCTTCGATCGCTATCAGGTGGCAATTGCGATGACGAATCAAACGAGCTTCTCCATTTCATCCGAGCACTTACTTCCCTTCTAAAGGCTCGGCGGGATTACGAGCTCACACAGGCTTGGATGACAGTGTTCCTTCGACTCCACTTTGATGTAGTAATGGAAAGTGAGCCTATCCTACGTGAGTTGGAGCAATGGAAGAATTACCAAGAGAAGGAGTGTAACCGGTTAGACCATCTCGTGGGTTACTGCAGTGGCGTTGTTAGTTTCCTAAGAAGCCCCCGTACATAGTCGCGTATAAATTTATGATATTATCAAGCCCAGAGAACCCCTTGCAGGAATGGATGAAATCGACCACATGTTCGTTCCAGGCCGTCTTTAAATGTGCTCCCAAGGCCAACACTTGCCCTAAGATATGACAATGCCAGTCAACAGTGTCTGTTCTTGGATAAAGAAATAAAAAAAAACAAAGCAGGCATCCGCCAAAGTCGTGCGCCCATGACTCCCGCAGGTGTCAATAAACTCGAACCGGCGCCGCAAGTATACAAAACAGGCACATGTAAATCAAACTAACTTTGCGCCACTAGACGTACATATGTATGTACGTACTTGGATTCGCGCGGGCGCTTGTCCCGTATAAATAAAAAACGCATGGCGGGGCATGTGCGTGCACTTGCTCTGCCAGCAGCCTTTTTTTTTGGGCCAGCCGAAAATTTCCTCCAACAGCTCGATTCATCCCATCAGTACATCACCACAATGGGCAAGAAAAGCTTCAGAGTAAGTTGCATACATGGTCAATTGACCCCTACACACCAACCGGATACTGACTTTTTGTCTTTGTTTAGGGAAAAGGTCGACGCGGTGGCGGAGGTGGCCGCGGCGGTGCGCAAGCCAATGGCGGCTGGCGCGACTATGCACCTTTCGACAAGAACAACGACAAGCTGGAGGAGTACTATAATGCTTTGCTCCAGCTGCCCGAGGAGGAGAAGCAGCAGTATTGGGAGGCTTTGAGGCGTGAGTTGCCCAACAGCTTTCGTTTTACTGGCTCTAAAGGGTAGGCTGCTGCGACCCAATCGCTCATCGCTGGCTTTGCGCTCGCGTGTTAACTCGAAATGCAGGCATGCCTTGGCCGTCAAAAGGCTTCTTCAGACACGATATATCCCCGAGATTACAAAAATCGAGCACCACGATGGTAGACCCGTGGAACCCCCGAAGCCTGTGCCGTGGTATCCTGATGAGCTTGCCTGGTGGATGACTACGCCCAAGAATGTTGTGCGCAAGTTCCCACCATTCTCCGCTTTCCAGAAATTCTTGGTTTCAGAGACCACCGTGGGAAATATTAGTAGACAGGAGGTTGTGAGCATGATTCCTCCTTGCCTGATGGATCTCCGACCTGGCATGGTTGTTTTGGACATGTGCGCCGCTCCAGGAAGCAAGTCTGCTCAGCTTCTCGAGATGATTCACCGGGGCGAGGAGGCCCGTGTCCGCAAAGTTCTGCGCAAGTTTGCCAAGGAAGACGGCTTGGACCTCGGAAACGAGACCCAGGATGAGATTGACGCCGATCTAGAAGCTGACCCTTCTGACAACGGCCGCGCCACCGGCCTCCTCATCGCCAACGATTCCGACTATAAGCGCGGGCATATGCTTGTTCACCAGCTGAAGCGTCTGTCGTCCCCTAACCTCATCGTCACAAATCACGATGCCACTCAGTTCCCTTCCCTCAAACTGCCTTCAACCGACCCCACGGCCAAGCCGACCTACCTCAAATTCGATCGTATTCTGGCCGATGTTCCTTGCTCCGGTGACGGTACCCTGCGAAAGAATGCGAACCTGTGGAAGGACTGGCAGCCAGGTAACGCTCTTGGCCTGCATACCACCCAGATCCGAATTCTCGTCCGAGCCTTGCAACTTCTCAAGGTCGGCGGCAGAGTTGTCTACTCGACCTGTAGCATGAACCCCGTGGAGAACGAGTCCGTCATTGCGTCAGCGATCGAGCGATGCGGAGGCCCTGGTAATGTTGAGATTCTTGACTGCAGTGAGCAGCTTCCCGCTCTCGTGAGAAGACCAGGTATGAGGAAATGGAAGATTATGGACAAGTCCTGTCGCATGTGGGATACATGGGAGCAGGTTGAGACATTCGCCCGGGAGGAGAACGACGGCGTGGTGCCTGGTCGTGTTTCTCAAACTATGTTCCCCAAGTTGGAAGGAACTGAGTGCTATGACCTGCCCTTGGAGCGATGCATGAGAGTCTATCCCCACCTTCAGGACACCGGTGGTTTCTTCATTACTGTTCTAGAGAAAAAGACCGACTTCAAGGCGCGTAATGAGAACGAGCCCAAGACGGCGGCCACCAATGGCAAGTCGGAAGCCTCTGATGAAAAGAAGGAGGTAAAGCCAGCTGAGATGGCCGCTCAGGCTCCTGCTGCCACCAAGACCACCGAATCCAAGCCAGAGGGCGACGCGGTCATGGATGATGCTGGCACAAAAGGCACAAAGAGAACGCACGAAGAGGACGACAGCGAACAGACAGCTAAGAAGGCAAAGACCGAAGCCGACTCATCTGCTACTACGCCTGCACCGCTGGTCCAAACCGCCGAGCCCGTCACCAAATCCAAGAAAGCTGGTCCTCCCGAAGAACCCTTCAAATACCTCGACCCGTCCCACCCTGTCATCCAGAACATCAAGCAATTCTACAATCTCTCTACTCGCTTTCCCGACAACCGCTACATGGTCCGCAACGAACTCGGTGAGCCCGCCAAGGCCATCTACTACACCACGGCCCTCATCCGCGATATCCTCACCGAAAACGAGGGCCGTGGCGTGCGTTTCGTCCACGGCGGTGTACGCATGTACATGAAGCAGGATGCCCCTTCAGCCGAGGTGTGCCGCTGGCGCATCCAGTCCGAAGGTATGCCAATCGTCCAAGGATATGTTGGTGAACCACGGGTCATTCACCTACACAAGAAGGAGACCCTTCGTAAGCTCCTCATCGAAATGTTCCCCCGCATTGCGGACGAAGAGTGGAAGAATTTTGATGAGATAGGTGAGAGAGTTCGCGATGTCAGCATGGGTTGCTGTGTGCTTCGCATCGAGCCCGAGGCAGGTGATCCAGATTTCACCGAACGGATGGCCTTGCCGCTGTGGAAGAGTATTCACTCATTAAATCTTATGCTTCCCAAGGAAGATAGAGCTGCTATGCTCCTGAGGATCTTTAACGATACTACGCCCCTGATTAACAACACCTTGAACAAACAAAAGAACCAGAAGGACCAGAAGGACCAGAAGGACGAGAGTAAGCACACGGAGAGCGAGACCAAGCAGGAGCAGGCCCTGGACAGTGCTGATTTGGAGGATATGCCCTCCCCTGAATAATATGAGAGACAATGACGGGCTGAAGCCGTAGATGCATGACGGGCATATGTATTTCGTTTTGTGCAACAGAATATCAGGATTTAGGAAAGGTCCTGTGGTCGATTTAAAACGCAGAAAAATTAAAGGTTTACATTATGGTACATGAACTATTATACAAGGTGGTTATAGTATGCATTGCTCTCTTGCAATCTCGAGTCCTGTCGCCTATATCTACTCATCCAGCAACCCTACAGTCCAGTGGACTATCCTATCCACACCCTGCGCGTGAATTGCACTCACGGGAATAGCAGCGCAATTTTTCGTCCAAGCACCCTCCACGCCACTAGGGTGCGCAACTTCCCCGTTTGTTATCTTATCCAGGTATGCATTCAGCTCCTTGAAGTTCTCCTGTGTATTGGGTAGATCCGCCTTTGTGGCGACCACAAACCACGGCTTCCCAGCAATGTGAAGCCCCGATTGTGCCGAACCTTCTTCAAAGGCCGAGGGACTAGCGTACTCTGCGTTCATAAGGTTAATCGGCCCCCGCGAAGAGTCTGATGCAAAATCCCAGTCCACGCGGGACTCGGCCTCGCGATCACGGTCTTCCTCATCTCGCATCTGAGCATAAAGACCGACCTCGCGCCATAGTGCGTTGAGAGCCGTGACAGCATTCCCCGCAGCAAGATCGATCACGAAGGCGAGTACGCCTGCTCGTTCGACGTGCCGCAAAAAGGCTATCCCTAGTCCGCGATCAAGATGAGCGCCTTCGATAAGACCAGGGATATCCGCGACGGTGAACCTCGTCCTAGGCTCGAGGGCTGCGCCGGAAGACTCGTCTGCTTCTATACTCGGTTTCCGATGACTTCGTGCGGTGGGCTGCCCTGAATATTTATCCAGCACCACGGTCCCTATGTTTGGCTGCAACGTCGTGAATGCCCAGCTGCCCACTCTTGTACGGCTGTTTGTCAACGCTCGCAGCAACGTGCTTTTACCCGCGTTCGGAAGACCAACAAGTCCTACGTCCGCAAGTAGCTTCAGCTCCAGTGTGAGTTTCATAGAAACCGCCTCTTCGCCTTTTGTAGCAAAGATTGGCTTGGGGTGCTCGCGCGATGTAAAGTGTGGGTTTCCCAGGCCACCGATTCCACCTGCGGCGAGGAGGATGGGCCGAGGTGTAGGGCGGGATAGGTCGAGGTAGATCGGGGCAGTTGGTTGTTGGAGGAGAGGATGACGGCGCGGCAGACGTGGAAACGAAGTGCTTTTCATTTCGGACTTGGACATTCCAGGGTACAGGAGCCATTTTTGGCGGGTTGGGTCATCGAGTTCTAGGTCTTCGTCTTCGTCTTCTGGTGCTTGTTTTGGACGACCTTTTCTGTCGAGAATCTCGTCCTCGTGTGCCTCTTCCACGCTCTCGCGTCTCTTTTTTTCCTCTTGAAGAAGTAGTTCCTCCTTTCTCCGTTGCTTCTGCAATGCCCTGTACGCTTTGATGTTCATAGCTTCTTCGCCGGCTGGATCTTCCCTTTCAAGCTCCCGCACTATCGTTCCCACCGGTACAGTGATGATGACATCTTCGCCGCGTGAACCGCCCTTTGCACTCCCCTGGCCATGTTTGCCGCGGCCTGCACGAATGAAACGTCTCCTGGCTAGCTTATGCAGTGATGTTTCGCCATGGGCCGCCTGGATGTATATATTTCCTCCTGCTCCGCCATCGCCGCCGTTGGGAGGGCCATCGGGCAAGAAAGCTTCGCGCAGGAAAGAGACGCAGCCATTGCCGCCTCTTCCAGCGTAGATTGTCAGTTCGGCCTTGTCTGCAAAATTGGGAGAGGCGTAGTCGTCGGGGCTAGGGTTTAATCGTGACGCGGGGAGATTGTTGAGCGTGGGTTGGGGTGATGAGCTAGATGTGCATCGCGTTTGCCAGCTTGGACGGCCGGCAAGCACTATCCGAGTGCCTCTGGTGGTGCATTGGCGTATGGCCACCGATCGCAAGAACGGCATGAGGCCAGTCGCAATGGAGTGTTGCAGAGAGTTGGATTCCGCGGAGGATTATGAGAGGGAGGTGAAGCTTGAAGCTTGGTGCATGGATGGGCCGAGGAAATATTTGTGGGCTAAATTCAGATGGGATTTATGGAGGGACGTGGGCCGGCATAAATGCAATCAACGACCGATGATTACTTTGGGCAAGACATTCACCAATAACTGCCGAAGTAGGAGAATTTTGACATTTCCGGGGTGGTACTGGGAAATCGGCCCGCCGTTTATAAATCTGCTTGGGCGAATCGACTTTGAGAGCTGTGTTCTTGTAGGGTAACACTTGTTGTGCGGGAGAGGTCCTTGAGTTACGGTCCCAAGGTGGCCTGTTTCTGTAAACAATGTCGATGCAAACCAAGTATGGACATTGTACAATTCAACCTCAGCTTCATTTCCATTATCGACTGGTTTGCATGAGAAGCTGACGCTGTGGCCACCGCACTTGAATAAGTCAAGGTCGCTCCTTCCCATCGTAGCCCTCGGTGACAAGACGCGGTTTCTCTGGCCGCCTCTGCGGCGCCTCACATCTCCCTGCATCCTGCACCCTTCCCACACCGCCCCATTCTTAGCAGCTTGTGTTGTCCCAATCTTGATACATATCACATCTTGGGAAATCGTCCGCGAGACTCGAGCTCGGTTGTTACCAGCTGGTTGATCCACCACGGCCAGGTCGTGCTGGAAATGACGTTGGAAGTGCGAAACCCTCGGCCCGTTCCTCAAAAGCTTCGTCGTTGAACCGCACCTCCACCATCAATGGGCCATTCAAAGGCCCTCGCTCGAGACGAGAGGCCCCCATTGCCGCAATCCACCAGTGCAAGCCCCATTTGGCACCTTGGGCCCGAAATGCAACTTGACAGAAAGCATTGGGCGGTTGTGCATGACGGCTGCAGCCAGTTGTGAGGATTCAATGTGAGCCACGACACCTCTCAAGACGTGGCACCACCGCTTCCACCGCTTCCATCGCTTGTGCGGCCAGCATCCGGTACAAGGGGGGCCAACTCGTCAACTGGTCCCTATTTCAATCGTCGACCGACTTTTGTCTGCCGCTGTATTCTCGTCTGCGAATTTTTACCACGATACCGCAGACGCAGACGCAGACGCAGACGCAGTACCGAGTACTCTGCCTACTACCGGTCGGAGCGCACCGTACATTGATTCATTCACCTAAACAGGCGAGCAAACAAGCACCAATCTTGAACCTCGGCCACCCATTCCGTCGTCATTGACCCTCCACCACAAGCGCCTGGTGCCGGGCCGCGAGACCAAGAGGTGCCAGAGGTGCCGGAGCTGCAGGAGGCTGACCATTGGGACTCGACGCCAACTGCTCTCCTATCTGCCATATGACTTTTTTCCTGCTTCGAACTGTCCGCCTATGGTCACACCTTTCTGTACAGTCCCTCCTCCCTTAGCACGTAGATCACTCCCCGTCCAGCAGGTCAGTTGCTTCACCACTCTCTCAATTCCTCCTCCTCTCTCCCTTCCAACGCGTCTTCACTCCTCGGTCCTAGCATTGTTGTCCTCCCGTTGCTCTTTTACCCAGCCGCCAACAAGCTTCATGTGTCCGAGCTTCAGTGTAGCCTCGTCTGCCCTTGCCAACATTACAAAGACTGTGAGATTGCCTTGGGACTAGCCATACAGGTACTTGGCGGGCAACGTTGGCTTGGGCTGCTTGATGGCTTGTCACCATCCCCAGAAATCTCAGCCTTGCTGTGTTGCCCTCACGGCCATAGAATCTTGACCCAGCAATTATCATCGCCGCACCCTCGCTTGACCCATTACTAAGATGTCCTTTAGAGCCCTAGCATCAAAGCCTCCCAAGGGCTCCGTCTCCATGGACCCAAACTGTGCTATATGCCATGCCCCGGCAACCTTGGCTTGTGAATGTGAAGCCCGAGGTCTGGAGATGGCCATTCGCCAAGCCGAAGACCACATGATGAGATCGGTATACAACGATATACGGTCAGTCCTTGCTTCAGCAACTGTCATGTTCTTATCAGGCACGAGATTGCTGACGCGGTGGAAACAGTTCTTGGGTTCGGGGTCATGCTCAGGACTACGTCTTGGAGTATTTTCGTCTGCTTACTGAGAGACGAAAAAACGCCCACACCACGCACTTGGATCAGATTA
The DNA here is from genome assembly GCF_000187425.2 of Metarhizium robertsii ARSEF 23. Classification (NCBI taxonomy): domain Eukaryota; kingdom Fungi; phylum Ascomycota; class Sordariomycetes; order Hypocreales; family Clavicipitaceae; genus Metarhizium; species Metarhizium robertsii. The sequence goes on from NW_011942204.1 coordinate 1,428,916, forward strand.
CTGCTCATTCCTTCTACCATTATAATGCACCTCCTCATCCAAACCAAATCGCCGAGGCTCAAGGGGCACTTAAGCGTGGCATAGATGAAGATTGGCAAGCAAGTGTCCAAAGATACCCCGAAGTTCTCGAATACTTCTACGGACTTGTGGAATTATCCTTGCCGGCAGATGATGAACCTGCCGTCAAAGATCCACCTCTGAGTGCTCTGAATGGACACCGGAAGGCCACGCGCCGCAGTCTTGAAGGGAGCACAAGCACCAGCAGCGAGGGCCGGCGAGCGCCCCCGGCGTTATCTGGCGCGCCATTCCTACCGACATCGTATTCAGGTCGAGATTTGGCATTGGACCGCCGAGGTTCCCAGCCACCGGCTCGACGACCATCTACTACTGCGCACCTGCCACCTGTGCCATCATCCTACTACGGGGGATTCCGGTGAAAGGATGGCGGGCGGTATTGCTGCTCAGCCTCCAGGCGAACATTAAATTTTTTTGTATATTTCTTGGACACGAAGACAAAGCTACGACACCATCTATCACGATGCTATACGGCCAGCCGACGACATTCAGTTAGCCATGGTGCGACTTGTAACGACGAAACGCGTCTCATGTTTGTTTCTAGCATTTGCATCAACGGCGACAGAGTTTTCAGAATTTCTTTTCTCCTATTTTTTTTTTCTGGATAGTAGATGAGCTTGGACGAGGAGACGTTGAAACCTGTAGTTTGCAATTGGCGCATGGAGTTTTCCAAGAAGGCATAAAATTGAAGGCATCTGGTGTGTGATGGTGGATTTTTATCATTTCAATTGAATAAAGAGCAAGTCAGCTTAGCGTAATACCCGCTGAGTGGGTATCCGTGGAAGCCAGAGATATGAGACTTCATATCGCTCATTGTGTTAACAATTCCTACAGCAATCACCAATATTCTTTGTATCAGTTGACTCGTGTCCATTCGCTTTATGAAGCAAATCGATGCTGTAGACCTGAACCGACTCTCTCGTTAACAGTACGTGTGTAACATGCTCTCAAAATATTACATGTGTGTTTACACTGTTTTCATTAATCGGGTGCTTCAGCTACATAAGTCTTGGTTGGTCCCAATGACGGTTGACAAAGTCTGATGAGTCTGAGGCAGCTCGGCACATCCCTATTGTTTTACTTGTTAAAACACCTGTATACTCCGTATCGGCCTAGGTATCTGCAGTGTTCACAGACTGCATGTCAAAGGACCCCCGTTGCAACATATTATATCCGTAGTGTGGCGTCACATTCTCTGTGTGACAGGATTGGATCCCCCACAGCCACGTTCGCATAGTCTTGTCCACGGTCCTTCTCCGTAGTGTTGACAACTTCGCGGCGCCCAAGGGTATAAAGCACAAGACGCCAAATTAGCCAAAATCGACCCGGATACTCTGGCACTGCCTTTGCTTCTCTACAGTACATGCCTCTAATCCAGGCCCCGAAGAAGCATGCTTGTTTTTCCATAATCCCGGCAGTCTACGGATTGCGCCACGTTAACACGCTAGCTCTCACCATTTGCAGCTCACGTCAATCAACAGTCATGATGAGACAATATATTCGAACAAAGTAAATGGCTTTTTTTTCTGCCCGGGCTCTCTTTTGACCCCTCACAGAAACTCAACTGGCGCCTATGTTACAGACAAAACACCCTTCTTCAAACAAAGAAAGCCACACCTTTGCTACGTGATTGCCTGTACCCAGTCAGAAGTTTGTATGTACCCAGTCAGAAGTTTGTATGTACCCAGTCAGAAGTTTGTATGTACCCAGCCCATTGACCAATTTTGCCCTTTTATTTGTTGTCCCCAGGTAAGTTCGACATGTAGAAATAACTTTTCAAGTGTAATGGATTTAGTAGAGTTTTGGATTTAGGTGGATGGATGTGTTGCTCGGGGACGACCAGACGAGTAGGTCAGGAAAACGCCGACGTGTTCAGACGGGGCTACACTTGGCGGTAAGTTGCAGGAGGTCAAATTTATGACTCCTGCTTGTCGTTGAGAGAGGCGTCCTTGACACCCTCGGTGATTTCAGCAACCTTGTCGCCGTTGGCTCCCTCCTGCTCAAGCTTCTCGATCTGCTTCTTAGCCTTTTCGATGTTCTGAATAATATTTGTTAGCAATTTTTTCTTTTCTTGTCTTTTCTTTTTGTGAACCGTGTTGTTGGAATTTTCATTGTCGATGTAGCAATGGCACTTACTCGCTGGGTCTGAGCCTCCTGGTCGTTCTTCCAGTGCTCAATCTTGGCCTTGACCTTCTCAATAACGGTAGGCACGTCGGCGCTGGCCATGGGAGGGTCGACACCAATGAAAGCGCAATCTTCGACAACAGAGGGAGGGCAGTTGAAAAACTTGGCGGGGGCAGCAGCCGCAGGGGCGCCCCCTTTCTTGCCCTTCTTGCCCTTCTTCACAGCTGGGGCGTACTCGTCGTCTCGGTCCTCCTTGCGCACCAGCTTGGTACCCTTGAGAGCAGAGTCATCAACAGTTCGCTGAGCCTGAGCACCCAGGCCACTGTCGGCGGTGAGAGGGCCCTTTGTCTCGGCCTTATGGGTAGGGTCGAGGAACTGGAGCAGGCTGTTGGCACGGCGAATCTCGTCCGAGTAAGCAGGGTAGCTGGCCTCGGCAAGAGCCTTGTCGGCCTCCTTCTTCAAGGTCTCCTTCTTCCACTGTTCTTTTTCGGCTTCGCGGCGCGCCTTGGCCTTCTCCCTGGCCTCACGTTCAAAGGCCTGGAAAGCCTTCTTCTGGCCGTAGTATTCGTCCTTGAGCTTTCGGATGGCGGTGTACTTCTCCTGTTGCTCGGCTTGGAGCTTGGAGCGCTCGTCGCGCAAGCTGGAGATGCCCTTGTAAGCCTCATCCTGCTCAGCCTTGATGGTGTCAAGCTCAGCCTGGATCTTGTTGTACTGTTCGGACAAGGCCTTCTGCTCGGGGTCCTCCATGCTGTCCTTGATCTCCTTAATCTTGGCGCGGAGGTCGTCAATCTGCTTTTGCGAATCGTCGAACTGGCCAAAATTCTTGCGAACCTTGCGCAGGTTGGAAACATCGGAAAGGGCCTTCTTCTCATCGACGAGCTTCATGGTACCTGAGTTGACCTGCTTCTCGAGGGCGGCGATTTGGCGGTCGACATCTTCGGCACTCTTGAAGGAAACCTTGGCCTTGGCGGTCTTCTGCTCGGCGATGCGGCTGCGGACCTGCTCGTCGAGACGCTTGATCTGGTCGAGCTTGGTGGTACGGGCGCTCTTACCACCGGCCTGCTTCTGGCGGATCTCGTTGGCCTGAGCAATGAGTTCCTGGCGTCGCTTCTGGGTAGGGTTGGGCTGGTCCTTGTTCTTGTTGGGCAAGGCAATGTCGATCTTGGCTTTGATGGCGTTCTATTTGTGGAGTTAGAGAGAGGATTTCAAGGCAGCGAAATGTCTGTACAGGTTTTTCTTTTTTTCTTTTGCCCTTTCTTATATACAGATGCGACAAGATTTGGAAAGACAAGTCGGGTGTCGCAAAACGAGGGGGCTGAGGACAGGAAAAAAAAAAAAAAAACTGCGGGTGTTGAACAAGCTTTGGGACGGCGTCAACGTACCAATCGATCCATGGATGCCTTGTGGTCTTTCTCAGCCTTGGCGAGAGCCTCGTTGAAGGCCTTCTCATCAGGGCGAGTAGGTCGGGCCTGGGACTCGGCGGCAGGGGCCTGAGCCTGAGGCTTGACGGGCGCAGCAGCTTCAGCCATTGTACTTGTCGAAAGAGAGATGCCAAAAGAATACCGAGTAGAAGAGGCCGATTCGAAGCCGTCGAGGGTCTTCCTCGCGAGCAATAGACGAGAGTTGTATTGGAAGGTTGGGGGATTGGATGGTAATAGGAATAGGGGAGGGTCCAGAGTCAAAGAGGAAGAGGCGGAGAGCTGGCACGAGGTGCGGCCGTCGAGAAAAAAAAATGTGGTTCTGGTGATGTGGTCAACTGGTCTTTTTGCACCATGGATGTGCCTTTTTGTCTTTTTGACCCCAGCCTCCAGATGTCGACTTGAGCCACTGGACCACTGCTGAACCACTGCTAAACCACTGCTAAACACCTCAACTAACACCACGGCTGGACCGCTGGGCGCTCGATCAAAGTCCGCCCAGAACAGGCACAGACGGCACATGCGTGGCTGGAGCCGACATTGAGACGGGGCCCCTTTTTGGGTCTGGGTCAGACTTAGTGGTCAAGTCGGTCCATCTTCAAGGGTCCAAGGTCCAACGGCCACAAAGCCCCTTTTTGGACCAATACGAGCCGGCCAACTTGGAACATTGGAACTCTCGGGAACTGAGGCTTGGCTGTGGCGGGATAGACTGTCCATGTCCCGCACGGCTACTTTGTACCAGGTAGGCAGGCACTCGGCTCTGTTCGCTGCTCGGCCCAGGTGGGGCGCCCTCGCCGCGTCACATGACCGCTCCCCTCGAACCCAGTCAAGTCCCTGGTAGGGTACCCACCTCCGGAGCCCAGCTGCAAGGCTGCGCAAAAGGGCAAACAATTTTCCAACGACATCTTCTCACAGCGACGGGAGTTCAACCACGCCTTCTGTGTTTCTGCTTTTTGCGCAACATAAACCACGCAGACGCAGCACGCTAGTCACCATGGAGGATCTGCCCAACGATGCCAAGTCCAAAGAGGTCGTGAGACTCTGGAGGGCCTGGAGGACGGTGCACGAGATGGTCGCCGATCGGGTACGTCATGTCCGCAAGAGAAAAAAATGCGGCAACAGGGAAATTGCCCTGCAGCATATCCTTCCGCCCCGACCACCGTAGACTGACTGACGCTTTGCTCCAGGAGTACGAATTGGCAGAAGAAGAAGTCAACATTTCGCTGGATCGCTTTCGCGACGAGTACTGCAACCCAGATGGTTCAGTAAAGTACGTCCCATCCAACATCCAAAACAAAGTCGTCACAAACGGGCGGTTTTTTCGTCTTTTTCTTTTTTTTTCATTTCACAGGTACACTTTCAAAACACCAGGCTACAAGGACTAACCGCCCGCCCGCCCACAAAACAGCCGCTCCAAGCTCCAGTTCTCCGCGCGTCCCAGCGACGCCATGCTCAAGAAAAACACTCCCCCCGCAACCGAGTCCAACCCCGATCCCGTCCCCGACTGCGGCCCTGTATGGGTCGAGTTCTTGACCGACAAGCAATTCGGCGTCGGTCAGATCCGCCAGTTCGCCAAATACACCATTTCAAACAACTACAAGACCGGCATCATGGTCACCCACGTCCCGCTGTCCCCAGCCGCGCGCAAGTCCCTCGCTAGTGTCGAGAACCTCGCCAAGATTGAGTGTTTCCTCGAAGACGATCTCCTGGTCAACATTACGCACCACGAGCTGGTGCCCCGACACGTGTTGCTCTCAAGAGATGAGAAGTCGGCCTTGCTAAAGAGATACCGTTTGAAGGAGACGCAGCTGCCTAGGATTTTGCAAAAGGACCCCGTGGCAAGGTATTTGGGGTTGAAAAGAGGGCAGGTCGTCAAGATTATCCGAGTCAGCGAGACGGCTGGTCGGTATGCGAGTTACAGATTGTGCGTCTGAGGAAGGTTGCCAAGGGGTCTCTGTCGAGATTGGATATGGGAATTTCGAGCAGAGGAGGTGGGTGAAACTAAGAGCCAGGCTGCGATTACACCGCAGCTTCACGGCCGACGTGGAAGAGTGAAGGCGAATCATATTCAGCATTTGGGAAAAGAAAAACTGCGGCGTTTCAGGGGTTTATCCATTCGTGGTAGGTAGAAGTGCAATCGGAACTGTACAATCAGAACTCTACCGCAGCGTGTTGTGCAGCTAAAAAAGAGTGCATGGTGAAACCGTTGAATCAGCTCGTGGCCACCTATGCGGTTCAGGCGGCCAAGTTCCCCCTGCGCATCAAGTCCGTACACATCACAGAGTTGGCTGTCGGACCAGCCCAGGACACGGAACGCTCTACGCGACTCCCCTCGGCAAAGGTGGCGATGACATCTGACCTGAGACAATGGCATCTATACGCCGCGCCACATGATACGATTTGTCCGCGGGAAAGCTGACTCCTGTTTGCTGGCCAAGCAACCACCTCTCGAAAAAGATCTTGGTCTCGTGCACAGGGAGGGAGGGCCACGGTGCGCCTCCTGATAAACGCGTATATAATCGCCATCACCTGCATACATGCAAATTTAAAGTCACCGGGCCGGGGCTTTGGTTATCACCGGGCATCTCGACGCCATGCATGACGGGGGGATCAAGGACAGGCGCCCGAGGAACATTCACACTGGAGTCCGACCAAACCCAAAGCCAGCAATAAACGTGAATTTGACGAGAAAAAAGACAACAAAACAACGATACAAAAAAAAAAGAGTAAAAATAACTAGCTGCAAAACGCCAGGATCTAGTATAGTTGGCCTCCAAGAATGATAGCCCTCCCACTTCCATTATTTTGCTGGTTTGCATCTCGCTCAGAGGTGGAAACAGATGTAAGTTGCCCGGGATAGAAGAATAACACCCATTTGTCTTCGTATATCTGGACCGTGAGACATTTTAACAACGTAACCAAGTAGTAGTCATATTGCGTCTAATTTTACAAATGCATATATACTGTATGCCATGACGATCATGTACCAAAACTGCCCTTATCGTAACGTGCTGAATGAATTCTCCAAATGACCATCCCAAACATGGCTTCTTGCCGGGTATATATATGCACCGTGACACCGCCTCCCAAGTAGTGCCCCGATCCCTAAGTATAAAACATCCATAAACATAAAACATGCAAAAATCAATATCCTCCACTTTGAAACATAGTACTCGTAAATAGCCCATTATAGAGGAGACAGCAATGCATTTGGCTCATCCCCGAAATGTCCGTGGTAAATATTATCCAATAGTTTGTAGGCTCGTCGTGATATATCCCAAACTCCATGGTTGACAACCGCCGTCTATAAGACATGAACACATTAACGCTGGAGAAGATCTGTGTCGCATTCCAGGTGTGTAAAAAAGAAGAAGAGTAGTAGTCGTAAAACTGCGTGCATGCCCGAGCCGCAGATGAGACAATGTATGAGAAAGGACATTGGCTCCAGGGTACTTTCTCGTAAACCAATCAAAGAATAGGCAACGTGGCACTGTTTCACCTCGGCAGCAGCAGACCGCCCGGGTCCTTGAGTTCTGGCGACGGGTTTCCGTGAGGATTGTGTGCTTGTATCTCGCGTGATTGTGGTATAGGCTGCAGTTCTGTCCCGGGTTTGGACTTTGCTCTGGCCGCCCTCGTATTAAGCGGTCCTAGCAGACCGCCTAGATCCTGCAACAAAGCCGTCGAGCCTCGCCGCACGCCGTTGTTGGAGGCTGGTACCGAAGGCGGAGGGGCGGCGTTGGGTGAATTAGGATCCAGCGTAGAGGACGTATAGCTGCCCCGTCTATAACTTCCGCTGCTGCCGGCCACAGATTCTTCAAGCAAGCCTCCGACGTCAAGAAATGACAAACGCTTCTTGTTAGAATCCACCTTGGTTAATGGGTCCTGTGGGAGCAGGGAGTCGTCGCTTTGCTCGGTAGGGCTTCGCCGCTTCGAGCCTTGCCAGTTGATGTCGGCATCGAGGTTGGGCGCCATCCTTCCTACAGGGGAGAACTGTTCAACGTCGGGGCTGTCCAGCTGCTCTCGCAGTTCCGCGTCGACACCCAGCCCAACGTCTCTCACAAGATCTTCGTCACTACCCCATTGTCGATGCAAAGTTGGTCTGCGAGGGTGGGATGATCGATCAAAAGAGTCGGCGCCGGAATTGCGATGGAACTTTTGCTTCTTGACTCCACGGTCGCGAACGAATGAGCCCAAAACCAAGGCATTGGCCGCTGCGGTCGCAAACAAGAGCTCGACAGAGGCCAAAAGAGACCGATATTGCTGCCGACCATGTTCTTGTATAATGCGAGGCACTCGATAAATGGTGACGACGATGACAGACAAACTCAGCGAAAACAACAGAACAAGCTGTACTTTTCTTCGAACGAGCATGTTACTTCGCAAGATAATTGGTATCGGGAATATGACGAGTAAAAGGTCGGTGAAGATATTGCAAGTAGCCATGGTGATCAGCTGTGCGTATCCTTGTCGGCATTGACCGCCGGGATCTGGCAGAACCTGCCAATACATGCGGAATGGCTGACACTCGGTCAGGTCGCTAATGACGACGCCAATAAAGGTTATTAGCAACGTCCATCGGATTGCGATGAGTGCTGTGTGGTGGTGCTTTTCCCACGTGAGGTCCGTTATGCGTTTGAGGAACTCGAGAATGCAACATTTCAGAGTCCACAACCTATGATGTCAAGAGTTAGCAGCCAGGGCGAGAATAGGTTGGCGCGACACCATCCACGAGAGAGCAAAGCGGCTAGTGCAGCCGGGCAGCCGGGAGAGACATACGTTGCAGCATAAAAGAACCTGCTAAGCAAAACTAGTCCACTTGCAACGCTCTTGTGATGTAACTGTACAGCGGTGAGGTCCAGGCCGCTGAAGTCGGCATTGTTAGTGCCGTAAATCAGTATAAAGTGTACGCAAACCATGCGCAAAACGAGCGGGATCACCGCCAGTGCCGCAATCTTATCCTCAATAAATAGCCGTTCCGTTCTTATAAACCGACCGAGGACACGCAGCAGTATCATAAGTGTGCAAAAGGATGTTGCCCACCAACAGACCAGCAGCGTCGGCTTATCGTCGCGGAAGGCCCGCAGACCGGGGGCCTCTGAATAGACGGGCATGGCGGTTTGGTTCGCTCCGCGCCCGTCGAGCACCAGGTTGGGCCCGACGAGCGAGGATATATCGAGGTGGAAAAGACAGGATTCTCCTTCAAAACCGATTCACACCCTGCTCTTTGTGGACTTGGCAACAAGTAGAGATATCAACTCGGCTAGGTCGGTACGGAAAACCGGGCAGTTCTGAAAGTCAAGACGACATGGAGCTGAGGGTCGCGGCGGTAGTTTGGGCAGTCAAATCGACTACAAAGGTCCGGTATGTATTATCAGTATTTCGGTGCTGGAGCGGCCGTCACATGGGGCTATTATTGGTAGTGTCCGATGTTGAGCACGGATGGTGATGGTCACACGGCGGGTTTGTCGACGGCGGTCTGGCCCAGCAAACACAGGCAGCAGGTCGAGGCAATTCAGGATATGGAGGAACAGAGGAAGCGGCCTTGGAGTCGGAGTGTGGATGTGGGAGTCCAAAGTGGTTATTGTGGAGGCAGTCTTGCTGGGCCGACTCCATGTCCCAACGATGTGAACTAACACGCTAACAATCTACTCCGTAAGCTGCTCCGTAACCGACCCTGCCCAGACGATTGCGGGAGACTGGGAGACTGGGAGACGGGCCTGGCGAAATGCGGCTGAGTTGGCCGCTGGTCGACTCGGCACGCGATGATGGTCAGACGGGGCGGGTTTCCTTGGTGTGCTTCTGAAAGCCTGGTGGAACACCAAGGAGCCGCGGGGCCAAGCATGAAGCACACCGGACGCCACATCTGCTGGAGGATGTGGTACAGACACGCTACTGTGGATGTCGATGCAGCACAAGTCATGGATGGCTTTTGGCATGGTCTTGGTGGACGAGAGGTGAGGTGGCCTGTTGTGGATGCGGACAGGGTTCTGCTTTGGCCATGATTGGCGATGGTGCGTAATCTGGCGGGACGGACGCACAGTCAACCGGGGTCACCAGGAAAATTACGACGGACCAGTCGAGGAAAGAGGGCGCAACAATTGCAACTATCGCGTACACGCACATTGTACATGTGTACTCGGGCACGGGGGAATCTGCCATTGTCTTCTGGCGGGGGCTGCTCGCACATGTCAGCCAGCGATACTTATCCCAGCATCCAATTGAGGAACAAAGAATAGTACTCTGATTTCACGTGGCTCGCCGTTGAAACCACTGGCTGGTTATTTCGTGTCAAAGAGCCGGTTTACCCCGAGCCCCATCACTTGCCTCCTAACCGCATGTGACGTACTACTTGGTACTGCGGAAGTAAACGAACGAATCACCTCAATTCAATGTTCTGTTCTTTTAGGTGTTGCTCTGCCCGATGACCCCTGCTAGGTGAATTGCTCGGCGGGCTTACTCTTTTTGCTAGGTGCGCTCACCCATCAGTAGGTAAGTATTTATCGTATTTAAACTCTTCCCATTCTAAAGAGATAATTTATAATAGAATATATTTACCTGTCATAAAATATATAGTAATATATTATAATATATAACCTGATATTTAGGTACCTGGTAGTGCGTGAGCGCACCTAGCAAAAAGAGTGAGCCCGCCGAGCAATTCATATCAAGGCCTGGGCCCTGTCCCAACTTGGCAGTCTTCAACAAGCCAAGTGGTGGTACTAGTCATATCGCAGGGACGTTATGCCACTGGAATTTCCATTCACTCAAGTAGTACTTCGTTCTCTTTGCCCCTAAGACGCAAGACATGGGGGCCCGTTAGTTCAGCGCTCTCGTCAGCCAGACAACCAAACAGCCAGGATTGGCTGGGGGGTGTGAGCGGCGACTCCTATCATTGTGCGAGCACCCTCACATGGGCCATGGCCATTTGCCATGGAAGTTGCGGCGGCTCTCCAGGCTGGAGGCGGGGAGAAGCAGGGGGCAGTTCTTGACCGTCGAATCCCTGAAAATGGGCCTTCGGCTAATAACCGTCGCCCTTCTCCGTGCCTCTGTCCGTTATCAGTCGAGCTTTTGCATGGGCCGCTTGCAGATGTAGTATCATGACCGACATCTATGAGACCCCTTCGCCCAGGCTCAAACGCTTGGGTCTGCTTGATTAGAGTGCTTTAAGAGGTGGTACGTAGCATCTGCGTCAGACTTCAGTCCTCCTCCGAGGTCTCACCTCCTGGGTAGAGCATCTGACACATTGTCGCAGATAGTGGCCGGAACGTGTTCCGATCCATATTACGGAACTGGGCGACTGCGGCGGTCGGAGCGTCGGAAGGTTTAGAGTGATGTGGCAGGCGGAACGATTAGGTCGGCAGCCGCCAAGTTTAAACTCTTGTACTAAGTCACCCCCTAGGTAGGTTGTCTTGGAGCCTGTTGAGACTCACGAGTGGTTTGCTGCGCTACAGCCTACCCCGAATGGCGCATGTCTCAGACAACAAGTGAAGCGAAGCTGAACAGCTCTTTCGGAATGACTGAGCGACAAGTGGCGCACTGACTGACCTCTCCAGCCAGATAAGGGCATCCCATCGTTCATGGCTCTGGTCAGGGTCGACTTGTTGGTATCTAATCTCGCCAAGCACCCCCATCATGGCACGCACACCGATTGGTAATAGGGCCGACTTTGTCGCTGAATGACCAGTTGATATGGCATGGTCTTGTTGTTGGTAGGGAATAACTAGCTGGTCGCCTGCACCACTACGATAAGGTGCGTCCAGCACTATCAGCATCCAGCATCCAGCATCCAACACCTCCAGTGCCCGCATTTCGCCATGCACATGTTGGTTCCGTTGGCTTCCTATCTGTGTAAATGGGTTAATTGGGACCAATGTGTTCAATGGGTGTGCGTACTGATTCTCCGTACTCCATGCCCCATAATACGTACGATATGTTCTCCGTAAATGATGGCGCGGCAGACAATAGTGCGGTGGATATTATCCAGGCCGCGATTTATCAACGGGGAGAGGTATGGGGTTGCATCAAGGTGGCAAATGAGGTGAACCCGGCCGGAATGTAGCTCAATTGGGAACTTGGAGGATTGCAAAGGGTGAATGAAGGCTTGGTGTAGTGCGAAGAGTCGGCTGGTTTGTCCGCAGTAGTAGTTAGTGTCGAAGTTGTGGCGCAAGGTCAAACTTGAACATTTGAAGCGCTAGCGAAGCCCTTAACTACGAACTAGAAGGCAGGTACGGCTGGCTGGTGGGCGTTCTAGAGTTGGCAGGTGGCAGGGTTTCATTAGTATGCTAGCACGCCGTACTCTGAACTTTATAGATAATAAATAGTACACTTTGAAGAGCCGCTCTGGACGGCGCAGTGCTAGGTACCAGCTGCTGGGTGCTAGGTACTGAGTACCTATGTCCTCGACTGCCCAAAAAGGCAGCCTGTCCCTGCTGGAGTCGTCATTTCCAATTGACTGTGGTCGGGTCATCTACGCTCTCCATCTGCTAGCTAACATTTGAACCTCCACACCCTCCCAGCCACCCAGTTACAATTATGAGTGCATACGGAGCACCATCAGAGACACATCTCTATTTCCAGTTGTTGATGCTCCTCGCATTTCCTCGAAGACACTTTAGCCGGACAATGATTTACAAGACCTTCTGCCAATATTGCTCCATCGGCAAATGGCCCGTCTTGAGCATGACGGACTTTGGATCACAAGAGTCCGGTTGTTTCCGTGGGCGAAATCTGGGGTTACAGGGTTCAATGTTACCGTGGACTGGCAAATCCGTGCACGTTCTTGTCGGCAAGGCGGTAACCGGTTTTGCGACGGTCACTGCTGGCATCGCCCTTGGTCTCCCCTGCTGCCAACACGAGCAATAACTTGTACATATTGCCTCAATACTCGACGCGTCCAGGCCTTGCATTCCGCCCTCAATAAATACTTGCCACATTGCCAGATCCCTGTGGAACTAGACCCAATTCCTCCGTGGTCCAAGTCGACGCCAGCGGCCACATCTCCCTCTAATTCGGCTCACCGAATGTTTGGTGCCTGCTAACATGAACTGCCGTGCCCACTTCGTCGTGGATGCTGGCGATTGATTCCTGTTCACGTCTGCATGAAGTGCATTGAGGCATAAGTGTTCAAGTTGGCAGACAGCGCTGGCAGGACGGTTGCTTTGGCCGAGTAATTGTATTGCTTCTGGGAACTTTGGAGGCCACACAACGGCTACGTGTGCCGCGTATAACAAGGACTTTTGCTGTTTCGTTGGCAGCTTCTTGGGAACACCGGACAGCTTGGGCAATGGGCAATTTCGAAAACCGGCCCCCCTTGTCTTCTGCAATCAAATGCGGGGGATGACAAGCAATAGCCATCTCATCAAACGGCTCATCAAACCAACATCATTTACGGCAACACCTTCGGATGAAATCGCGACACGGCTTGGGCGACAACAAGTCCAGCCCGTCAATACGTCGACGTGCAATACCGGACTCTCTACAGCGGTGTATATTACCACCAGTAGTACTTTCTTCATTCTCTTCCAGAATAACGCCCCGTCACGCTTGAAATTTCTTGACTCGCGCCCCCAAGCCACGGCGCTTTCACCACCTTGCACACCGCCGCCACCTTCACCAGTCACTCAGATAACTCGAAAAGATGACCACATGCCCGCTTGGACGCCCCATACAATACTAGGTCCCGGCAATCTGGAAATTTACCTTTCCAAATGTGACTGTGCTCCAGAAGTTCCCGCACAAGTCCTTGTCATTCGGTTACCACCATGCTCAAGGGCACGGCCGAATTCGAGCAATCCATCAAGAGACAGCTCACATGACGTGGATTAGCAGGGAAGTGATTTTGATTGATTTCACGTAGCAAAAGCCGTCGCATCACTACCGATGCACGCGGCGCCATCGACGAAAGCCACCGTCGGGTGCCGAAGCCACTTTCAGAAGTCTTGGGCGACGCACTTAAACTCTCTCAACGCCTGAGAATGCCTAGAATTCTGACAGGCGGGCTCGACTGTCGAGGCCCGAGTGCTGAAGAGGACCAGCCGCAGTGATCCTAATAAAGCTCTTTCTTTGAACAGAATCACCCCAGCCCCAACGCCTTTACTGTAGCATCAATCTGCGTCTTTCCAGCCGCAGACCAATCGACACTTGTCAACCTGGCGCCATCATCTTCAGCAAAGCCAGACAACCCCCAAATCTCATCTACAACGACACTCCTGACCCGCGGCCACGGGTGGTGCATCAAAGCACCCAATCTCTTCCTGGCTTCCTTCACCCCGGCCTGCGCCGCCTCTTGTCCGTCACCTTGGTTCCCCGTAGGCACGCTCGCCACGCCGCCGTAGACTTTAACACAAGCCCAGAGTTTGCGGACATTTCCCGTCTTGTAGCCCGCCTTCTGCGTATAAAAGCACAAGTGGCGAAGATTGACCCCGCTGCTGCGGTGGAATACACCGACGCGAAACAGAAACGCGATAATTTCCAGCGTAGGCACAGCGATGCGATCATCCGCGTAGTGAGCACGCAGGTTCAGAGCGAGAGCGTCGCAGACCATGTCCAGGTGCCGTTGCGACGTCTCGCAGAAATCCGTGAGAGCTGCGCGGCTAGCAATGACCAGGTCGTCATTTCCTGCGTCGGCGGACGTGACCAGCCCGGACATGAGTTCTGCCATCCACGCTGACCTGTCTACTTGGCAAGGTTCGAGGACTGGTGATGGGGCGTCTGACAGCATCAGCTTGAGTAGACTCTCAAAGTAGGCCTTTGAGGAAAATGTGAGGGACCGGAAGGACTCGGAGTCGCTAAATTCTTTCTTGTCAGTTCCTTGTTTTTTTCATGTTGAATATATCTCTGTACCAAGATGGATGTGCGTACCTCTCCTTCATCATCAGGGCTACTACGGCTTGCGCTTCCGGGCGAACACGGTCAAGTTTCTCTGCTGCCAGACGCAGGATACACGGGAACAGCTCCCTGGCAGATTTGTTCATGACGTCCGACTCGGCATCTGGGCTTGCTTCGTCGCCCCATAGCTTCCAGACCGCCCTGAGAGCTTGTACCCTGGTGTGTGAGCCCACGTCACCGCGAGCATTTGTTGTGTAATCGTTGAGTCCGTCAACGAGCAGGCTCAGAAACACGCTTGCCTGTGCTCGCAAAAGACGACTACGGACTAGACTTTGCAAGAGAGTCACTCTCATGTCGATGTCGTCGTCTTTTGCCCATCGGTCTAGAAGTGCCTGGCAGGCCACGTCCGGATCTGAAGGACGAAGCTGCTTGGCGAGGGGTTGGGCCATGGCCAATGCATGGAAGTAACCTTGGCCAGTGGTCACGGTCCTTGTAGTAGGCTTTGTTGCGACGGTTATAGCCCATTCCTGAATTATCTTCTCTTGGTCTTGGCTGGTTGAGAAGAGCAGAAGTACCAGTGCCGCTTCGGAGGCTGGTTCAACGGCCTCGGGCTCGTTTCTAGCCAGCCACGTCGGCGTAACTGACCTCAGAGCGGAGAGTAATTTTCCAACTTGCTCGTGGCATGGGACATTCTTCAGTAATTTCGACGTCGAAGCTATGTATTCTCGTGAACAGGATGAAGATAGTAGGGCGTGCCCTGACATACATGCCGGGCCTGGCTGGTTCCTGAGAACGGCAGCTTGGATTATGGGGAGAGCAGACACGACTAGGCGGCTGGCTCCTTCGGCAACCAACTCCGGCTTTCTGTACTCTGTGACCCGGGTGTCTTCAATAATGTCATGTACAGAGCTGAGAATAGTTTGAACCAGCGCTGGATCAATCTGAGCATCTCCTTGCCCCGCTGTGGGCGTTTGTGAAACCATGTCCAGAACAGAGGCATAGCACAATAACAAGGCGTGGCGCTCTTCAACCTGACGCTTTACAAGGGCCTGTATACGCGCCGTGACCAGGTGTATCGCTAGGAGGAACCGAGAGGATGATGGCGTAGCATCCAGTTGGGCAAGCTCAGAGGTCAAGGCGCCAAAGGCAGCTCCAGCAACTCGTCGAGATTGAGCGTCAATGTCTCCAACGCCTCGCCATCCTAGAATGGCGTCGATGAGCGCTTCGCCATACTGACTTGATAGCTTTGTCACCTTGATAGCTACCTCTTCTACGGCCCTCGATCTTCTCGCAACAGCATGGTAATCAACAGTCTGCACAACTTCAATTCCCTTCTCAACCGTGTCCGGATGGCGTCCGATGAGCTCTTGCAAGGCCGCAGAGGCACCACGTCTGATGTTTCCTGCAGAGTCCAGCGAAGCAGTCACAACCAGCTCCGTACCCAAAACCTGCAAGATGGAGCTGGAATCCGGATGTGCCTTTGCCGCAAAGACTGATGTTGTGGGGACATTCAGCAACTCCTGCGTAGTGTATCGACGAGCGAGTGCCCATATGCCGAAGCAGGCGGCATCACGAACATTGGCGCCCACGCTGCCGCCGGACGTGCTTCGTTGTTCAAACGACAAGCCTAGAAGAAGCGCATGAATAATGTCCGAGAGTTGCTTCGCCGGAGGAGATCGACGATAAAGCAAGTGAGAAAGCGTGAGCATCAAGCCGTGCCATTCCAACGGATTGACAGCCGACAAATTCCTGGTAGGTTTTCCCGCTTGGTCGCCAACTGGTTTTGTCCAGAGAATGTTCCTATTAAGCGAGTCTAGCACGGCTTCAATCACCTGTGAAGCCATTCCGGGATCTAGTTTGAGGGTAATGATGCTCAATGCCTTGCTGGCTGACAACCGCACCGGGGTATCGTTGTCAGAAACACTATCCAGCAGATAGCCAATGGCTGTTTCCGTCATCTCCGTATTAGCCATGCTCTGCCGGTTCTGTCGCAGTAAAGATGCAATGACCGATCGGATGACTTTTAAAATCATTTTCCTCACCAACGCTAGTTTGATGATGGATTTCGACACCTCATTGTTGCCGAGTGTGATGTCGTGGACGCACTGGAATACGGAACGCAGATACTTGTCCATGTCCGAGGTCTCTGCTGATGATTGCAACACTCCTGCCAAGAATGACAATACGCCCAGGTAGAAATAGGTTGACTGGGCAGGGTTTTCCCCTCGTGGTCGAAGCGAAGCCAGTGCCCAGCGAACCAGGGCATCCAATACACCAAGCTGCTGCATGTCTCGCCGCATAGCTACCCTTACCAACAGTGCCTTTGCCGCGTCCTTTTCCTTGCCAGGAGAAGAGAGGTACTTGATAGCTAGGGGAATCACTCTGATTGTAATTCCAGGCAAGTTCTCGGGCCATTCAAGACCCGGAATAGGGGCAATGGCAGACTCTTCCATATCCAGCGTCGAAATGGTCGACAGGTCAAACGGGGCCAACAGAAGGTGCGAGAGCCAAAGAAGCACGACGTACCGTTGCTCCCACTCCCATCCATGGGTCTGCGATTCGCCAGTGGTGGATGACTTCTCCTCTGCTTCTTCGATGGCCGAAAGAAGAACCTCCAGATACCTAGTTTCCGCATTTAAAAAACGAATTATGACCTTTTCCCCGCGAACTTTGCAGAAACTATAAAGGATCCTGCAGATTGCGTAGTCAACGGGCACAAGAAGACCAGACTGATCAGCAGCCTTCTTGAGTCTGCGTCGCATTTGGGAGTATTCTAGATACGACTCTGCCAAAAGAGGGATCCATTTCGGTAAGTGAGGGTCCAGGAGTTGTGGAAGCTCTTGGTACATGTCGAGAATCTTCAACTAGTCAGCACCGTCAACTGCACCAGAAAGGTTAGAGATGGACACTGGGAAAGACTACCATGGTCGTTGACTTGAATATCTCCCTTGCCCTGACAAAGGACCGCACCTGAGTTCCGCCGTGGCCATCAGGTTTGCGGAGCGATGTGGTCAGAGCCCGGTCAAGGTCGGCGATCAGGTCACCAGATATCTTTTGCAGCTTTATATCGAAATCCGAATCCGGCGCGTCCATGGTGAAGACGCTGTAAAATGCTTCGTGTGTAGAAAACAGCCAGAGGTTCAAAAAAGTGAGGCGGCCTCGAGCAGTGTTGCCAAGCTGATGATCAAGGCAGCATCCCGTTCCCCGGCAAGGCGGATGGCACTCCTCCAGGCAGCCGAATAAAACACACCTTGACAGCACCCAGATACGTAAACAATTCAAAAGACACAGGGGTT
Source organism: Metarhizium robertsii ARSEF 23 (assembly GCF_000187425.2). Classification (NCBI taxonomy): domain Eukaryota; kingdom Fungi; phylum Ascomycota; class Sordariomycetes; order Hypocreales; family Clavicipitaceae; genus Metarhizium; species Metarhizium robertsii. The sequence continues at coordinate 1,446,656 of NW_011942204.1, forward strand.
GGCGCTGCATGCACCAAAGGCCGACGACGTAGCCCGCACTCTCCAGTGCATTGTCGTGACTCGCCTCGATATTCTCTCGCATCCCACCAAGGAATACACGCACGTGGGTTTTGGATTGCGCCCCACCCCGCAGATCACTTGCCCCGGTATATCCAACCCTAACCCTTGAAATGTCGCTGATATCACGGCATGTGACACAAACAATCTCACCAGCAAGACCACAAAGAAAACCTCCAGTTCAAAAAAGCGGCAGTACATGCTATTCGACCACGTCCATTCAACTACTAATTAACCAGAGACAGCCAAGACCCTCGCCAAACACCCCTCCGCCAGCCCATGGCATCGGCTGCCCAGAGTCCGACAACCTTGCGCCCCCGAAGCATAGTATTCAAAAGACTGGAAACACTCCAAAAAAAAAAAAAACGTCAAACAGAATTCCATGTACATTCACACTCCTCTCCCCCCGTGAGGGGCGCTACTTGGCACTCCCCCGTCGTCAAACTGGAGCAACATGTCCTGTCTCAGCCCGGAAAGAGTGGGGCCCAGGAATACGCAACGAACCGTTTCCAAACCCTTCTCCCCAAACAACAGTGTTTTATCAAAGACCAGACGAAGCGTCCATTCACGTTTTGTGTGGCAGAGGCGCGCCCCCGTCCGGCTCCCTCATGACACAAGGAGGAGGAGTTCACGACGTCCAAGAACGTGTCCTTTATTACCGCGCCCCGGGTGACTCTCTTTCCGGAGTATTGCTCATCGTCGAGATCCCGTGTGAAAAAGGCGTTTCCAACCGGAGAAGCGTAGCGTCAATGGGTCTCAAGACACAGACAAGTAGTACCTGTTTCAATTATTCTAGCTTGAATCAAAACCTTTTGTAGGGTCACGGGGACACTGCCTTGCGGGTAGGTGAGTGTGAATCCATCGTCTTGTGATTCGCGCAGTGACGAGACCTGCTGTCGGAAGGGGATGATACAGTGGTTCACAGTTCCTTCAGAGCACATGTCCCGGTCTGTACTGATGAGTCGATGTCCTAATGTGTTTACCAGAAAACTTCCATTTATTGTGCGCGGTATCTATTCCGTACAATGTGTCCAGCTATTAGATTTCGTGCAGTCCTGGAGAAGACCACACTTGACGTATTCTATGTATCTTCCATCGATTGACTTGATATATACAAAAAAGGACGTAGTGTAATGAGTAAAATGAAAGGAGAAAGAAAAAAATCTTGTTCCATCAAAACTCCAATCCTGTCTGTTATGCAATGTTCTAGCCAAAATAACCACCATCTCAAAACCCAGACCCTCGCTCGTATTTGTGTATTTGGTGATTATGAAATATGCATTACTTATGAGACGGCGACAGCGGCAACCAGGGCATCCAAGGCACTGCTTTGCGTCGCGCCAAAGGCTGGGTAATATGGACCTGCCCATGACACCCCAAACTGATTGTCGCTGGTTCGGTCCTTGGCCCAGATGGACTTGGCATTCTGAATGATGAAGTCCTTAAATTCCTGGTGGGGGGCAACATCATTTAGATAACGCAAGTTGCGAATAAAAACTCCCTTGAACTGTGCGCCATCTCGGCCACAATCGCCCGCAGCATCGCACCCGCCGGTCTCGGTTAGAATGCCATTTACAGACAACGCCTTCATGGCTGCCTGGGCAATAGAAACGGCTTTCTCGACGTATTTTAGATCGCCGGTAGCCCGAAAGAGCTCGGCGAGACCACCCAGGACAACACCCTGATTGTAAGTCCAAGTCTGTAACCCATTGTTCTTACACGACCCATCGAGACCGTCGTTGATGAGATTTTGCGCATTGATCATGCCGCTCCTTTCAAACCAGTCCCACTGCTGCACGGCAATATCTTTATAAGTGCCGTTTTGGGGAACTCGTCGAGCCAGAGATGCAGCTACCGACAGATAGAGCTCGTTGGCAATGGCATTGACGTACTGTCGGTCCTTGCTCCAATAGATACCGCCGCCACAAGGACCGCCTAATCCCGTCTGCATATCGTTGAATAAATCAATGGCGGCGCCGAGATACTCGTCATCGCCAGAAACATCGTAAGCTCGTATCCAACCCAGAGCCCACCATCCCTCATCATCGTAAAAGTCGTTGATAAAATCGTCAAAGCCACGCTTGCCCAAAAACTCTCGCTTAGCCATACAGCCGCTACTCCCGTCCAGGCAGTAAACGGACGAGACCATGCCAGCTTTGTTAACAAATTTCGCCGTCTTCACGTTGACCTTTTGGGCCTGGACAAATGTATTGCGCATGTAGCCACCAACATTGAGCTTATTGGCCTCGGTAAGTCGTAATGACGCAAAGTCGGCCAAGGTGGTGAGCGCGTTTCCGCTATTCCACCAAGCATCATCCCAGATACCTGTCTTCACATTGTACCAATGATCATTCAATGACTTTATCCCCGAGACGGCATAATTCGTGTACTTCTGCGCATTGGCTGCTTCTTCGGCCCCAACAGCATGTGCCATCATCGCGAGTAGGGACACCCGGTAGGCGTAGTTGGGAATCATTTTGCCAAACGTGTCTCAGGAAAATAACAACCAGTGAAAGATGATGGTCTGGTGGAGGATGGGAACAAAAAAAAGAGAAGGTAGGTGGCAGCAAGCGCATGAAACTTTGATAGGGTCATGCGAGTTCCGATTGTAGAAAACTATTCAAAGGCTTGCCATGTGTGGACAAGGGAATAGGGAGCAATGGTATATATCATCCGTGTATTCAACAAAATCAAAGATTGTGGAATCCGAAGAGACGAACTGCTATGTAGGAGTCTGGCAACAGGAATGGGCCGGGCAAGATGGTGTATTAGTATAACAAGGGTCTCTGTGAGCCCCCCGTCACAACAATGCTTCAGGTAAAGAGGATGGCGCTTGAGTCGAATCTGAGTCTCATCCACTTGCCGTGAATGACGGGCCAAGGTCATGGACCACCCACCCACAGACGGAATACTACTACTTTGAGGCCTCGCATTTCGTGCCAGTGCTGGGGAAACACCACGTCTTGCCCCGTAACCGGTGCCCCCCCGTGACTTTCATTAGATGGTGCTGAAGGTGTCACATTGACGGGGCCAAGCCTGGAGGTCCTTTCTTTGCCATTACCAGACGCACCGCCTCATGAGGTTATGCTGGCACCAGACCCCTGACCCGGGTATCGATGATTGAATCTGGGCCGGGGGAGCCACCATGCAAGGAGGAGCCAAGGCCCAGCACGCCCCGGTCTAGCGGTAGGCTGCCGATGGAGAGAGAAGGCGGAGCGCCGTGATTGGTGCAGGCAAGGGGTTTGGTGCCGAGTTTGGATAACATTGAACATTGGATATGGACGCGCTGGTCCCAATCAGGCCCCTCCAGATGTCCACACAGCATCCAAGTCAGATCAGTAAGAGAAAAAGGAAAAAGACGGTAGCTGGCAGATCGCGGCTTGCACTATGGACCCAACTCCCCAACGGCGCTTGTCGTCGTTGTTGTTGTTGTTGTTGTTGTGAACAGTTCGACTTGGTGTTGAAGGTGAAGGACGATTCATCCATCCCCGGTTGTTGACTGAGCGCGGCCGCGTTCCTGCTGGGCACCAAGTTCTCCGTATACAAGTACGTACAGGCCGTGTCTGCACATGGTATCAAAGAGCGACCTCTGGTTTTGAAGGGCAGCCATCGTGTTTCAGCGGGAGATTGCCTCTTCATGCTCCTGGATACTTGAGTGGGCACCCGATCTTGACATGCCGCCCGGTTGTCCCTCAGACCGTGCCAGCTCCAGCCAAGGCCACACCCCCGGGTGTTCACGCGACATCTCCATACACATGTATCCAGTGCTCCGGCCCAGTCTGGTGGTAGTAATCCGTGCATCACCACAAAGGCCCGTCATCTGATGAAGGTGACGGTGCATGATTAAACCAAATGTACGGAGTAGATTCGACGTCTTTGTTCTGCTGACACGTTTAGCCACTACATTCAAAGGAGGACTAAGAGCGTACCAGCTATACCACGCGTGATATTTGTGGATGTGGCGGTGCCCTTGTTGGGCTTGAGACGGACGATACTGCCCTTTCTTTTGTTGCACCAGTTATTGTTATAATTATCTTCATAGTTATTTCTGGAGCTTTCCCCCTTCTGTTCGACGGCGTATGGTCCGTCAGAGTCACACTGAAGCGTGGTCATGTTGTTGCATGCTGGGCGGTGAAGATGCGGCGAGTGGCACAATGATGGCACCCGTACCACCACGCTACTTGGAAGTGAGCTGAAGAAGATTTGAAGCTTACTGGCAGCTGCCTCATGACCCATCGTACGCCTGCATCTTGATGACTGCCTGGGCACAAAGGCGGGGAAGCGCAAAAAGAAGCCTATACAAGGTTGGACCGCGCAGTGACCGTGGCATCGATCAAAAGTGGTCGCTAGCCATGTAGCAGGTGCATTCAGTATCTTTAGAAACATGACTGATCGTTGTCGAGGTTGCAAACGCGCCACGATCGTTCACGTGAGCCTATTACAGACTATGATGCAGGCGCAAAGAGCATGATGCCGTGCGTCATGCGTCAATGAGTGAATCTATGGCGTGCATCCCGCATCTTTGGATCTCGGTGGCGCAAAATGTTGGCAGCCACTCCGAAGGCACCTGCCGCGCCACCTGAGCCCAGAGCCATTCTAGAAGTTGCCGTCTCTGTGTCTCGTCAACCCGTGCCTTGATTATTTATTATTTACTTATTTGTTTATTTTTTCCCATTTTTTTAACATTCTCCGCCGGATTCCCTCCCTCGTCACCGCCACGACTGTTACATACATTTGGCCCTGAGACCCTTTCCACTCCGTCATCTTTCCTCCAAGCCCTTGGCGCAGATTCCCAGTACGGCCCAGACAACAACTAAACTTTGTAGGAGTTCCATGAGGTATCACAGGCAGCTGACATCCTATACGGCAACGGTTTCATCCACGGCCTGTGCGCGACCCTTTTCTAGGGTCGCATTCCCCCAAGCCACTAAAAAGCCGGATGGACGACGAGTAACAAACAAATTAAAGAGGGCCTCGAGGAGCAAGCCCCAAGGGATGAGCGTTCCAAGACAGTCATTTCTACATGCTGTAAGCTCCTGGTGAGATACTTGGTCAGCAAGCCAGCCCGACTCCTCTACGGTCTGCTGTGCAATCCGGAATACGTACTATACCTCGGACGTCCCTGATGCACGTGGAGGTGAGCATGTTGTTGTCTTTCAGCGGCGCCTAGCCTCAGCCGGAATGTACACTTGCAAGAAACGCAACATAATCACAACACAGGATATGGAACCTTGGCCGAAGCTCACCACTAGGGCGCCACGACGCTCATCGGTGCCCAGCTCGAGAGTCGATCTTGTTGAGGAGAGCTATTTTTGCGCTCGACATATCCCTGTTCTGCTGCCGTGTCTTAGCTGAGACGCAACTGTTTAATTCCCGGTCCCAATCAGCGCCATGAGGGACATGTCTCGAACCGCCTACCTAACAGGCGCTAACGGAGACAAGAATTTGAAATTGCTGTCTCGATTACTTACCGCGCTTTTTTTTCCCCCTCACGAGTGTGCACGACAGGTTTCTCGGGCATTACGCTTTCAGAAGTACACTGTGAAGCAAAAAGTACCTAGGTATCTTGCCAGATCGCCATGCCTGGCTATCATGCCTGGCTCAGGAATAACATGAAACATACAGTCAAGTAGCTTTTAGTTGGCGATGGAAAAATAGTAGCTAGGTAGTATGAATACACATCGATTGACACTTGGCACAACCAGTGCCAGGCACCCGATCTTCGCCTTGCGGGTACTCCTTACGAATGTTGGCAACGTTTGATGCCAGGCGCATTTCATGCCCACATCACAGTGATCACACTAGTCAATACGAAGTAGTACTCCGTACAACAATGAAAATCCAGGCATTTCACCTGAAGCAACGGCACAGCTACCTGTCATGAAACATCGCACCCACATTCTCATGCGGATATCGCACTTGCATGCGGAAGTGCAGATCACAAAATGTGCAGGGTAGCTGATACGTCAAATTCAGGGCACGAAAGTCATGCTATGCGTGCTTTCCGGGTCTCCATGCAATAAATGAGGGCACGTCTCGGGCACACGAGTAGAGATAACTCAGAATCTGCAAGTGTCCCGGTGCGCCTTTCAATTCCTGCCACAAAGTATAATACACGGATTGGCGCAACTGTCGAAAAGAAACAACCGTTACGCAAGTGAAGCGCTGCCACGTTGCCGGATGCGTGCCAATCCGGCCATGTTGAACAAACCAGGTCCATCCGTCACCAACACCGTCTCCTCTCCCGAGCCCAAATGTCGCACGTACTCGTATACAGCGAGGATTGACAGACACACATACAGGCGGCGAATGATTGTGTGCCCCGTCATCAAAGTCTGCAACTGAAGATCAAAGATAATCCATTGCGTCATATGGCACTCCCCGAGGGTATATCGAGTTACCCAACACTTCCTCAGGTCACCAAGCCAAACATTGCATCCTCTGTTCCTCTGCTGCCTCTAGAGTTTCTCAAACTGCTGAGCCCACCCTGTGTCTCACGACTGCTAGTAGACTCGGCAACACTAGGAGGTCGACCCGACGGACGTCTCTTTGGAAACCTGGATAGCATTGACAAAGACTTGTTCTTCTCCCTGCTCAAAGTAAGCGCACGATCAGCGCCTTCTGTCGTGAGTTCCTGGATGGTGCTTGGATCGAGGAAAACTTTGGGGAAAATACCCCATTTCCCCTTGGCGTTGGTTCCCGACCAGCACCAATGATCTGGGGATACATCTGGGGGAATCATTAGGAACACACATATCATGGACTGCGGAGGAATCATGTGACTTACAACTTATATTGGTGATGGCCTCGTTCTTGTCAAACTTCAACCACAGGCTCTTGTCCTTCTCCTTGTCCCTGTAGACAAATTTCCACCTGGACTTTGCTCGGATCAGGCTTGAACAATCCATTTTGATTTCTTCTGGAGGCGGGGCATCAAGTTTGACAATATCAGCGGGCGTGGAAGCATGTATACCATCGTGCCAGGCAAAGACCCATTCACCATTGTGCTTCTCCGGCCAGGTAATGCCAGTGACTTTAGCACCATGGCAAAGTTCCAGGGCTGGGCTTCTATCAAACAGGAGCCTTTGTCCATATAATCTTCGTGAATGATCTCTAGTAGTTCCCGTGGCCTTTCCAGCTATTTCCGACATATTCAGCTGAGCTGGGTGCGCTTCTGGCGGGTTCCTAAACCATACATCAAAGTCGTTGCGTAAATGTGCGGGCATCTCTAGTCCTTCTACTACGGCTATTCCAGGGACCTCAGGAAGCGGTCGCGGATGGTGTGATAGATGGGTAAACAATGCCTTCGTATTGGTAAACACAGTTGAATCGCATTCATCGACAGTACGACGTGCAGCGACACAAAACACACAGGCGTAAAGCACGTCGTCTACACGTTTGGCTGAGAGATGACTCTTCTGTAAAAATCGAAGACGGTAATTGATCCCACTCTTGTAAAAGTTGCCCTTGTCTAAAGGAGTCGTGTGTCAGTTTGTGCCGTTTGCGAGAGACTTATCTCGACTTTACGCACCTTCCTTGTTCACATCAATCTCGATTTGAGAGAAGTCGAGCTCAAAGAGACAGCCTGTACACCTTGCCACTGTAGTTGTACCTGCAAACCCCTACATTTAACATTAGCACGGTGGCATGTCAGCTCTTGGAACAGACAAATACCTACAGGCCTCTTTGTCTTCTTGACTCCAATGCCGCCTTGTCGAACTTCTTTGGCGCCGTCGCAGAATCCTTTGTAGAGGTAAAATGTGCTACTTGGTCCGATGGTGCAGTCTTTTTGAGAAAGACTGACCTCAACTGACTCTGCCAATGACTCTGTATTTGATTCAGTTCCTACTGGGATCAGATCTGAATAATCTGCTCTGTCCGTCATCCCGGGTGCCACCTCGAGCTCCGCTTGGCTTTTCGGCGTTGGAGGGCGAAGGCTCAAGGCACGGGGGGTTCCATGTGTACTATTCTGGCGACTTGACGGTGCTGGTAGAGTGACATTTGGAGGTTGCCCCTGAGGTTGCCTGCTCAGATATTGACGGCCCATGTCATCAACTCCTTTAGTCGAGGAAGATTCCAGAGGTTTTCGATGCTCCAAGGGAATCGGAGGAAGCGGAGGCCGTACATGTAGCTGTGGGATATGAATGGGATTGCTAGGCTTCCGTGGTGTCTGTTTTTCCTCTGGGATAGTGGAAGAAAAAGTGTAAGGCCGCAATCGCGTACCATGGCTAGTAGCATTTGTAGAGGGTGACCATGTGCTTGACCCAGAATGTCGACTTTCGTCCTGGACACGAGTGTCCGGCTCTGGCCTTACGGCAGCACTGCCAGATGATTGTTGGGCATCAGTAGATGATATGCGACGGCGACTGTCTGGACCCAATGGTGAGATAGCCGGGTCTATAGGTGACTCAGCTCTGATACTCGTTGGCCTGCGGTCGGCCGGGCTATAGTTTTCCATTACGCCATGGTCACTATAAGGCGCTCTTTGGGGATCCCATGGATCGGGTGACGGTGGTCGCGGGGGGTCTGGCATCTGTTGCTCTGGAGGAATCTCCAGCTTAAGGACGCCCAACCCCGGGTCCCCTACATGACTATGGACACCCGGCCGCTGCCGGTTTTCCATCAACGTTCTGAATTGAGCCGTAGCATCTTCCACATTTGGAAAGTCTGTCACAGATCTCACATCACCTTGCGAGCCGCAGACTGACCCGGACCCTCGATGAAAACCAAGGTCATAGGGATGCTGCGGCGCTGGTTGAATGTGAGAGAAGGAAGGAGGATGAGGCGACAAGGGTGGCGACGGTTGGGATAGATAGAAGTTTGGGGGTTCGAGTTTCATGGTGATGAGTATGTTGTACACTTTCGGCGCGACATCGCGGTCTAATTTTTGCAACTCTTTAAACCTGCTGGCTTCAAAGGTATCGGGTTCGAGAAAGTCCTCAAAATCCCACAATAAGTTTGTAAGTTGACAGCGAATATTTGTGATTTCATCTGTGATTGATATTAGCATTGGATTAGTTCGTCCAAAACAAAGAGCCTGCCGGAAACCACGCCAGGCATGGCCGGAATGGTGGTGCGGTGAAGAAATGGATTATGTGACTGCATACCATTTTCTTTGAGCGCAGCTACAAAGTTGGAGCTATAATCATTATACAGCTTTTTGCAGCTTCTTTCAATGTGATGCAAACCTCGCTCGCCCACTTTTACTAGGCGCTGCGCTTCCATCAACATATCCGGGGAATCGGCCGCATTCTCTATTGCCAACTTGCCCTTTTCGACGACGTCCCGAAAGGGTTTGATGACAAGCTCTTCCACATCGTCCATTTTTTGGTGCGCAAATAGAAAAGGCCGCTACAGCTGAATGAATTGTAACTTGACTCCTTTTCAGGAACGGAAAAATGGTTTTAAGATGTAGCTGACAGTGTATTAGCACCTGCTGTTGCAACCACGTACTGTTGTTCTCGCGGGATATTGTCGGGCACAGGCGGGATTGTTGAGAGCTCTCAGGATCCGTAATGGTGCACGGAGTAACATATAGTATATTCTCCTAGAGCGGGATTCGATAGAGTGCGCTGGGTATTTGGAAGCACGACAGCACCAGCTATATTGCAGATAGGAAGTGAGGATAGAGAATAGAGAAAGACAATGGGGAGACAAATGAATAAGCGGGAGGATTATCTGGGGTTTGACAATAGAAAAGAGAGACATACGGCAACATACAACCGGTAGAAAACATGGCTTCTGCCCCTACGCAACCAACGCAACACGCAAACAGCACAACCACACACACGCACCCCTGGCGCCATCAGCACTCGGGGTTCCATGACATTGCAGGGCTGCCGGGCCGCCTTGCGCGTTGGTAGGCTGCGGGAGAAGGGTGCAGATAGGTGACAAAGAATGAGGCTGCCACACTGCCAACTGGGCTTCCATTGTATGACACGCGAGGTGTACGGAGTAGTCGTGTCGTCAATTCGTTGGGGTGTGGACAGGTTGCCTCCTCTAGGCATCCTGAACATGGGCCTCGGGAGAACATGTACAGGGCTCGACGGGGCGAAGACGGACTGCATCATCGTCAATTGGACAGAGCCATGACGGGCCTGGTGCCCGGGAGAAGCCCATATTTGATTCCCCCGGTCGCCCACGTTCATCTAACCTGGGGGCTCTATTGGCGGTGTTGATCGAATCTCCTGTAGAAGATATTAGTGTGATATCTAGTCGCATCGAGAAGAAATAGCGTTGTGGTCCCCTGAACGGTTCTGACCCACAGCTCTTATGCCCCCATCTGGTGGCTCACCAACTCTCTTATCGCATCAATTTTGATGACCGAAGGTTGCGGGGCATTGTTCCAGGTCGGTCAATAGATGTGGGATTGGAGATTTCCAGCCGTGGGGGATATGCGCGGCATCCCTGCTTGACTCGACTCCGGTGAGGGGTTTTTTTTTTTTAAAAAAAATAGTAGATACTAGTACCCATTCTAGCTCGATTAGCTAGGCATCCTGTTGCCGGATCAGCGGTACTAAGAAGATTGAAGTTTTAGGGTCATGAATCAATCCTCCCAGCACTGAAGAAGGATGCGCCAGTTGACAGGTGGCGAATAGGGAGGCGGAAGATGCCTGGTCTGGTAGAACAGACAAAAGCGTCTGTGCATTGGTACTGTACTCCGTACAACACATCTATATGTGCGTGTGGGGGATGCAAGCCTGGTGCTCAGTCGGTCGTTCTTGCCAACTTGAGGACAAACTTGATACTAAAGCAGCATTTGACAGTTTTCCATCCAACCGTTAGCGTTGAGGGCGGGCCCTCAACAATGCTGCCTCCTTGGATCATTGATGCCGAATTTCACATAGTGGCTGGGAGCACACAATAAGGAAGACATGTTCCCAATCTCTGTCTGGGCCAGTCTGACGGAGGTATGTACGTCTATGACGTAGCCCCTTCGATGTCGGGGAGCCTTCGAGATATAACATTGGAGTCAGCCTGACAAGCCGCCTTGTACTCCAGAGTCCCGAGACCTAGAGCCCGAGTACACAAATACCTGGATGCGCGGCCATTCTATCTGCATATGTCTTTCCTCCGTCCTGGTACAACATTAAAGGCAAGCGCCAGGCTTCAAATGTTGGTACAGGTTGCGCCCATTGACGCTAGCTCCTTCAGCTGTCTACTAGCACCTGACCTGGCAGACCACTTCGCCGTGTCTCAATATGCAGGTCTTTCCTTACAATCCGGAAGTCCTTTCCGGGACGGCACAAAAACGCAACACAAGACATCCCCCTTGGACCTGGATGCAATGGCAAGTGGCCATGTGGACGGCTGTGTGGCCTTTCCCAAAGTGGTCGGCAGCCATTGAAATATGGGCACATGTGCAGACCCTCTGGTCAAGTGTTTCAACATTTGAATGGGATCAAGCGAAGTTGACTGTTGGTGGTGGGGCGGCTGTGCGGTGTTGTGTGTACGGAGCCATCCCTCAAATGTTCACGTCCAGTCCGCTTATTCAGTTTGCTATTCGTACCTCAAGCCAGTGCTATTTGTAAGACCGAGTTTGCACCTAGTCGATGGTGAACAATGAGGCCAGCTTGCCCCCCTGCCAGTGCCTGTCATGACCACCCAGAAGTCCTCTTCTCGTAGCGCCGCTTTTCGTCACTTCTTTATTTTTCACGTAAACTGGAAATGAGGTCATAGTTATTCCAAGTATAGTGCAGAGTCGCCGATTGGCAGCTGACATGCTTCACTGTCAGCACGCTCGCTACTCCCTCTACTCCCTACACTTCAGCCAATATACTATGTACGTTCCAGGACGAGCGACCAGCCTCGGCTATGATTTCATCCGTCTTTTCATATGACACCCCCTTGCTGCTAGCTTCTACAATTTGAGATGCCACAAAACAGCCACGCCACTTCGCCGGTTCATCGCTCGCCTCACTCGATGTTACCATGCGAGCCGCGGACCAGACAATTGCATCGCATTCAAACAAGATAACAATTCACTCAATAACGCCACAGGAGTGCATATTTATGCCCGAGGACTGGGACTCGGTGTATGTTGCTGCTTCTTATTTTCTGCTGCCATCTATTTTCGTCAATATGTGTTGCCACAGTTAGTTCGTCTCAATATAGCAACTGCAACCATAAATAAAATTCCAGCATGACTCACCTGTTGCTCGATCATCTTTCGACCAATTAGAATTGTCTCCTCCATGCTTCGCTGACGCTGCCAAAAGCTGTGTAACAGGTGAGCAAGTGTGTGAGGGATGCACAATACACGTCAGTCATGGTACAACTCACATTTCTTCAGGACTCCCATGGCCTCGGATTGAAGCCTGACGAGCCTCTTCCTCTAGGGCCTGTCTCGTAATTTTCTCTCCGCCCTCAACACCTGGTATGGATGCCTTCTCAGCGGCAGGTTGACCAAGATTCTCCGCGAGCAGTTTCTTCTTCATCAAGTATCGCTCCTTTCGTACTTGTTGGATGCCAGGGCTTTCAACCTTGTTCATGACAAAGCGAACCGCCAGCTGAGTCAGAAGGTAAAAGTGCTCCGCCAAAAGGATGCTGAGCAACCCTCCCCACGCAGTTATCTGAGACGCGGCTCCTCGCTTTTGGTCCTGCGAGCCACTGCAAAGAAACACGATGGCGGCGCTGGTTATGCTTCCTAGCCAAGCCAGGAACCCAATGGCATTGAGCCAAGGACCAATGGAGTCGGATCTCCAAGGAATTGGCCGCTTGCAGCTAATCGCAATCTTCACTCCATCGGAACGGAGCTCGACCCAATTGTTCACCAGGAAGCAACAGGCTGCTAATGGCCAAGCAACAGAGAAAAGCGACAAATAACCTAGTGAAAAGTAAGAGGGTTTATTCGTGTCACTATTTGGCCGGTGCATGACACTTACCAAATTGCATAACCATCTCCCGGTAGTCGTCTGTAACATCGTATACTTCAAGTTCACATTCGTCGCGGATCCTCCTCAAAAATTCAGCCTCTTCAGGGTGATCTTGTGCTTGCAATAGTCCATTTGATTTGAATTCCTTGGCCTTTGCAAAGGCTTTATGTTTTACATACGGAACAATGACCTCGGTTGCGAAATTGACGACCTGAGCTGTAACAGTGCAGTAGAACATCTGGCTACTGATGCGCCCGGGATCAATGCGAAACTGTTGTGTAGGAAGAGGCTTGTCACTAAAGGTAAGCGTTTGAGCGGTGCGTCGCCAAAAGTCCAGGAATGGTAGCAAGATGTTGCCAAAAGGGATATAAACAAAGCCAGTAAAGATAAGGGCCATGTATGAGGTCATGAAATTGAGTACAAACTGCTTTTGGATGAGAGCAGCTTTGTGAGCTGCAATTTCTGTTAGCCATCAGTCCACAAAGCAAAGGTCATACTGTTTGAGGCCGTACCATCAACGGTATCATAGTTTTCCTTCTCTGTCAAGGCATTGGCGGCGCTCATGAGAACAGCAGAGAAGGTAGGTGTGAATATGACCAATATCATAGTGGGCAAGAATCCCTGAATGAAAAATCATTGTTAGTTTTGTGATAGGAATAGGGGCTCCCATGTACTCACCAAATACTGCTTGCCTGGGCCGTCATAGACCTGGTTGATAAAGATCTCTAGTGAGTTCGCAATGACAACAAGGCTACCCAGAACCAGGACGCAGGCAATGGCGAAAGGAATTTGGAGCAGCTGCGTCTTGAGCCGTTTCATATACGGATAGACTTTGACAGGCTCGCCGGTTACGGCATCCTCGGCCTCATACTCCCATTCGAATTGTGTGCGAGGTAGTTGGAGTGCAGATACGCCTCGCACGCCCCAGCGTACTGCCAGGTCAACTTCCTTCTTTTTCCAGTACTCCAGGAAGACAACCGTCCAAAGACCACAGCCAAGCCCGTAGACGAAAGAAAATTGACCTAGCAGCACCCAGGCCCCCAGGCCCAAAGCGGCGGGAAAAGCCAAGAATCTAAAGTAACATCCTAAAAACGCAAAGTAAAACGCGACACTCTCTCCAAACTTGCAGCGAATATCTTCAAGGTCGCTGTCATCCAACAAGTACTTCTTGCTCCATTTCTGAATCCATGCCTTATTGAAGGGCTGGTCATGAATAGGGAAAACGTCGACTACATATTTCCATTTGGAGCTTGCCTGACTGATTCCGGCACCACCTTCATTTTCAGGTCTTGCAATGAGCTGGTAGACCAATCGTAGCCGCTCGGCTTCCATTACTGGCTCATCCTCCAAGGCCTTGGTAATATCCGAGTTGGGACCCGATGTGCGCACCCCTTGAAGCCAGTCGTGCAATCGACCACGGTAAACTTGTTGTCCTAAAAGCTCTGTGGAGGCCATTTTGACGAATACAAGCAACGAGCCAGGATCCCCATTACGTACTTCAGCAGCCAGGCCTACCTTGGTCAGAGATTTGATGAGCTGCACAAATCCTGCCTCTGCTTCGTCGCCCTCTTGACGTATGTGAGTATATAGGCGGAGAGAATATCACCATGATGAGAAGGTTCAATTGGGCGTACCTTCAGGCGGAATCTTGTAATGAAGTACATAGTCCACCCTTGAAGAAAGGTTAGCTGCAGGGTGTGGTGTCAATTTACGGCTCTTGGACGGACCCGAAATTATGTGAATCCTTCCCGTCCCCCTGTTTCCCGTACAAATCTCTTAAACTGGCCATGGTATGAGGTAAGAGTAGAAGATGGTTGGTGACTCTGAGAGCCAAGCTCTCGGGTTGTGGAACGGGGATGTGGCAATCGATTCTTAGGTAGCAAAGGACATCGATTTGGCGGAAAGTACGAAGCTCAATCTGGCTAGCGATTAGGCAGCCGCGAGATTTCGACGGGATATATGCCTGGGCGACGAAGGAGGCGAGTTTTTACAAGTTAGAAAATGCGCGCGACGTCAGGGAGCGCAGAGAGGTTTAAACTCGTCCAGCCGCGGGAAGCTCCAACATTGGATCAGGGAAAGTAACGAAGCTCCAAGGTGGCCCGTGCTTTCGGATTGCCGACCCACCTCGCTGCGCCAACGGTACTCTTCAGCTGGGCAGGGACTTGTCACTGTTCTTCCTGCAAATATTTCAAGACTGACATGTAAAGTTGGAACTCAGGCTCGGGGCTTGCCCTCCAGAAGCAGGGGCATAAATTAAATTAATTCGAGATGAATGTGAATAGTGTTTGAATATTCCAGATGGGCTGCGCAGTATGGGCGAGGTTCTTGTCGTACGTACCCAGGTACCTAGAGGTAGTAGTCCCTCCGCTGACCGAAGTACGTACAGAGACAGTGACGTCGTCTTTTGGCGGCTGGAGAGCACGTTGATCATTGATCGGGCCTGGCATAATTGCTGCACAAGTTACTCCGTACTGCACAAAAGTCTGAAAAGGCGTCAAGCCACAGGTGCACATTCCGGCCAGTCAATTGCATGTGGCTCCCTTTCCTCCAACATCCAGTCAAGCTCCAGCTTTAAGTTACTTCAGACTCAAAGTCTTTGCGCGCCGTTCAGGCCCGTTGGCACTCGACGTTTAGTTCCTCATTTCATCGTGACGACCGAATTGGCCATCCCGACGCCTAGATGGTGGCCGCTCGCCAAAGCTGCGCCTCCTGCCGTCGCCATCCATTGTCGTCTTCATCATGGGCCTCTTGGTCTGGCTCGGCCTCCGTCGCAGCAACCAGTGGGAGGGCTTGACCGTCCTGGACCACCTCATCGACTCGCCTCTTACCTTCTTCACCATCAACTTCTATCATCTTGTGTTATTTCTGAGAGGCACGCCTTTTCGCCCACCGCGGCACCAGCCATCAATACGCGTGGTGTGCATCTCGGACACGCACGACCAAGTAGTGGACGTGCCACCCGGTGATATTCTCGTCCATGCTGGCGATCTCACCAATGCGGGCACCGCCGCCGATATACAGAAACAGCTGGACTGGCTGAAGACCCTTCCCCATCCAGTCAAAATTGTCATCGCCGGTAATCACGACAGCTATTTCGACATCAGGAGCCGGTGTGATGATGACCGGAGGCGAGGTGCTAGGTTAAATCTCGACGGCCTCATCTACCTTCAAGGAGAGATTTCTGTTCATAAAATCAGAGGCAGGGAGATTTCTATATTTGGCGCCCCAGACATTCCCGAGTGTGGCCCCAAGAGCTTTGCGTAAGTCGTCCATCTATGACATGTGAGACGGGGAGCCCAACAACGGTATCCCTGTTGGTCAAGTCGTAAATCCCCCCCGCCGAGCTAACAGTGATGATTAGGTTTCAGTATTCACCCACACGGCCTCCTTGGCTAAGCAAAGTACCTCCCCAGACAGACATTTTAGTCACCCACAGCCCACCGGTAAGCTCGCAGGAGCTCATCAATGCGCAAGACGAAGCATGCTGACATCAAGGCTCGTAGAAACACCATCTAGATCTAGATCTCGGCTGTCCCCACCTATTAAGAGAAGTATGGCGTGTGAAGCCCAGACTACACGTCTTTGGACATTGCCACTGCGCCTACGGCAAAGAGTCTGTCTACTTTGACGATGTGCAATTTGCTTATGAGCGCCTCCTCTCACGGCCGAGACGCGGCTTCTTCTGGGATTTCATTCCCAATCAATCGTGGGTCGACATGTTTGAAATTATATATCACGGCATTCACAGCGTCCTGTGGAAATGGCTCATGAGCGGCCCCGGAAGCAACCAAGGCAGTCTGATGGTCAACGCCGCTCAAATGTACAAAAATTCCGGCAAGGCTGTGAGCCGAGCCGTTGTTGTAGATATCTAGACAGGGACGCATCCGCTTGGGAGGAGCGCACGTCACGTCCAACTTGCACGAGGGCGGAGGGGGCACAAAAGTTTAAATAATGGACGCAGGAATATCATGTAAATTGCATAGATTATTAGCGAGGTCCGGGAATATCAATAATCAGAGCGTGGCACACAATCCCCGTTGCCTAGTTGCCATTTCATACGTTGTTTAATTTCTTCAATCTTTATATTGATACTCTATAGACTTGTGAAGAAATGACGTACGGCCGTCCTCGTATCTCATTACGTATCAATGCAAATGAATAACTCAACTGATCGCTGTCAAGCCAATAAACAATGTCGCAGTTCGCATCTCCGTGTCGTCAGTAATTGCAACGCAAAGCAAAGCAAAGCAAAGCAGGCGGCTAGTGCGCCAAAACCTCCCATATGTAAACATCAAAACATTAAACATTGCTCTTCGATCTTGACTCTTTTTTTCTTCTTTTTTCGTTCAAATTTGCTTACATCACAACAGCATAGCCACGACCAACGTTATCAATCCCAGCATAACGCCCGGCTTCTCACTCCACGTTTTCCCAGTGCCGGCAGTGACCACTGCGGGTTTGGGAGTCTTGGCTCCATGCGAGGCCTCGGCCGGGGGAAGAGTCTCGAATCCCGAAGGCCGCACCCTGTAAGGATGTGTGATTTGTGCTGGAGGCGGCGTCGCAGGTGATGGGGGAGCATGCTGACTCTCTCCCGGGGATCCAACTGGTGCGGGCGAATCGTCCCCTGAAGACTCTGGGCCTTCAGCCTTGGTGTTCTGGGCTGGTGGAGGTGCCGGTTGAGTATGCTTTGGGTCCTGAGCAGGCACGGGAGCCTCGATGTCTGACGGCGCAGACTGATGAGGGTTGTTGGTAGCTTGGGCTGGTGGTGGTGCAGGTTGACTGTTCTTCAAGCCTTCAACGGGTACGGGAATCTCGATGTCTGATGGCACTGGCCGGCGAGCGTTGGTAGCCTGGGCCGGCGGTGCGGGTTGACTTTGCTTGGAGCCCTCGGCAGGCACAGGAACCTCGACGTCTGATGGCACAGCATGAGGAGGGTTGGGTTTCTCGGCAGATGGCGGCGAAGAAGGACGAGGAGTACAAGTCGGGCGAGTCTCTCCTTCGGTACACCCGCAGTCTTCAACCACCACCTCCATCTGGTCAACTGTCTTCGTAACCGTTTTGCCACCGACGGGAGAACCATCAGGACGCTTGTCCGTAACAAATTCGACGTTGGAGGGGGCAGCAGTCTCGAGAACACGGTCAACAGTCTTGTCACCCGCATAAGAACTACCCGGTTGTCTGTCAGGGGCGAACCCACCCTTCTCCGGGTCAGAATTCTCCCCGGTAGGAAGAGTCTCTCCACGGTCCTTGTCCCCGACAGGCTTGTTCTCTGATGGGACAGAGGTACCCTGTGTAGAAACAACGGTCTCATCAGCCACGGGCGGCCCGCTAGGGCTCTTGTCCGCAACCACATCTGCCTTTGACGCGCCAGCCGTCGCCTGTACCGGAATAACAGTTATCGTCTTGACTCGCATTGTTGTAGAATACGCAGTAAACGTATGCGTGATATTGTTTCCGGCCATGGACGGTGGAGGCGGAGGCGGCGTTTCGTCCTTTACGACTCCATACACGGTAAGAAGAATGGCCTTTTCCATGCGTGAAAGAGGGCTTCTCTTGGAGGGCACATGGAACCTCGTCGCCAGGGTGGAATTCTTCCCAGCCCCCCCAGTCGTCGAGTTTCTGAATCGCTGACCAGTAGCAGTCGACTTGCTCGCCGCGACGCCAGTTGATGAAGCAATGTTCTCGAACCGGTCGTTTGCAGGGTTGGAAGTGGTATTGGCAAGTTTTTCAGGGCTCTTTGCAAGTCCACCGCAGTATTGGACGTCGTTACCCGGGCAAGGGTGATCACAGACATCACCGTTCTTTGTGTTAGCCGCGCGGGTATCGGCATCGATTGAATCTGCGCAGAAGCATTGTGTGTCGTATACACCCGAGAACATTGAATCGCGACAGAGCTGTACGCATAGATCGATAGTCATGTCTTTGCTATCTTTGACTTTGCGGAAGCTTTTGAAGTCGTCGCTTGAGCCGTAGCAGCCTAGATATGCAAAGTCGCCCAGCTGTACGGGGTTCTTGGGCGCTGGAACCTCGCTGGGTATAGAGACAGGCGAGGACGCAGCCTGGGGCCTGGCGGCCTGGCTTGTATTTGTGATGGTGCCGCTGGGGACAGAGACGAGTGAAGAGATGGTGTGTCGGGGAACGGCGGTTGCATTCGTAGGAATGCTACGTCGAGTAGATCTCAACGAGGACGTTGCGTACAGGTGGGCGTCGGTTGTATTCGCAGAACGGCTGCTGTGAGACGACCACAACGATGACGTTGTATTAAGTCTGTAAACTGGTGTTATGCTGGTGGCTGCCTCTTCAGTAGTAGACACGTGGGATGAAGTCGCATTCACTCTGTAAACCGGTGCTGTAGTGCCGGCCGTAGCCTCCTCAGAGGTAGGCTCATGTGATGAAGTCGTATTCGCTCTGTAAATGAGCGTTGTACCAGCGGTAGCCTTCTCAGGGGTAGACTCATACGATGAAGTCGCATTCACTCTGTAAACAGGAGTTGTGTCTGCCGCAACCGCCCCAGGAACAGATTGATACGACGAAGCAGCACCCACGCCCAAAACAGAGGTCGTGTTCCGGCCCTCTACGACAGTGCGTGTAGTGCGATGCGGGCGTCTAATCGTGATAGTGGTGGTGATGGACGTCGTCCTTGTCACCCGGGTCAGGGGCTCCGTGGCAGACGCGCTCGGAGAACTCGATGAAGTCTGCACATCGGTCTTCTGGTAGGCCTCAATATACCTGACATCCCAGTACGCGTTCGCGAAAGCCTTCGGGTTATTGGCAACGTACTCGTTGCACGTGGCCGCATACTTGCCACAGCCGTCGGATTTCCCCCAAATCGCGTTGCCCCAATCGCCGCAAAAGTTCTAAGAAGCCAAGTCAGTCCAGCTGTAATTTGAGCCACTCAAGCCCCCTCCCCCCGGCGCATCAATTTCAAACTCACAATGTTTATCACCAGACTCATGTCCTTGAAGAAGTTGTCGACGTTACAGTCGCCGCCACCAAAAACCGCATCCGGCACCCCCCAACCCTTCGTATCAGGCGTCTTGTTTGTGATATCCTTGGGGATCCCACTTCTCGCAAAGTGCCAGATCTTGATGAACTCATTATCCCACTCCATGGCGTATACACCCCCGTTGGCGGCGTTGAAACCGTCCCCGTACGCAGAGGCGTCGCCCGCCGGCGAGGAATATCCACACCCGACATTATTATTTCCAACGTTGCAGTCAGTTTCGCGCTGGGCGCCCGAGAATTTGCCCCCGAGGCTCTTGCTTATGGTGCAGCCGGGTCCTGTGTGAGCGGACATGAGGTTGTTGTGCTGGTCGTTTGCACCTTCGATTATGTCAACCTCACCGCTTGTAGGCCAGTTGGGACCGTACGACCAGACTTTATTTTTTGCGCAGTTAGTTATTGGTCGTCTCTCGAGAGGGCAACGAATCTAGACTTACATGCTGGCCAGACGCCGCACTGCGAGGGAGGCATGTGTAAAAAGTCGGCAATAAAAAGGCCATGGTTAAACGCCTCCTTGCTCTCGAGCCGGATACTCGGTCGTCCTGCGGTCAGGGGGTACGTATTCGTGCTGTCGACGCCTAGTCTCACGACTCCCGTTTTTTCGTCAACAGAATACAGGCCCAGAGCCTCGGCATTCTGACGGCTCTGATAGGAAACATATCCGTGAGTGGGATCGGCGCCGTGGAACCAGTTGAATCCCGAGAGGAGGGACTCCCCGGCGTAGGAAGTGGCTAGGGCGTAGGAAGCCATGACAGCCAGGTGTAGTCAGTCACGGCTCTGTCCCAGCGGTTTCAAAATTGCTTGCTCGCTGTTCTTGAATCTGGTTCAAGTTTTCCAAAATGGTAACAAAAGGGCGTTGTGAAGGCATGAAGAATCTAGAAGGCGGGGATGGCTCAGACAGGTCACTTATATACATTGTAGATTCTGCATTGTATAATTTAGGAGGCGGGGGATTTTGCGAAGATTGTGTTTCGCCCAGATCATAATGAAGGCAATATAAGCCAGCCATTGTGGCTCGCCTTTCTTCAACTTGGGTACTCTAAACCACGAGGTTGGCAGGAGGAACTGCATTCCAAAGGCATCCAGGGACCGAATGAGTTGCCGGACTTCATTAAGAGAGGTCCCTTGAGTCGTCCAAGAGAAGGCCCCTGACTGTCTTATATATGGACGCCACAATAGCCTTTGTCTCTGCTATTCTCGGCAACGGTGCATTCCACAACCCCGGCGATGAGCTGCTTGACGCCGAAGTCAAGAGTCCACAGCCCGGGATGCCCCTGGTGGCAGGGCCACAACCTCACTCATCCAGGCGTGTGAGAATTAATCCCCGGATAGACCATGGCCATGTTCCGCCACCCTCTGTCTCTCGCTAAGCCCCTGGTCAGGTCATCTCGTTGACATCCAAGACATGTTGCGAAGCAAGTCGCATTCCAGAAACTCGAAATGGATCCACGCCATTGGTCAGGGAACTAGTTCCACATGCCGTTGCAGGGCTGCGAACAATGGCTTTTGACCAAATCCGGAAATCCCGACTTTCCAAGTTGCTGTCTCACAAATGCTTTGCCGGCTTTTTAATTATTTGTCGCCAACGTACTCCGTAGTAGTACTCGGTAATAGAGCGCGCATCTCCATTGCTCCCGCCTTCTATTTGACTGCATCTTGTGCTCATCATCATCATGCTTCTAAGTTTACATTACCCCATACCTGCGCCACAGACATTTTGCTCTCCGTCTTCCATGTCCGCTGAAGACGCCCTCGATAAGGTTTATTATTATATCATGATCCTTCGCAAGCCTTCAGTTCCGCCAAGGACGCGTTTGCCAGTAACCGCACACCTACCAATGCCGCTCTCCCACTTCCCTTTATGCTTCTCCATAAAACTCTCCTGCTTGTCGTGCGTCCCCTCGAGCCATTTGTGAATGCACGTGTAACAGTACACGACACCTGTTTGGCAGGCTGTCGGAGTGACTATGTCGTCTTGGCAGATTGGGCAATGGGAGGTATCCTTTGGAGTTGGCACCACATAGATGGGCAGCATAGAGGGCGTGGCAATCGGTGCGTCCTCGGCGGACATGATTTTATCATGGCCATTCTCCTCAGTCTTCTCAGCCTTGTCCTCTTGACCCTCAGACGACTTGGACTTCTTTGCGACCCCGTTTACAATGGGCGGCGGGAGGTCAATGTTCTCGGTTGCCTTGCGAGACAACTGCTTGGCAAAATCTGATTGGTACCACCATTCCAAGAATTTAAGTGCGAAGATGCTCATGGGCAAAAGTAGTGATAGGCTCGACATCACCTTTGAACCCAGCTCGCTTGGTGAGAAGATCGACCGTGATCCTGGTCGATTGCCAGGTTTAGGTTGGGAGAGCGCGTCGATAGCCTGGTAATCGGCACCGGTCATTCGGCGGAGTCGCGTTCCAATCAGCCACATGAGGGGGTTGTGATATTTGGTCCTGTCAAATAGGTAACCAAGATTGAAAACCAATATGGCAAAGTAGTAAGCGGCATTTACGCTCGGGTATATATTCATCAAGAACCATCGGTAATAATGCAGGATCCTGTCTTTGACGGTGGGGTTGTCCGGCATTCGAGTATAGGCCGATCCAAGCAGCGCTCTAGGCGCATTTATTTCGTAGCTTTCGTCCAGCTTACGCTTCAAATACGGCACACCAACAAGCACGGCCAGGTTCTTCCAAACGTCGCTGGTGGATAACTTCAGCGTCTCACGGACCAGGTTCGGAGCCGATATGCTCGCCCGCGGTATCTCACCCCGCAGGGCCTTTTCCCGCTTAAGCCCATAGAAGTTTTCGGTAAAGGATCCGCCTCGGGTACGCAAGTAGTGTCGCTCAACGGCGAGCATGCACAAGGCGTAGAGCTCGTCAAAGGAGTTGAGTATCCGCAGTAGGTAGCGGGGATGTCTCTGCGTCGCGACTGTGAGGAGATATCGTAATGTCGGCGGCAGCAAGCCATTGAGTTGCTGCTCGGAGAGAACTTCGAATAGCGACGGCTTGTTGTCGTCAAAAGTACCCCGAAGGGCTGTGACGAACTCCATCTAGGTTGCCCGCGGCCGTCTCCGACGCGACTTTGGCCGGATCCGGGACAGGCTTTCTATGCCCTACGCTCGAGAACGGCGGTTGTAATCGATGGCACAGAACCGTCTCGAGCTTCAGAGGTGTCGTTGATGAGATACGACGCGAAGCGTGCAGGTGTCGCGAGCGTCTGGGAAAGGGAGAAGCAGGTTGGGAGCTCCTCTGAAGCGATCACAAGCAGCCGTTTGGTGTGGGTCCAAGCCAGTCAATTGGCGGCGACGGAATTGGCCAGGATGCGCCGCTTCGTCGGGACCCGCCATGTGAAGGAGCCTCGGTAAAGTCGCGCTTACCCCAAGTTCTTTGCCCGGCTCGACTGCGGCCACGCCGTCAAGGTAGCCGGCAGACGGCACGCGGGGTTCGGGGTCAAGCAGCGCGGGGCTCGGCTCTTCTTTAGTGAGAGCTTGACCGCTGGAGTTCAAATGTTGTCAACAGGTTCCAGTAAATGCTCCTCAGCCCAGGCACCGTGCCCAGGCGCCTGGCGGCTACCTCGCAGGTCTTGCTACTCAAACCATGCTCAATGTTGCGCTAGCATAACTATTTGGCACTCCTCTCTTTTTTTTTTCGCCATTTCTCCGACAAGACTCATTCCCCGTCAATATTCCTCGATTCTACGCCATTGGAATTTTCCCCCGTGTTAATTCTTTAGTAGACTTCATTTCTATTCTGAAATCGGGACACTCCTGTACCTCGTACCTCGTATGCTTGGCTATTTCTTGACCAGCAGCATCCAAACCGCCCCAGCCTTCCTCTTTCACTCTCACAGTAACCACCACCACCATGGTTGATAAAAAGTACGAGGATCTCTACGACGACCCCTTGGAGCGAGCCAAGGCATGGCTCACCAAAGACGACGATGACCACTGGAAGGCCGGAGTAAGCACTCAGCCCGCTCGCAGACCAAGCTCCCGTTCTTGATAACCATCGCTAACAACCGGCCCCAAAGGAATGGATGTCCAAACTCCTCCCCCATCTGGCCGTCTCGGCCGCAAATCCCGATGCCCCAGCACCCTCCGTCACATTTACATTCACCTGCCTCGAGGACCACTGCAACCGCCTGGGCAACCTCCACGGCGGCGCGGCCGCCACCCTCTTCGACCTGTGCACCACCATCCCCCTGGTTCTCATCAGCAAGCCCGGGTTCTGGCAGTTCCTCGGCGTCACGCGCAACTTGAACGTGACGTATTTCAGGCCCGTGCCCAAGGGCGAAGAGGTCATCATTGAGTGCGAGGCGCTGCAGGTGGGTAAGAGGCTGGCAACCTTGAAGGGCGTCATGAAGCGGAAGCGGGACGGTGCCATTGTGAGCATTGCCGAGCACTTGAAGGCAAACATTGATCCCGAGCCAAAGGTCTGAGTAGAGCTGGCCTTGGAGTATAGATAGGCATTGGATTTGTGCATAGACTGCTAGAGACCACTTTACAACGACACGCATATGTTGCCAGCATTAATAGGTAATGTTCATTCCTCGAATGGCCACACACCCTGCCATGAAACAGACAGACATAGATGTAGACACTTCATATGTCCACATCACCATCACCTAACATACATGCTTCATTCAAATCATCGTCTGATCCATGCAATCCCGCTTGCTGTAGCTTACACGGTACCGCCGCCGTTCAGAATAATACAGTTTCTCATCAAACGAGCCCCTTCATGTAGTAAATCCCATCTCGTATTGTCAAATGAGTCCCGTAAGACCACCAGCAACGCCGTATTATTGTTGATACCCTGCATGGCTTGGAGCTCATCTGGATGTGTAATGCCTGCATACCTTAGCAAATAGTGCCTCATTTGTCGCTGGTTCTCCTCTGGGGTATTGTGCCTCGCAACATCTCCACAAGGTCCTTCTAATGCATAGCCGTAGCACCATGCCACGAGAGCAGCGAAGTAAAGTACCCACGGCCTATTCATGAGCACATCATAGCGTGTTTCGTAGAAGCCCTCAGGCCAAGGGCTAGCTGCATTCATAAACGCCGCTTCATCTGGTAGCAAGACGGAACTTAGAAACTTCAACGCGTAGAACGTAGCATGACGGGCCTTGGCAGATGGTGCCCATTGCTCCTTCACTCGTTTCTGAGCGCTACTAAATTCCTGGGCGCCAACAGTTCTTCCAAGGAGCCTTTTAGCACGGGCAAACATTTGGCAGTCAACGATATCCGCATGCATCGCCATGTGGGCTAAATGATGTAGTACCGTACGGCTGCCAAACACGATATTTGCCTCGTTTCTGGTGCTTCCTCGGCCGTAAGGGTCGCTAGAGGGCTCGCTGTCCTGAAGCTCTTTATCAAAGTCACTCTTCCAAGAGTTGTATGCTTTGGTCAACGATGCACGCCACCTATCGCGATCCTCCAGCGCCTGAATCACTCCGCCGCCGAGGACGTTAACCTGAAGATCTCGCTGTTGCATATGATACGTGACGCTCATAAGACCAGCCATGAGAGCGGTTCTACCAAATGACGTTGTCTTTACTTCCTGATGGCTCAAAGTGCGTTTGAGACCCTCGAGAAACGATATTGGCTGTATGCCTCTAGCATTGAGGCTTGCTTCGGCCCTTCCTACCTCGGAACCGCTCCTGGCTCTCCACAAAGACTCATCATAAGGCAATGGAAGTCTCATCTCGTGTGTTACCATTACGGCCGAGTGACCAAACATGGCGGCATGAGTAGAATCAATGATGAAGGCGGCGAAAGCCACTCGTCTGGTAGCTTCATTGGTTACCCAATGGTTCCACCATTCCTCCGGCGTTTGACCGACACCTAGCCCTTTTTTCGAATCATTTAGCGTTTCTCGTGAGTTTGGAGGCGAGTCCATGGGGGACTTTCCAATGAGTGATCGTCCACGACGCATGAGGGTAATCATGGTGGCATGATGAATGTGGGCTCGTTCATGCAACTCCCTCGTTGAAAACATCTTCTCGTACAGCTCTAGCAAAATAAGTGTCTGGAAAACCCAGAGCTTTGCCGGCGGTCGGAAGTTTTCATTCATGAAGATCTCCCATCTTAAATGTCTAGCGATAAAGTTTGAAAGTTTAGCGCCTGCTGTCAAAACCTGTTGACCATAGGTTCTATCCAGGCATGCAGCACCGATAGTCATCATTGCTAGGAGCAGAAGATTGGGAGTTGTGTCGGAAGAGAAAGTTGGTCTGTGCAAAATCGGTAGTTGATCGCTGAAGTGGTACCAGTAGGAGCCAAGATATGCCTGCATCATCCTGCAACTCAGCATATGGTCGTCTTGTTCGCGGTCGCCCTCCAGGATGTTGTCCCGACTTCGTTCTGCGGGAGGGACATCGTGTTCATGGAAACGATCTTTGATGAAGTCAAAAATCTCTTGACTTCTCTCGTCTGATATATTGGTCTCGGGGGAATTCTCGTCAAGCAAATTGGTCACCGACATGATATGCTGGGAAGCACTTGGGAAAGGTCCAATCTGCGACATGCCATTAACAGTGAATGGTGCACAGTATTGCGTGTCCTGTAATTCTCCATACCTTCAAAACAAGTCAGCAGGGCAACACATTATTATCTTGTTAGCTTTTGGCTCACTTTGAGATAGGACCTTGAAGTCCATTTCCAGGAGATGAGCCCTGGGAGGGAAGCGAGTTGAATAAATAAGCCATGAAGTCCTCTGGCATGGCTACATAAGGCGTCTTGCTCAGACCCCCATCGCCCCCAAAAACCGGCCCAACACTAAGCGTTGTCATTTGATCTAGGTCAAAGATATCCGCAGGGTGATGGGACGCATCATGATATTGTGTCGATTCTCTTCCATCGCATTCTTGACCAGAGGCATGCGAGGTTGGGTCCCTATTGCTCGACGGATATTGTGTATGTGACATGTCTAGGTGTAATGATTGGGGTTGTGATGTGAATGTCGAGGGTTGAGAGGGCATGGCCTGCTGCATTTGCCCATGACAGTATTGCTTCGCGCCGGGGCCTGGAGGTGACGTCAATTTGTTGTTATAGGGTGGCAGAGTTTCTTGGTTAGTATTTTGACCCAAGCCTGATAGGTGAGCGTCGGCTCTTTGATATGGGCCGTGGCTTGCGGATGTCATATCTGTAGAATAATTGTACCTTATACCAGATGATGCTGTGATACTAACTGGAGTATAAGGACTCTGAGCCTGGGCTTCCGGAGAGACAAATTGAGTCTGCGTATGGTGGTGGCCGCCAATGATAGTAGCCGAAGGGGTTTCGGGAAAAGGCGGTGTCAATTCAGAATTTACTGCTTGTGGTATTTGATCGCTGAAGTTTTCATTTTGACCTGGTTGGAAACCCTTAGCGGCATGGCGATCCATGTGCCGTTTCAACAAATCAGCTCGAACAAAGGTACGCGAACAGCCTGGGTATTCACAGTGAAATGATTGTGTGGAGTTGTGGTTTAACTGGTGTCGATATCTATATTAGAGTCAGAAAGTTCCTACAATGCAGGATTAAGTCAGGACGATGCTTACAAATGCTCAGCTCGTGAGTAGCTCTTCCCACAACCCTCAACGAAGCATTCGAATCGTTTAATCAGTCCCTTCCTACTGCGTCGTTTCTTTCGTGGGGCTCCTTCAGGCGCCGACGTCTCTTTATTTACACTACCTGATAGACCAGCAGTACTATCAGTTAACCCTCGATATTGTGGTTGGTGAGGCGGTATATTCGAGCTAAAGACTTTAACTGGGGATTGCTGATAGCCGTCAAAACTAGAACCTATTGTGTTGGAGCTCGCTGGAGAGATCGGGAAAGCCGAATCTGTGTTGCGTATATTCTGCGAAGGCATCATGGGGAGCATTGCGCTGTTGAGTCAAGACTGGTAGTTTGGCGCGGCGAATATTGTCGAGGGTGAGAAGACTGCGTAGCACGAGAGCTGCCGACTGGTCGGACGCTATCAACTCGCCACAACAGAAAGATACCGATAGGCGCCTACTACGGTTCTGAATTCCCAATTTAACAAATGCCGCGGGTGAGCATTTGTCACCTCGGCCAGCGGCAAACTGCTCGGACCAAGACCATCAACACTAACAGAGAGCACTGCAGTGGAACTCTGATATATGGTCACTGCCGGCGGTGTCGGATGCTAGGCTCAGAAGTCACACATGGTTGCTCAAAGCGCCGTTCTGCGTGAACATGGGCGAAGAGTGCTTTGATTGTGGCGTCTGCTGGGCTATATACGGCCTAGATGCTCCAAAGTTAGCAAAATGCTGGACAATGGTTCGCTTCGTTATTTGTCGTTTATGTCAAGCCAAGACACGGGATGAAGACAAAAACGAGGTAGCAATCAATCACACTGCTGGCTGAAGGGAAGTGCATAACATGCACGAGGTCTGTTGCAAAGGTCCATGAGCCGGGTATAGTTTCAGATCCTCCCCCCTACCAACCAGCCATGGCTGTCCCTCTGGTTCCCTGTCTCTACATCTGATATCGCACCCGAATTAATGTGCTTGGTGTACCGGAGGAGGCATGATGAGTTTCGCGGTCGTGCGCTTTTTAGGTTTGAAATTGAGGGAATGGTGTAGGCTCGAGACAAAATCTAAGACAGGACAGGCTGTGGTGGGGAGGAGGCACAGAGCAGCCAGAGACCTTCACGTTGAAGGACTTACCACAAGTAGAGCGGCTTCCAAGAAGTCGCAAGCCAGGCCACGGGTATCTAGTGGTAGAAATTAGGCAAAGAAAGTGATGTCTTGGCAAATCTCGACGATGGGAGGGCCTTGATGAAATAGAATGCGGACTGCATCCATGCAAAGGTACTCCGAACTCGTACCGTTGTTTGATGATAGGAAGGTGAGCAACCAGGGTTACGGGCGGAGGATGAGATTGCCAGGAGAAGGACATGTCGCCGCTGGCCAGGCTCAGGCAACTCACTGTGGGGATGGGGACCAAGAATAACGGCTCTTGACGACCGGGTATCCGTAGTCTCTTCATTGATCCACTTCCGCAGTCTACTTTGTGCTTGAGTAGTATGTATGAATTTGATTGCGGCTTGGATGGAATGGCAGTCGATAGTCTGCGTATATCGGCAGCCATGGACTTGGTCGTCTTGAAGGAGCAAGAAAGTGGCTGGTGGCTTTCGCTTCGGACGGGGCAGAGGCTCTGCAATGACGGATGGGACTGGACCTGACAGGTTGATGGGGATATCGATGGCGGCGTCGGTGCATGAGCAAGGTGGCAGCTACCGGGACCAAAAAGTCAATCGTCACACGTTACCCTGGCGTCGTTGAAGGCGTCAGATTAATCGATGAATCAGATCTAAACCAGGTGGGTTTCGTGCATATGCAAGACTCAGGTATGTCCCCTAAGATGCAGCCCAAGGGCTGCCACATTACGTGCTTGTAGCAGCACAAGTACCTAAGGTAGCTTCGTGCGGCATCACCCATTGTGCAAATGTGCACAAGCGCTTTCCTTCTAGTTGGTTGCTTGGTATTAAGTTGGTACTACTAGTACCTACATAACTCGTACCACGCCGTTGAACGTTGTCACCGCCAGCTTGTGCCACGATGGGTACCCACCTCAGTGGGTTTCCAGATTCCCCAAAATCGTCCCTTACAGTTAGCATCAGACCTTCACTCTCTTTAACAGAATTTCTTCTTCAAAGAGCCCGTTCTTTTGGCAAGTCCCCAAGTACCGTACCTCAAACGCCGGCCAATTTTAACAACGCCGGCCAGCCTGCTGTCCGTCCTCAAGCTCCAGCGTGAGCTCTCGGTTGCGCCGACGCACATAAGAGGCTTAGCGCGAGTGATATCATTCACGCGACCAATCGTTTCTGGCACCTTGACTCTTTGTTTGCTGGCGACTGTCCGCCCCGCTTACGTGCGGCCTACACCAAGTCACCCGAGAAATCTTGCGATGTCGCACACATTTCCGCTCCTGCCTCGACCGTCATTTCTCCTCTACCTTCCACCACCACCACCGCCTTGATATCCGTCCTCCAGCTCTGCCGATATTTCCACCCACTATCCTGTACATATTTCCTGAATTGCCTCGCACACTTCTTCACAATGCCACCTCCAAAATCATCACGGACTGCGGCCGACGATCACAAGACGGACAACACTGGTGGTCCCAAAGAGAAGGGGAGCGGACCAACTTCAGCCAAGATGCGTCGCGGGGCCAGCCAGTCCAGTGCATCACAACTGCGAGAAGCACATGCAGCGAATACCCCTACTTCGGCACCTTTGCAAAGTGCTTCGGAAACACAGGCACCAACGGTAAGCTGCCTTTCGAAGCTTGCGACTCCCCGACTTGCCTCTTAGACACGGGCAATGGCCCCTCGGCGCGCGACACGCCCTTTTCCACGTCCTATGCTGACTTGCGTGTGTGCTGTACAGATCAATTGGTCTTCTTTCGAACGCGATGCTCTCCACACCTACCGTCGCGAACATCAACTAAACACGCCGGCTTCGTTCGCCAGCAAGTACCACCAATTGTTGCTCTCGCGATCGGGCAGCATCGGCCTCTACTCCCCAACCATGACTCGGAAGCAACAAACGCGACGGCAGAGCAAAGACAACTTGGCAAAAGCTGTGAGAAAGCACTTTAACGGCCTTGGCATCCAAGAAAACGACGTGGTAGTCGACTTCATATACAAAATTCGAAACGAAAAGATGGCCAGGGCGGGGGGTCCGAATAGACAACCTGGTATCATCTCAGAACATTGACGATTATAAATCGATTCTTCCATTTGAGCGTTGGTTGCTTCATAGTATGGCGTTTTGGGCGCAAGGGACGATGTTGAGCTAGAAGACTGGCCGTATTGCTGGCCACATAAGTGTCTGGAGCCGACTGCCATTGTATAAATAGGCTCCGGCAGGGCTCATGATGATTTACATATAGTAAGAGGCTGATGCCATGGTTACATCGTTGCATTTTGCGCTGATTGCGTGTTGTATTTGTCCTCTGTTGGGGCAAGCGACATCATATATACCCTTTTAACATGCAAGTTCCTCTGGCCATGTTTGCACTTATAAGGAATCGATAAAGGCGGCCTGGGGTTATGATTAAAACTAGAAGGTGCAATTAAAGATCCAAGTCGAGTGTGCGTCGTCTTTGCCTGATTTCAGGACGTGAGAAGAGGTCGTGCCTCGCGTTCAGGCCAGGCTTTGTGAAGGTGAAATAGGGCAACACTCGGCTAGTATTTGGGAAGCCTGACACAGGGTATTGCGAATGGAATGGATTGAAAGTATTCCGATTGCCGAACTGTGTGAACGACAGCAGCTGGCCAGAGGGCAGAAATTGACAGTGGTGCCGCAACGAACCCAGCCGAGGATTGGGTCTGAGCTGCGACGCAACTGACCCGGCCGTTGTGGCAGAAACACCAAATCCAGAAACCCCCAGAGTGGCGAGCGTGTAGTGTATTTCTACGGTGCTGCAAAGGATGTTTAATTTTATTGGCGTAGGGGAAAAGTGTACGTACATGGCGATTTTCACGCCAAGGGCTTGGGGGGGGAATCTCTCGGTTGCTTGGGTGGGTTGCACGGCAGTAAGACGCCCGGCCTGGTCAAGTCCTAACCAACACCCGTTATATGCAGGTTAACCACTTGCTCTAATTGATGGACAACAAGTCACAGTGATACTGCAAAAACAACCACAAGTCGTCAAGACGAAACGACACAAAATGTAATACAATAGGAATAATGCCAGCCCTTAACTACGCAGGTATGGGCCGAGGTAATC
Source organism: Metarhizium robertsii ARSEF 23 (assembly GCF_000187425.2). Taxonomy (NCBI): domain Eukaryota; kingdom Fungi; phylum Ascomycota; class Sordariomycetes; order Hypocreales; family Clavicipitaceae; genus Metarhizium; species Metarhizium robertsii. The sequence continues at coordinate 1,478,330 of NW_011942204.1, forward strand.
GGGCAAATTATGACCCCGCATCCTCCGTGGGCGAAATCCGACTGGATGGACCCGACAACTCATCTATCCCGATTTCTTGTTGTCTCTGCAACATCATCTTTTCGTTTCGGAGATAGGACACGCAGTTAAGCATTGGCCCTTGGCGTGTTTCGATTCCTTGCGAGTGTTTTGCAAATGCAAACACATATACGGCGGCACGGCATAGTGTCATGAAGCCGGACCGGTTGCCGGATTGGCCACGCAGTATATGTATAAAGAGTCTCCAACGTCAGCTGGGCTGTTGAGAATCATCAAGCAATACGCATTTCTTATCCGAGCTTCCTCCATCATCACCACACAATCCGTGCATTTCATATCTGGGCAAAGACTATTCGATCATGTCTCGACTCTGGCAAAGCATGGCCATTGACAAGGCCGCCGTCCCTTTCGAGCCCGACAAAGATATCCCCTCTTTGGATGGCAAAGTCATTCTCGTCACGGGCGGCAACAACGGGCTTGGAAAACAAGCTGTTTGCGAATACGTTCAACACAATCCCAAGCAGATCTGGCTTGCGGCGAGAAATGCCGCCGCTGCTCAGGCGGTAGTGGATGAGATACATCAGTACAAGCCAGACTCGCCGGTCAAGGTTCTTAAACTAGACTTGTCTTCATTCGAATCCGTCAAGCAAGCTTCTCAGAGGTTCCTTGCTGAGTCTGACCGACTGGACATTCTCATGTTGAATGCGGGCATCATGGCCGCGGCACCGGCTGTCACAGAGAACGGATATGAACTTCAGTTTGGCACGAACCACATGGGCCACGCGCTGCTTACCAAGTTCCTTCTTCCCATCTTGGAAAAGACTGCATCAGAGCCCGGTGCCGATGTCCGGGTAGTATCTTTATCATCCAGAGGACACTACCTAGCTCCAAAGGAAGGCATCGTATTTGATTCACTCAAGACCAAGGCAGACGAGATGCAGGCATTTGGAAGATATGGACAGAGTAAGCTGGCTAATGTGCTCTTTGCTCGGCAACTAGCGGCGCAATATCCCCAATTTACCGTCACTGCTATTCATCCAGGTGTCGTGAGAACAAACCTGGTCAACGGCATGTCGGGCGCGGGGATCGCCTCGAGAGTCCTGGGACCCCTGGCAAGTTATTTTTTCACTCCGGTGAACCAGGGCGCCAAGAATCAGCTGTGGGCGTCTGTTGCGAAAGACGTGAAGAGCGGAGAATATTACGAGCCGGTCGGTGTGAGCGGGAAGTCGAGCAAGCTTGGGAAGGATGAAGATTTGGCGAAGGAGTTGTGGGATTGGACTGCGCATGAACTTGAGGGGTGGTCATTGTAAAAAAAGGTAAAAAATGGGTGTTTTAAAAGATTCGGAACTCAGGCGAACTTGGGCATACTTCTCCATACTGTCTTTATCTGAGTATGTCGGGGTTCCAAGGCATGGTGTTCGCACTTTTCCTTGAATTAGGTTCCAGTTCGGAGGGAGTATTATAAGAACGGCGGTCGAGTTTCATGGCATGACCCCAAGGATGGTTCATTTGTTCGAGAACCACCCAGGGTACCGGTCAAGTGATGCCATAATTTTGTGCGCGGATAGCTTTAACCTCAATGTTCATTATCAGGCGATCGATAAATTGAAACACGAAAAGGTTGAATCCGAGGCGTTAATTGTTGTCAGTGCTCGCGCGTGGGTCCTTGTCAACCCCGGCAGCCGCTGTGTTATAGCGGCCCTTCCATTGGTCGTACGCCGCCCAGCGGAAGACAACGGGTTATGACGGCATTTGTCGCCTCAGGCACCCCTGCTTTCGGCTTAAACCCGGTAGAAAAAGTCCAGGACCGACGCGAAGTGAGTGCCTTCGAGAAGAATCCATTCAGGGCCAAGAAAACATTTGACCTGCCGCTGGTGATTTTTGGTTTCAACTCCTGAGCTATCTGCAATTCCGATGAATTGTTACAGCTCGGCATGAATTCCAACCTTTTCACAAAGGCCGCCGCGCCTGCGCGAGTGATTGCGCATGCCAAGTTGGGTGGTCAACCAAAGATCCGACAATGCCTGAATAAAGGAGCAAAGCTTCATACAGCTGCCTTTCGCACCAGTCCCCGTGAAACATGCACACGGGTGAAGCGAAATACCATTCCATCAACTAAGAGAGTAAGCTGAATTTCTCTCCTTGTATTTCGTTCCGTCCAGGCTGGAATTACGAGCTTAGTACTAACCCAACCTGCCTCAGTTCTTCCACAGCACTGATTCTCTGTCCCAAAAAGACCCGTACAAAGCTCTTGGCGTAAGCAAATCAGCGTCTGCCTCAGAAATCAAGAAGGCCTACTATGGCTTGGCGAAGAAATTTCATCCCGATACGAACAAGGACCCAAATGCGAAGGAGAAGTTTGCCGATGTCCAATCAGCATATGAGATTCTGTCCGACCCGAAGAAGAAGGAACAGTATGATCAATTTGGTGCTGCCGGCTTTGACCCTAGCGGCGCACCAGGAGGAGACCCATTCGGAGGAGCTGGCAACCCGTTTTCTGGCTTTGGGGGGCAAGGTGGCTTCGGTGCGCAGGGTGGCTTTGGCGGAGGGTTCAACTTTGAGGACATTTTTTCGGCATTTACTGGCCAGCAGGGTCCTTTTAGCGGTCGACGAGGCGCACGGTCGAATCCTTTCCAGCAAGAAATCCTTGTCGGCGATAACATCGAGGTGCAAGCCAGCATAACTTTCATGGAGGCTGCGAAGGGCACGAGTAAAACGATTAGTATTACTCCATTGACGGCTTGTGGGACGTGCACTGGTAGTGGACTGAAAGCCGGCACACAACGCTCGCCTTGCAAGTCATGTAATGGAACTGGCACTCGATTGCACTTTATGCAAGGCGGCTTCCAGATGGCTTCGACTTGTGGAACTTGCGAAGGCACGGGCACAACTATTCCAAAGGGTTCCGAGTGTCGAACTTGCTCCGGCAATGGTGTTGTTAGGGAACGAAAGACCATCACCATCGATATTCCTGCGGGCATTGAGGATGGCATGCGGTTGCGCGTGGACGGCGCCGGAGACGCCCCGCCAACAGGAAAGACTGCCGACCCGAACGCCAGGACTCAGCGTGGAGACTTGTATGTTTTCGTTCGTGTGGCCAAGGACCCCAAATTCAGTCGCGAGGGCTCCAACATACTATATACCGCCAATATTCCTCTTACCACGGCCTTGTTAGGTGGCCAGGTCAACATCCCGACACTCGACGGCTCAGTCAATGTCAAGGTAGCCACGGGCACCAACACTGGCGATAAGATGACGCTCACTGGCATGGGGATGAAGAGATTGGGTGCCCGAAGAGGCGGAGCTGGTGACCTCAGGGTCGAGTTCCGCGTGAACATGCCCAAGTATCTCAGCGCAAACCAGCGGACCATTGTTGAGATGCTTGCCGATGAGATGGGTGACAAGACGGCTCGACGAGTGATGAATGTCTCGTCAACATCAAAGTAAGCAAAACCCAAAGCATTTGTAACACAAACGGCCTGTGCTGACTGTTTCCCCTGCAGCAACGACGCATCAAACCCAGATTCACATAAGAACGAAGGGTTTCTAAAGTCCATGTGGCACACACTTACAAACCACCCAGCACATCAAAAAGAAGGTGATGAAAAGTCGAGCGCCGACAAGCCCGATGCCAAAAAGGACTCTAAACCCGACAATAAGGATAACAAACCGAAAGACGAGCCCAAAAAGTCGGATTCTGGACCAGCCTAACCTATGTAACTAACTGTTTTCACATATTACCGCCTGTAACCATAACACCCAAAGAAACAGAGGATAAACCTGGATAGAATAGGAGAGTGCATGTGAAGGTGTTTAAAAAAGAAAGCTTGGAATTCAGCAAGCGGCGTTTCTGGAGGGCTGGGGGCCAATACCTCTTGTTGATTTTGGCATTTGTCCGGATCTTGTATTCTAGATAGTGTAGAAAAGACCATGTTCCCAATGACAAATCTCCTGATATCAAGCTCGGTCCTTGCTATATGTGCATACTAGCCGATGAGTTGCAATACATGCTTTGGCAACCGTCTGTAGCCACTTCCACAGATCAATCTAGTTCGCCCAAAGTCACATAGTCGCTGGTGTGGCATCGTATCTCAACATGGAGAGAGCGTGAACTGGTTTGGTTAGAAGTATCCCAGCCAGTAGAACAAAACGAACTCACAAATGAATAATAGCTCGGTATGCATAAGGGCAAACAATAAAAGCTAAAAGAAAAAATACAACCAGTTTATCATTAAAATCGTAAAGAGTCTGCCTCTGTTTTCAACGCCGTAATCAACCTATAGGCTTTAGCTTTTTCTTCTTCTTCTTCTCCCCATCGCCCCCAGTCTTGCCCTTCTGAAAAGTTCTCCAGCTACTGATGCGCTCGTCTCTTGTCGACTCCCAGTCCTGTTCATGCTGCCTCTTGCGCTTCCTTTCTTCTAACTCGGCGTCCTGCTTACGCTGCTCGCGACCTTCCTCTTGCATTTGCGCCCTCATCTGCCGCCGGCGACGGTGCTCGTTATCAATCAAGACCTCTTTGGACTTTTCGCGCCACTTCTTGGCGAAGTCGTCGGTCTTTAGCTCAGGGCTGTCCACTGTCCATTTGTTTTCGCGGATGAGGAGCATTCGCGCGTCGGCAATGGCTTCGTCTAGCCTCTCCCGGTGCTTCTCGTCCATGAGTTCCGTCTGGGCTTTCTTCAGGCGGTCGAATGCATCCGGGGCCTGTGGGTTCTTCGTTTTATCAGGGTGGATGAGCATGGACTTTTTGCGATAGGTGCTTTTGATATCGGATTCTGCAACGCCGGGCTGGAGATCCAGGACTGCGTAACTGGGCCAATGTCAGGTCATGGGAAGCTGATTCGTAGACGGGATATGGTTCTGCTTACGCGTCTAACCGGAAGGCTCTTAGGATTCGGTCAATCTCGGCATCCTATGAGTAATGGTCAGTGGTCACGTTTTAGTCTGCATGTAGTCGAGGAAGCCGGCATGCCTTGTCGAATTCCTTAGCCTCGAGCTCGAGGGCGGAAAGCGCAGCTGCGTCATCTTTGGAGTCGTCGGCAGCCATTATGGTTATCGGATGGCCGTGAGCGCGAGCAAAGCAGCAAGTCCCGGAGTTCAATTGCTAGTAACTATTGGCGTCGTTGGTTCGAACCGATGTTGCATCTCACGCGGCTTTGTGGTGGCAGGGGAATGGTAGCTCCTGCAGCGTGACCCACTTACTTGCCTGCCCCGCGGCGATAAGATAACCGGCCTGCCCCAGAAAAAAAAAATGGCTGTCGATGTTGGACGACGTCGAGAGTTCCAGGTCGATTCCTAGATCGCTCTGGTGCAGATTCAACCCAGATTCACCGCGACCCTTCCTGTCCAGTCGGCCATGCCTCGACGTGCAGCTTCGCCGGCAGCCTCAGAGCCCGAGCTCGATATCCTCGACTCATTATACCCCGGAGAAGATGCCGACAGCAACCAGAATTTCCCTGCAGACAGGGACGTCGACTTTGACGATATTTTGAACGACCCTGAGAGAGCTGAAGACGGCGGCGATGAGGCCTTCATTGCTCTTCAGCAAGCGGCCTCTTACCGCAAGGCTTCGAACCTCAAAGGCAGAACAGTCAAGAAAGGAGGTGGCTTTCAAGCCATGGGTAAGACCGAACTGGCAGTTCTTGGATCGTTTGAATGCAAATGCTGATAAAGCTCTAGGCCTAAACTCAAATCTGTTAAAGGCAATTGCCCGAAAAGGATTCTCGGTCCCTACGCCTATTCAAAGAAAAACAATTCCTCTTGTACTTGACCGAAAAGATGTAGTCGGCATGGCGAGAACTGGTTCTGGAAAGACGGGTGCTTTCGTTATTCCCATGATTGAGAAACTTCGCGCTCACAGTGGACGCTTCGGAAGCAGGGCTCTCATTTTGTCTCCATCACGAGAATTGGCTATACAAACACTCAAGGTTGTCAAGGAATTTGCGAGGGGCACCGACCTAAAGGCTATTTTACTAGTAGGTGGTGATAGCTTGGAAGAGCAATTCGGCTATATGGCGGCAAACCCTGATATCGTTATTGCTACTCCTGGTCGATTCTTGCACTTGAAGGTTGAGATGTCGTTGGATCTCTCGTCAATAAAGTACGTTGTTTTCGACGAAGCTGATCGACTGTTTGAAATGGGTTTCGCAACCCAGCTTACGGAAATTCTGCACGCTTTGCCGCCATCCCGACAAACGCTGCTGTTCTCTGCTACCCTCCCCGCTTCATTAGTCGAGTTTGCCAGAGCCGGTCTACAGGATCCTAGCCTGGTACGACTAGACGCAGAGACAAAGGTCTCGCCTGATTTGGAGAGCGCATTCTTCTCTGTCAAAGGTGCAGAGAAAGAGGGCGCTTTGCTACATATTCTTCACGATGTCATCAAAATGCCCATGGGCACTCCCGAGATTGCAAAGCAGGACAGCGAGAAAGCGTCAAAGAAGCGGAAGCGAGGTGAGAGTGGCAGTGGCAAGCCTACGGAACACTCAACCATTATCTTTACTGCCACAAAACACCACGTCGAATACCTTGCGAATGTTCTTCAGCGGGCTGGATTCGCCGTCTCACATGTATATGGTTCACTCGACCAAACTGCCCGGAGAAACCAGGTTGAAGACTTCCGAAGAGGCAGGACGAACATTCTCGTTGTCACTGATGTGGCAGCCAGAGGTATCGATATTCCTGTCCTAGCCAACGTCATCAATTACGACTTCCCATCGCAGCCGAAAATCTTTGTCCACAGAGTTGGTCGAACAGCCCGTGCTGGCCAAAGAGGTTGGAGTTACAGTTTAGTCAGAGACTCAGACGCCCCGTACCTTCTGGACCTGCAGCTGTTCTTGGGCAGAAGGCTGGTTCTCGGTCAAGAGGGCGAAGAGCCTTCATTTGCGTCCGACGTGATTGTGGGGTCCTTGAAACGAGATCTAGTGGAATCAAACGTTGAATGGATGAACAAGCTTCTCCATGAGGATGTGGACGTTAGTACGCTGCGGGGTGTCGCCGCCAAAGCTGAAAAGCTATACCTCAAAACACGAAACTCAGCCTCTAGTCAAAGCGCCAAGCGTTCAAGAGAAATCGTATCATCAACCGGATGGAATCAGCTTCATAGACTGTTCGGCGACGACGTTGACAACATGGAACAAGCCCGCGCAGATATGCTCGCCCGCATCAGCAGCTTCAAACCCCAGGAAACAATTTTCGAAATCAGCCACACCGACAAATCGCACTCGGAAGCAGCAGAAGTCATGAAACAGCTGCGAAAGAAGATCACCCCCAAAAACAGACAAGCCCAAAAGCAAGAAAGCGACATTGAAGACGACGACATCCCCACCAAATCCAACGACAACAAAATGGACATGGACTCTGATCAAGAAGCCTCCGACAATGGATCACAAGGAGCAGACCAAACCAACGGCTGGGACGAAGACGAACTAGAAGTCACCGTCTCCAACACAGACTCTAAAAGGGGCAAGACAGACTGGCGCGACTCTGAAGTTTTCATGAGTTACACCCCACGCACTCACAACGCCGCCGAAGAGCGCGGTTACGGCGTCCACTCGGGCGGTTTCGTCGAAGCAGCCCGCGACGCAGCGATGGACCTGACCAATGACGAGACGGCCAAGTCCTTTGGACAGCCGTCACGCTCCAAGATGCGCTGGGACACCAAGTCCAAGAAGTATGTGTCGCGTGACAACGACGAGGACGGGTCCAAGGGCAAGAAGATGATCACGGGGGAGTCGGGCGTCAAGATTGCCGCCACGTTCCAATCGGGACGGTACGATAAGTGGAAGAAGGCGCAAAGAATACGGTCCCTGCCGAGGGTGGGAGAAGCCGAGAAGCCAGGTACCACGCAGGGATTGCCGAGCGGCGTGCGTTATAAGCATAAGCTGGACAAGGCGCCCAAGGAGGCAGACAAGTACAGGGATGACTTTATGGTGCGAAAGAAGAGAGTGGACGAGGCTAGAGAAAAGAGGCAGGGTAGGTTTAGGGATGGAATGGGCAGTAAGAAGGAACTCAAGGGGGCAGATGATATTCGCAAGGAGAGACAGGAGAAGGAGCGGAAGAGGGCCAAGAATGCTAGACCGTCAAAGAAGAGGTAGCCACGTTCATCCATCATGTCGGACGAAGTACTGCCATGCCATCAATACAGCGAGCTTATTTTCACATGTCACAAATTGATCTTTTACATAGCATGCTTGTGCGAGTAGGAGAGCCAGGGCATCAGTCTATATAGGTTCATATTCATAGTATCAGAAAAGTTGCGACTAATAAGGAGAGAAACAGTAACCTGCAGACAGTGGACCAATCCTGAACTGTCAGCTTCCTCAGACGCCGTCGCTTCAAGGAATATGAAATATTTATAAATAGCCAGTCGTTCTCAGTGCAGCAGATCCGTCTCAGATCCAGATTCGTCCTAACAAAGATGTAGCGACAGATGAATCAAGCAAGCAATAGACAATGGCAAGCGAGAGCCACTACTAGCTGTCTGTTCCTAGACTGAAATGGTGAGAATTCAAGAAAAACATTATGCGACTCGTTTATGCGTGTTGGGGTATCGTGGTTTGTACGCTGATTGCAGACTAAAGCAATAAAAATGAACAAACAATCCATTAAAATCGACGGCACAAGTAAGCTTCCGTCTCTATTATCCGATGAAATTTGGTGGACTCGGTGCGCTAAGTGGAGGTCGGTAGAGGTTTGTGTGATAGTTGAGAGATCAATCATGACGTTATTCTACAGCGTCCATGCTGGCCACCCAGGCTCGCACGGCGTCATACAGGATACTATGGCGATGGCGGTTGAGTCGATTATTCGCGCGGCCAGTATGGCCCGTGTCCCGGCTGTCGACTGCTTCGCGAAACATATCCTCGAGGGCAGACAAAATCACCGTCTTGCACTGGACTCTGGGAGCGTCAAGTGGAGGGTTAGCCAGCTGAGTGACCTCCGACAAAGTGTCGGGCATGGTACTGTCACTCTCCATGCTTCCTTGAAAGTCGCTGGGGGTTTGTGACGATGATGTTGTTGAGCTCCCTTTGCTGGCGTCGCTGTTGAAGTGAATCACCCTTTCAACCGCATCTCGCAGAGCTTCATCGCAGGTGAAGATTGGCTCCTCAATCCACTCCTCTTCTAGTTGGGTCTCATAAGGCAGGATCGATGGCGTATGCATTGTATATCCGCCAGCACCAAGGTTTCCGCTGGGTGGGTCGTGCTGTGCTTTGGGTTTGACCAATCGACGATAAACAATTCGGGAGACGGAGTTATTGGTGGCATCTGCGATCATGACGCTGCTTACATCAACCCAGCGTTCAGACAGATCATTACTTTGGGTGGTGGGTGCCGGGGACGGCTCCGCTCGCAGAGCAGCCTTGACTTTGTCAAGGAGATTATCCTGCGGAGGCAGGGCTTGCAACGCAAAGTCTGGATGAAAGCGATTGAGCCATCCTGCAGCATTCAAAGGCAAATCGCCTTCGATGGCAAAGCGAGTTTGTTCAAAAGCTTCCAGTCCACTTGGCAGCCCGGGAGTAGACAAGTACCCGCTGCTGGAGGGGGAGCTAATCGCCGACTCGAAAGACGTGATATACTCCGGGAAAGGCACATCAACGTCAATCACGCCGTCTTCTGCATTGATCGAGGTTTTTACAGGGGATTCGAAAGCACCAGTGGGATCCGGCGTCCGGTCCGCCTGTGCAAAGGACCCTCGTCCACGCACACCGCTGTAGTTGTCTCTAGGGGCGTCGACCTCCTGTGCCGAGTCCACGATTGCAGCCCCAAATCGCTCCTCGGGAGACTCCTTAACTATTTCGGACAGCTTGTCGGTTCTGCCGAAACTAGTTTTGATAGGAGATCGAAGATCAGCACTGCCTTGACTATAAGTACCACTGTCCATTGAGTCTCTTCGACGAGGACTCCAAAGACCATTTATCAAATTGCCCCATTTCAATCCAGAACTAGGCGGTCGGGAAACTCCACCGGCCTGGCCACTATGCTCGCCTCGCTTAAGAGATCGCTTCAAATCGTCCGCTGCTACACTACCGCTGCTTCCAGGTCGTGATCGTCTTTGGCAGTCGCGTTGCTGGACGCTCGTGAAGTGAGGTGTGGTCGTCTCGGGCATGATGGTAGTGGTCGTCGCCGCGCTGCTCTTACGCGTGACAAGGTCAGTTCCCAGCATTGGCAAATTTGTCGTACGAATTGATGCTGCATCAGATGCTCGCCTTTGGTGGTTACGGTCAAGGCCAATCTGCGCAAGCTGAGGAACGTGGCCTGAGTTCCTAGCGCTCTGGCTTGTGGTCCTAGAATGCGACGTCCGTCTCAGCCCACTTCGGCGATTGATTTTGCGACGGAGAGACTCTTCCCGAAGAACGGGTATGATGAAGGTCGGCGGCGAGTTGGAATATCCCCCAACGGATGCCGACGCACTCGGCCTGTGCGCTCTAGCAGTAGGGATCTGCTGATTTGCAGGGAGGAAAGCAGAAAGAAGAAAAATTAGTCGACGAGCGGCCATTTTATCGTCGGATATGATGATGGTCCGGGCCGGCAGAGACAGGTCTTCCTCGTTTCTATTTCGGCGGGCTAAAGTGGCTCGTTTACGATATGAGGGGCCACACAAAGCTTGAAGCCAGTCGGTATGAGTTGCAAGGAACCCTGTCAAAAGATTATAAAAGAAAGCAGTACGTTCCGTGGATGCTGCCCACTTCGACGTCCAGATGGCCTCGTCACGCCAAATACCCCATCGACCTTGGCCAGTAATAACGCGAGCAGCGCTGAGTCCCATTACGATTCTACTTCGCGCCAAACCAACTTCAGAGGCAATGTTGACATCATCCGCGAGGCAGTTTGGCAGTAATGACACGAGCTTAGTGGTGCTCTTAGGTGGCTTAGCTCGGGGCAGTTCATTTCCGCGACGTTCTGTCATTGAAGGGGTTCGAGAGACAAAATTCGAGCCGGATGACCCTGAATATGGGCCTGGAGACGTGCTGTCAGCTTGCTTGAGCATCGAATGTATCGTTGTGGCGACGAGCGATTGGAGGTGCGTCAAGGTTCTCATGATGATATCCCAATGTCGGGTCAAAGAGTCGATCCTATCCTCAATGTCAAGAGAATCTGCGGCCTCTCCATACATGCCTGATGTCGACATCATATTCCAGCCAGCTTTTGCAGAGTTGTAGGATGAGGAAAATAGTTCCTGATCCTGGTATGAGCCCGACTCACGGAAAACAGACTTGGTTGGGACAGCAGACGACATTCTGGACGAGGGCTTTGGGATTTGCACTACGAGCACCACAGCATACATGGGTGTACGCCTCTGCTTCGGTTGAGGTTTTTTTTTCTTGTGAGAAGATTCGTCGCTTTGCGCAGGGAAAGGGAAACCACCATTGTCGTCGGAATTGTGGTTTTGTGGTGTAACACTATGATCGGCGTCTTCGGCGGCGAGACTCACAGGGAACAGCCGCGTAATGAGAACTTTGCGTCTATCACTCTGACGGGGAGGAACTCCGCCGAGAGGATGGGAGGCTCCGATGGTGGGCGATACAACCTGCGAGGAGTAGGATTGCGAAAGCTTGCTGGAACGACCACTTGAACGGCCAATGGAGCTCTTCCCATCGCTGAAGACAAATGACGTAGTTGATTCATTCGCGCGAGCCTCGCTTGGCACTACATGGACCTTTGTCGACGTCCCCTTATATGCCATCAGCTCGGAATTCCCAAATATGCAACTGGAGAAGGTCGCCAGTTCCTCCCTATACTCCCGGGCAGCTCTCTGCGATTCGGTTTCATGGTAGCTCTGACTTCGGCTGTGGATAGATGCCCGGCGATCAAAGGCACCCTGTCGAGGCTGAGGGCTCTCTGATGGTATCACTAAAGGCCTTGCTGACTGGGTCAAGCTGCCCTTGCGCGATGAAATAGGGTCTCTCCTGGCTTCTTGGCGGGCAGGGGAGCGGTCCGAGGTCGCCGTGGCATCTGGGGGTGGGTGACTATCGAACAGAAGAGACGCATTGGCAGGACCGAGTGCATCTTGCATCACAACAACTCGAACATCCTTGACGTCAAGATCGACATCTTCGCTATAGTCAAAAGCGTTTGCCGTAGATATGCCTGGCGTAGTAGGCGTAGTGGATAGGGGGAAAACCTGATCGTTCCGGTGTTGGTACAGAGCTTGAGCATCGGGAAAGAGAAGGTTGCGAGTATGAATATCCTCCTGCACTGATTCGAGGGACAGAATCGGGCGAGACGCATTGTTGCTGCTTGACTCAACTGTAGGCGTGGCAGGGCCTCCAGAGCCCAGGTGCAGCAGCCTTCCCAACATATTGAGGACGGGCGCCAAGAGAGCCTTGACCTGAGATGCTTGGAATAAGTATGGATTGAGGCCGAGTGCGAAGGTTAAATAAACGAGGACCTTGCCACTGCTGAAAGCGAGAGGACTTCTGTCAAAGTCAGTGAGGACAAATGATTCAAGTCCAGTGAACGGCCATCATCATCAGAGGCAGTGAATAAAACGACTCCCGTGGCGCATGCATAGTAACCATGGGCTGGCTGGAGCAAACGAAGGTCAGGGAAAGCTGTGATGCCAAACTGCAATTTTGGCGCCAACGAGTCCGGCAAGAGTCCGGCAAGACGCAGAGTTCCCACAACAGTAGCGCAATGAAGGACGTTTGAACAGCCAAGATGTAGAAGAATGGCGCAAGCAGAGGCGGCCCAGGATAATACGTTTGCGCGAACAAAGGGGATTTCGGTGCTGGGACGCGGTGGCGTTGATGGGAAGGCGGTGGGAGAGAGATGAGTCGGGAGTGCTGGCGAATAGGCGCGGTGGAACTTTGCAAGTCGGTATTAGGACCCCCCCGGCCGGCAAATGACAGCGCGTGCGTGAGATGAAGGAAGTATCGGTGAGCTGGGTTGAGAGGTGTAATAGATACAATAGGTCGTTTGCTGGATCAGGCGAGCAAAAAGAAAAAGTGCGACCGAGTCTGGAAAAGAACCAAGACCAATCCGCACGTGCGTGTGTGAATGTTGTCTTGTCGAAGGTTGCTGGCCTGCTCCGAGTACCGGATGCCGCGGCGCGAGGAGTGGGAAGGAGCGGCCTAGGTGAGTTGCTTTATTTCTGGAGCAGTTGCGCACAAGGAGGCTCGGACCGTCGACAGTTTGAGAGTCCAAGCAGGAAACAGACAGGACTGGAGGGGCTGGGAGTTTTTTTATAATAGTTGTAGTAGTAGTCAAAATAAAACTTGCTCTGCTGCCCAGCAGGCAAGGGGAAAGAAAACAGGTTCTTTGGAGCCACTGTTTGGCTTGTTGAGGTGAGGGAGGGGGAGGTGTGAGGTTCGCCGTGATAGAAAGAGGACAGGCTAGACAAGATGGGAAGTAGACGGAAGTTTATGTGGGCGGTGATCGGGGAGAGGAAGCATCGAGTCTCGGTGCATGTCAAGGCCAGTGTCTATGGAGCATCTCGAGGCTCTTGTTCTCAACTGGGTTGTTATAAATGCCTTTGGCTTTGTCTAGTCGTCCATGCATGTGGCCATGGGTGGGCGACAGGGCGACAGACCCAGAAACTCGGGTCGACTGGCATCCATTACCGACTGCCAATCCAACACCCGCGAAGCACACAAGAAGCGTGGTCGACAATCATCGGATCGCCGTCCAACACCTCCAGTCTCCGGCTGACTGTTTGGGTGACGACATGATGCGGTGACGCGAGGTCAGATGCATTCAATTAAAAACCAGCCCTCCGTCATCAGCAGCATGCAGAGCCAAGCACCAGCGGGCAGCGAGCAACGCAAGTCAGACAGGCGGGACCTTGCCCATGTACATATGCCCACGAAGGGCACGTAATATGGGGTTTCTTTGCGCGGAGAATGGTCGGCGAGAAATCACCGACAGGGAACAGGGAAGCAATTCTCGTCTCTCGCCTACGGAGTACTGAGCTGCCAAATCCAATCCTCACACGAGCCCTCATACGAGCACCAACCAGCCCACAGCCCCGGCAGGCATGCTGTACAAACTGAATACATACGTACCAGTACATGTATTTGATGCTGGGATAAGAGGTGGAGGGCAGGGAAAGGCAAGGAGTCTTCGATGTGGGAACCCCAACATATGCTGTTTGTGCCAACGCGCCTCGAGCCGACCAGGACCAAAGGAAACCGACCTTCACAGGATGCCAATCACAGCAAAAAGGCAATTTTGTCCATGCCAGCCAGCCCTTTGGCGTCCCCGAACCTTGGGGTGGTGCCACAAACCGCCATCTCCGCCCCATGCGAGTCACGCCTTCAATCCTGGTGCATAACCATGACAATATTTGTGAATGCCATACGGGACACGGAGTGGCTACAATACAATCCTGTACGGAGCATTCCGTCGAGCACTCCGTACAGCATAGCTGGCGCCTTCGGTTGTGCAGTACAATACAGCTGCACGCACAGAAAACAAGGTCGGTACTACTAGACAGCCAGCGCTGTATTCGGTTGCTGACCTACCTGGTGTTCTGCATTGGAACCGACATCTGAACCCTTCACCGAGCTCAGGCCGCTGCTGAAGTTGACAACGGCCCAACTGGATGGACGCACAGTCCGTATTGAGGAACTACCGGGGTACCCTCCATGCCGTTGCATGTTTTATACCATGTACTCTGAATGTACACACACATCTGCCAGTGTTGTAATGGAGTCGGTCTTCAAGCTGGAAACTGGCACAGGCCAGCGGGTTACTTGGTACGGGATCTTCGCATGTTGTACAACACATGCACATACATACTCCGTACACACACAAAACACGCTGCCCTCAGATAGTACACAGCTCGGCGCATTCCCCAAGGCATTCCAACTCACCTGCTCATCAAACACCAGAATTTGCTGTTCCGCGTTGCCGGTTCTAGACCAGTTCAGCCCCCATTGCTACACCGACGACAGCCTTTCCCCGAGTTTTGCACTTCAACGCCCACAGCCTTTCCCCAGCTACGGAGCACCTAGGTAGATACGTCCCCTCGACTTGTCAAGGAGTACGGGGTACTACTACTACTACTACTGTTACTAGTACTAGCGCCTGGTCGTGGCAGGAGCTAATGTTTTGGATCTCGAGCCTTGCCCTTCATATAGCTCATCAATTATTGATGGCCTTGCAGCTTGCCCCAGCGGCTTTGCTCCCTTTCTCATCAAGCCTTTCCAAGTCGAATAATGCGACTGAATCAGAATTGGTCCCTGGGCCCTGCTGCTTGCTGGCCTTGCCAGGCTGTCCTTCTCGGCGATCTGTCGCCTAATGACAGCCACCTCCGCAATGCCAATCGTGTCTTGACCAAGCAAAATGCGAGTCAAATTCAAGGCTCGTCCTGCGGCCCGCCGATTCTAGATGGTGGCAACTGATGCAGGCAACTGTAGCCGCATAGGCGGTAGGATGTGCATTACCAAGGCCAGCAGGGCCATCGGGCCGTCATGCTCAGCCTGGCCTGCGTCCATCTCACATGCGCTCGCATAATTATATGCCATACTATGCTGCGGAAGAAAGTGCGGGGACGACGACTGCGTTGAAAACTACATTGTACTTGGATGTGTACGGAGTATGTATGTACAATATTACACACTCCGTACCAGCTGCAAATGGTGGTATTATCTATCCTTCGGTGTACGGAGTACTAGTGTGCGTCTCGACTCGTTGACGTTGACTGGCTAGGTACTCCAAGTCTGGTGGTGTCTGTCTGCTCGGACAATAGCAGCAGCATCATGGCCGCTTCATTTCGATGTCATCATCAATACTCGCTGGACAGTACGCCGGACTAGCCAAATAGGCCCAGGCTCGGACCCAGAACTAATACTACAACCAACATTGTACATTCTCAATGACACCAGTATTCATACCATTATTTTGGCCCAACACCATGGCAATGATCCCGGTGGCTCTCGGACATAATATAGGCCTCTCAGGATTGCTTACAGCGCATGGCGGCTTGAACGTATCTAATAGATCTTGCAC
This sequence comes from Metarhizium robertsii ARSEF 23, assembly GCF_000187425.2. Taxonomy (NCBI): domain Eukaryota; kingdom Fungi; phylum Ascomycota; class Sordariomycetes; order Hypocreales; family Clavicipitaceae; genus Metarhizium; species Metarhizium robertsii. The sequence goes on from NW_011942204.1 coordinate 1,494,293, forward strand.
CAACAGCCCAGTGGCCGAGCGCACCAGCCTTATGGCTCGAGCACTCTCTCCTTGACGACGATGATCAAAAGCACTTTTCTGCAATAAACCCCCCAGCACGGAGTAAATGACGAGGGTTGTCGCCAGCCAAAATTGCGGTGTGGAAAGCCCTTCCTCCACCAGCTCCACTCCCAACCTTCTCTTCGGCTCTCGTCCGAGCAATATGATTGCCATGCTGCTTATACTCGATATTGTATCTATCTGCACGGACAAGTAATATTCAGCTTCTCAACTACACAAAGACAAAGGGTCGACGGGCCCGTCGGGAGATGAGCGCAGTAATTGAGGCGCCCGGCACAGTCACGTTTTGGTCCCGCTGACAAGAGGAGTCGAAAGCATGGGCCCCTGACGATCAGGCTGAGTTTTTTTTATTTGTTTTTTTGGCCCCTCGTTTTATTACTCAGTTTCATCATGTTGCAAGTAAAGTGATTGGGCTGGGATAGGGGACTGTAGAAAGTGGTGATATAGCTTTTTGTGCGTTTTTTTTTTTTTTTGGATGGACAAACCACGAACCTGACCCCCCTCCCCCCCTTTTTTTAATACTTCTGGTTCTCGTCGAGACATATCAATCTGACGTTGGAAGCATTTGCGGTCAGTCTTTCCCCCCAGCGAAACTCACTTCCCGGAAGCACGAGGCTCTTCTTGTGCCTTGGACAAGCAAAAGAAAAGGTCTGGTGTACTCCGTATCAACATGGGATCTGAGCATTCGGTTGCCCAGCGCGACTTCCAAAAGACCCAATTGCGCGTACCGTACGGAGTACTCAAGCACGTCCGTCACCTTTGACGCGGAGGCACAGAGGAGTTGGTGCCCAATGGGGATCCCGTCGTTCGCATGCCGGCCACTTTTTGCCACACCAGGATCCAGATGTGTTGGATCCGGCGCCGGCGTAGGGAAAAGAAGGGGTCCGGGGCCCATTCCGTGCATGGTTGGTTGCACGGCATGGCCAAACGTGACCAACGGCAGGTAATACCAGGTACTCAAGTAGCGAATGGCGTGTGAACCAAGCCAAGGTCGGGGGGCCGAGGGAAAAGGGAGGCGGCAAAAGCCGTTGCGTTGCTCCTTTGTTGAAGCTCCATTTACGGCGTACTCTGTATCTACGGAGCCACGTCCGCCAAACAGCTTCGGATCTAGCTACCAACTTGGTCGCCCTCTGCGCTTCTCAAATCGACTTTTGTTTCGAAACGTGTCTGGCCGAGCCGTGCCACAAAGAAGAAGACTTGGACACTCCGCCCCTGTGCGCCGCACGTACACCTACACACCGATGTCCATCCGGCGCCGATCAACAGATGAACCCGCCCTCCTGTCGGTCTGAGCTACGCTCCAGAGCTGTCGATGAATATGCACATGTACCTCCCACGGCAGGTGCTCTGAGCCTCCGCCTCCAATAGATGGCAACCGAGATGTTATTTTCCCGAACGGAAGCCCGAATTATAGAGCCGGAGTAACTCAACGCCCTCGGGTGGCGTCTGCGGCTCTCCCATCCATTCAATGTTTATGGCGAGCACCTTGTAACGCGGAATTATGTGACGACGAACAAGGCAGCAAAAGCTACTACAGGATTGTGGCCCCAGGGTGACTGCTCACAATATGTTGGTACTCATGCGTGTTCATCACCGTCACCTTTTTTCTCTCCCTCAGCCCTACTGGAGCTACGAATGATGATGTACATACACGGGCGTGCGTGTGACGGGGCAATTTTACTGCATGTCCAAATTAAGTCAACCGTGCGTTTAACCGCAATCATAGCGCCGACTGCTCGTCCCGAATGAATTTTTTTTTTCTTTTTTTTTCTTGGAATGGTCCTCCGCATGGCGTTGAAAAGAAATAAGACGCATGTACACACGTGCCCAGACAGGTTCCATCATCGGGGCCGGCAGAGAAACGGTCTTTTGTCCGTGATGCCCATGTGTCGTCAAGCCCGAGTCATCACATTATGCGCCGTTTCCTTGCTTTTTGTTTGTTCCTGACCCGCCGAGCCCGGACGTTGTGCTTTTGTGATGCCAAGACAGAGTGGTCAACGCTGAAGTAAGAAATATCACGCGAGAGATATCACACCGTACAGACAACATACATACATATTTCAAATGGGGCAGGGCTTGCGGGAATTTCATGCTTCAACAGAGTAGTTGGCACGCCCTGGTTCCTTCAGCCGCGCATCGAGTGGAGAACCGGCACACGGGCTGCGGCATCATGCCCGCTGTTGTCATGTTGAATATTGTGTTGGAGCCGCTTGGTGATGGAACACGGGAATACTAGCAAGGTCAAACACTTTGGTCTGTGCCCAAGGTGAAGAAGAAAGAGGCTGCTGCAAGTCGAAAGCCTCAACCACGGTCAAGCAAATAGACATAGTCTTGTCCTCGTTCAAAGGCCTACGTAAAAGCAACCAACCGAGTCATTTCTTCGTAAATCATAAAAACCACGCCATCCATATATCTTTGGGGCAGTCTTGTACCAGTGCCCGTCGCTAATAAACTGCACCTTGTTGGTCACCAGCCGGAAACATATTCCCCGGGCAACAGCCTCTCCAAGCTCGCCCTCTCACTGATGCCACCGACCTTGCCCGCGTTGGCCTCCCTCAACGCCTTCAAGCCGTGCGCCTCGCCCTCCTCGCAGAGCAGCCTGCACCGCAGCTGGAAGGCCGGCGTCCAGTCCAGCATGTCCTCGTGGCCGTGGCCCCCGGCTCCGCAGCCGTCCACCTTGCTCAGCACGCAGACGCTGCCGGCGGCGTCGACGCCCGACCTGCCGACGTATTCCATAAACGTCCACCAGCTCGAGTAGTCCCTGCCGAAGCCCCTCCTCGCCTCGCGGTTGAGCAGATGCCACAGGAACGCCTTCCAGAACCGGTGAAACGCCTTGAACAAGGGCAGCTCGGAGCGAGGCTCAAAGAGCTCGTCCCGCGAGCGCCAGTGGTGGAAGAAGGCGTGGTACGCGTCCCCGGGGAACGCGACGTCGCGGACCACGCAGTCGACGCCCTGGGACAGCGCGGGACACATCATCTCGCCGGGGGCGCTCCTCTCCGTCTCCTCCCCCGGGGGCAGCGGTCCCATGCGCACGAGGGACAGCGACCGCAGCCGCGGCAGCGTCCTCGCGTCGAGGCTGAGCAGCGCCGACCACAGCTCCTCGGCCGACTCGCAGAAGCCGGCGTGCCGTATGCTGTCGCGGCGCAGGCCGACAAAGGGGTCGAGCTCGCCCTGCTCCGTCTGCGGCCGGCGGTCCACCGTGTTAAGCGCCCCCGCGAACGCCCAGTCGTCAAAGACGGTCAGGATGTCGGCCTCGTAGTTGATGAAGGGCACGTCGAACCTCACGCCGGCCGTCTGGTCCCCCTCGTCCGCGGACGCCACCCCCGTCTCGCAGACTAGGTGCCGCGCCGCCGGCCTGTGAAACCGCGGCAGCCAGACCGCCCGCGACTCCTGGCACGCGTGTAGCAGGGGGAACACGGCGTCCCGCCTCGGGTGGACAATGTATCTCACCCGCCAGTCCGGGTGGTTGCGCTGCTCGCACTGCCGCCGCCGGGAGCAGTTTGCGTCCCGTCCCCTCCTCCACGCGAAGCACTCGGCCCAGCATGAGCGGCACGGCACCTGGCCGATGATTCGGGGCGGTGGCTGGACGAGCTCCCAGACTGCGAGGCGGATTTCGGCGGGAAGCTTGGGGAACGGCGCGAATTCGGCCATGTACACGTATACAACATGCTCTTTTTGCTGCGTTGGGCCCGAATCAGAGAAACCTGGCCGAGTGCCAAGTGCCGGAAGGATGGAGACTAGCTACAGCCGGATCCAGGGGGGATGGGGGGATGGGGATGAAGGATTTTGATGGTGGTAGTAGGCATGAGGAGAAACTCGTGTGATGAATGCACGCGTGCTACGTGTATTGTATGTGTGTATTTGGCCCGCCAATGAATTCACCGAGATGTCGACTGCGTTTCCATCCGAACACCGACGCCGAACGGCCGAGCTGTGCTGATTCAGGCGCTGATTGATTCAAGAGCACTTGCTCCACTTTTCTAGCTGCTATTATTTCAATTCAATAAACTATTTTGTATGAATAAAAAGCTTAAAAGAAGGGTGCAACTATATAAGTTGGCATCGTCTTGTAATAAGACGTGGCTACGATCCTCCCATCAAGGTGTTGTCCGAGACTCTTGGATATAGCGAAATCTGCAAATTGGAAACTAAGAAACCAGATACGATAATAGCTTCCTCGTACCTTGTTAGACAATCGCCATAGATACATGTCAGTTTTATAGTCGACTCTAAAGTAGACTGGGATCAATGACAGGCTTGGTTCAGCGGCATGCCTTCACGCATCTTGGTTCACATAGATGTTTGTATTGTTAATAACTCACGACCCTTCAAATCCATGCCAGCCGTATTCTCGTGGCCCTCTCATCAGTTGATCCGTGTGTCAACTTGTAGCTTGAATACCAACTTCCAGTCTTCTCTCAAGGCACGGCCGCTCTTGAGAATGAAAACGCTCCTCAGTTTCTCAGTTGCAGCATCTCATCCCTCCGCAGACACTGCCACAAACCAACTGGCAACCTGATCGGTTAAGACGACGCCGATGAATCGTTGTCTCTCTGGCATTCGAGACATCTTCAACATGTTGCTCTGTGATGGGGGGAAGGACCTCTGGCTGAAGAGTCGCGGAATGAATGCCATACGCGTGCAGACATTCCATGACAATTTTTGCCTTTTCGGTAAAGTGCTTGACGGTTCTATCGTCAACCACTATATGTGCCGATGCAACAGTTTTCCGCTGATCGAGGCGCCAGACGTGAAGCTCGTGTACCGACTCAATACCAGGAATCTATCAATTGTGCCTTGTTAGATATTGCGAGGCGAATGAAGTCTACATACAACAGCGGAAGAAATACCATCTCAATGTCATGTTTGACGTCCTCCACGTCGATTCCTCCAGGGGCGATCTGCAGGAGTATGCTGCCGCTTTTTTTGGTCAAAGGAATTGCAGTCAAAAAGATCATGATGGCGATGAAGATGCCAATGGCCGGGTCGGCATAGTACCGTGCGGGACTGTCCAGCTTCCAAATAATAATTGCAGAGACGATGACTCCGACGTTATTAATCGCGTCCCCGACGACGTGGATGAAGACGCCAAATATTCCGAGGTCTCTCCCAGGCTTGGAGGGGGCGACAAAAGAATGCTTATGTTCATGGTGGCTGCTAGTCACCTGAACCATTTGTCAGTAGTGCCGTCTCATCACGGTCGGAACATGGGCCAGGTGTCCTCAGATCGTGACTTACTGAAACCTTGCGACTTTCCGCCCTGTTCTCGGGGCCGTCCACCATCATGAAAGCTTCATCGTCGAAATGAGCAGCATCATCGTGAGAATCATGGCTGTGGGAATGGCCATGCCCGTGTCCGTGATCATGGTCGTCGTGTTCTGTTTCCTTAGTCTCTCCATCTGCCTACCCGTAGCACAAGTGACACTCACCATGAAGAAATGACATCACTAGCAGGTTGAGCCCGAGCCCAACACATCCCACTACCAGCACCACTTTCGGCTCATCAATATCTAGGCATCGTTAGGAAGACGTGTATCGCAACTTGGGTGAGCGAAGCATACGGAGAGTGTGAGTAAACCTCTCGATCGCTTGGACAAGAATACTGACGCCGAGAGCGACAAGGAAGACGCCATTAAAGAATGCGCCGAGAAGAGTTGCTCTCTGCCATCCGAATGTAAATTCTTTGGGTGGTGGTTGAGATCCTTCGGATACCTGTTTCTCCGTCAGCATATATTCCATTCATTCTTCATGAAACAGAGAGGAAACAAACCGTGAGGGCTACAAAGGCCACCACAAAGCCAACTAGATCACTGAGCTATTCATGTGCATTAGTTATAGATAATGGACCTTCGGGTCTGCTCTCGGAAGATTCCCTACGTAGTGGAAAGCATCGGCGATAAGAGCCAGAGAGTGAGTATAACATCCGGCTAGAGATGTGAGAGGGTTAACGACAAAAGCTCGGTCGCAGCACACCGCCATCCCCTGGTACTGTACTCACCAATCAACTCTGCGATAAAGAATGCCGCAGAAATGGCAATAGTAGCCATCAGACGCTGCTTTCGTGTAATGGTGAATGCAGCCATGGCGGACCAATGCACACTTTGCCGGGGTGTTAGATCAAGGAAGAGAGGCGAAAGGAAAGAAAGAGTCATGACGGGTTATACGGGAGTTATTTTATTGCAACGAGTGACAAACGGAGCCAACAGCTGCTGCCAGCTGCGCAAACACCTCAACTTGCGCCATCTTCAGGCATTGATAGTCGGTGGCCATGTTCATCAAGCTTGCCAGGGACATTCCAAGGCTGTACACTAGCAACTTAGTGCTTCCAGGGCCAGTGCAAGGTAGATTGGAATATTGGCAAAGGGGAAAAAAAACTAACTTGCAACAGGAAGTCGATAAACATAGACCAGGAAAGCTGGTTTGAAGTTTGTTGGTTATAGTAACGTCGGGGTAGCATCGAGGGATCTACCGTTGCAATCAAATCGCATAAAGTTACGGCGGCACATCTACCAGGAAGCTGCCTGTTCTGGCAGACTTGAGACATGTTTCGACAACAAACTTTCCTAGGGGTGCCTCATGTTTTATATCTCCCGAGAAATCACGCATATACCCCAATTGTGGTTGTGCCCCGGATGGTCAGATGAACCATCAACGACCAGGGCAGGCGGCAGGTGCTGATACTCGTGTGTTCATGGTTGTGGCAATACAATTGAGCAATCAATGACGAAGGTAGTTGCACGAGAGCATCGCTTGGGTAACACCTGTGGCATGCGGATGGCCTTTGTACCAGCGACATCATCGTGGGACTCGTGGGCCACGGTAGTGTGAATCATGATGGATAATACATCGCTGCCAGGTAGAAGCGTCATCGTCGATACTCATAGTCTCTGGGAGAGACACTTGCCTAGTGCCAAGTGTACAATTATCAATACCAATATCCCAGTATCTTGTAGCATGTAGCTTGAGATGCCCTACATTTGTATGTGCATGTGTGTATGACTATGCAGTAGTGCCTTGGCCCGTTGTTCACTACATCGCCCCATACCTACCTACCTAGGTTGGTAGGCAGGCGGTGCCTCGTATAACCGATGAGTCTCGACAACACGTCGACATTTTCTTCTCTTTCCCAAGGACTGCCAAAATCAAGTTCCAGCTAACGACACAATGAATAAAAGGTCTGGAGCTGGAGTGTGGGGTAATCAAGTTCCAAATCGTGAGAATGGGAGGAGAGCGAAGCGAGGCGAGGCAGGAGGGAGCTCTGTGGTCGCTGAAATCCGGCAGGCGGTGTGGGGCGCATCATGCCTGGAGCTTGATTCTGCCACAGCTAACCACTCTTCACCAGACGTCACGACGCGATCAGACGACGGCATCCGCATCCATTCTGCCAGGCCTAGTCAACCTTAGCAGATGACGTCTATCCTGAGATGAGACGCAAACCGCCCCAATGTCTCGATATGCTGGGCCCATGCCGCCAGTCCCGCGCAGAGGGCCACGATGGTCCCACATTCATCACCCCGGCACGGTGAGCTTCGATCTTGGTTCAACAGAGTCGCCAAGTTCTCCCGGCAGCACATCGACTCACTCCACTATCCGGGAAGACAAGAGACGCAAGACTGAGCGCCACTGCACTATTTCCGTGAATGATGGCTACTCCAAAGACGAGGTCCTGCTCAACTTGGACCACCTTGGCGGGGACATCAAGCCCGGCGCCCTCATGGCCCTCATACCGTTAAAAGGTGACTCGAAGAACGCTACATGTGGTTATGGAAGCGTCAGTAAGCAGCCCCATGAACACCTCGATAGTGCCAGGGCAGCTTCGGGCACCCACAGCGACCATGATCACGGTGCCGGACATACGTACATATTCGTCGCCAAGGACATGTCCAAGGAGATGAAGGCTCGACACCCAGACACGGAGGTGCATGTTGCCAAACATATTGCGGATGCTTTTTTTATGAAGAAGGGCTGCCACGTATTGCTGCGACCTGTACGTCAAATGACATTGCCTCCATCCATCTCTCGCGTTTTCCTATTGCTAACACGCTCCAACCAGGTCAACCAGCATCACCCTGCTGTCGAAGCCACACATGTTGAAATGTCCTTCAAAGACCAGTATTTGTCAAGAGCCGACATGTGGAGGCTGGCTGCTGGAGAACTAACGCAGCGGACTGTGTATAAGGGCCAGTCTCTATTCTTCATGGGTACAATCAAAGCTCAGGTCACTGCAGTCTATGTCAACGGCCACACCGTCCATTCTGCTTTCTTCGGAAAGGACACCAGACCCATTTTCCGCAGCGAGTCTGCCAAATATGTCCTCTTTATTCAAATGGCGCGAGAGATGTGGGACTTTGATTCTGAGGCCTCCGGCGAAATCATGTTCAACAAGGTTGTCAATGGATTCTTGCCTGCCCTCTTCAAACGCTGGGCGGTTCTCAAGGTGAAGCATCTTGTCAGCATAGTGCTATTCGCCCGTGTCGAGTATGATACCGGCATAAGTGCGGATCTCGCAACTAGCTCCCTACTCGACGATTACTACACCGGAATGCAACCGTACGGAAACCGACGCCCGTATAAGGACTTTTATCGTGTCGTCGTCAGCGAGATGGCAAGCGGAGAGTGGACGACCATTCTTTACCAACTCAAGCGGGAATTCAACTTCTTTCGCCGAGACATCACCTTGCATCATCAAAAGGTCAGGGCATTTGGGCACAGACCTTCCGACGAGGACGGAGCAAAGGACGGTATATCCAGTCCCGCCAAAGCAGAATCCTCTTTATCAATACACGGCAACGTGCTAGAGGCGATCAATATGGCGGCTTCTCAGTTCTCACATGACTACATTGATCGAGATCTTACCAGGACAGGAATTTCCATCGCCGTGATTACTCCTGGACCTGGTGTGTTCGAAGTTGACTATGAAACCTTGCGAAGAACTACTGAATCTCTAGTTGGAAGCGGCATTGGTATTGATTTGATTTGCATGGCCAGCATGCCGCTGCATTCTGTACCACTTTTCAAGTACCGAAACCCTCAATTCTCCGAGGATGCGCATCACAGCCAAGGACATGCACTCTCTAGGTCATTTCATAGTCGTGATAGCACACCCAGCCACCCCACGCCTGTCATCGGAAGCTATCAATCCATGTCCGGTTCATTCTCTCCTACCAAAGCGTATAGTTTGGCCGGACGAATCGAGACCCTCGCCCTTACTGGAGCTAATGAAGAGTTTTGTTACGCGCTTCCCCAGTGGCTACACGTCTCGTTTTGGACCGGTGCAGCGGAAGAGTCATTGTCCTATGCCGGTATCGCGCTGACCGTATCCAACAAAGTTGAGCAAGAAGACAAGGACTGGTTCAAGGTGCGGTGTCGGATGTACGACTTGCAGATGCGAAGCGTCCTGGACGCAAATGAGATCGAGACTGCTCCATTGCAATCCGACTCTAGTTATCCAAGTCATCTCGTCCAAGCAAGTGCAATAGCGAAGAAGCGGCCAGATCGGCCAGGAGACACTATATACATCCCTAACAAGCAAGCCCCCGAAACGCTGTTCGACCATGTATATGGCTTTCAAAAATTTGTCCCTGAAAAGCTGGTCCGACCAGGGGAAAAGTCTATCTGCAAGCACCTGCAAGAATATGATGACGCAAAAGCGAGACTCCCCAGGGCTCGTCCTTACCACCAACACCAACCATCTAGAAATAAAACAGAGTTTGAAGATGTCGCCCGGAGACAATTAAACGACGATACATCTGCGCTGGGGACGTCTCTCCCGGAACGGAGAGCCTCAACTTACCTACAACCCTCTCACATGCAAGCCTCCAGAAAGTTCTCTTTGACCACAACAGAGGTAGAGAAGCCGGTCTTGTCTGCGCCTAAACCATCTCCAGAGCCGCCACCGTCGACTGCAATATTCAAGAAAGCCCCGTCCATAAAACAGCCCAAATTTATGCGGCAGATTAGCCTTGGGCAACGTGGATTCGGAATAGCCGCCCCAAAGGTAGCAGCCGCTGAACTCAAAATAGAGACAGTTGGAGCTGCTGCCGTCTCATCGAATTTGCGTCCGCCCTCCAGCGCGCATTCATTTTCTGATCTCAGGCCGTCGACGCCGCAAACAATTACCAGCCGTTCATCCTCTGCCTCGGCCCAGAGGCAAAAGTACGAGACGGCGGACAGCACTGCTGATGGTGTGCCTTCAACACCCAGTATCCCGATTTCCAGAGATAGTTTCAACAGGCCGGGCACGGCCGTCAGTCAAGTCAAATCGCCGTCAGTTTTACCAGTTGCTGCAAGCGCACGCCGTGAGCGACGCCCCGAAGACAGCGACGTCCGCTTTTCCAATGCGCTACGGGCAGAAGACGCACAAAAGGTATATACCAGTAAACTCCGGGCCGGCGTTGTACCAGAGTTGCCCTCAACACTCTCACCTACCACAGCCATCACGCCTTGGCTGACGCTGCTCAATCCTTCGAACCCCGAGCGCCACAAAATTGACGACACCATTCTATATAGTCGGTGGCAGCATGTATTTCCACGGACATCTGACATGAAGGTTCAAAAATGGAAGACGTTGTGTTGTCCTGCGGCGGTTCCTCTGACAACTGAATATTTCCCGGCCAAGGCTCAATTTGACGCAGAATACCAGAGGCACCCCTACAATATTGATCAGAACTTGGATGATGACGTGGTCGATGAGCCCAAATCACGAAAGGATTTTATCAAGGAACTCATTAGCATGCGATTCTCTCAGGGATTTCAGGTCATTGTTGGACCGTCAGTTGCACGGGCATTCGGGCAAAAAGTCATCAAAGTTGCAGATGTCTTCGCTCGCGATCAGCCGTTGGATGACGGAACAAGTGTATTCATGTCTGTTGGAAACACGATCCACCAATTGTCCTGTGTCAACGGTAGTGAAGTTGAAGTAAACATTTATTTGCGGAAGCCTACCGACGTCACTGCTGAGTCCCAAAGATATCCATCAGCCTACAGGCCAGCAATTCGCACCATATTCGACACTGAATATGAAACTCGTTCCTTTGACATTCTGACACCAAAGATGGATAGAAATTGGAATACAATCGACTCATATTTGGCTGGACACTATGACCAAATGATGGATAGCTTAAGATTTTGGCGAGCAAGATTCGTGCTCATCCCCCTCGGTCCAAAGCACCCCTTGATTCAACGCGTCCAAACTAGTGATAACCCAGAAGAGTTGCGCATTGAGGGAATAAAACGATTATGTCAGATTTGGCAAAAGCATCGATATATGGCACCCTCTGATCGACGATTTCAGCCAACCGCAAAGCGGCGCAGCCCCTTGGATATTGTGTACAAGACTGAAGACCCGTCCGTGGTGATTGCGGCAGAGGTCGAGACGCTTCCCATTTTGGAGAACTTGGAGGGTCCGCATCGCAAGGGCGGACTTGTGACAAGAAAGGAGCGGTTCCAAAAGGGCAACTTGAATTTGGCGACATTGGCGGAAGCAATGCAACAGCCAGTCGAAAATGGCGGAGTGCCACTGAGGAACCGGCGATGGCATCTCAGGCTTCACAATGCCGCATTTATCGGATCTGACATGACTACTTGGATCCTGGACAATTTTGAGGACTTGGATAGTCGTGAGGAGGCCGAAGAACTTGGTAACGCTCTCATGGTACCTAATGAACCAAAGCACAAGGACAAGGACAAGAGCAAAGATAAAGAGAAGGACAAGGAAAAGGAGCATGCAGAGCCCAAGAGCGAGAAGGATCGCGGCTTGTTCGTCCATGTCGAGCGGCGCCACAACTTTCGAGACGGCAATTACTTTTATCAGATTGCGCCGGAATTCGCAAAGCCTCAACCGGGGTGGTTCAGCAGCAGACGTCGGGATGTCACCTCTCCTGCTGCGCCAGGATCAGACGGCGGCAGCATGGACTCCCCGCGGTCCAATATGCCACGGCCCCTGGTGCCGAATGACCCGAAGTCCCCAGCGTCGTTGGGACCTGCCATCGGATCCAGCCAGTTGCTCAAGAATAGGCCCAAGGTTGTGCTCAGCAAGATGATCAAGTACGATATCGACCCTCGTAAGAGGTCATACCGCCCAGAGCGCATAGACCTGCACTACGATCGCCTCCATAATCCAGACAACTGCTACCATATACGAATTGGCTGGATGAACACCACGTCCAAACTCGTCGAAGATACGATAGAAAGCTGGGAGCGTGAAGCCAGCCAGTACGGCCTCCGTCTCGTCGAGGTCCCCATCAATGAGGCCTGTCGCATTACGGAAACCAACCCTTTCCGTAAGCCGTACCGCATCAGACTCGCCATCCGGCCACCGCTCGAACGCCCGGAAACATACTACGACCCCAACTCCCTCGACCTGCAAGCCGGCCCCAGCAAGAACTTCTACCAGACCGTCATCCTGAAAAACTTCGACTTCGTCCTCGACATGGAGGCCGCATCCAACTTCCCCTCAGACGTAGACGTCCGTTACTCCTGGGGCAAACCAGACTTTAGCTACACGCAATACATCCACCGCTCAGGCGCGGTGCTCGCCCAAATCACTGACGAGGGCGACTTCCTCGTCCTCGCAAACAGACTCTACAACAAGCGCACCAGCATGGCTCGTGACAAAGAACTCCGCAGCCAAGTTCACTCCGAGCAGCAGCAGCAACAACAACAGCAGCAGCAGCAGCAGCAGCCACAGCCTCTTCCCCCTCTAAACACCAACACGCGCGCCATGGCCCAAATCGCCCCCTACGTATCCGGCCACCCAACCACAAACTTGCCCGAGTCCGCAGCACCCCTCGCATCGCCCCAAGTGCGCCCAACATTCTACCACTTCTCGCCGGCGTCCCGCCCCATCGACGCATCTATATACGGATCCAAAATCTCCTACCCGGCAGGACGGTCTGAGCCCGAGGTTCTTAAGACGGAACTCGAGGCTTTTTGTCTCAACGAAGTAGCCCTCACGGCCTTTTACAAAGATATCCTTGACAAGGGCCAGCGTCCCCACGGCACGCCCGCTTCAACGGCTACAACGCAGTCTATTGCGGGGCTAGAACCGGTGCCAGAGGCAAGTATACCCTCTTTAGGACTGGGGCCAGGGATTCTGGGAGGAGACGGTGCTGGAGGAGTGGGAAACGGACATTCTGCTGCGATGGCGAGCATGCGGATGAGCAGTCCTATGGCGTTTTTGAGGAGGGGGAGTGTACAGTATGATGGGATGGGCTTGGGGTCCAAAGGAAAGTAATGACCCGCTCTATAACAGTAATTAGTATATTTATGTGTTGGAGATACATATTCTATTCGTCATGTATGATTGATTATATTTTTCGGGTCTCCACATTGCCTGCTTATATCCTGGGCCATCTTCATCTCCACAATCAAGAGGGTTTGTACTCGATAAATAAGTCAGAACCAAAGGGCATCTTTTTCTTCCCCGTTCTACTATCCTAAACTAAAACAAATGAAACATGACATAAAAACAACATATTCTCGCAAACGCGAGCGGCCAGATTGGTATCAGTCCCCAAGCAACTGCCTTCCCTTCAAAGTATAATAATACATGGTCTACCAACGGCCGATTCGCCGAGGCATAAATGACAGAGATGTTAAGTACCATAAAAAAAGCATGACATAAGAAACGCTCTTCTAACAAGAGACAGCATATGAGACAAGAAGCCGCTGAGGTTAACTGAGTCATCAAATTTGTGTAGTAGCTTTCTTAATCAAGACCATGAAAGGCAAATATGCAGCAACAGGTTTCGTAAACCTTGAGAAAATCCAAACTTCGTATGCGAAAAAAATTCAAAAGCCATATGCAAGGCTGTAAGACAGATGATTAATGTGTGGTGCCAGTGCCATTGGCTTGCTCGAGGCTAGTGTTGGGATACCCTGTTCAGTATCGTTAGCACCGTGGTACGTGTGATTGTATTGCGGGACGGCAAACACTTACAGAAGGAGCAAACAGCAATAATGCCCCAGAGGCAGATGAGGAGAAACCCTTCTAGCCAATGACTCTTGCCATCACCAATCAGGTAGTTGGTCAACAAAACGGCAACAAACATGACCGCAACCTGGAAAATATCAAAGCTCAGGTCCATGTACTCTTTATCCATTCCCCAGCCAATAACAACAAGCAGTGGAATCAAGAACAGAGCAACCTGCATGCTAGAGCCTACAGCAACACCAATAGCAAGGTCCATCTTATCCTTTATGGCGACAGTGACAGCTGTTGCGTGTTCGGCAGCATTCCCAACAATGGGAAGCAAGATTAAGCCGACAAACTCTTGAGTCAGGCCACCACTTTTAGTAATCGAATCGATAGAGCCAACCATGGACTCAGCACAGAAGGCAATAATGACCGTAGAAATAGTAAGGGTGGCAATGGCAACTGCCAAGCTCAACTGGGGGTCGTCATCTTCATCCTCCTCCTCATCCAAGCTTTTGGGGTTCCTGAGCATCTTCGATAATCGCTGGTTCTCCTCCTGGTCTGGTATCGCATGACTGATCATGGAGCTGGGCATGGCTAAACCTTGCTTGATGCCCTTGGGGCCGCCGCTGCGTGACCAGGGCTTTGCGGGAACCTTTTGGCTCTGCTCATTGAAGACTTCGTGATGTGTGTGGAGTTGAAAGAAGAGGTAGGCGATATAGACAATAAGAAGTATGACGGAGGTACCGCGGGAGAGCTTGGCAATCTCTCTTTGTGAAATATCTGCCGAGGCCGCAACGTTGAATACTGATGGGACAATGACAGATGCCGCAGCAAGGGCCAGAAGAGAAGCAGAAGTTTGAGCAACGGTGTGGTTAAAGTGTTGCTCTTGTCGTCGCAGACCGCCGAAAAAGAAGCAGAACCCCATGACAAGCAGTAAATTGGAAAGAATGGATCCAATTAAGGAGGTCTGAACGATGGCGATCTGATCGTCCTTCAGTGCGATGACGGCAACGATCAGTTCAACGGCATTTCCAAAGGTAGCATTGATGAGACCACCAAGAGTTTCACCAGTTCGTAAAGCGACCTCTTCTGTAGCGAAACCGAGTATAGCGGCCAGTGGAATAATAGCCAGGAAGTTGATGACGAAAACGGCTATGCGATTGACCGAGTGAACGTAATTCAAGGCAATGCCGACGGGAGCAGCGAGCAAGAGAATGTTGATCCATGAGCTCAAAAAGGTGCGCTGCAGTTGATTTGCCACAGTAAAAGGCTCCTTCGGCTTAAGATGCCAGTTGATTAAACCCGACTTGACCTTCTTCTTCATCTTTCCATTATCGTCTGCTGTTGGTTGAGCCACGGAAGGGTCGCCTTCCAGATTTGCGGCATCGTCTTCGGGCCTTCGGTTTCGCAGGCCCCCAGATTTATCATGCCCCAAAAATTGATTGAGGGCCACCTTCTCTTCTCCATTATGGACACTCCTTGTCCTCGTCGCTTCGTCGCTCTCCTTACCGGAGCTGGTGATGGTATCGGCGTTGGACGGATCCCTCGGGATGCCACCACTGCTGGGGTTTGGTGCAGTGGGAGCATGTGCCAACCTTCCACCGTAATCTCGTCCGTCTTGACCAGTCTGCGCTTCCAGTTCGGGTCCTCCCCACGTTTCTCGACGGCGCTGACGATTAGCAGGAGTGTCCCAAAGGTGCCGAAAAGGATTCCAATGGTCGACGCTTGAGCGATTGACAATGTGCGCCTCACGTTTGTTCCTGAAGTGATTGACTACCATGGCGAACCAGCCAGAAAAGAATATTAGCTTTGATCAACAACCAAGTGTGGCAAGTGGCTTGCCGCAGAGCGCGGCGACGTAATAATGTAAGAACAGTGGACTGAGGGCTGTTGTGATTGATAAGATTGTTTGATGAGGAAGCATAATACGGCTCGCGCCGTTCAAAACCAGCCAAGAAGCCAAGCAAGATCCTGAACCCTACGCCTGCCCGCTCCTCCTTGCCTAGTCTTTACGATGGCAGTCCAAGGTGGAGTGGGCAAGCGGATTGAAGAGAGAGCCAAGCGCATTTTGTAAGTATGCTACTTGGGTCGCAGTCCAAGGGGGCAGTGCAAGCGGTTGTCTGCATGAGAACCTGCCTGCAGAGCAAATCGGCATTTTTATATCCGAGAATATTATAAATATGGGCTAGCCATCAGCGCCAGCCACTCTGGACGCGACAGCTTTGCCCGGCAGGTGTACACTTTGCAGGATCGAGTTTGCGCCGTGATAGTCCTCGCAGCGAAATGGTTATGTAGCGACGCAGAGGAGGAGGGGGGGCCGGCTTGGTTGGAACTTGGAGGAGCATGTAATCAAACGGGAAGACTTACAGGAAGACATTGTGGTGGGTAGTCGAAGCCGCCGATGCGACAAATCAGTGTAAGCAGATCAAAGTTGCCAAAAAGACAGAGAAATGCCCCAAAACGCGTCTGCCAAGAAAGGCGTTGCAGTAAACGGCGAGCCTTTTGTCTCGATCGACGCAAAGGGCCGGAAGGGAGTTGACAAAAACCTGCGGCTTCCAAGCTACCAAGAGATCTGGGGATAACCTTGGCGTGCCTGTGGTGCGTTTCCCCTTATTAATATCCACATGCACAATCCACAATCAAGGTTTAAGTGTCGTGGTGACTGGCGGCCTCAACCAAGGCGCTAGCTAGCTAGTCGATAGCCCGAGAGCAGAATGATGTTGTGGCCGGAAGGAAACCGCGAGTGAATAATAAGTGGTGATGTCGGGGGGGGTCAAATCGCGGTCGAGTGTTCCACGCTTGTCACGGTGATTGTTCGCCTTGACCTCAGCAGCAAATGCCACCAGACTCTGTCGCTTCGTGTGCTGTCTGACTCTTCCCAGCTCTGTTTGATTCTGTGCTGGCTTGTGGAAGCGTCAATGAATTTCTTAAGTAACAGCCGAGGGTCAAAATTGAATGTATGCCGGGCCGGGTTCCAGATTCACACAGTCTCGAATACTGACTGACACTCTGATGTTTGCTGGGCAATCGACCAGGTGATGGATACGCCCAATCGGGCAACTGATGCGGATGGCAAGGCCGTGTTGAAGCTTTTCGCGTTGGTTGCGTTTGCTGACGTCGGCCACGTGTTGGGTCTCACCGTAGGTTGCAACGACTGGGCACCGAGAAGACCAGATGATGCCGGTGCGATCTTGTTCGAATGTGGGCTTTAGGCGTCGATGGTGAGGGAGGGGGGAATCAACACAGGGTGAGGAGCAAAAGGTGCTCGTCTTTATACGTAAAAATTCATTCTCGAGCCTTTCTCGTCGTCGGATGGCAAAATGCATTGGC
This sequence comes from Metarhizium robertsii ARSEF 23, assembly GCF_000187425.2. Lineage (NCBI taxonomy): Eukaryota > Fungi > Ascomycota > Sordariomycetes > Hypocreales > Clavicipitaceae > Metarhizium > Metarhizium robertsii. Next base: position 1,511,601 of record NW_011942204.1, read on the forward strand.
GGGCATTGCACACAGCCAACAGAGAGAGGGAAGGAGCGAACAAAGCGAGCACTTTCAAGTTGTAGGCAGTCACGGCAGTCACGGCAGTCACAGACGAGTACCAATACAGAACAAAGAAGAGACACCCATCTACAGTTCCATTGCGGCCATGCGGCCATTTGCAGTGCCATCGCAGACACGGTCGGTCTACGGAGTACCCAGGCATGCGAGGTGTTGTGCACGTGTTGTGCGCGTATTGTGCAGTTGTGCGTCACGCAACAAAACGGCATGGGCCATGGCTGTGCATGTTATCGAGCCGGATTTCAGTACAGTCTGAAACTCAAATGGCGCGGCGCCAGGGCAGAGAGAGGCTCCTGCTGGCGCCCAGATGCACCGCCCAAGATCAATTGATCTCAACAGTCACAGCGCAAGCACCAAAACTAAGGTGTGGCACCGCGCAGGAAGCATCACCAGGTCCAGCCAGCCGGGCACCATCGTCTTTGCTGCCTGCTCATGCTCACAGGCATCGCCTCGCAAATCTCGCAGTTGCCCGATTGATCCGTCTGTGTTCGTTCCATCCACCTGCTTCGCAGCAGTATATTCATAGTAAAGTACTTAACGTAGTGACTACTCCGTAGTAGTAGTACAAGCACTCTCGGTGCCAAGGAACAAGGAACGCCAGTCTCATGTCTGCTTGAGATCTTCGGCTGCATTTACCGGCTGGGCACCCGTTCGCCAAGATCCGTGGCGGCCTGGGCCCTTGGACCCTTGTACCCTTGCCCTTGACGGCTCTTGGTGGTCGCGGCGGGCCCCTCGTGACGCAAACATGCATTGCATGTACAGTACATTGTAGTAGTACTGCAGCCAGCATCTCTGCCACCTCGCGACACAAGCTGGGCGTGCCTATGTATGCACTTTGACATGTTCCAGCGTCTGGTGCGCACCGTGCGCCTCAATGCTGCTGCACATAAGACCACCAAGCCGACGTCAGCACTGTCGGCGCACACTGGGCAAACACATGTAACTTCATTATTTCCATGCCTTCAATTCACTGCATGTCGACACTGCCCTGACCAAGTCTCGTCGTCTCTGCAACATGCCCGAGAATAAGCTTTCAGTTGTCTTATGTATATGTAATTTTACAGCCAGCTCCGTGTCCTCCTGTATGGGAGCAAGATGCTCAGGTATCATAGATGTAGACACACAAAACAGAAATGGAAAAACAAAAGTCAAAACGCCCCAGTCTCGCATCATCGCCATGTTGCACCGAGTCGCCCAGCTACCGTCGTATCATATATGGGATAACGTACCAATATAATTTCAATAACAACTCATCACGCCGTTCTTCATAGCATGCCGCTCGCCAGTTAGTAAATATTCCTGCCACTCGTCGGCTAGATCCAGTCTCCGTCAAAGTCTCCGTCGTCGCTCTGTTCCACGCTTTGCTTGCGCGGTCGGCCTCTTTTGCGTGTCTGCGACCCCGAACGAGCTCTCTTCTTACGTCCGCCTGGGGTTCCCGCCGCCTTTCTCTTGCGGCCCCTGTCACCTCCGTCATCATCGTCCTCGCCTTCGCTTGGGGTGCTTGGCCCGCCGCCCATACCCATCTCGTCATCTTCCTCAGCCACCTTGAACTCCTTGTCGACATTCATCAACTCCACGAAAGCCTTGCACTTTTGTACCATGCTCTCCTGGCTGGAAAGCCCATTCATGTGAGATACGATTTCGTCCCACACTCGTTCGCCGTGAACGCCTTGCACCTTTAGGGGTGTTTTATTCAGATCCTTTGCTAGAGCCTTCGCACGGTTGTCATGTCGATTCGTGCCCATGCCAAAGAGTCTGCGTAAGTGAGTTCGTACCTCCCAGAGGGAGAGTAGGATAATCGATCCAGACGTCAGTTGTCGGAGGCGCTGCGGTTCTACCGAGAGGGTTGGCACCGGGACGGCGGGAGGCGGTACATCGGGCTGAGTTCCGCCAACTGGCACACCAACTGGCACATCTCCCTCCAACAGAGTTTTTGTCTGCTCTTCTTCCTGATCCACATCCATGCGCACATTGAATACTTCGGATTCAATCGCTTGGGCCACACTGGCACCAGTGCTCGCAACCATCTTCTCAATCATGTTGACCGTAGTCTGAAGTTCTCCAATCGAGTGGTACTCAAAGAACGCAAGGTTTTCGGCAATAAAACGTGCAAAGTCTACCTGATATGGCATTTCAGCCTTGACGTTCAGCTTCCCAAGTTCAAAGTCCGCTTGACCAACGAATTTCTCCAAAAATCGTTGGCGATTTTTCATCTTGCTGATTTTCAAAACTTCCATGAGTAGATGAAGCTTCGACTGGAACGGCTCCATAGTTGCTCCATGCGAGTCCTTTACAATATCTCGTTGATAATTGTACGCAGACTGAACCGCTTTAACGTACTCTCTCTCTAGGACAGTCTCATGTTTTTCGTGCAAGGATCGATGTTCCAAATAGGCCAGCTCTGCAATCTTCCTATTCGCAGAGGTTTCCAACGTGATCAAAGTCACGCCAGTCTCCTTTGGGTGAGTCAGCCCTTGACGATTGATGCTGCCCAGGACTTCCATGGCCAAGAATGCATGTTCGTCTTGGCTTGACAAGGCAATCCGAGTAATCTCTTTGAGGAAACGCTGTGTAGCCCCACTGGCAACATCATCAAAATTGGTTCCCCCCATGACTGTAAGCTCCTTGTTCTTCTCCTTCGGAGCTTCAGCAGCTGCTTCCGATCGTCTTTCTTCTGTCACGAGAAATTCTTTGAAGGATCTTAGAATCATTGTCTCAAGAATAGGTATCTTATCCTGGAACACCTGTTGGAATGCCGTGTACACCTTAACGAGATCATAATTACGAGGCCAAGATTGGCAGACAAGGCCAATGGCTTCAATAGATGCTTTTCGTGCGTCGAGTGGTTGTTGAGGCGATGAGAATGGTGAGAGAATGTCGACAATAAGCTTCGGCACTGAGTCCCCTTTCCAGCCAGGGAACTTCTCTCGAAAGATGCGAGCTTGCTTGTCGAGATCGCAATGTTTTCCAACGCTGCCTACGATGATCGAATAGGCAGCGACAAGATTAAGACGCTTGGCGTCTAACGGTACCTTGCTCAGCTTTTGTATTCCCACCAAGCTCGACGCAACGAGATTGCCTAACGGTGCAAAGTCTTTGAGCAATTCGCATACAGTATGAGCACACGCAATCAGGTCGTCCAAGGCTCCGCGAGATGAGATTTTACCAATACCTTTGAGTAGCTGCAATCGTACGTCGGCCAAAAACTCGGTATGCACATTGGGTAGTTGTGGTAGCACTCGTTTGTAAATTACTGTGACCGCTCGAAAGGCAGCTAGTTCATCGGCACCTGTAAAGCTGGCGAGTTGCGTCTTGAGCAGCTTAATTTGCTCAAAGTTGAAAAGGTTTGGGTCAGCCTTGGCAAAAATGGTAAGTACTTGCAAAGCGTCGCGACCAGATGGAACGGTTGGATCTTCCGACTCAGGGTTGTCAATCAAACCAAACATGATTCCGACCAGCCTCGAGCAGACTCCAAATGGTCCATCCAGAGACTTGCTGCCGGGCTTGAGAATAGTCTGTAACACCTTGTCCAGAATTTCGGTGACAGTTCCCCCCTTCACAGTTTGGATAACAAGTGACACATGTTCTGCAAGTGACGTTTCGAAGCTTGCAGTGTTCTCGTTGGTATAAAAAGGCGCAAACCAAACTTCTTCAATCATCTGCCGAGCAAGGTCCCGCACACCTTCATCAGGATCCTGAATGCGGCGGAGCAGACCATTGGCAATGGCGCTGCGCAGGTTTTTGCCCCGATTCCGCAAGTAAATATCACGGGCCAGCTTCATTGCTCGCTTTCGCACACCCACGCCAGCATCCTGGAACCGATCGATAATCTTGGGTGTAAGCGACGCTTCTAAGACTGGACGCATGCTAATGCAGCTACCCAATAATCCCAAAGCCGAATCTCTGACTTGAGTTGAAGAGTCACTGGCACAATCCAGAATAAGCTGAATAACAGTCGAGTCGCCATCCAGGATCGAGGGATCCGTTTCAAGCACCTGGTTGACGCTCTTCAAGCTCTTGCTGCGGACTGTGGCTTGGTCACTTGCCATGGAGCCCAACAGAATATTCAGAATCTTGCCGAAAGACTCACAGAAAGGTGATCGCAACAAAATGACCGAAAATGCAAATCTCGCTTGGCTAGTCGTGACTGCTTTGAATGTGTATTCGCTTGCCAACCATTGACGGTTTTCTATCATCATTCGCAACCGAAACGCCGATCGGCCCAGCTCCTTATCGCCTTCCGAGTCATTGTCTTGTATGTTGTCGTATGTGGTATGGACTCTAGTCGCCCAGTCAGATATAAGAAAAGACACTGCGCTGGACAGGTGGGGATCCTCGGAGCTTCTTTCTTGCAGATACTCGAGAACCCCTCGATACGGTCCGGCCCAAGCAATAATGTTCTCCATTGGGCATCTCTGCTCGAGGCAGTGAGTCGCCAGATCAGATAGGTACTGTGAGTATTCGCCAGCATCACTGCTTATAAATGCGCCTGCAGACTTCTTCACATGGGACCGGAGGCGCGATATGGCAGCACTCATGGTTCCTAGCAGCTCCAAAGCCATATTTTTGGCTGGCGCTGCTGTTTTAGGTGCCTCGAACAGCTGCACCATCATAACCATGAGCAAGCGCAGGAGGAGCTCTGCGGAAGGCCAGTCTGGCAAATCAAGGCATGTCGTGAAGTCGTCAACGAAAAGATCGAGGAGGTTGCGATAGGGTGTATCTCCAGATTTGGTTGAGCCCATGGCTCGCTTGACGATAAAGTTGATGACATAAGACGCATTCCGAGCTGCAGTATCAATCAATGGGGCGGCAACGCCTTCTAATTCTTGTATTGCCACTGCAGGTTGTTGAGCGCCTTGTTCCTCGTTCAGGATGGTGGCAGTAGCTTGGTTCCGCTTCAACGGTCTATCGTCCTCGTCATCCTCTCCCAGTCCATCTATATCCATGGCTCGGATGTTTGAGCCTTGTCCAGCACCATTGCCACCTCCAACTCGACCAGAGCTGGCTTGAACGAGGCGCATGATAAGGGCCGAAACAGGCTGGATACTGCCGCCATCGGCTAGCTTGAACTGTCTGGAACTCAGTTTGCCCACAGGAAGCTTCTCCAACGAAGTCAGTATGTCATCAATGATGCCTTGTCTCTGTTCCGGTTTAATCAAAAAGATTTGGCAGAGCATATCCATAGCAACTGAGCGAATTCCATCAAATTTCTGCAGGCCAATGGCGGAATCTTTCTCCAAGTAGGCGTTCTCCACGAAAATCAGCTTGGATGAAGTGAATTCGAGTGTGTTAATGACTGTCTCTGACAATTCAATCTTGGTGATTAGCTCTGCAAGAAGAGCCGATAGTTTCTGACAGCAGACAAAGACGGAGGCAATTGTCTTCTTGTGCTTTTGGATAAGCTTGAACAAGCCACCCGAACTGCCAGAATTGCGAAGTTCGACAAGAGGCATAACAATATCCTCGGTTACAGCCTTGTATATGTTGACGCATTTGGTAATAACCGCTTCTGAGTATAGCTGCTTGTCTTCTCTGCATCCAGACATTATTCGGAGGCAAGTTCGTGCGGATTTAAGAGCCGTTTGCAGTTCTCCGAGTTGCTGAACCCATGATTCAACAGCCGCTTCATCCCAGCTTTCATCAACACGGATGTCGAGACCTTCAGCTTGTTTCAAGCTAGCTTCGCTCAGCTTCATGACTCTAAGGAGATTCTCAAGAGGAACAGCATTGAAGCTCCTCAAGCCAATGACCTTTTGAATAGCGGTGTGCATTTTCTGTTGCGTTGTGGCCGTCATTGAGGCTTCTTGATCTGCCGTCAGCGTAACAATGTGTTCCAACCCCGGTTCCATAACCAAGGCGCCGCCAACTGCTGAGAAAACCTGACGCATGAGGGCGTCAAGGGAGTCAAGTGCAGCCTCCCCTCGCTGTCGTTGATCGAGACTAGCCCCAATAATGTCCTGACCGTCCTCAAATTGCTGCCTCTCTTTTCGCCTAAACGAGAGATTCTCGGGTGCATCTGGAGCAACCTTGAACTCTTGATAATCCTCTCTCTTGATTCCAGACGTTGGTAATTCAATGCGAAGACCGGCGTTATTAACAACGATAGAAGCCTTTGCGGTTAATGGATTTGACTGGCTGTATTGCTGCGCTTCCACAATTAACTGATCATGCGGGGTGATTATATTCTGATCGGAATGATCATATGAAATTTCAGCATATTGCGAGCGATCGAATGACTGTTTCGTGGAAATCGCAATCTCTATCTTAGTTTTACCACTGCCTGCGTTATTCTTCGCCGTGCTTTGCGGTTGCACATGAATAGTTGGACTTTGAGATACTGAGTCGGCAGCCAATTTCAAAGGCTGTTCTGCTTCTCCGTTCACCAGCTTAGGGCTGCTGATATTTGGCTTCGTGGCCTTGAAGAAGCTGCCCACTCGTTCGTATACGGCCTTGGCTATCGGTGACAGACCTTGAGAAATGCTTCTATTGTGAGTCGATGCCGCCGAACTTGACGGCGCTCCGTTGGGCACAGTGGGAAATTTACTAGCATCGGTTAGCATAGCATACATACGATGAGCATGAAAATCATTTCCACTGACTACTGGGTTCTCTTTGAAGGTTTCAGATCATGCAAAACATGATCGACTGTCTGCTTCAGGTTCTTTGCACCGTGTGGCTGGCTCGTAGCTTCCTGGTTTACTCTATCATAATCTTGCGTTGAGAACAAATCCGAGATTCGAAGCGATGGTGATCCAGATCCGACGCTTGGGTCCGGGATGATATCTAGCTGTTGTGTCAGTATTTCAAGGGCCTCATACAATCCACCAATGGCGTCGTTACAAATCCGAGGTTCTTACCAGGTAGAAAAGGTACTGTGGATGTCTGCGGAGAATAAGGCAACGACTCCTGCAGCGTGAACGGTCGCGATACGCCGTTCTGTTCTCCAGGGCCCTCGACAGATTTGACCCCATTCTTCGGGCCGTTGGTGTCGTAATGGGCCATGTTTTCCATATTGTAGGTCGTCACAATAGGGTCGCTCTTCAGGCATGGCCGAGGGAAGGAGCTGTCCGGTTTCGTCGCATCGAGGCAGGAGCGAGGCTGCGAGACAATAAGAGCTAGTCAATTCCGGCGCTGGCAACTAAGATGAGCGACACAGCCAAAAGAACAATAGATAAGTAAAACTATTCTCTAATAAATACGAGTATAAGCGCAAATGGGGACAGCAATGCGATGCCAAGCCAACAGTGAGCGGAAGTTGAAGATGAGACTTCAGCTTCGTCCTTAACACTTGGACAATTGCGACAGGCTCGGACACGACTTGGAGGCTCAGGTAACCAGTGACCTCGTCTTGCATGGGTCCTGCTGTGGACCCACGACATGCCACATCCAACCAATGATGTGTTTTTCCTTGCACGACGTGTGTCGTCCCTTGCCTTATCGTTTATCCGATAAGCAAAAAATAGGGCTTATCGAAATAATAGCTGGTAGGCTTTTCCAATACAAGGACAGACAGAGAGACTTTGCGCCGAAATTTCTCTTTGTCTATTCGAGTGTTCAATCAGCAGCTGCAGACAACCAACAGCATTCTTTAATACAAGATTCAATGGCTGCCATAGGCTCCCTCGTTTTCTGTACTGACTGCGGAAATCTTCTTCCGGCTACCCAAGGCTCGGAGAAGAACTCGCTGCAGTGCGAATGCTGCGATGCTTGGAACAAAGGTTTGCGACGACCACACTCATCCCAAACTCGATATGTACAAGCACTGACCCATTGGTTTGCGCGTAGACACTGGCTCAAAAGTCATCGTCACGCAGTCCAAGCCGTCAGACTTTCCGTCTTTCCTGCGGCAAAAATTGCAGTCCAACGTCCAAGCTGTAGAGAGGCACAAGCTTAAAACCTCGAGCACAGTGCAAGAACGGTGCCCCAAGTGCGGACGGGAAGAAGTCACATATACCAATGTGCAGCTCCGTAGTGCTGATGAAGGCTCAACACTCATTTACAACTGTGAATGCGGTCACTCGTTCGTGCCATCCTCCCTGCCACCGCTGATGCATCAATACTTCCTACTAACTTCCATTTTACCAGGTGGCACGAGAACAATTAGAATATTTTTGGTATTGCTTTCTTTCGGCGGGCTATTCTATTTTATATAAAGCATTTACTTTTCTTATGCAGAAGCACTTGCTGCTTCCGGTATTAGAGCATATTCAGCGTTACCACTTTGCTCATACTCTGCCATATCCAATGCAACGATCACGCTTTCTCGGACGACCTTCTCTTTATCGTGAAGGAATCGCTTCAGTGTCTCCTCGACGCCCTCTTCCTCCCCGAGACTTCCAAGCGCCTCGGCAGCTTCATGACGAACCATACTAGCCTCTTCGGAGTTGCTCAAAGCAGCCGTAAGAGCAGGAATAGAAGCGGGATGCGACAACTGTCCAAAAACGAAAGCAATTTCGTGGCGGAACAACGCAGAAGAGTCGGCAAATCCTTTTGCCAAGGCAAGCACAGCGGGGACGGCGGTCGCGCAGTCGGGCGGTGAGGCCAGGTCGCGCAGGGCAAACATGGCGCGGTAGCGCATAAAGAGAGGCTGTGTAGTATCCATAAGCTGCTTGCCCAGCTGTTCGACATTCTTTTCCGATTCGGGCAGGGGCGGCGCGGGATCAATCGAGGCAAAATCACTAAAATTCTTGATTAGAAACGTGAAAAATAACCATCATGGACATGGTCAGGCACTAGTGACCAACCTCTGTCGTAATTTTTCTTGCTTGCGCGTCTCTGAATTCTCCCACTCTATCCGATCGATGGCGATCTCGCAAGTCTCAGTGATGACAACGTCTTCGCCCTCGCGATCGCGGAAGTATTTCAGCAGCTCCAAATTATCGGGTTTACCAAGCGCGCCCAGAGCCTCAGCGGCTTCATGTCTGCACATGGGGTCCTCCTTCACATCTGAGAGCACATCTCGCAACGGCTGAATCGCCGCATCGTTGGCGGTCTGTCCGAGGCAATAAGCCAGCTCGTGCTTCAGTAGGGCCGACGGCGACGCAAACGCCGCTGCGATGGCCTCGATGGCGGCCACAGCAGCGGCAGGCTCTCCGGTTCGCGCAACGTGCTTGAGCGAGAAGAGGGCTCGAAACCGGACTGGCAGCGGGGTGGCTTCAGAGCAGAGGCTCTCCCGTAAGCTCTGAACGGTAGTGTCTGCCATGTTAAAAAAGGAAACTTGTCGATTTCACCGTCGGCAGGGGGAAAGCTGAAATACTGGCAATGCGAAATTTGAGGGCGGTTTAGCGACGATTGCCCCTCCAAGTCATGCGGCGGCCCTCGTCGTAACTCCGTAGCCAAGAAAGAAAAATTTAGGTGGGGTGATACGCGATAAGAATGCATCCCGCCGCGAGTCGGGGCATCACGCTATGAAATGCTTTATGTAAAAGATTAAGATGCAGCCCTTCATCCAACCATGGGAAGTGGATAACCACTTCAATAGGTTCCATGGTCTAACGGTTATGACTGCGGATTCTGATTCCGCCAGCGAGGGTTCGACTCCCCCTGGAACCTGGTCACTCAGATCTTTTTTTTTTAATATTAATTGCAGTTAATAATGATGTTTTGCTGCAAATCGGCAGACTCGATTATTCGCGCCTTTTTTTTTTCGAGCCGGGTATATGTGTTCCGTTACCAAGTCCGAACAGCTGGGAGACAATGCTTCGGTTTTGTCTTTCTTCTTTCTGTGGTAGCAGCTGTAACAGACAGGCCAGAAGCTACCCTAGACAATATCAAGATCGCACCCCGTCGCAAGGTTCGTACGCGGTTGTATTGTACCGTGGTCCGGCAAACATGTGTGTTTAATGCAGTGAGTTGTCTACCGTGATGGGCTAATTATTTGGGTAATTCTCTTCCCGAAAGGGAGCAGGTCGTACTAGTCGTGGTGACTCCGAATCGGACCACCCACATTATTAAGCCTCAACCCACGAGACAAAGCCACGCTCCTTCTGTCAGACTCCCCCCGTTACAACCACAACATCACTGCAGCCTCTTCAACCGCCAAGAACAAACGTTGTGATGGCACCGTCCCTCGAGGAGCCAGAGCCAGTATCCGACGTCCTCGCCAACCCCGTCAAACAAAAGCCACAACTCGTCGCCCCGGAGCCGGAGCACTGTCCCGGACCGGAGTCGCAGCAGGCAGGCCAAGCCGACTCTTGCGCCGGCTGTCCCAACCAGGCCATCTGCGCATCAGCACCAAAGGGCCCAGACCCAGACATCCCCCTCATATCGGCACGCCTCGAAAATGTCAAGCACAAGATCCTCGTGCTCAGCGGCAAGGGCGGGGTGGGCAAGAGCACATTCACGTCGCTGCTCGCGCATGCCTTTGCGACCAACCCGGACAGCAACGTGGGCATCATGGACACGGACATTTGCGGGCCCAGCATCCCCAAGATGATGGGGGTGGAGGACGAGACGATTCACGTCAGCGGCTCCGGCTGGTCGCCGGTGTGGGTGATGGATAATTTGGGCGTGATGAGCATCCAGTTCATGTTGCCGAATCGAGATGATGCCGTCATCTGGAGGGGCCCCAAGAAGAATGGCCTGATTAAGCAGTTTCTCAAGGACGTGGAATGGGGCGAGCTGGACTTCTTGCTGGTCGATACGCCGCCGGGCACGAGCGACGAGCACCTGAGCGTCAACTCCTTCTTGAAGGAGAGCGGGATTGATGGCGCGGTCGTGGTGACGACCCCGCAGGAGGTCTCGCTGCTGGATGTACGGAAGGAGATTGACTTTTGCCGCAAGGCGGGCATCAGGATACTGGGACTGGCGGAGAATATGAGCGGGTTCGTGTGTCCCAACTGCAAGGGCGAGAGTCAAATATTCAGACCTACCACGGGTGGCGGGAAAGGGTTGGCGGAGGAGATGGGGATTCCGTTCCTCGGCACTGTGCCTTTGGACCCGAGGATCCGGATGGCCTGCGATTACGGAGAGAGTTATTTTGATTCATTCCCGGACAGCCCGGCCTGTTTGGCGTTTAAAGAGGTGGTGAAGAGGGTGGCAAGCCAACTGGGCCTGGATACAACCAACGTATTACCTGACGAATAGAACCATGACATAGATTGACGACGTATGCAAATAATACTCCCTGAAATGATATTACAAAACCCTATTATTGCCTTTTCTCTTCTTCTTTTAATACCGATTCACGTGATGAAAGCACTTCTGATGATATGGATTTGGATTGCTTTTGCTAGGCTATTTGTTAGCCAGCTTTTCGGGAACCTCTTCAAGATCCTCCGCGGACTCGATATCAATGACGCTGCCCGCCTCGCTCGTGCTTCGCATCAACTCTTTTGCGCCGGCGTACAACATTCTCACCTCGGCGTTGCAGGTTATTGGAAGATAGTATAGCAACACGTAGGGTACTGAGAGTCGTCCATCGGACTTTGAGGTTTATTAGTTATTAGTCCGAGCCCTACCCTCATGGTGAAACACGCCGGGATGAAGAAGCGTACCGTTGTAATGGGATAGCTGAGCAGAACAAACCGCGGCGTGTGATCTGGCAAGTCCTCAGCAACCTCCTTGAGAGACTTGTAGACTCGCGCTTCGTCGTAGTCGTCGAGGGCTTGTCGGATCTCGTGTGTGTTCTTATCAATCATATCTACCGACGCCATGTCAGCCGGTCGAGGGCAAATCCCAGGATGCTCGGCTCAAACGGGCGATGCGTACAGATAACAGCCTGGGGATCCTTGGCTCTCGATGTGGTCAGTCGGAACTTGCGCAGGTGTTCCTTGGTTTCACCGGAAAAGGTGTAGAGTCTCGATTCGGAGGCCTTTGAAGCGGGGTGAATTGCATCAGCAGGCCTTGATCTCGAGGCAACGGAGCAACAGAGGAGCAAAGCGTAAAGTGCGCCATACCATGATAAAATGCTGGCTGCAAGTGAATGCCAGAGGAGCTCGATGCCACCAAGCGGTCTGGTTCGAGAAAAGGTGCAGCAGATGTTTCCTCTGCCCCGCGGAGCAATGTCGCAACGACTACAGCCTCCAACGACAAGCTGGAGATGACGAAAGAGCTTTAGCCCCGCCAAACCAGTGAGCTGACCGGAGCTTTGCGATCAATGATGCTCGTGCACGGCAAAGTCGACGCCCCACATGTCATGTCCCGGCTGTCCACGCTCAGTGCTCAGTGCTCAGTGCTGCCTTCGGAGCAGCAACTCAACCAAGTTGCAGTCCACATGCGCGCATACTCCGCCTCTGCTTCAGCCACCGACACCAGACAGCTCAAGTTGCATCTCGCCGCGGCATCCGCTGGCGTCGGGTCACAAGCAAAATACTAGAACCAGTCGAGGCCAATTGCTGGGACCGGTCAACTGGGGTCAACTGGTCCGAAAACCCCAGGGCTGCAGGTGCTGGCCGTCTCAGAGACCAAAAAACGGGACAAGCACGTCAATAACTGAATGGCTACTTTCAACAGCCCAATCATCCCGTTTCCAGCATCATTGCAAACAAGGCGCCCTTCAGAACCTCCATGTTGTCGCGAGTATCTCAGCTAGCGAGACATTTGGCAGCCCCATCGCCGTCACTTGTTCAGGTAAGTCGGCGTCCGTCGGCGGCGGCGCTTTCGAGAATGGCCACGACGTCTCAGGACAAGAGCACGCGCACCATTCACAGTGCTGCGTGTTTGATTATTGGAGACGAAGTTTTGGGCGGAAAGGTATGACGTGACCTTGCTGCACTTGAATGCCCACCATGGCGAGTCTTTTGATGCTGACGCTGGCAGACTGTTGATGTACGTCATTTACATATATATGTGGTCTGAGGCGGGCGGCCTTCGGTGCTACCAGTGAACCGCATCGACAATCCCCTACAGTGGTGACTGACCTGAGCAGACCAATTCGGCCTATCTGGCCAAGTGGTGCTTCTCGCTTGGAATTGTGAGGTTTTTCACTTTGTTGTCTTGGTAGACGGACCTCTTGGGGCTAATTGGGGACCAGAGCTTGAAACGCGTGGAAGTCATTGAAGACGATGAGAGCGAAATCATGGAAGCGGTCCGCCGCATGAGTGATCGCTATGATTTTGTCGTCACCAGGTCAGTCTTTTCTTCGCCCTAGTCAGAACCGATAGTGACTGGTAGCTTGGCTTAGCGGCGGTATTGGACCAACGTAAGTGACCCGACACCTTTACGCCTACGAGTCATCGTGGGTGTGCGACTGACGTTTATACCCTCTAGACACGATGACATCACATACCAATCCATTGCCAAGGCGTTTGACTTGCCATTGAAGCTGCATGACGAAGCGTTTCAGAAAATGAAAGTGCTTTCCAGACCCGATACACTCACCCCGAATTTTGATTGGGAAACCGACTCTCCAGCGCTGCAGGCCAAATTACGAATGGTCAGGCTGCCGACAGACGAGAGCCGAGACTTGAAGAGCCAGTTCCTCTTTGTGTCGGACAACCTGTGGGTTCCTATTTCGGTTGTGAATGGGAACATCCATATATTGCCTGGTGTTCCCTCCCTGTGTGAGTTCCAACTCAATACCTGCCAAACTTGAGTTTCTCTAACGCCATTGTATAGTTCAGGCGTTGCTCGACGGAATGAAACCATTTATACTCCCCAGACTGGTAGATCCTGAAGGCAAGGGAACCTGCCGAATCTTGATTTCTACGCCAATGCCGGAAAGCGCCGTGGCGGCCTATCTTACAGAACTGGCGGCCAGGGTTGAAGCCAAAGGTGTCAAAGTTGGAAGCTATCCTAGGTGGGGCAAGAAGCGCAACACCGTCACGCTTGTCGGCAGGTAAGCAGTCACTTGTTCAATCGTTGCACTCTGGGCGTGGAATGAGGGATCGGGCTGGCACCCCGCCGTCGGCTTGCCCACTATGTGCTCCTTGCGGCCGGGCTCGCAAGATGGAAGTTTGCTCGTCGAAGTGGCCTTGCTAATTCATTTGCCAAATAGGGATCAAGCATTCCTCGAAAGTTTAGTTGCCGAGGTTGAGGAGAATGTGCAGGGGCGTCGTGTTAGTCAAGAGGATGAAGCAGATGATCTTTAAGAGTTGCAGAAGCGGCTGTTACTCTTGAACACTACATCTAGACGGGGCACGAATATAACAATATATGGCTCTTTAGAGGCGTTAAAATCAAGTCATTTTACATAACATGACAGGTAGCACATGACACCGTCGTATAGTCGCAGCGTCTGTCAGCTCTTGGTACCGCAAGAAACTGTTTCCAGTAAGCCAATATAAGCTTAAATGGCGGTTTTCGCCGTCTAGACACGAGTCATATTCCTAGCTTGAAACCCAGATGATCTTTTCCCTTTAGTATTTGCGGAGATGATTATTAGGAAGACCGATCGCCGTGTGAGGGATGTCTTTGTGGTATCCGCACCGCGGACTTTGATTATAGTTTCTAAGGCAATACCCAGAAGAGATGGCCTTGGATATGGAGCATTTCGTGCCATATTGCGGGTGCTATGGCCGAAGGAAGAAACTAGCTGCGATGGCATCAGCCCTTAAACTTAATTGTTCTTCCTTGGCTTTGGCTCTGTTCCAACCACAGAGCTTCATACTTGTTCCGACTTCCGAAGTTTTGGGACTATGCTTGTTTGTGTGACGTCGCCAAAGAATACAACATACTCAAAGCTCCGAAGATTTTGCCGATCTTCACCGATTCGGGACTTAGGCTTGGCCAATCGCTTGCAGCCACCAGCCAGCCCCCCGCCCCCCTTTTCCGCAGAGCGGTTCCAAGAACAACGTCGGTAGATGGCTTCGTGATCCCCGGGAAAACCAGCGACATATGTACATACATACGTAAAGAGCCGCAGTGGGGGCTCTGATAGACTATGTATGGACATAGCCATGAGGCTACTCCGTATAGACCAATGTGTTGCTAACCGGTGATGTAATACCTAGGCAGTTTAACAACATGCTTGATTGGTGCTGCATGAGGGAACATTCAACTTGGGTCACCGCAGCATGTCACCGCAGCATGTGCTGTATGTACCCTTGACACGGGCATGTTCACCACGTGCGACGTTTAGAGACAGAAATTCTGGCTGTTGGAAAACCCGACAAGCCAGCGACGTAATAACCATTCAGCTGGGTAAGATCGAAACCAGCTTACGGAGTAATGAAATGTCCTTTCCAATGGTGATTTATAAGGCAAGTCCTGATATCTCATCCGCGTCCGACCCAGGCGGCATTACTCCGTAGATGTCGTACAAAGATCCACCGCTTGGGCTGGGTTTCTATGTGCAGGCCAATGGTGGTGTTTGTGCTACTCTAATATCGGCAGTAAGTTGGTTATCGTTTTTTGTACGGAGTATTCCATACAAAGTGCTCCGTACGGAGTACACCATAAATTATAAAGAAATAGACGGAAATACGGAGTACATACGTACACAGCAGGGATGATCTTAACTGGGAGCCTGGGCAAATTTGATGCCCACAATACTATGGATTCCAGTAGTAGTACTCCATAGTATTCCTCCGTCGATGCGGATGGAGCGAACCTTGGCGTTTATTCCTTGTTTTCCCTGAGGGTCCGAGGGTGTCATGCCATGTTCGATGGGAGTGGATACGGTAGTGGGCTGGCCAGGGTAAGCTCAAATGTGAAGTGTGGAGAGCGTCATTCTAGAAGCTCCAAGGCTTGGGTTAGCTCGATGGGTCGGTCCTGTACTTTCCGTCTGGCGATTATGGGCTTTCATGTTGAATTGTGCTGTCCTGCAAGAGACTAAAAAAGCTGTTTATTGGCATGTTTGTTGGCCCAAAATTTTTTCCCATTTGCACCAGTGGCCACTCGGCTGACGGACACGGTTCTTTTGGTGGAGAAATCGAGCAATCATCGAGACATTTGATGTATTCCCTCAGCCCCGGCCCGATTCAGCAAGCCACGACTTGATTTGCAGTTGTTGCAAGGTCGAGTTAGTGCGTGATCATGAGACGTCACCACTCATCGCGGCCAAAAGGTGATGAAGCGGCTGAATGACCTGATGAAGTGTCAATGCCCAGAAGGTGTTGCGATACCAATCCCATGGGCCTTGATGCGTTTCCGCACTGATTTTCCCGCGAGGTACGGAGTACCATCCGCAGAGGCAATAGCTGAGCCCTTCCTGGACCTGCAGTACGCTAATTGAATCAACGATGTTGTAAATTCGGCCAAGACCTCACGATCGAGCACTCGCTGTGTGCGTAGTGTGTGACTCTGCCGCTGTGTAATTTATCACACTTGCTGACTGGGTTCTGGCTGCAACGGCACCTAACACGGGATGGAAACCGTCACCCTCCCCCATTGAAACTCCTAACGATATTCGAATTTGAAGCGGCCCTATGTCATATATCCCAACCAAACACTCCGAAATCATGTTTGCTTTTCGGTTCTAGATTGTCTTCCTTTGCGCCATCGGCTATCATCTGTCCGCACCACTTGGGCAGACCTGCAGACACGAGAGTACAGGCGAGAAATTAAGTAGGCATGAGTGTGACAAGATGTCCATCTGACAAGCTGGGTGAAGAAAGTCATCCGTAATCAGCCAGGCCGAGAATGTACTGTATTGTAGTCCGTACAAAGTTGATGATCGGTGCCTGACATGCGGCCGGCCAGACGATGTCAGGGGTACTGCTAACACGGAAACGCAGGCCAGAACTCTAGATGGGTATGCATTCGATACGCGCTCAGTTGACACCCGAGATTTGACAATATGCAGGTCTCTCTTACGACCTGATGCAAACACCCTCGGGTTCAGTGCTCCTATCATGGCCGCATACCAGGTGGGTTATTATCTCTCAAGCTGATGGGCGACTGGTCACCTTCTAGGTCCATGATGTTATCCAGCCGGCAAAATTTCGTGGCGTTGCTGCCAAATACCAGGCGATTTTGCCCTTGCAGTCGGTGGAGCGAATGATTACTCCGTAGAGTCACTCCAAAAAAGAAGCTGGGGTACCGCAACAAATGGGCGACAAGCACGGACCTTCAGGTAGTAGCAGAGAATATTTGATTGATGAAGCCATTTCCAGTTATGATGTGTTTTGTTCCAGCATCGCCGACCCCTACCCGCGAAGAGGGACAGTGGCCGTGATTGCGGTAATGAGATGAGATATGTAATAATGGGGGGAATAGCGTACGGAATAGCGTCTAGGCATCCGCACGAACCACCTGTTCTGTGGCAGTGATGTGCTAATGCCCAGCTGTGAACAAATCAGAATATTTGGAGGAGGAGTTGAACTCGGCATCAACCCTGGTGGTGTTCGGATCAGTACGGAGTAAGGTAAAGTACTCTGTAATCCGTCAATAAATACCTTGTTTGAAAGTACCAACTTTAGTGGCGTGCAGTCGAGCTCGCGCCCAGCACTGGAGCCCTTTGCACCTGCCAACGTTGAACCGTCGACATGTCAAGTGCTGGGCGATGGATGGGTCATTACAAAGGCAGGAGCTAACCTGGTAGGTAGCCTGGTAAAACCAGACCCCACATGTGCAGTTGGACGAGCTGCTGGATATCTGGAATCGCCAAATATGTTCATTGACGCCATCCTCATGATGTAGGCGCATTGTTCCGACTCCCGACTCCCGAGCCTTCCTGTGCGAGGATAATCTTACCGCTTCGGAAAGCTTCAACGCAAAACAACATAAAGCAGGGAATGCCGGTTTTGACGGGAACGGAACAAAAGGCATCCGATCAAACAGTCTCAGACAAGACAGACATGCCAGGTCTCAGCACTTAGTCGATTGATTGGCGGGCGCGTGAGTATGTATTTTACTTGTTCAAAACAAACACTGATGCTGCTCATAGCAATGGCTTCCCAGGAAGATCTATCTCTCCTTATGGTACCTCAAAAGCACGACTTTGCGAAGCAGACTCCTGATTGTAAACAAGGCGCTCGCGGAAAGCATGAACTATCGGCTCTGGCACGTTAGAGTAGCCGCGGAGTTCATGTGTATTATGCTATGACACAAGGTACTTCGTATTACACGCTTATGCAACAACTATCGCCTTTTATTATTACTACTCCCTTTACACTCTCTTCCAGCGTGACCCTAATATTCAGTAGTAATGCGAGCTTCAAGTTTAGGACTTATGGAAGATGTGGGAGGGGAAAGACATTTTGAGCTGCCCCTAAGCAGCAGCCAGGGGACCATGGCAAAAACTCCACCATCCCAGGTTCAGTCTCTTTCTTCAAGACGCTAACTTGGCGAGTCTTTATTCCCAATGAAGAGTAGACACGGAGTACCAGTACTACGACGTCCTAGTTGTCCTCGTTATGTCCTTGCTATCTCGGCACCAAAGCCTGCCTCTTCCATTGGATGTGACTTTGTTGATACAAAGCATCGTCGCATTGTGTACGGAGTATCGGGTAGAGTACGGAGTGCGGAACGCGGAACATGTACGGAGTATCGTAGCATACATATGTTGCGCGCCGCCAAGTTGCAGGTACGATTCACAGCTTTTGGTTCTATTGTATGATGTGCTGATATGCTTCTAGATCTAGCCTGGCGCCCGCATCTTTGCATGCATCGTGCATATTTGCATCAAGTCATTTGGGCTTCAATTGTCACGGCCTAATTGACGACATACATACATAAGTACATACCTAGTAGGTACGGAGTACATGAAGCAAGTTCCTCATCACACTCTCGTGCTCCGTGTATTACTACGATAAATAGGGAGACCTCTTAATAGGTGTTGTGGGGAGGTCCCTCGCCGCCCGGGAAATATGCTCTCTATTCGGCAAGTCTCCGGTAAGACGGGATCCTCTTTCAAATATTACGTTCCATACGGAGTACTCCATATCTATTTCACGAAGAGTACATAGATCACCAACCTGGCGCGATATTTGGAACTGAGCGACTGGGTACGTATGAAGTGGAAGAAGCCCACAATGAGAGCATGTAGCCCATGTTAAGATTGGCGACCCTCGTTGGTGTGATGAAAAAAAGGAAGACCCTGTGGGAGCGCAGCGAGCTGGCTCTGTGCCTGACACAGGAACAAAAAAAGATGGCTTGCCGCAGGTCCGGCAGACCTCGCCAACACCCAAGCCCAAGCAGGCACCACATTGGACCAGACCAGATCTACCCGTCGACAGCCAAGCTCTTCAAAATCTTACCCATGGGCACACACTTCAACTGTTCTGATCCTCCGTACGAGATGCTAGAGCATGCATGAAACGCCGTTCCGTCGGTGCATCATGCATGCAGTTGCCATCAAAGGGCTGAACCCAAAACACCAAACCATGGTTGCTCTCCCCTCAGCTTCATGCCGACGCCCTCCCCAGGCGCCAACATGGAATAGAGGCGGTCGTTCGAAGCTTGCGCACCCGAAAAGAAGCTTCAATGTTGCGGCGGCCAGCCTCTCGTCTATCATGGTCCAATCCTGGGCCTGGCGAGGGATTGGTGCTCCACAGGCTAGGAAACAATCCGCCACTAGGGCTAGGACAAGGACCCCTTCCTTTCCTTCAGGTTCTACTCCGTACTTACGGAGTACAGGTAAAGTCGATTCTCTCGACCCTTCTTTGAGATGAGGGTTCCGGTTTCTGGTTGCTGGGGCACAGAGCTATCCTTTCCATGCCGCCCCTTGTGGTGACTGTGTGGTGATGGCTACCCACTGACTTCTTCTAGCTATCTATCTACCCCCCTACCTACCTAGGTACTTAAGTACCTACCTAGGTAGGTACCTAGTAGTAGGTAATAGGTACTGGGTCGCCAGCCTTCACGTTTGGGATGCCCCGGGGACCTGCCTGTAGGTATGTAAGACGAGACGACTGTATATTTCCTGAGAACTTCTGGAGAACCTGGTCAATAAACAGAGGAGGTGGCGGACCTGTTGGCATGCCCAATGTACGGAGTAGCTCGAGGAAGTTGACTCGAAAAAAGAGACCTTCTGGTACTACGGAGTACAGACGGTGGCTTCTTGTGGGTAGAGGGTGCGAGAGGGTGCGTCTTGGTGATGGATGAATCGATCGACGAGGTACTCCAGACGCTGCACTTAGAGTTAGCTATTGGAGTATTTGAAGTTTCACTCCGTAGATGCTTGCCCAGTCCTAGCAAAAACATGGCGCAATCTTTTTTGATCGCATCGTGTGGCCGGCCTTCCCGGTCTTATGTGATGGTTGAGCATTGAGGGCACAGACCGGCCGAATGTTTGACTGATAGTACAACAGAGTTTGACTGAGTCCCCGGTCCATGGCTATCATTGAATGGATGCCTTCTTTGCCAAGACGCTGCACATGCAAAGGTCGAGGGCGATGAAAACAGCCGTGCCATCAACGCGGGGAGCACAGGACAAGACTACTTACCTAGGCAAGTATGTATGTAGGTAGAGAGTACGAATTACTAGAACATCTGCGTGCCTGGATAAAAAGGAACTGCAAATAGGCCGACTCCGGGTGCTTGGTCGCACACTGGTACAATGAATGGCTCGGTCAAGAAAGCAGTCCCGTGCAACCTGTGATGATATTCTTCATTTTATTTTCAAAATTCTTTGCAGGCCAAAAAGGACCAGCCCATGACGGGACGACGGGGTCATGCAATACTTTTAGCCCTTATGCTTCCACGCGAACATTTGGAGCTCCCGGGCTGCTTCTAGTACCAGACATGGACTCCATTTGTTAAGGAGCAAAAGGCAAATCCCTCTCCCGCCCAGGCCACCTTCCCTGCGATTTGATCAAATACTCGCCACTTGCCTCCACATGTGCACCCCCCCGACCTCCAGTGCTTGAAGTGCCAGGCTCAAGTTAAGTGCTCCCAACCACCCCCTGGGTCCCCGGCCGCTCCCCCGTCTGGTTCAAGGTGTTCTAGTCAATAACAACGGCCCATCACTTGCATCCACTCGAGCAGTACCTGGTTGCTAGGGCTAGGCATTACGGAGTATGTGCGTATGGAGTACGAGTACTTGCTCTACAATGTTGTATTGTAATACAATCTCGATAATGGAGAAGGGAGTAGGAAGAACTACACATATGATATGCAAGTGCCAGTTTGTCCAAGGCCAACTGCTTTTGAGAGGGCGGCTGGCGACATGAAGCGTGAGAAAGAGAGAGAGCCGCGGAATTGCGCCGGCGCGAATCGAACGACGAGTGAGCCTGCGGCCGAACATCTGGAAGCATTGAATAGCAGCAGCGCTCGCGTAAGCGCTAGGTAACCTCTAGGTACTCGAGGGCAGGCTGCATTGCATAAGGTACCAGACACCTACCTACCTCTAAGTACTTAAGTAAGTAGGGACTTGAGTACTTATCCGGCAGGCAGGTACTCCATCCTCTGTCCATATCTGGGGCCAAACACACTTGCGGGCATGCACATTTGGGCCGACCGAGGACGGACATCAATTGATAGAGGCTGGAGTGCATGGTCAAGATTGTCCCTGGCTTGGACCTCGACCCGCCTTGCCTCCATGTCCACGAGCCACCACCCGACCCCCCGGCCACACCAGACATACCATTGACCGCATACCACCATACCACCACATCACCACCACCAACCACGTTAAGCCGGCCCCAGCCAGGGTCCAAGTCGAGGTCTCGCGCACCCACGCCAGCACACGCACCCTGCCACCAATCACTTGGGGCCCATCGTCCGCCATCCTCCGTCCTCCACTTGCGGTTCCAGTCTGGTTCCAGTTCCAGTTCCAGTCCCAGTTCCGCATTCTCCATCCTGGGTTATCTTTGTCCTTCATCTTTCCCAGCTATTTTCGGCCTCGACAACATCGTCGTTCGCCTCGTCACCCAGCCGTTGCCGCTGTGCTGTGCATCGCTCTCTTGGTTTTCTCTTCCGTCTCTGACCCTCAATTCCGCTGCCGAGTCGCTCAACTCTCTCCGTTGACTGCGCGCTTTGTCTGTCGCTGCTATTCAGCACGGCCCCTTACTTCGTCTTACGACATACACCAAGCCTTCCTTCGCGAAACCCCCCCTCCCCTCCTATTTTTGATTTCGCGCAAGCCGCCCTTGACCCAGGAAATCCCCATCTTCACTCACAATGGCTGCGTCCACCAAGGTATGCTGGCTCTGCTCGACCAATCCGTCCAAAGATGCCCCCGTCTTGCCTTTGCCTCTCGTCTACCCACCATCCTGTTGGGCTGGCTCTGTTTCCCTAATTGTCGACCCCTTCGATGCCGTTTCGTTATATTTTACAAGTCACACACACGACGACGTACAGTTCATGCAGTCTTCTGACAAGTTACTTTGCGAAATTAGTTTTTGAGAGAGTACAAACTCGTTGTCGTCGGTGGCGGCGGTGTTGGTAAATCTTGTTTGACCATCCAATTGATTCAAAGTCATTTCGTCGACGAATATGACCCTACGATCGAAGGTGCGTCCCAGTCGACGACAGGCTCTGCGCCATCGCTTTTCTCTTCCTCATTGGAATGCACCCGGTCGTGTCAGAAAATTCTAATGTAGCCGGTTATCACAGATTCATATAGAAAGCAATGTGTTATCGATGACGAGGTCG
Source organism: Metarhizium robertsii ARSEF 23 (assembly GCF_000187425.2). Classification (NCBI taxonomy): domain Eukaryota; kingdom Fungi; phylum Ascomycota; class Sordariomycetes; order Hypocreales; family Clavicipitaceae; genus Metarhizium; species Metarhizium robertsii. The sequence continues at coordinate 1,534,077 of NW_011942204.1, forward strand.
CCCTTCTCGATGTTTTGGATACCGCAGGTCAGGAGGAATACAGTGCTATGCGCGAACAATACATGAGAACCGGCGAGGGTTTTTTGTTGGTCTACTCAATCACATCTCGACAAAGCTTTGAGGAAATCACCACCTTCCAGCAACAAATCTTGCGAGTCAAGGACAAGGATTATTTCCCCATGGTTGTAGTAGGCAACAAGTGTGATCTGGAAGGCGAGCGGGAGGTAACCAGGCAAGGTACGTACTTGATGCATATATTTGAACATATTTGTATATGCAATGCAAATGCTCCTCGGACCTATCTGGGACTGGCTGCTGATTCTTCATTTTAAAATATATAGAGGGCGAGGCTTTGGCGCGATCCTTTAACTGCAAATTCATCGAGACTTCGGCAAAGTCGCGAATCAATGTTGACAAAGCGTTCTACGATATTGTTAGAGAGATCCGAAGATACAACCGCGAAATGCAAGGTTATTCGACTGGCAGCGGCGGCGGTTCAGGGGTAAACGGCCCCCCCAAGCCCATGGACATGGAGGACGGCGAGAAGGAGGCCGGCTGCTGTGGCAAGTGTGTCATTATGTGAGGGACGAAGCAGAGAGAGCTGTTGTGATGATAAGAGGACGGTGGAGAGGGTTGATTTTTGATTTATACAGCAGTTGGCTGGGTCGACGCCCACTGCAGCAATCGGGCGACCACATCAAAAAAGTAACACCTGTGGAAGACAGGGAGTTTCATATTCACTATCTCTTTGGCTTTTAAGCAAAAAACAAAAAACTCTCAGGGACCACAAAGCACAGCAACGGCTGTGATACCATTGTGGCGGATTGCCAGGACGGATGAGAAAAATATTTTCACTGCATCGGACGAGGAGTCGGGTTCGGACTTGGTTGCATGCACACGCTTTCTTTGACGGACTTTCGGACGGCTTGTACAAAAACCATGATGCCATTCGAGAACGACGAGGATTATTGGCAATCCAGCTGTGCGGCATTGTTTTGTCTTTTTCAGCGTAACATGACTACTGATAGCCACGCACTATACTTTTTTTTTTTTTTTTGGAGATGCCACGGGCTAAGAATCTCATTGTCCATCCAACGATTCCCGGCTGCGAGATTTTCAAGGGCCAATGAACGTCAGGGCAGAAGGTAGACGAGAAGCCAGCTTGCGCAAATGAAAAGGGGCACAAGACACAGAAAAATGGCGAGAAGGTTTCATGAATCTGTTCATGTTGGGGGCCCAGGAAAACATAATACCAAGACGGACACAGAAAAGAACAGGGACATTGTTATTGCATATGCAATTCAGCAGAGGCTTCGCGAGGGTTGTTAACACCCGCCTTGGTGTTGCTGGATAAGGGATGAAGTTGATCTGATATTGCTACTGTTTTATTCTCCTCCTCATTTCCTTCCCCCCCGCCTCTATTCCTCTTACTGCTCTTGATCCTTCTGTCATGTCTAATCTTGTCCTTGGTCCTTGCATGGCCTTTTATGTTTGTTTGTTTCCTGAGTGGATTTTCTTTTACCCGATAATGGGTTGGTTCTTGTGATCATATTACTTCGAGTATATCCCCCCCTTTCCCCCAAACTATTGGTCAAGTAACATGTAATTCATTTTTCAATTTTTCCTGTCTGGAAATTCTCATGACGCCTTCTCACTCTATGGGTGTCTACTTCCCCCAACGCCAAGACAAATATATTTGCTGAACCTCTATGTTGTGTCTGTCTATGATGTGCTACGCTATGCCATGCTACTGTGGATACATTGCTACATGTATATGGACATGCATATGCAGCTGCATACCGTGGTGATAAATGTCATGCTGATTTGCGCTCGTTGTCTTCTTTTGCTCCGCGCTGCGCTGTCCATGTATGTACTACACACTCGTGTCCCGTGTTCCCTGTCCCGTGTCGCGTGTGCGATTCCCGTTTCCCGTGCCTGGCTCCTTCCTATTGGTACTCTTTTTTCTTTCCGTTTCTTGCTTATTCCCTTTTCTTTTCTCGCTTCAATCTACTTAGTAGTCAAGAGCACACCGTCTCAATGGAATTTTCCTACTCGCTCCGGTTTCGTTGCTGTACTCGGGGTACCTTGCCCAGGCAGCATACCCTCGCGCACCTCGTGGCTTGTCCGTGTCTGGCTCCTCTCAGCTGCATTTCCCCTGCGTCGAATTCCAGGGATGGTGACCGGTGGGCGTGCAAGTTGGGAGAAAATCCAACATCACGACCCCAGGGGGAAATATGATCTCGGATGCAACTCCCAAATCTCGCCAGCTCACCGATCTGCACGCGAGGTCTGGCCATGCGGCCTGGGCTCACCATATAAGCCGCCATTCGTTTCCCCTTGCCTCTCGTTCGCCTGCACTGGCGAGTCTTCAGCCAGCTCACTCCAATCAGTCCCGGTCCTCTGATGGCACCGGGTCAGGATCAAAAACTCGCTTTATGATCAAGGCCCCAGTCTGACACTGACGCTGAAGGAAACCAGCTAAACCAGCCACCAATTATTGCGTTCTTCTTTGGCTGGTTGAGGACCAGTCCGCCACATACAAGACATGCCCACGACACTGTTTCTTCCGTTGACGTCCCATCCGCGGAAAGGAGTTCGTGGTATGATGGTGAAGGGTTGGCCATGTCCTTCGGGTGGTGCACGAGACATACTGGGCATAGGCCTTGTTCACCCTCCCCGATTCGCCACTCCCTCATCCTGTTGGATTGATACATGGCGTAGCGTGCGTACTTGACTCGATGAGACAGACACAGATGCGAGTCGAAGATGTTGGGACCGCAAGTGCATCCAGTAATAGGATGCTCAACAGGGCAAAAATTCATACCCCGGCTGTTGACGGCTAGACTTCCAAGGAGAGTGGTGTTGTTTGTGAACCGGCAGCCCCAGACGTCCTTTGCACCGAGCAAGTACATGTCACTGAGGGATCCCCCAATGACGCGACTGTGGCAAGAATTGCAAAAGTAGGCACGCATGGCTACGATGTCGACCTTGGTCATCCTGCTTGGGCTTTTCGACAAAAGGCCATTGTCGTGTAGTGCGCAAGACTCACAAACTGAATGGGGGATGTTGCCGTGCTCAATATCTTGACAAACTCTTCCGGTCAAGCCAGTACACATTGTCCTTTGTTCCCTGCATGAGAAACGCTGGGGTGGCATGGTGACCGAGTTGGAAGCAGTGCCGCGAATGCCGCGAATGCCGCGGAAGACTTGATTGATGGGGGAATGGCGGACAAGAGAACCGTTCATGATGCTGAATAGGCCGAAATTCGTCGATCCATTGCGGTTTTGCCAAAAGTCATCCCATATGGATTTTTCACAGGGCGGCCTAGTTTGGCAGAACAACTCTCCCCAGCGACTTGATTGATTGTCGTATACATCGAATGAGTTGTTGTGGTACTCGTGGTAACGCTCCGAGTCGGACAAGGTAAGACGAAGCTGGGCTCCCCCCGAAAGAAGGTTGCTTGGTATCGTCACGAATGTGGCATTGTTGGCTACATTGGGAGCTGTGCTGACCATGTAGGTATCAACAGCGCCGCTTCCAGTCTGATCACGCTCACCGGTGATGTTGAAGGTTGGCTCTGTAACTGGCATTATCTGTAGGTCCTCCTCTCCGTCAGCCAACTCCTCGACGAGTGTAGTTGTATCTGGCGCTCCTGCACCAGTATTCATAAACTTTGACTTCATATAGGCTTTGGAAACGATTTTCATGTCTCTGTTCTTTGCATAATCACTTCTGTCGCACTGCGGTGTCCATTCTGGCCAGCGTTTCACCATCCACGTCCTGAGTTGGTCAAGTGTGATGTCATCTACATTGACGCCGTAAAGCTCACCACCAGGAGCTCCATTCGGAGGCGCGCCCCGAGCGATCAATGCCAATCTCATTCTTTGCGTTTCGGCGACAAGGACTTGCTTGTTCTGCTTAAGAACCTCGCCCTTTCTCTTGGCGACTGTCTTGAAGGCATAGCGCGCGAACGGCGGGCCGATGTAGTGCTCAATCTGCATTCCGTCCTTATCGTCATCCACGCCTCCCGGCCCGTAGCCCATACTCAAGTAGTACAGCGGCCCCGGCTTCACCATCATGTTCTCGCCGTGGTTGATGCGGCGATTCAAGCAGTTCAGCGTGCGCGAGGCTCCAGGTTGCCACTCGTCGCACATGTGCCCTTCGCCGCTGAAGAAGCAAGAGTCGCAGGGTCGTTGGCGATCGCAGTTTCTGCCCGTGGCCTCGCACCGGGCGCACCGGGCAAAGGGGCAGAAGTTGCCGATGCCAACCCTGCTGAGGTCAAAGAGCGGGTAGATCTTGTTCTCGTCGTTCAAGTCGCGGCACACCATGCCCGTCTGCCAGCACCAGTTGCAGGCGTACTCGGCGTACTTTGCCGACGCCCGGCAGTGACGCTTCTGGGCGTGGCACTGTCTGCACTGAGGCCTCGTCACGATGTCCTTGTCGCCTCTCAATTCCACCCATCCGCCGCCCAGATCGGCCTTGCTCGACCACTCGGTAGGCAGCTCCAAGCGAACGGGATGGCCAACCAGCATGCCGCCGTCAAAGCAGGACATGTTGCCCTCCTTGCACTGGAGGCAGGGCTCACGAGTATCTCCGGGCCCTCCCATATCGCGCGAGTCTAACCAGCTGCAGACCTGGACGCCCCTTTCCTTGTCAGGCCTGCTCTTGCAAATGTCACACTCGCGTCGAAACCACTTCTGTCTTCCCCTTTGGAGATTCGGCTTGGGGCCCATTTGTCTTTCGATCTCGTGTCCCCAGCCCAAGTTGGCGTCGCCCGTCATCCCCTTGACCACGCAGAGCTCCGACTCGCTGTCCTTGGTCTTCAGGCAGTTTGTACATCGTAGCTGCAGGAAAGGATCGGCATCACAACGGCTGTCTTTCACCTTTTTGTTGTCTTTGCACGCCTCGCAGACGATGGGCTTGGGGTAGTTGACTGGGTGGGAGTCCGAGTAGCGTTTGAACACTTCTAGCTCTGGGTGCTGACCCGAACGGAAACATTTATAATCCAGGTCTCTCGTGTCGTATCTGTGGTTGGCACACGCGAGACATTCATGGACCAAGCCGTCGATGATTTGCCTATCGCACGCCGGGGTTCTGCCATCTACATCGAGTGGGAGCTTGAGGCAGTGATCGCAGGTCAGGTTGTCGGCACCGCTCTCCTGCTTTACGGCAAGTCGTTGGTCCAGGACGGCATACTTGTCTTGAACTTCATCTTCGGATCCGTCCATTTGGACCTCGATAATGCTGTCACTGTCCTCGTCGCCCCCCGTGTCTTGATTGTTGGTGGTCTTGGCACGCTTTGACGGACAGGCGGCGGGAGAGTTGCTGCGCCGTCTCTTTCTGTGCCAGGTCGACATGCCCATTCGGCCGTCCATCTTGACGGATTTCGTGACGCGGAGAAAGTAAAAAGTGACCCAAAGATGGGACACAGCGAGTCTCGGGTGCTTCACAAGCTAAGTGATTGCTTCCCTCAGTTTACAGTATGGCCAAAACCCAGTTCTAGCCAAGGAGAAGCAAGCGCTGGGCATGAAAAGCAGAATGCTGAGAGTAATAAGAATGACGGAAAGAAGATTGTTGTTGTTGAAAGTCACTTCTAAGAAGCCCAAGGACAGCGATGAGACTTAATATATTTACGGATTCGGACGCCATGGATGCCGTCCATTGTGCCTGTGCCTGTGCCTGTGCCTGACTAGTGATTCTTTGGACTATTATACCAACTGGCCATGAACGAGCAGATGGATGGCTGTTTAGCTTGAACAAGGTCTACATAGGATGGTCTATGAAGTGAAACAACGCCTATATCCGTGCTAACAAAAGGGTCTTTTTGTGTAACCGCAAAAGAAACCAGACGAGATAGCCGAGCAGTGATATGAAAGAGCCGCACATCGAAATAGGAAACACAGGGCAGCAGTAGACTTGAACACGACAAAGAAGTTTAGGCGAAGAAGACGGCAGTCTTGCACGCATAGGGTCTTTTTTTTCGCGTTTGGCCTATAGGAACAATGAATCCTTTTTTTGTTACAGACTGTTGGTGTAAACCCAGCCAGGAGCGGCTTGTGCATTTCATCCTTTCTCCAGGACAATGCCGTGAGTGAGATGGAAAAGACGAAGCGAGAATCTACATAGTCCTGCTTCTTATTCACACCTGCAAACATTCTTTCACTTCTCTACGGTCCTCTCTGCCCATGGCAAAACACCACTTTTTGTCTTCGCCCCTCTCCCTTTCAGCAGCTCGCCTCCGTCACAGACGTCCCTCTTAGATCATGGCTCTCCCGCCGAATGCCTTTTTCGCTTTCACCGTGTTCTTTCTCGCCGCCCGTGATTCCTTCCATCCCGCAGCCCAGGACGACTTTGCTCTTGGCGTCGATTCCATCAAACCCGTTCTTTATACACGCGGAGAACAGATACGACGACACCCGTGGTCGGTCAGGATGCGTCGGCAAACCACGCGGCCTCTTTGACGCCCAAACCCACGATTGCCCACCCCTTGGCGCAGATACCACCGCGCCCACCCCCCGCCGGGGGCTTGTGCCTGCGAACCCATTGCCGAACGAGGGAGGGCTGCTGCCGTGATTGAAGCCTCTGAAGCGCCCTCCTAGTCCTTTGCATCGTGTTGGAATTGTGGCGGCGGCGCCGTCGAAGCGGTCCCAGGAGGCGAGTTCGGCCTTGGGGCCCCCATTGCTTGCGGCTCAGACCGCCGGCCAGCCCTGAAGCCCGGCTCTTTGTCTCGGGCATCCACTTATACATACAATGCTGAAAATACATGCCGAGTGTACGCGAGTCACAGGGGAAGAAACCTTCCATGTTTGTACGCAAGGCCACGGCCCCCCGTGTGGTGTCTTTTCATCGGGGGGGAGAGCGCCTCACGGGAGAGAGGGCGCCCCTGGCGCACAACGCGAATGCATGTAGACTTTAAACTGTCCGAGACGGGCGAGTAGACCTCGACGTTTACTTGTGGCGAGTAAATCCCCATGTTCATATAGCTGCTAGATACTAGATACTAGCTACTGGGTAGTAGGTGCGAATGACGCCTTTGACAAGAGAGAGTCACAGGCTTGGTTCTCACCCACCAGACCTCTGAATAGCCCGGCGCTGAATCGGCAATGTGAATCCTTTTTGTTGCCCGTCACATGATTGATGTATTTCACATTGACGGCCGAGAGTGCGAGTGTCTCACCCGGGAACAATCCTCGTCCATGTATGTCTCACTTCACCTCTCCGGGAGGCAGTCTGGTAGTAGCAAGCAGTCCGGTGAATAGTCAGCACCGCCCATCACCCAGCCTAGACGGTAAAAAATCCCATTTCCCTCCGCTTTGTCATCTTCTACTCTGTCGACGAGCTCGTGAATCTTCCAACAACCCCCTTTGGTGCGCGGCCCGCGGACAAGACAAAAGCTGCCATTCTTTTCTTTTCATCACCCGGCTCCAATTCGAACTGTCGTTCGTGTTCTGTGTATTACCATGTCCTCCTGCCCTCTTTCATTCATTCATTCATTCTTCTTTCATGTATATAATTCTCCTCATGGACGGATTCGTTGCCGGGCGTGAATGCCGTGAGCCCACCGGGAGTGCAGTTTCGAGAGCTCACAACAGACATCCAGGGAAACCATCTAGCAACCGGACAATTAGGCACGCTGCGTTTCAGATGCCACCCAATGAGAAAAAAAAAAAAGGACTATCGGGTCCAAATTTCTCAGCGGGAACAACAGTGTAGGCTGACTACCCAACGACCGACGGGAGGCCCATTGGCCGCCTGTACAGTCAACAGTCGCGACTTGCGAGAGGCATTGACCGCCGACAAGACGCGTGGAGAGAGCCGTCAAGCTAAACATAGCGTGTGGCTGCGACAGCTCCATGGTCCTGACTGAACTCCTGGCTTTGGAGTCCACCAGAGTCAAAAATCGGGCTTGTCTAGGCACACACTCTCGGCAGCGCGTTGGCCAAACCAACAAAGACGTATCAAACGGTGGCGCCCGCAGGCTGAGACGGACATGGACATAAAGGAGATTCATAATCACCCGACGCCTATCGACCGAGTCGAGCCAGCAACAGGTCAAGCACACCCAAAGAAACGTACCTGGCCCAATTGAACTTGTTCTTCTCTTCATCTACGCTCTCTCAAAGTCCTCCGTCACAATTCTCTAAAATAGCACACGCTCGCCTTTTGCCACCAATATGACTCCCAAAAATTATTGCCTTCCATTCACCGACAATGCTTCCAAAAATCATGCTACTACTCCCAATATCTCTATTCCATCGAAGCCTTCGGGCCACAGCCGCTGACGGCTCATGCCCATGGGCGTATGACTAGGTCCAACAACCGCTTGACTCCTCGCCCGTCAACTTCCACTCCAATTTCGAAATATTAAGGGCTTCTTGACGCCCTAGTTTTTGCCTGGTATCTTTTCCCTATATCGCACATGTCTCTGCAGCGGTCCCCATGTTATATCATGCTCGCCCTATTTTTAAATTTTTATTCATTATTTGCTTAGCCAGAAAACTGGAATCTGGCAGCTTCGAGTTGGCCCAGGCCGTCTCTGGGAGCAACATTGCGACGACGGTAATTAGTGGTGAAGTCTTGTAGCAGAGTGCGCACATGTCTGAGGCCGCTCACATCCCCAGAGGACAACTTCTCCTTGACCTTGGTCACGAATCGTTGCGCTTCCGGTGCCGACACAGTTCCCTGAGGAAGAAGCTCAATCGTATGCGCAACCCACTCAGTAGTTTGTGCTGGCATAATCTCAAACAAGGCCAGTACAACGCCGCTTCCATCCGCAAAGCAGTCCCCGGGGAACGTAATCATCATACCGGCCATGGTTTGTTTGACTAGGTCCGCACCGTGGGCCATCAACAAATTCTTGATGATTCCACGGATTTCAGCAGCTTGTGCCTCCGGAAGACCTTCACTACTTGCCGGATTGTCACCGCCGTACGATAGCAAGTCGCGCAAAAAGTGCAGAGTCGACGAAAGCGGATCTCGTTGCTCCAAAGTTAATGCGTAGACCGAAGCTTGGAAGATTGGCACCAGCAGCTGCGACGGAATCAGCTTCTGAGGGTAATACAAAAGGGCATCAATTAGAAGCCGGAAGAAGTCATCAATGACATCTGGTAAATCTTTAGGCTGCAAATCTGCCATCACTCTAAGGAAGGCGGTTGTTTGAGCCTCAAAGAAGGTGTAGATGTTTTCGGTGGTGGCCTGGTCCAAATGCTCACGGTCTTCCGAGAACTCTCTCAAAATTGCGGATGTAACCCAGAGGAAGCAACCCTCTCTGGATGTGTTGAAGCTGCTGGCGAGCTTGTTGGCCATTTCAGGAAGCAGAGGAGCCATGGCAGTTCGATACGACGTGACCATATTTCGCCAGCATCGACAAATGCGTTCGCAAATGGGACTAAAATCGAGGAAATTGTCCAAAACAGTCGATAAGATGGGAAAGATCTCCTGCCAATACTTGACTGCAGGGTTTTCTCCCCCGGGAGCCACGTACGGAACAACATTCTGCACAAAGATGGTGATGAGTTGGAGGTGATCTTTTAGCGTACAAAGTTAGTCACGTCACGCTGAAAAGGCGGTTCTGTAGTTCAACTTACCAGCCAAGGCTAGCTTGCCTTCTTCGTTGGAAGCGTTGTTGGCTTTGGCCATTAATCGTTGCACCAGAGGGTCGGCATAGGTCTTCAACAACCTGTACGTTTCGTCAACAGGCTGAACGGCGACCACGTTGGCAACACCCTCGGTTATTTCCTCCTTGCTCAGATCAGGTAGCTTGTCCAGGATTTGGTCATAGAATGTTTGGAGCTGCAGCACCTGCCCGCTGAGGAGATTTCTGCAGTCAGTACAGAAGAACTTGAGAGAAAGTGCAGCGGCTCTGAGTATTTCTCTCGACTCTGTCTGGAAAGATTCCACAATGTAATTGAACTGCGGTTCCAAATATTCAGGGTGCGCTGCAGTCCACTCGGTGTATCGCCCCAGAACCATGATTGTCGCGAAGCGAAGCTTTTCGTGACTAGGAATCTGAACCAGTAGCGGCATGAGTTGGGGGAGCACAATACTTTCGTCCTTGTGAACCATTCGACCCAGGGCCCTCATTGCGAAAAGAGGGGCCTCAAGCTCTTGCCAATGGGGAACGTCGGAGCCATTGACTTGCCCGGCATACTTTTGTGTCCACAGCTTAATAGCGTGAAGAACCTTGGTAAGACACTCAGTTACCCCCATGACATCGCAAGAGTCCTTCAAGGTGTCACCCATTCGGTGACGGAACTCTCGGAACTTTTCTTCCTGCTCGCGATCACCATCGAAGAGATCGCTCTCGTTTCCAGACTCGGGCCGGGGATACTCTAGATGGCGGAGCAGGATGTCAACGAGCTTCGAGAAAATATCGACGAGCTCTAGTCTGCCTTGAATGTACCGCTCCAAAACCAAATACTGCTTCAGCTCGTACCAGAAATCGAAAGTGTGCTCAATAACGTCACGCTCCTTGTCTCGAGCAGCGCATTCCAGAACAGCCTCCACCAACGGTCTGAAATGAGACGGTTCGCGAGCAACACCAACCACCCAACTAATCGCAGCTGTCGAAAAGACTTTGGTCAATGCCTTCAACTGGTCCGTATCGTCGGCCTCGGCGGCCTTTTCGATCTGTGGCTTCAGTGCCACGACCCGAGGGTACAATGCATGGACGGCATCTTGGCTCTCATCGATATCCCTGGTTTCCCGGAGCATGGTGCAAAGACACTCGGCGGCTTCCGCACCACTTTCGTCACTCGAAACACCAGCAAAGATGTGATCCAGAAGTGGCGAGTTGATAATGTTCATAACGGGAACTTCTCTCAACCAGGACGTAATGCACTCTATGAGCTGGGGGTTGCGCGGTGCAGCCGCTAAATTTGCAAACAAATAATTAGCATAAATTTGAAGAATTTCAGTTCCAGTCAAGTTGTTGGAAGCGTACGTGATGATTGTGAGTAGCTTATTAGAAGCTGTACCACCTGATCTATGTTGTCTCCCAATAAGACCTGTGTCCGTGCTGCAAGTTCTTCTTCCTATTTTCCAACAAATTAGACAATGATCCCCATGGTGTGTTGATGCCGATCGGATAGTAGGTTTGTCGTCGAAAGAGACTTGGTTCCAAGTCGACGGATTTGCGATCCACGTACAGACAGGGTAATTTTTCGACCTTCGGTCACTTCTTCAGGCAAAACTCTCAAGAAGTCTAGGATACAAGCGTGGCTCTCAGGGCTGTCGCCGAGGGACTGAACCACAGACGGGAGGACGTCGTCCCAGTCCTTCATTTGTATCGCAAGAATAGCCAGACAAACGCATAGCTGCACGCGGATGGGCTTCGGACCGGCAGCAAAGTGCTTTAGCAGAAGCAGAATTTGACCTCTGAGAGCCGGGAGTTCGCTCGGTGGCACCTGGGTAGTTAGATCATATGTGATCTAGTCATGTCAGCAACTTCACGTCGAGAGTGGTTGGGCTTGAGCTTGGGAGGCAGAATAGAAACCTTTCCACGAAGTGTTATAGCGGCAAACAGGGTGGCCTCGGGCTCTGCTGTGGATTGGAGGATTCCCATTATGGTGCCCCATGAATCCTTCTATAAGTCCTCGGTTAGCATGACGTACAGCAATATGCTCATGTGTATTCAATGCATCAACACATACCGACTTCTGGAATCTCTCCAGATACTCATGGGCCTTTGTCTTCGTCTCCTTCTCCCCAGTCCTCATCGTCCTAACGGCAGCTAGTACGTCAGACGGCGAGAACGTCTCTTGTGTACCATTCGAAGCCATGGTGGGCAACGTAAGGGGCTGCGAGAGAGAGAGCCGTGGTGGCCGAATGAGTCGCAACCAGATTTCAAAACGGGCGGGGAGAGCTCGTCTTCATAAGGCCTCACGCGTCCAGAGGGTTGAAAAGCTGCTCCAAGGCAGTCGCAGCACAATTAGAGTAGGGACAATATACGGAGGAATAGATGAAAGTAATGAGAGACGTAGAACACCGTCAGTTGGTTCCGAGTGCAAGGAAGGTTAGTAAGGTGGAATGATGGTTAGGGGACGCAAAAAAGAGAAGCATGAAGCCACACAGCGTGGTTCTTTGAGATTGGTATGACGGGCCATGGCGGGGCGATGAGGTAGCGGGCTGAGGGTGGTTGGTCGCTACATGGTTTTTCCGCTCCGCAGCGGCGAGATATTATGCGCTACTCCCAACTTGGCAATACAAAGAGCGTCATCTTGCAGCTGAAGTAGCCGGAGCAACTGGGGCACCTGTCAGCCAAAGAAGGCCATGAATTATGCTTCACATGTGCATGTCGCGTTAGGACAAATTGCAAGCTTAAAAGCCTGGCGCCTTGGACTTTCCAAGAGTAGCGGGATGTAGTGTGACGGTTGCTTGCGTCTCATGCGGTATATACCACTTTTTGCAGTACTTGCCAGGCACATGCGCTTCTGTAATTATCACGAAGATTTTTAGTGCTTTTTTTTAACGTGTCCTGAGTCTAGAAAAATGAGTAGCCTCATTTCAGCGTTATGCTCCTAGACGACTCCTTTATCTGCCCATTTCCTAACACAAGGCCATGCAGGGGTCTATCATACTGACCCATAGGAATCTGTTCCTCGGATGAACCCGAGAGCATTTGCTCTGTGAGTGCTAATCCGTAAAACAAGATGGGCTTTGTCTCATTAGCTGGGAATGCTGCTTTCGCCAAGTATCTATTCATGAAGAAATCGTAGAAACCCTTGCCGTGGCCGAGCCTCCGAATCGCACCAGACTCATCAAAGTCGAATGCCACACCCGGTAGCAACATCAAGTCCAAGCCAGCTTGGTCTGACCTGTGCGCATCCGGCCCGCCCAGAATGCGCTGGCGCTCGTGAACCGTGGCCGGATCTACGCTGGGAATGCCCCAGCGATCAGGTTGCAAGCTCTCATAGTCTTGCATATTCTTTAGATGGACCATGTCCATGACGCGAGCTGGCGTGCCTGGGGTGTCTAGTGGTGATTTGTGAAGGTAGGGGATAAAGACTTGCTTTCCTGAGTCGAGGGCGTGCCGTACAATTGCATCAGTTTGAACTTCGCCTGAGGGCATGGAAAGATATATGCTAATGCTCTTGGCCTCGACATATGGGCGAAACTCTTTTAATGATTCGCATATCTTGCGGCCTGGCTGGTGTGAGCACGGTGTGTTGGAGAGTATTGTGAGAGTGACACTGTCTTACTCTGAGTGACTATGGAGTCGGCGGGCACGGCGGCGAGTCTTTGCTTCACTAGACTTCGCAGCTGCTGCTTGGCCGCAGAAAGAGATGAAGCCATTTCGAACTGTGTATGGCACACAGCGAGATATACGAGCCGGAGCAAGGGATGCTCGAGGCTGCCGGTGTTTGCAGTCTCGGTGTCGTCACTCCGAAGGTCGGCGAGGCCTTTGTTGTACATAGGCTAGTACTACGTAGGAGCAAAGGTTCGGTAGGCGGCCATGGCTCGGCATTGGCTGGAAAAGCGCCGCTGCATCGGGTGTCAGCCGCGCCGCGCCAAACGGTGTCCTGTGCATTCGTCTCGATGCTTCAATGCTGAGCATCGCGTGTACATGGAACCAAGGCAGCAGCAAGTATAAAGAGAGAGGGAGAGAGATGAAGACCATGTTTCTAGCTTTTTGGAGTTGCAAGAGCCCGCAGCACGTCTTGTCTGGCCGCACCTTCCGCACACGTCATTGTTTCGCGTGTTTGGCCATCGCGTCTCGTTGCCCGTTGCTAGATCTAGCAACATTCTACGGAATACCTAGTATGATCAGTTTCAAAAGTACTCTGTGGAATGAATTGACTGCAATCTACTCCCTCCTGGCACCCTGCCTGCCTGGGTCGTGGACGTGATACGAGTGAGACTGAACAATGTGCCATTTGGTACATGACAGACACCAGGGCTGAGCGGCCCCGCAATGTACTCAACTGAGTAATCCGGCGGCTGACAATTTTCTTGTCCATGTCTAGCGGATGATTGGGCTCAATGGTGTGCCTTGTGCCAGCGAGAATCTGAAGCGTGCCTGACGGTACGGAGTCCTTGGGGCTAGTATTACATCAGGGAGTAAGTACATACCTAAGTACTATTACGATTAGCATTGATCATCATCATTACAGTCACGTACTACTACTAGTATTATTGCCAGAGGTCGTGGCTGCTCGTCCGGAGTCTTTGGTTTGATTAATGTTGGCCTCGAGGCTAATGCACTCCCTAGATAACCAACTATCCTACCAGTCGACTCCCTGCCACGCACGTCGCTCGCCCCTCACATGCATTCCGCCACGAACCGCATCACGCGTCTCCTAGTTTGCATGACAAGTGCTCACGATTTAAGGCTATTTTTCTTTCCGAGTCATGCCGCCTCGAAAAGATACACCCCTTTCGGCAACCATGAGCGTCACAAAAGCGGTGGGAAGCAAAGCTGATCGTGTTGGCGTTGATGCGTAGCGGCTTGGCCCATGATCGGTCTGACTTTTTTTTAGTCTTTGATCACTTTGCAAAACCCCCGAACCTGGTAGATTGGGCCGTCATGTAACTATACTAGTAGGTTACTAGTCGGTAGAGAGTAAATAAACAATGGACAATCGATTCGACTACTCTGGACTCCCTAGAGAATGGAGCATGGGGTAGGTAGGCAGCGAGTCCACACCGTCAAGAGTCCATCACCAGCTCGTTATGCAGATGCCAATGCGTGTCAACGAGATCGATCTCAAGGCCAGCGACCGGCGACCGGCGACCCGGACGGCCTGGCCTGACCTTGACCATCCGGGCTCCCGGTACTACGCAAGGGCCAAGTCAGACTCCGGGTTGTCCTCGGCTGTGGTGTCGTGCCGCCTCGCGGGTTTGGTCATCAAGAATTGATAAATAAACTCTGGCTCAGATTCAACTGCCCTCTTGCATGGTACTCCTTGGACTCCTTGGCGCGCAAAGGGGCCGCTCGTAATTCTTCGCACCCGTCGTTCATGCTCCCATTGGTGCTGCGACCACCCCCCCGAGGATCGTACATGTTGTCCCGACCCAAGGGCAGCTCCATGCCACGCCATCCACGCATCCCTCAACATCCCTAATCAGCCTCTAGTGCTTCTAGTTTTTCCATCATCGTTTCTGTATGCGTATGCAAGGGTCGGCGCTGCACTGCTGCGTCGTTCCTCAGCCAAATCCTCTCGGCCCGCCATTGTCTGCCCCGCCATGGGCCGTCGCACCACGTCCGCGTCCAGCTTGACCGAGTCCGCCACCACGAGCACCACCAGCACCGCCAGCACCACCATTCCCTCCGTCGTCAAGTCCCGTCCGTCCTTCTCTCCGGACGTTGCGGCCAGGGTACATGAGTCCCAATTGCACGCGCAGGGCGTGCCTCTTCAGACCCTAGCACCTCGATCCACTGCCTCATCGTCATCTTTCCCGCCCCAGCCGAGTGAGGCGGAGAGTTCGTCCTACACTGGCCCAAGGGAGTCAACGTCGGTTGTGCGCCCCGCGTCACGCTCATCGTCATCCTCGCCTTCTATACCTGGCCATGACCCTGCATCTCCGAGCCTCAGCGAGGCAATAGCAGAGCCGACTCCTGGCTGCCTTGACCACCAGCTTGACGAAGCCGACATGGCCTCCAAGAAGACGCCAATGCTTCGTGCCATGGATGGTTCTCGATCTACCTCCTCTCCATACGGCTCCGTCACCCGTAGCCACGACGACTCTCCCGTGAGCAGCGATTCCGAAGATGATCATAATAACCACCGACTTCGTCGAATCGGTTCTCAGAATCGGAGCCAGTTGAGTCTAAGCTCGCGCCGGTCCATGACCTCATGGCGATCCGAGGACCTCGACGGAGCCGCCCTAATGTCCGGGCTCGAGGGCCGGTTCGGAATAGCAGAATCCGCCTTTCCCAGCGAGATTTTGGACCACGACAAAGATGGCGAAGACATCAGCTCCGAGGACGGGCTTCTGCTCGAGGACGCCTCGTCGACGGCGTCGACCATTGAACCCGAGGACAACTCACCACACGAACTTGTTCGAGCTTCCGTGCCCCCGACTGATAATACGACCCTCTCAATAAACACGCCTCGTATGTGGTGCTTGTCAGTCATCTTCTCCATTCTTGGCTCCTCGACAAATTTGTTCTTCTCATTACGGTACCCAAGCGTCGCTATTACCCCAGTCATAGCTCTGCTGCTTGTTCACCCTCTCGGACACCTGTGGGACATGATTCTCAAACGACCCGACGATCCCGACTACGTATTTGTTGATGGAGTCCGCACCCAGGCCGTGAGTGAGGGAGCAGGCCAGACTCACCAAAAGCATGCAACTTCGTGGCGCCAATGGCTGGCACAGGGGAGGTGGAACGAAAAGGAGCATACGTGCGTATATGTCAGTAGCAATGTCGCTTTTGGTTTTGCATTTGCGACGGATGTCATTGTCGAGCAGACTAAATTCTACAACCAGCCGGCTTCGATTGGGTATCAGCTGCTCTTGACGATATCAACACAAATACTCGGTTACGGCTTTGCTGGCATGGCTAGGAGATTTCTGGTTCGCCCGAGCGGCATGATTTGGCCGGGTACTCTCATGTCCGCCGCCATGTTTTCCACGCTACACAAACAGGACAATAAACCTGCCAACGGCTGGACAATCAGCAGATGGAAGTTCTTTTACATTGTGTGGAGCGGCGCCTTTGCATTCTACTTCTTGCCGGGGCTGTTAATGCCGGCGCTCAGTTATTTCAGCGTCGTCACCTGGTTTGCGCCCAAGAACGTCGTCGTTGCCAATCTCTTTGGCGTGGCCTCTGGTCTGGGGCTCTTCCCCCTGACATTTGACTGGGCGCAAATCACATATGTTGGCTCCCCTCTTCTGGTCCCGTTCTGGGCTGCTATGAATGTCATCGGCGGTCTCGCCATTGTCATGTGGATCATTGCGCCCGTCTTCTACTACGCCAATGTCCTCTACACATCATACCTGCCAATCCTATCAACAGGTGTCTTTGATAACAGGGGTAAAATCTACGACGTCTCCAAAATCTTGACCTCTGAGTTCCTCTTCGATAGGGACGCCTATAAACAGTACAGCAGGGTGTTCCTTCCAGTGACATACATGCTCAGCTATGGCATGCAGTTCGCCGGCCTCGCCGCTCTTCTCACCCATACCTTTTGCTGGCATGGCAAGGACATATGGCGGACATGGAAGAGATCCATCGAGGAAGCGCGCCAAAATGGCAAACCTACGTATCGACCCGTACCAGAATCACAGTCACACCCAATCTCGTCGTCAACGGGGAGCTTGGGCAGCGAGAACTACAGCCGCTTTTCGGCCTCGACATCCAACGTCGACAACCTCATCAGCCGCGAAGACATCCACTGCCGTCTGATGAGTCGGTACAAGGACGCCCCGTTGAGCTGGTACTTGCTCACTTTTGTCTCCATGACAGCCATTGGCATGTTTATTGTCGAATTGTAGGTGCCCCGTCCAAATCTCCCAGACACACGCAACCAAAAAAATAAAAAACCACGTTGTTTCTAACCATAGCAGCTACCCCGTCCATCTCCCCTGGTACGGCCTTCTACTGTCCCTCGCCATCGGCGCCATATTCTTCATCCCCAACGGCATCATCATGGCCGTCACCAACCAACACAGCAGCATCTACCTCATCTGCCAACTCATCTGCGGCGTCGTGTTCCCTGGCCGCCCCATTGCAAACATGGTCTTTGTCACCTACGGCTATATTTCCTCCGCGCAGGGCATCAAGTTTGCATCCGACCTCAAGCTCGGGCACTACATGAAAATCCCACCCCGACTCATGTTCCTCGTCCAAGTCGTCGCCACCCTCGTCTCGTCCGTCACGCAAATCGGCGTGTTGAACTGGATGTTCGCCAACGTCAAGGGCATCTGCACCGCCGACGCCCTCAACGGCTTCACATGCCCCATTGCGCGCGTCCACTTCAACGGCTCTATCCTCTGGGGCGTCGTCGGACCAGGCGAGTTCTTCGGCCCCGGAGCCACCTACCGCGCCCTGGTCTGGTGTTTCCCGCTCGGCGCCCTCCTCCCCATCCCGCTGTGGCTGTACGCGCGCAACAAGCGCGGCAGCATCATCCGCAAGGTCAACCTGCCCGTCATATTCGGCGCAATGTCGTGGATCCCCCCCGCCACGGGCCTCAACTTCTCCGTCTGGGCCGTCGTCTGCTACGTCTTCAACTACCTGATCAAACGGCGCGCAAACGCCTGGTGGGGCAAGTACACCATGACCCTCAGCGCCGCTCTCGACTCGGGTCTGGCCTTTGGCATTGTCGTCGTCTTCTTCGGCTTCTTGTACCCCGGGTGGATGAAGGACTTCAAGTGGTGGGGTACAGAAGTGTACAAGCAAGGCTGCGATTGGCAAGCGTGCAGCTATAGAACGGTTCCAGAGGGCGAGACTTTTGGTCCAGATGCGTGGTGATGATGTCCCGTCACCTGACATTGACTCACGATTTCATTAACCATGTGTGTATATATGCATATATATCGTTTTTTTGGGATGGCATTTTGGCAGGGCAAAAAAAAAGGCCGACTTGGATGGGAGGCAAATCTACTCGACGATATATACCCGTTTTTGCAGCACTTTTTTGTCTTTTTATCAGATATAGAACATGACGTACCAAACTAGCATTTGAATTTTTAGACCTTCTAGGGATGCACAGCTCTTCTTCATGACTATCCTCTCGTGTCTTTACAGTAGATTACTATACAGTGGACTGGCTAAAGCCTGAACCAAGCTGCCAACTCTGTACCCAATGCTCTCCTCGCCGTAAAACTCCTAGTGTACCTGGTCCTTTATTGTCCATCTTCCCACTCCGGGTTCTATCAAAACAAGTTAGCTAAACCGAACCCAAGGTTTCAATGTTGAAATGGCATCACCTTACCTTTTGTAGGATTACTAGGCCCTCTAGAGTACCGTTCAAGCTAATGTACTCCTCATCCTCAAGCTCCGCTCGCTCTCCATAGCCCAACAGAACGGGAGTACTCTGTGTTTGCCATCCGGTAATGGTCTTGGGACGACCGGCTTGCCCGACAACATCCACGGCTTGACCAACACGCACGTTGACTTTGAGAGGTTTAAGCTGCTCATCTAGAGTGACCAAGAACCGAGGGTGCATAGCAGTGACTAGGAAATAGAGCAGGTAGTGGGAGGTGCCCGTGATGAACTCTTTGGGGTCAATCAGGGCAATCATCGTGGCTAGCAGTCCTGCAGTAGAAACCTGCGAGAGGACCTGGCGGTCAGTGTGGAAGGGGTTGATGGATAATGTGCCCTTGCCCATGTGTAGTAAGCCCTGAGCAATTCGAACCATGAAAAGAGCATCCTGGTCGCGGTGGTAGTAGCTTGCCAGTTGTCTCAGGAGTTGTGCCAACCGGGCGTTGTTTGTTCCTGCGCCGAGCATCCCCATGGCAAATATTGCATTGATGGCAACCTCCGGGTCGTTGTCGTGGCTGTATCTTGAGAGTGTATCGTAAACCTTCATTTGCGGGTTACTCGGGCTGATGAGACCCATGGCCAACGGAACAGCCTTTCGAATGTTCGCCTCGCCATAATGCATGAGGTGGCCAAACTGTCTAAGAACCATTTCCTGGCCGATATCCTCACCCATGGCCACCAATGCAATGCCGATGACGGCATATGCTTGTAGCAACTCATCGCCTTTCTTATCATCCGACTCTTCCTTGTGCTCGTTGCAAATATGCAAAAGCTCCTGGATCTTGAGCACAGCTCCGGTGCCTGCCCACGCACAAATTTCTGCCAGAACAGCAGTTGGCTTAGCCATGGGGTGCTCCACCGCCTTCAGAGTCTCCAAAATCACGTCAACCTCTTCCTGTCGGCCGAAGAATAGCAATCCCAAGCCAAGTGCCAAGAAGCGAGTCCACTTATCTGTCAACTGGTTCTTTCGTTCGTCATCCATTAACGTTGTAACAATAGTTTCCGTAACATCAGGGTGGGAAGAGCCGACAAAGATCAGACCGCACGACAGAGCAGCCATGGCAGAGATTTGCATGTCTTGTGATGAATCGCTTATAATCGGTAACAGAAGCTCGAGCAAATCCTCTTTATTCGAACCAGCGTACGACAATCCCAGGCCCATAATACAGGCGGTTCGGATTAAGGGGTTCGAGTGATGCAACTTCTCAGTGTCTCCAAGCAGAGCCAGCGCAGGCTCCGAGTCAAAACGAACACCTGAGTTCATGATACCAATCGCCAACATAGCTCCAGCTGAAATTTCAGTTTCAGCAGAGTATGTGTACTTGTCGATCTTGTCCAGCCCATTCTCGATATCCCAAAGAAGAAGAGTACCCATAGAAGCCACGGTCGACATCATACCATCGGCCTTGGTCTTCCAAACCCAACTCTCCTTTTCACCCTCTACCAACATCATCTTGTCATTACCAAAGCCAGCATTGACAAATGCGTTAACAAACGCAGCAGCCAGGTTGTGCCTGGCAGAGTCAAGATTAGTCATACCAGCTACCCGACTGCTTTCAAGGTGGCTCTTGTAAATATCTTCAGTGGTCTTGGGATCCAAAATATTCAACTCCTTTCCAAGGGACTTGAAGTGCTCTGATAACTTAAGATTAGAAGCACACTCCAAGATCACTTGCTCATCATCATTGCTCTCAGGTAGGTCCAGCACGATTCTTTGACGCGCGACCAGGAAGGCCAACTGCTTCTTCAAGGTCGGGTTCTCAGCTTTATCGAAATCGGCCTTGATAAGCTCAACATCATGCAGTCGAATAGCAAGAACAATAGCTTGGGTGAACTGCTTGTACTCCATATAGATGTTGTGGGCAGTTCGAAGGAAGGTCTCATTGTCCGGATAAGTGAGTAGATTCACCATGCTAACCATGTACAAGCAGACTCTGGCATAGGTGTTCTCATCGACGAATTTCGGTATCTGCTCAATGATTTCAAGTTCACTCATAAGATCGACAGCATCCGCCTCGGCATTGCTCTTGATGAAAAGCGGGACCAGTATGAGAGCAAGGTCGATCAGGTCCGAGGTAGACTCATCAGCGGTGATTCGTTTTCCATAGACCTCGCCGATCTCCAAAGCTAAATGTCGCACATATTCATGCCCCCAAGAGCTAATATCAGATGTCGGAGCCAGAAGACGATATTTGAGAGTGTCTTGCTTGTCCTCGTCGGAGAAGGTCATACCAATGACAGATAAAACATCAGCCAGCGATGTCTTGTTCTCGCCAGCAGGCCATTCCTCGTACAATTTGGTAAGAGTTTCATAGTGTGGTCGTAAGAATTTGAGAGGCTTCGGTACTGCTGTCATTGATGATGTTGAGGTTTTTATCGAAGTCTTCATCGCCTCTAATGCTGTTTTGTAGAGCTCCGTGTTCGATTCCTTGATTAGAGACAGGTCAGCAAACGCCGACAAAGTAAGCACAATTGCTTCCTAGCTTCAGGCAACCTACCGTCAACCGCTCTACTATCATGTCAAGCTCGCTTTTGAGTTGTTGATCCTCCTCACTAAGCTCCTCCTCGACGGCTGTACTTAAATCAGCATCTTGTGGTTTGTCAGCACTCTAACCAGCACTTACCATCCTTCTTGTCATCCTCCTTCTTGCCGTTCAAAATAGGCTTCTCATCCTTGGACTCGTCCACGGCCTTTCCCTTGCCCTTGTCTGCCGCCTTGGGCGCATCGGTGTCTTGAGCCATGTTGACGTCGATGTGGTGAGCGCCCTGTGCGAAGCTCCTACGAGGGGAGGTAGAAGGTACGAAGAAGGCGTAATGTCGGTTACGGGTGAATTGAGGTGCCTGGAGTGTCAACACGCGGTGCGGTTCGAAATTTGCAAAGACCGCAAGCCTGCGTTAGTAGTGGTGGAAAGTGATGGACTGGTATGGCAATGAAAGCTCCAACAGGTCGACGGCGGATGTCCTACTGTAGCTCCGGTTACGTGAGGCGCTGTCGCCTGGTGCTCGCGAGTGCCCAGCCTTGCAATTCAATCACGTGCTGTGGCACCCCTGGAACCGGAACGGTTAATCCGCAGATAAGGCACAGGTGGCGTGCAGGCGCTATCGATTAGACCTTATCAGCTAAATTTCTCCGTCACCCCACCAAAAACGATTGTCACCACAGCGCAAGCGCTTGTGTGTGCTGTGAGAGGCCCCACGCCAAGGGACATTTATTCTCTTACTGCTCTTCATCTTACTGCGTTGTACAAAATCCCAAAAGTTGGTCCTGTATCAACCGCCACGATGAAGCTAGACACTAGGGCTATGAGGCATTTGGCCTCGGAAGACTGGAGAGTTCTTACTGCCGTAAGCACAACATGAGAACCTTTGTGTCCCCTTGGTACTAAGTTGAGCACAGGTTGAAATGGGCAGCAAAAATCACGAAGTTGTGCCCACTCCATTGATAGAAAAGATTGCCCGCTTGCGAGGTGGAGCTAGCGGTGTACACAGGAGTATATCGGCACTCGCCAAAGTTGGTCTTATCGCCAGAGTTAAGGAAGCCAAATACGACGGCTACCGGTTAACCTACGGGGGTCTCGATTATCTCGCTCTGCACACCCACGCCAGCCGCAAAGATCTTTATAGTGTCGGAAACAGGATCGGCGTTGGAAAAGAAAGTGATATCATGGTTGTTGCGGACCAGACGGGCACACAGCGTGTTTTGAAAATCCATCGATTGGGAAGAATATCCTTCCGAACCGTAAAATCCAACCGCGATTATCTAAAGAATCGGGCTTCAGGCTCATGGATGTATCTTTCAAGACTAGCAGCCATGAAAGAATATGCCTTCATGAAAGCTTTACATGAAGAAGGGTTTCCTGTTCCAGTTCCGCTGGCACAGTCTCGACATACAATTGTCATGACACTGGTGGACGCTTTCCCACTGCGACAAATTTCCGATGTTCCGGACCCTGCATCTCTTTACGCAGACTTGATCGCTTTGATTCTTCGCTTTGCCAATCATGGGCTGATCCACGGGGATTTCAACGAGTTCAATATCTTAATAAAGGAGGAGAAGACTGTGTCGGAAAGTGGCGAGGAATCTTTGAAGCTTGAGCCGGTTGTCATTGACTTCCCTCAGATGGTGTCTATGGAGCACCAGAACGCTGAAATGTACTTCGACAGAGATGTTGAATGCATCAAAAGATTCTTCTCAAGAAGATTCCACTTTACCAGCACAACACCGGGGCCCTTCTTCAAAGACTCGAAGAAGAAACTAGCCAAAGGTGGTTTTACAAGACTGGATGCAACTGTAGAGGCATCTGGCTTCACAAAGAAAATGTTGAAGGATCTTGAAACTGCAATTAAAGATCAGGTCACGAAGAGGGGAGAGGATGGAGTTTCAGAGGAATTTGACGAGGACGACGATGATGAAGAAGAAGTTGGATCTGAGGACGACGATGATAAAAGTGGAGATGACGAGAAAGACGACGGTGGCATTTTGGGTCCGCAGAGTCATGAGAGAACGCTGAGTACTGGCGCCAAAGTCGATGACGAATGGTCTGCTGCTGACGCCCAACCTCTACTTAATGAGGATCTGTCGAAGTTGACAGTATAGTACCATACGATACTTGAAAGAGAATAAAACAAATTGGACATCTGTCAAAGCTTGATAGAAGTGGTTTCATACCTGTGATACATTATTATTCATCAATTTCGCCCATTCGGCGTTGATACTCTCTGCTACAGGCCCCAATTTTCTCTAAGAATCTAAAGTACAGTCTGATCAAAATGCGTCCTCAAGGCACTCCTTGGTGGCAGAGAGGCTTGAGACTATAAGATGCTCATTCACAGAATATGTCTGCTTACAACTCAACTGGCAAATTCGTAAAAGAATGTAACAAAAAAGTGACAAGCCAGAAAATGTAGCCACATGTCTGGACATGAGATAAACTGCAAACAAGCAACAAAAGAGACAACAAAAAAGCTAAAATCGACCAAAAAAACATTAATCACTAATTTCATCCCGTCGAGCACCCTTGGTAGATGGCGACTTGTTCTCGTTAGTGCCACCGGCGACGGTGGATGAGTCGGCGTGAATCGTTACACCTTCATCACTGTCCGACATGGTAGCGGCAGCAGCCACATCCGTAATCGTGTTCGGAGCTATCCTGGTTTCAAGGTTAGAATTTAGCAAGGGTTCCACGCGAAAGAGCATACTCGGATAGTCCGCGTCGGGTCCCCGAGTGTCTCATCACATTTCCCTCTTCATTTGATGAAGCAGAAAGCCCACTGTTATCATGTCAGTCAGGCCATGACAGTCAGAAAAAAGGGTATGTTCACCTTCGCGAAACAGGCAATGTTCTGCGCCATTGAGATTGTTGGTTGTACAGTGTAGGGCTCATTCCCACAAGAGGAGTGCCATAAGCCCCGATATTATACTCGTTTGTCCGGAATTGGCGGCGCTCGGCAGTGACTCGCTTCAATTCCTTCTGAGCTGGAGTGTCTGCATATCGAATATTCATGAGAAGACCCTCCTCTCCAATTCCAACCCCATTGTATTTCTTGATAATCTCGTCGCAAATTTCACGGCTCTCGAATCTATTAACTCAGTTAGATATTAACTATCCCTTCCGCAGGAATTATATGTTCATACCGGGCAAAGCCAACACCACGGCTATTTCCCATGCTGTCCCGAAGAATCTTGCTCGAGAGGATGGTGGTTCCGAGGAAGATGGTTCCAAGTTCCTTTGCCAATGTCAATTACTATCCAATACTTGGGGTTAAAAGTGTCAACTCACCACTTCAGTCAGCGTCTTCGGAAGGTTGGAAATGTACAGATTGGTAGAGCCTTCGTCGCCTTCTGCCTTAAGGCGAGAGTTGAAGGATTCCTAGGGTACATGTCAGATACGTCGTAAAGTAAACAGACGATCCCTCTACATACCCGGGCAAAGCCAACTTCGTAACCAAGTCGGTGGAATCCACGAATACACATTTCGGAGTCCTGAGAATCAAAGAACTTTGCAAAGCCAAATCTGTCGCATGTCAGTTCCTGCGTCAGGTAACGATGACCTTCCATTCCTTACCCTTTGCATGCCCCTGTTCCAGTATCAATAATTGCTTTGGATGTTTCAACCGGTCCGAAGCGAGAGGCAAATTTGTAAAGTAGTTCATCGTCCGTAGTAGGATGTAGTCCGCGAATGTATACATTGCGATTGCCCGGGATACGATTTTCAAGGCTCTGTTCGAGGCTCTTCATCTGGCTGGGAGGTGTAAAAACTGCAGGGACAGCTCGGGGAATAGCAGGTTCCTGTTGAAGATATTCATCGACAGTCCGGTCTGATACTACAGCAATAACCGGTTTGGTTGGGTCGGCATGAAGGGCCGGGAGGCCAATTTGCTGGGGGGAAGGAGTCGTATAAGCGGATCGGTCAAGGCTGGCAACTCGTGGGCCATCATCACGCTGCGAAACTGTACCATAAAAAGGAGTAGCTGGGGTAGACTCGGTCGTGGAATATGATCCGCGACGATTCTCAAGGCCAGGCACATCTGAATGTCCGCGTTCCACACGAGGCTGGGCAATATGAGCTCGTCCAGGAGTGAAAGGGACGAAGGGCATCTGAACGCCAACATAAGGAGACCCATATCCAGGGATACCCAGGTTTTGATATGGATTTTCGGTGTGGTGATGGTTCATGCCAATTTGGTGAGCGGACATGTGAGCCAGAACAAATGGGGTATCAGTTCCAACCACGTATGGCGGTGGGTTATGTCCCATCGGCATTGGAGCAGCGCTGCTAGGCATACTCATCCCTCCCAGGGAGAGTCCGGCAAATTGGTTAAGCATTGCGTTTGGATCAGCAGCTGAGTGTGCAGGACCATGGCTGTGGACATTGCGTCCTGTAGGATTGGGGAGATAAGGCCCGCCAACACTGTTTCCGGCGTCCATATTCGAGTCGGCGAGGGCTGATTTTCGATAAAACGTGAGGCTGGAGAGGTGGAATGAAATTTCATGTCAGCGTACACAGAGTTTCAAGGCAGAGAATGGCATGATGAGCAGCAAATACTGAGAGACCCGAAGTTGGGCAACTCCCAATCAAAATGATGTTGGTTCTCTCTTCAGGGGATCAATTCCGATTGTAAAGGGAACACAATAAAAGGTAGACCGAGAAACCATTCATATCAACAAAGGAGTTTCCTGGTATTCAAAATGAGAGAAAAGAAGCCCACTTACTCTCAAAGCAAGAGATCAGCTTCGATTGATGGCTGGAAATGCGAACGATCCGAGAGTCAAACGGAAGATCTGTCGCAGAGTCATCAGCAAGTGTACTCCAATATTCCGTCACCGTTTTTTTCTTTTGCCGTTTCGTGTGTGGAATGCTCCCCTCGCGTGACTGGTGGTGATTGTTGACCAAGGCAGAAAACAAGCAGCACAAGCACCAAATGCCACGGTTATGGCAAAGAAGTCACGAGGAGCATCACCCCAAACACAAAGGCGATGCCGGCGAGGCCAGCGGGACTTGGAAGTGATTTCTGATATTAGTGAACAGACTCACATCTTCTTTTATCTTTTTGGTTGCGTGATGACGCAAAGCTGGTGAGAGGCTACCAAAGGCAAATGTTGCTACCAAGACTGGGAAATGAAGCAAGAGAGTAAGTAAGATAGAACAAGCTATCGAGCAAAATGGGCGCACCGAATGATATCGACTTGCCGTTGAAGGGACTTGGAAAATCTGGGTTGGAAACGGTGTTGATGCTGTGAAGAGAAGAAAAAGGAAAAGAAAAAAGAGCAGAGAAGCAGAACAAGGAACGGGGACAAGACGAAGTTGCAAAAGGCACCAGATGACGAAATGGCAGGGAAGAAGGGACAAGCCAGGAGCCAGTTGACGCCGGAAGCGAGAGATTAGAAGCGAGAGGCGAATGCACGGCGGCACTACTTACCTAAAAATGCATATAATCTGCTAGCGAGGTAATTGCGATGGTTGTTGTAGGAGATGGAGGAAGGAGTCAAAAGGAAGGAAAGGATGTCTGGTCGGTTAAACTCGACTCGAAGAAGGCAAGCTAGAAGATACCAGATGCAAGCAAGAGGGTAGTGACGATTCCTGGTCTGCTCGTCCCGATAGCCACGATTTCCAGAGAAGGAATTGTAATGATGCGAGTCGAGATGAGAAGGAATGAACCCCGAGCGTGATCAGGAGTGCCTGAGGGCAAAAGAGGCCGTTGACGGGGAAAAGTCTTCAAATGTTGTCAGCCGGACAAGTCCTGCCAGTTGCCCAATGTCAGCTGCCGCCTGAAATGAGGGGCCCGATCTATTCTTCTAAAGTTCCCTATACCTTTTAGACAGGTGCCAGTCAGCCCGGGAAGTGACACTGAGGGTATTCACAGCTGGCAAGACGATAAGGCGAGGAGGTGAGCAAACACGAAACCTTCACCGCACGACTGATGAAGCGACGCTTTGAGTTGCCTGTCGAGGTTCAAGGTGTTGTTTTTGTTAAGCCCGATGGATGGATTATGCGGTTACTTTCTACCCTTTTCCATGTTAACAAGTTCAAGTCATTGGGGTTTGATGCCGGCTTGTCTCGTCATACCTTGGTATTCGCCCCAGCACAGCCAGCACAGCATAACATATACAATCACAACCGTTGTTTCTCCTTCTGAGTATCAAATCATATAGGTGGAATTTATATCAGCAGAATGATGGCTTGCACACGAAGCAGACAACACAGACGGACAGTAAGAATACTGAGCAGAAAGACGCAACGCGACGGGGAGAGAGAGTCGATGACTTGGACGGGAGGCATCTTCTCCAACTACCTTAAATTGTCCCTGCTAGCGGCACAGCAAGGGTAATTTTTCAGATGGGAGCGGTCCAAACAAAATGGCAAGACTCTGTGTTGACTGAAGTTGCTAAGAAGCAACCATCCATCCCAGTCTATCCACCGCCATCCACCCTGCCAAGTACGGAGAAAAGCGTTGCTTTTTCTCTCCCATCTCAGACACCACCAACCTTTGAAAGTCTGATTCACCTGTCCATGACTGTTTTAGGCCTTCTCCCTCCCCCAGCTCGAGACTTCTGTGAGCCATTCGTGCAGCAAGTGGCGGGCCAATGAGACGTCTTGAAGCCACGCATCCATCGTGCAAGCTCTTTCAGCCTGGTCGGGATGGCGCAACTGCAAAGCTCGAAACCACCCAAAATTTCGCCAATTGTGTTATTCTCTACCCTGATCGACGCCGTCGAGGGAGACTCTGCAGTCCACTCCCTGGACCGGGACCCTTCAGTCCGCCCCAAGGAGCAAGGCGGAAGCCTCGACAGACCCCATCGATTCCTCAGTCTCACACTTCAGAGTCGCGTTGCTTACCTGAGAAACGACCGTGGGACTTGACCCTCGCAAAGAAAAAAAAAATTAATAAATAAATCGCATTTCCGCTACCACTCCGTACACTCATGTTAATTATGGCTTGCTTTTCTTTCTCATTAGAGCCTGCCTCTTCTGAGCTGCGTACGCGACATATACGGCGCCGGGCCTGGGATTAGGATTATGACGAGGCTTATAAGACATTTTGCCGCCGAATCGTACCGCTCGTACGCTTCGTGTTGGCCAAAGTCCAGTTTGATGGTTTCATGGACGCGCCGCCATGTCTCCCTTTGCGTTGTTGGCACACAAGTAACCGGGTAGTTGGGTCCAATTCCCTGGGAGCCATGGCCTCAAGAGTCACGACAGACGATCAGCGGCCTGCCTCAAAGGCGTCTCTCGCCACCATTTTGCATAGCTCCATCCAACCGAAGGGGTTCGTCAATCTGAAGTAGCGAACAGGGTTTTGGTCAAATGCAAGGGAGAGAAGTCGAGAGGGCAGAGCAATTGTGGACTAGGTGTCGCAAAAGAAACAAGCCCATCAAGTTTGAGCGGTGACGAGTAGTAAGAGACAAGACGCCACGGCTGCGTTAAATTGGAACATCCTTGCCCTTGTCCCGACAGCAAACGGTCTGGTGTGTTATTTTGGATGTCCTCCCACCTCAGTCTCTAGATTTGGGGGAGAGGGAAAACAAGCCTCTTCCCCCGCTGTCAGCGAGCAAATCCTATCTAAAACTCGTGGTAGTTGTCGAGCTGCAGTCTGCAAGTGGGCAGCAGGCGCTGGGAGGGAGGCTGAGGGTGTCCGGTTCTGATCTGGTTGCTTTTTTTCGCTTGCATTGGGGAACACCAAGGGCAACCTCGTTTTTTACCCCATAAAAAATGGTTATGCGCCATGCCGCCATTTGTATTACTACCTACCGGACCTCAAGTGCTGTGTTGCCTCCTTGGGTACGGAGTAGTCGATGCACGGCGACTGCAAAAAGCAAAAGTGTCATGGGCCTATTGAAAGCCCGCGTTACACGACACCGGCGCGCGAGGGCCCGAATTAGCTGGCTATGCATGTGGTTTGTGGTTCGCTGAATTGGCATTATCGAGATGATTGATATCCCTGTTTGCATATTCATCACGTTTCCGTTTCTACAAAGTACATACAAATGCACCTGGGCACCCATCATGTCTTTGCCGAGAATGGGGTCTACGTATTGGGCATTACAGGACCTTGGTTCCTTCCGATCATACTGGTTGTCTGCGATAGAACTCTCATCATTCATCGCCTTGATATCGGGGCCGACTGACATTTGAACCAGCATCAAGATGTAACTTCAACATGCAGCAATGTTGATTCGATATGTATTTGTGCGTCTCATGCCATGCAACTACGAGGTAGGTACTCAGGATGGACTGGTGTAGATGTAGCTCTGTTTATTTTGCCAGCCTGCCTTTCATTGCCATTTCCCCATACACAAAGGCTCTCCTTGTCCATCAACAACACACGACCTCACGCTCTTGACATTGCCAAGCAAGAACCCTTGTAGCTTGCGTGCGGAAATAGTGAAAAACTTGAATAGACAAGACCCCCTGTGCCAGTCTCATCCGAATCAAACCAGCGCCTCTTCCGAAATGGCGCACTTTCCACCCATGATCCCAGAGCAAGACCTTGGGACCGACCGCATATCCATGTTCTCACGTCATTACAGCTCAGACAAAAATCGCAAAACCCGTGCAGATGTTGAAAATGCTTCGAATAACAGGGTTCTT
This sequence comes from Metarhizium robertsii ARSEF 23, assembly GCF_000187425.2. Classification (NCBI taxonomy): domain Eukaryota; kingdom Fungi; phylum Ascomycota; class Sordariomycetes; order Hypocreales; family Clavicipitaceae; genus Metarhizium; species Metarhizium robertsii. Next base: position 1,564,095 of record NW_011942204.1, read on the forward strand.
GCTCCCGTACAGAGGAGGTCGGACTCTTTTCTTTTTGCATATATTTCGGGTTTACGTCCCGAGCGCTGCAACGACCGTTGAACCACGACCGTTGTTGTTCCACTGGACGTGACGAGCACAAAAGAAAGAAAAAACACCACGGATTGAAGTTTTTTTCACCTAGGGACCGGAGGGGGAAAAAACCAGCATTGGGATGAGCGTTGCGTTCTCTTTCGTTCGTAATCATTAACCTATGCCATGTACATGTCTCCAACATACGCCCAACATGTCCCGTGGACCAAATGAGAAATGACCCGCGTGAATGAGACCAAAAAAATATCCAAAAAAGAAAAGGGAAAATTCTATTGGAGAACACGGATACTATACTAATGTCGTGCAAGATCAACGCCGCCATGCATACATCATTAGGTTGACCGTCTTGAACGGCAATGAACCTGTATTCTAAACTGCATAACTCCCATTTTATATTCTCATCTCTTAGTCTAGGACCAGACATCCTCCTATGATCCATATATCAGCATTGGTCCTTTGAAATAATATATGGAAAACAGGGACAGTGACAAGGATAACATACCTGGTATTGATTTGCTGCTCTCATGTTCTTGACAATCTCCTCGCCTTTGGTTTCCGACACGCCACGTGACTCGGCAATGATTTGGGCCAAAACAGTATTCACTTCACGAGCCATGTGCGCGGCATCACCGCAGACATAAAAGTAAGCCTTTTGTGAGAGGAGCTCGCCGATTTCCTTGGATCGCTCCTTCAGACGGTGTTGGACGTAGACCTTCTTGGAGGATTCTCGTGAGAAAGCGGTAACGATTTCTAGGCTGTCTCCGAGAGCCTTCTTATATTCCTATAACAATTGTGAGTTACCCTCTTTTTTTTTTGGAGAGGACGTGTTGCATGGATTGTTGTTTCAGGTGAACATACCTCCCATTCAGACTCGTACAAGAAATCCTCGGAGCGCTTTCGGCATCCGAAGAATAGAATCGTACGTCCGACAGTGGCTCCGTTCTGAGCTTGCTTGGCACGTTCCTGGATGAAACCACGGAAAGGAGCGACGCCAGTGCCGGGGCCGACCATGATGACAGGCTTGGCGGGGTCCGAAGGTAGTTTGAAGTTGGAGTGGCGAACATGTACGGGCACATGAATTCCGTCAAACTTGTTGCGGGGACCGTTGAGGGCATAGGTTTTCCCGAAGGGAGATGGGTTGGGGTCGCCATTCTGCTTTTGCTTCAGGGCAAACAGGTAGTTTGTAGCCACACCACGGAATGGATCTTTTCTTCCAGGGATCGCCTGAGACTCGATGACGGCAGTGATGGAAATCTTCTTTGGCTGAACAAGGGAGGACGACGAGATGGAATAGTATCTAGGCTGCAGCTTGTTCAGGCCTTCAATAAAGGCGGAGAATGGGATGTTGGTCCACTTCTCGCCCTTGCCTACTGTGTCCAGGAGTCGAGCAATGTTGTAGAAATGCGGTCCGGTCTTGCTGTGGAAGTATTCCTTGTCACTTCCGAGTCTGGCCATTTCAGCCTTGACTTCGTCACTGGGAGCAAATGCAGCCAGGGTCGCGACAAACTGTCGCGAAACAGGCGCGCAGATTTCCAAGTGGTATCGGACAATAGCATCGTAGGTGGTCGGGGTTGGGAAAGGAACCTTGGCGGTGGGCTCCAATGCTTTGATGCTGATGACGTTGTTTCTCTTCTCTTTTAAGCCAATAATATCGAGGAATCGGTCAACCTCATCGCCAGAGTTAGTGGGCCAAATGGCAATGTGGTCACCAGTCTGGTAGGAGAGGTTAGAGCCATTAATATCAACATCCATATGAATGCAGTTTCGGTCCTTGGCGGAGAACAGCTCTCGGGATTCGGCAATTGGTGCAATATAAGGGTTGTGGGAGTTGAAGGGGCCCTTGGCAGTACCCTCAAGATGCATCTTATTCGGTTCGCCGAGATATACTTCAGGGGAGTCAACGGTTAGGTTCTCACGATCAACAATGCCAAAGGTAGGTTCATAGACAGCCTCGCGCTCCTCAAGGCCCATCTTTTCCGCGAGAGCAGCCCACATGGGATCTTTCCAGGCCAAGAAGTCTTCTTCCATGGTGCCAGCGCCATCGTCGCCCTCGCCGGCTTCGCCGATGCGGTTGGCGCCGAGCTTCTGGAGGGCCTTGTCGACGTTGCGAACCATGGAATTATAATGCTCGTAGGTGTTGTTGCCCAGGCCAAAAGCGACGTAATTGAGGTTCTGCAGCGCAGGGTCGCTGCCCTCGGAGAAGCTAACGTCGTCACCAGTGATGAACTCGTAGAACTCGACGGCGTTGTCGGTGGGCTCCCCCTCGCCATAGGTGGCCAGGATGAACATGGCGACCTTGTCGCTAGGCATGGCATCGAGGTTATCGAAATCGTACTCTTCCAAATCAGCTACCATGGTCTCCAGGCCAAAGCGACTTTTGCCCTCCTTGGCGAGACGGGAGGCGTAGTCTTCGGCGGTTCCAGTCTGAGATCCGTAGAAAATGACACAGTTCTTGCCAGTCTCGTCCATCTTCTCGAGAATGTTGCGGGAGCGCCCAGCCTTTGCGCCATTGGCATTGGCAAAGGCATTGGCATAAGGGTCCTTGGTGATGCCCCAAAGAGTGCCCTTTGTGAAGTAGGCAATGGTTCCCAGGAGGATGACGCCGAGGACGACGATGTCGAGAGTGTCGAATTCAGCCATGGTGAGCAAACTAGACGATGCCAGAAGATAGGGATCGATTGAACAATCACACAGCTGGCCGCTGCCACTTGCCAGACGAAAGCCTTCTCGACCGAAGCGACAGACGAGAGGGTTAAGAGACGTAAAAGGCAATGGGAAAGGGCAATGTAAAAGTGGCTCGCAGCTTGAGACACATGTGCAAAACGGTTGTCGGCGGGTTTTGGTGAAATTCGGAGGGGTCTGGCCTGATTCAGTGGATTCGATTCTAGAAGTAGCCGTGGCAGCCGTCTGGTCTGGTGGCACGGAGTAAAGCACCAGGACTGGAGCAGGAAGCGTCGAGTGGCCGGACATGGAGCCACAGGCAACAAGGCCCCAGGCCCGGCTGAGCCCTGAGCCACTTTCTTGGACCAGAACTTGATCACGCAGAGTTATTCCGAAAAAAATGGAACCTGACCCTGCCAGATCGACCGCTTCGCTCCAATACCGACTAGCAAAGCCGACTGTTTGACTGACTGTTCCCGTTCCCGACGGCGTTGCGAACGGCACATGACGACGTTGAGAATGTAGGCGGCCATGGCCAAGCAGTATAAACCAAAACAGCCCTTCGCAATTCACAGTATGTGCTTGCCGCATTGTTCAGACATGCCACTCCACAAGACACTGGTGATAATCAGATGCTAAGCGGATACTCCGTACACCACAGACAGTCCGTCCTCCGTGCCTAATGCCTACTGCCGCTTGTTCCTCCATGCCCTCGCCGACCTCGCCCAGGTCGTTGGGATCCATGGCGCATCAGACGCGTATTAAAATCTGGCCACATCATCCACTCTTAGGTGCCGGTCAGCTTGGCTCAAAAGCCATAAGATCTGCGCTTACTACTACATGCTTCCAGCTTCGTACGGAGTTTGGAGTAGTCCCGCTCTTTTGACCTGGAACCTGCGGGGGCGCCTTTCTCGCCTCGTCTGCAACTCTGGTCTCATCTGACCAGGAAGGAGATAGTTCCCGTGCTCCGTATTCGGGTTCTTCCATCCCTCTGAATGTGCGCATGTCCAATTTTTGTAACGGGCCAGGGTTCTAGCCAATAATAAGTAACTAAGGTTTTAAAGATACATAAGTATATAAAAATATACTAGTTTATTATACTTAATAATGAAGTACCTTTAAGTATCATAAAAGCAGTGGGTTGAATACATCAATTGGACCTGCGCACATTCAGAGGGATACAAACAGCGCAAAGACCAACAACCTTGTAGCCTCTGTGGCTGGGCTGACACTACGGGCAGAGATACAACACTCGATGATGGCTCAGTACCTCGTGGCTAAGCGACCCTTTGCTTCGGACGCAGTAGAGCAAGAAGTAACTCGGTAGTGCTCCGTCGCAGGAAGACAGTAGTACTAATCATAAACTGTGGCAAACATCCGACTCGATAGCATTGGCACCATGTGTCCCTGGCGTTGCCATCAAACAACGTGATGCATGTATCCTAGCAATTGGGCGCTGTGTCTTCCGCATCACTGAACCGCCTTACTATTGTCCCGACGATTCCGATTGCTAACGCCGAGTGCTCATCCACTTTGTGGCGCACCCAAGCCCTTGCCTGAATGTTTCCTTTCGCGCCGTCCCCGAAGTGTGCTTGAGCCCGGAACCCGTTTCGGCCTCTCCTCATCACGGCCTCCGGCGGTATGGAGTCCATGGAGAGATTGAGCGCATGTGACTGCGAGGCGGCAACTCCCCCTCCTTTCCTAGGTCGTGTGCATCGCTCAACTTTTTTGCCTCAAAGCGCTGGCCCTCCCTTCAAACGCTTGCACAGTATCAAGCAAAGGTGGAAGCTAGAGTGCCTGAGCCACGGCTAACTCCACCTCCACACGGAGATTCGCTCCTCTTGTGGGAGCATGAAGCTGCGTCTGGCGGAATTGGGGTTCTGGTTCCGAAAGCCGCGGAGCGTGGGACCACGGTAAAGATTTCCGGCAATTATGTCATTGAGTTGTATCGCAACGCGGAAAGTTTCTCTTGATCCTGAGTGTTTACTGTTGTATATCTTGTGCATCCTTCAACTTTGCCGTGTTCCATCATGGCTGTCCATCGGGATGACAGCTCTCCCCATGACACAACACACTTCACAAATCGTCCTGCGCCCCCCAAAGTCTATGCAAGCGGGCTGTCGCGTGGCTCCCGGCCCTGAACCCCCAGTGCAGATCCGAGACCTTCAACGCTATTGCCCAAGCGTCAAAAGCTAGAATTCAAAGTCCTGACGTAGTACATGGATGGAGTATTCTTCCGTGGGTATGGGGAGTAAAGTCTGCACGTGTCTTACAGGATCCTGTAAGTGACGGTGGGAGTTGATATGCAGGTGGTAGGTACGGATACTCTCAAGTATGGCATCAAGCTTTCACATCCACATATGTCCTCTAACGGTAAAGGACAGGGGAGTAAATCCTAGTATCGTCAAGGGTGTAGCTAAGTTGGCGGATGCTGCAGGCATTTTTCTCTGTTTGCGGATGGAGGCTGTACACGGCGTTTCGCACATAGCTTCGAGCGTGTTTCTTTCTTTCTCTGTTTCTTCATCTCCCTTCTTTTCCCTTTGAATTCGTAAGCCACAGCCTGCTGTTCTTGAAACAGTTACATCAGCTACAAGACCTAGGTATTGGTCAGCGCTAAAATCTTTCCAAAGTCAAAGCCATCGAGTGCCATACAAACATCAGTTATCTTACTTTCATATAAGCTCAGCATAGTCCGAGGAAGGCGGAGATACCTGCAAGCCACCGATGCAAGCCCATCCTAAGCATGTACCAGCTACACACCATGATTGATGCATGAGGGTGTTCGGTCTACCAGGCAAGTGCTGGGTGATGGACAAGTACCTGGCCCCCAGCATTCGTCGCAACACTCCCTAAGTACCTAGGTAGGTAGGTACATGTATTTTTACAAGAGATCTAGATGGTGGTCCTGTCCGAGGCCATAATCTGCGTCCTTCAGAGCAACCACGGAGAAACACTTTGACGACCTGGCCTTGATGGGCCAGCTGCTGGTAGAATGACTAAGCGTAGCCCCCTACCGTCGGTCACTGACATCGGATTTGTTGGCGGGTAATATCAGCACCAAGCACCACATGCAGCCAACATTTGACCGTTGAAGGGAGAAAGAGGGGGGCCTGGGAGTTCTCTGATATTGACTCCATCCTCTGGTATGGAGCCAACATTATCTAGAACGGGTATCGAGCCAACTTTGGAGGGAACATCTGGACCAGCACAATTTTGATGTTTAGAAGCATTGACACTTTAGAACTCCTCAAGCTGACGCAACATCCGACCTAAACAACCTCAGCACCTCAGCACCACACCCACGGGCAACTGTGTGTAACGTGCAGCTCGACTGGAGCTTGTCCCATCTTCGTACGTGGACCGTGTCGTACAGCATATGTGCACACCCGCAGCCACTGGCATCTTTTTTTGGCCGTCAATGCGCGAGTTGCGCTCAACCACGTTTACGGACACAATTGGGCTGGTGTAGCCTAGTTTCCTCGCACGAACTCTTCTTGTTGGACACCGAATGTCCTCTTGACTGCCATGCCCTTTTAGCCACGCATGCCCAGCGCTAGACCATTGGGAATTGGGCCGTGGTCCGATTCGAGATGGGTGAGTCGTCCATCATCGTCGTTTCGGGGCCTTCTCCATCATTCATCACTCATCATCCTGCAATACGAGGCTATCGCGGAATTCAAGGCCTGCTGCCGTGTGCCGCTGTGATCCAACATGGAACAAATGCATTCGTCGTCATGGTGTTCGTCGATTAGCTGCTACACTTTCGCCGTGTCCTCCCGTTGTCTCACGAGTGCAAGAGACAAGGGTTACACGCTAACATGAATTGCTCTCTAGCCCCGTCGCAAGCTCTCCCCGACAATCCACAGGACCAGTTGAAACAATCAGCACGCCCTGGCGCGAGATTCGACGACGAAACCGATCATGGTCCAGTTTGGGACCAGACGATACGACCAACCACCTTCACAACCCCATCGCGACACCAACCCCACTCCCGCGAGTCCTCTGGTGATAAGACGATACACTCGCCATCTGCTGTGGCTTCCCCTCGAGGACATACCCAGCGACAAGGCCTTGGCGTAGCTATTGAACGGACCATAGATCATAGCAAGACCGCCGTCTACGGACACCATCGACAGACCTCTATCGTCCATGGCTTTCAACACTCGAGAAATGGGAGTCACTCAAGCATGTCTACCAGCCCGTTGAGTCCCCAAATGATAGCCGCTGCTGGAGTGGCACTGGATAGATTGGATATGCAGTCAGTCACTACGCGGCTCGAGGCCAACATGCCCCCCCGGCCAGGAACTTCTCTCGCCGGTCCAACCCTCAGCCCCGTTGGAGGCATTCCAATGGAAAGATCTGCCTCGGCTGCCGATATATCTCCCCCTGCATCAGCTCAAAGGAAGCCAGAGCGAATGCAGAGCAAGTCGAGGCGCGACCACCCGACACACCAATCCCACTCTCGAACGCACAGGGACGACCAGAAGGCCGTGGGAGATTACGCACTGCATGTTCTATTTACATCAGTAAGCGCTAGCTTCTGCTATGTTCTTGGTCATTGTGAAAGTGTTAACATTAATATAGTTCATTACACAAGCAGAAGAGAAGCTTACGGAATGCATCACGGTCCCCTTTGATCCCGAACCGAACATCGACCGTATCTGCGGGCCTGGTGTCGACCCTGCCTTTGATCAGTTGATTGTGGCTTTGGGGCACATTGCCAGTCCAAAACCCAAAGCCCTGATTGACTTGATGATGCTCTGGAGGAAGAGCAAAAGTGATGCCGCAAACGAGGCTCGAATCCAGCTCCAGCAACTGCGTGGCAGCCAACCAGGAGGTCTGCTGCTTCGCAGGAACACAGAGCCATTACAACCCGGCCCGGGTGCGGGTGCAGCAGATCCTACAAGTCCCATGAATGTAACATTATCTGGAAAGCAGGAGTTTGTTTCCCAACAGGAGCGTCGATCGACGGTATCAATTTATATTCTGTGCCGTGTGCTACTGGAGGTTATTTGCCAGAGCAATCTGGCTTCCATCACCACGGAAATGGAAGACAAGTTGGAGAGCATTATCTTTGGACAGCTCAAGATTGCAGACCCTGAGCAACTCATGCTTTCGCCGTTAAAGTTGGCCAATTGGAACTTGTTTGCGCAACTTCTGGGATACATGAGTGGAATCAATTTTCCCGGAGTTTCGCGGAGGTTCATCGATGACCTCGACGCCTCGTTGCAAGAGAGATTATTAAAAAGCCCAACTTCATCAACGGGCCGGGATTTTGAGGGAAAGATGGAACTAGTCTTGGGTGGCATGAAGCATCTGAATATCAAAATATCCCCAGAATCCGCTTGGGAAAAATCATGCGAGTTTCTGGTTTCACTCGGCCGTCTGTTTGCCAAATCCCACGGGCAGAGGGTGAAGGCAGCGTTTTGCCAGGTAATCGACATGTTGCTGTTGCCCATTGCCGCAAAGGCCAGCAACAGCCATCTAATGCATCCGAAATGGGCCGAGGTGGTATCGGCTATTAGCTTTCGGCTTGCTCAGCTGTTTGCGAAGCCGCGTCACTGGACTGTTGCATTTCCTTTGACTGCGACTTTACTTTGCGTATCATCGCCCGACAACTTTGGCTCCGGGTGGCTCCAACTGGTCCTTTCCCTGCAGACTAAAATTAAAGATCGATTTACCAAACCTCTCTGTTTGCAGGTCATCTCCAGGCTGGTTTGGACGTACTTATACCGGACTAATGACAACTTTCAGACTACTGTGCGAAAGCTTGACGATGTTATAAGACTGGTTGTACCACCGTCAAAGCGCAGCATAGTCTCTTCAGATACTGCAGTTGTTGAACCGTTGATCCAAATAATCAGAATTATTGGCTTCAAATATCCCGAGTACTGTTTCAGGACTGTGGTGTTTCCCCTCATTAATGCCGAGCTTTTTACAACCAACAAAGAGCTGCGAGTTGATCAGTTGGATCCTGACCGGATTGTCGTTGGCATACGGGCATTCCTATGCATCATGTCCGACCTTGAAAAAGGCGAACAAGGTCGGCCCCCTTTCCCACAATTCTACGGTGTTCCAAATTCGGCCGACAGATTACCTACATCACCAGTACTATCGTTCCCGTCGAAAGGCCCCCTATCGACTCCCAGCTCAGGTCCAAAGGAGGAGATTATATCTAGACCGGTGTTGACTCATGTCCTAAGCGATGGAGTCAGAGAGTATTACCTTCAGTTTTGTCAGATCCTCGGTAAAATCACCATCGTTTGCGATAACACCTTCGGGGGGCAAGCAGCGTTGGACGAAAAATTTAACAGTCCCGGGCCAAAAACCCCTATTTCGGAATCTTTTACGTTCTCTCGACGAGACGAGCCACCCAATACGTCAGACCAGAAACAAGCATTCTATGAACTGCTGCATGTCGCTGTTCAGGCACTTCCACGGTGTCTATCTGTTGACATTCCTTTCAACTCGTTGATTAATTTGCTTTGCACAGGAACCGCTCATGTCCAGTCCAACATTGCCGAGTCATCGGCGAACTCACTAAAGGCCATTGCCAGACAATCTCATGCACAACAAGTGACCATGGGGTTTGCCCGTTTCATCTTCAATTTTGATGACCGTTATGCTACAATGTCTGATGGTGGCATGCTCGGGCCTGGACACATTGAAAGCACTTTACGACTCTACGTTGAACTACTCCAGATCTGGATAGAAGAAATCCGACACAAGTCACGAGAAGCAGCCTCAGACCTACCAGATTCAAATGCGTCAGAGAAAAGGGCCATGAAGCTTGACTTGTCGAGCATATGGGCAGAGGTTGATCAGGCCGAAGCACATGGCTTGTTCTTCCTGTGTTCACAGTCTCGCCGGGTTCGGCACTTCGCAGTCACTGTGCTGCGCTTAATTACCGAGTTCGATAAGGCATTGGGCAAAGATGCCTCTGAAGAGAAGGAGACGCTACGATTAATCAATATCTTGGAAAACGACTCCAACCAAGTTATGAATTTTAATGATGAGCACCTTTCTGTTGCCGAGCGTAGCAGACTGCAGAGAGGACTGCAAAACGCCAACAGCAAAGGCGCGGTGGTGGAGTTATGTACGAGCGACGTTTCCTACGATGCAACTCTTTGGTTCAAAATCTTCCCCAATCTTATCCGAATTTCGTTCGACAAATGCCCCTTCGCAGTAACCATCTGTCGAGACCTGATCTGTAATCGAATACTGCAGATGTACAAGCCAATTGTTTACTTGTCAGAGCCAACTAGGGGATTGTACTACGGCCCCGACGCGGTGGGCCGAATGGGCAACCGATCTCCTGCAGCACAGCCCGAGGTTATGATTGAGCAATGGAAGCTGTATTTGATATTTGCCTGCACAACGTTGGCGGACCCAGGAAGCCTGCCCACGGGCCAGACACCACCCGATGGCCAGCATGCACGCAAAATATCGAAACCCTCATCCGCCGACAGGATCGTCACTGCTCGAACTTTGTTCAAGTATTTAATTCCGCTCTTGTCCGTTTCGTCAGCCTCTGTCCGTGATGCAGTCGTGGTTGCCATGGGCTCAATCAATATTCACATCTACCGGACGCTACTGGAAGAGCTGCAAGGCCAAGTCTCTCGCTGCAATGATGAGGCTAGAGCAAGGATTCATCAACGAACAAATAGCAGTCCTCGCCGCAACCGAAAAATGGACTTGTTGCGGACCGAAATCACTCACGTTTTCAAATTGACGTCGCACTTCTTGAAGGACCCTCAGGTCTACCAATCCGAATTCTTCCTGAACAATTTGACTTTGTATGCAAAAGACCTGAAGTTGTTTCTCATGGATGGTGATCTTCAATCGGATGATGAGTTCCACAAATTGAGACGTCATTACTGCGGTCTCATGGAAGCTCTGTTCGAGGGCATTAACAAAACCAATGACCCCTCCCGCTGGATGACTTTTGAATCCAGGAAGTCAGCATTCTCGCTGATGGAATATTGGTGCGGCTTCTCTCCCAATCAAGGTCAGACACAAGTCGATACAAGGGGACAGCCCCTGATCAACCAACAGTCGCTAGGTGAACGAGGAGCCGTTTCAGCTGCCATGGAGATCGAAAAGAGAAATCTTCGTACCGCTGCTCTGAGCGCCATGGCAGCGCTTTGTGGTGGCCCGATAAGCATCACGACCGAGAGTGGCGTTACATTGCAGTTCGACATGCGTCGCATGCTGGCTTGGATAGAGGCGATTTTCAATTCTGGGAGCGACAGAATGAACGTCACAGGTCAGCGCGCCTTGAGAAATCTCGTCATTCATAACCAAGAATACCCTTACCTTCTGGAACATTGCATTACCCGCTGTTACGTGACCGACGTGCCAAAGGTACTGGAGAGCTATTTTTCAGTCACCATTGAAGTGCTGCAGCAGCAAAACAACTACCCTTGCGCTTTCTATAAGCTCCTTGGTCTTTGCCTGTTTACTCTTGGAAATGACCGGAGCGAGATACGGTCCAAGTCGTCAACAGTCCTCCGATCCCTCGAGGCACGTCAGCAACGGAACTCCAAGATCCAAGACTTTGACATCAGCATTTCCGATAAGACACAGGCTGTCTACAAATTGGCACAGTTCGAAATATCTAAACGGCTCTCTAAACAATATACAGAACTCGCGTTCCACGTGTTTTCAGAGTTTACCTATTATTTCAAAGATCTTCAACCTGTCGCACAAAGAAATGTCATTGCGGTAATCTTGCCATGGATACAGACAATGGAACTGAAACTTGATCCCAATGGCGGTCCTACTGCTCAATCCTATGTCCTTCTAGCAAACCTCCTAGAGCTCACTATCAAGTCAGGCGGAGCCTTGCACAATGAAGTTCAAGCCCTGTGGCAGGCCCTTGCCACTGGGCCACACCCAGGGAATGTGCGTCTAATCTTGGACTTTATCATGCATCTCTGCTTAGAACGACGAGAACAGAATTTTGTGGAATATGTGAAACAGATTGTGGTGTTCTTATCAACAACAAATAGCACACCGGGAATCAAAGTGGTCGAATTCTTGTTGATGCAGATCAATCCGAAGGCCATGGTACCAAATGAGAAGCGGGAATCAATACCGCCACCTCCTGATATCAACGGCTTCCCCTACTGCGCGGATCTCAATGAAGCATTGCCAGTCGGGACAAAACAAGCCGGGTTCTCTCTCGGCCAACTGTCGCTTATCCTACTGGTCGACTTAATGGTATCTCCGGTTCATCTCACGCCTGACAATGTTCCCCTTCTTCTCCAAGTAGTTACTGTACTGTGGGATCACTATACCCCTCTTGTGCAAGAGCAGGCCAGAGAGATGTTGGTTCATCTGATTCATGAACTTGTCATTTCGCGTTTGGACGATGTCTCGGTTGATGTCGCAAAGGAGTTCATCGAGGACCTGGTTGACGCAATTCGTCGACATGACCGTACTGTTGTTTGGGGATATGAGGATAGCAACGGAAAGGTGGATGATCAGGGCAATAAGGTCCCTCCGAGTATGGAATACCTCACCTCGCAAGTAGTCAAGACGTTTCAGGTCACCTTTCCGGCAATCAAGGAGCAATGGGGCCGGCTGTCTCTCACATGGGCCACGTCTTGTCCTGTGAGACACTTGGCCTGTCGGTCTTTCCAGATCTTTCGATGCGTTTTGACATCTATCGACCAGTATATGCTTGGTGATATGCTTGCTCGGCTGTCGAATACTATTGCGGATGAAGACCCCGAGATTCAGTCATTCTCCATGGAGATATTGACCACGCTGAAAACACTACTGGTGAAGCTGGATTCCGAAAAGCTTTTGACATTCCCACAGCTGTTCTGGACGACGTGCGCTTGCTTAGAATCTATCAATGAACGGGAATTCCTCGAAGCCGTTGAAATGTTAAACGAGCTTGTTAGCAAGCTTGACTTCAGGTTGCCAAATGTGCGAAGGATCATTGCGGACGGCCAACCAGAACGTTGGGACGGTCAGTTTGACGGCATCCAGCCCTTGCTGTACAATGGTCTCCGCTCTTCTTTGTGCTGGCAACCGACTCTGGATACGATTGATAAACTTGTCAAACTTCCTGCGGACCCTCTGATTGGAGATGATAGCCGACTGTTCTTCGCCTTGCTGGCGAACTTCCCTCGCTTCTTGAACGAGCTAGAAAACGCATCGCCAACAGAAAAAACTATGAAGACAGCAAAGCTACTTCGAGTTGAGGCTGATAGACTGGGTCTTGAATCCATTGCACAAGCCCTTGACGACTATACTTCTGGAAGACAATTGGACAGTGGGGAGTACCTAACTCAACTTTTTATAGCGTTGAGAGAGCATTTCTTACCACAGCAAGATTTCAAGATGATCACATTCTTGATCGGACTACTGACAAACTCACTGTCCTGGGTCAAAGTGCAAACTATGCGGATACTGTGTGTTGCCATCCCAGAAGTTGACATGCGCAATCCAGAATTTGCGGGCCATGGCTCCGATCTCATCTCTCCCCTGTTGCGACTTCTTCAAACAGAATTTTGCGTGGGTGCATTAAAGGTGTTGGACAATATCATGGCCATGTCGGGCAGTCACATGGATAAGCACTATCTAAGAATGATTATGACTCGGTCTACCTCAAAAGCTGTTCGCAAAGAATACGAGCGCACCCCAAGTCTGTTTGGTATCCCCGAGTGTTCCGGCTGGGCAATCCCGGTGCCCGCGAGTAAGACAGACGCGACCCGGGCGAATATCCATGCTGCCTTTTACATGTGTCAAAGCACAGAGGGCTCGTCGACTGAGGCCACCCCAACTGCGGAAGTCGAGTTTCACGAGGACGACTTTCCGTACGGTTATTTCGACTCTATGGAGAGAACAGACACGATGCTCTCGGACGACGGCCGCGCTGAGGTTCCTGTGGGAGATTTGGTCACCAAGCTGGATAGCCTGGATGACTTCTTCGACGAGCCTTCAAGCCCCACCACAGACGAGGATGGAAGGTCATCTCGCACCGTCACCGAGTTTTCGCCGGAATCTTTTGAATCTGGCACTGAGCTTTACGATGAGCAAATCTTGCCCATTCTTCACGAGGCATCAAACACGACGGCTTTTCAAAACGGATTCATCGATCGTCCCTTGGGTATTTCCAGAGATTTAGCAACGAACACGATGAACCCCGGCGCATTTACCGCGGGAATGTCACCAAGACCAGCACTTCATTCTAGGTCCATAACGTCGCCGTCTGCTCCAGCGTCATACCAATCACACATGACTGGTGAAGTTGGATCTGATGACGAGTACTTCTCTGCGGGGTTTTCAGACGCCGATGACGAGAGACCGGATGCAAGAAGCCGTGTCAAATCTCCTAAACCCGGCCCTCGGCCTACGATGAGACGAGTCGACAACAGATCTCGCGACGAAACCCTACGCGAACCCACGATACCACAGGTCACGCCAAGGATGCCAAACAAGGCATTTCAAGCAAATATAGCAAGCCCAGGAGATAATCTTTGAGGTTGGCAACAGAGAAGATTTGAAATGTATATTGAATGTTATGATATAAATCTACGCAGGGAGTATTAAAGAGAAAATGATGGCAGTTACAAGTTGGGGACATTTGGTGGGACTTGCTACGATTGTAATACTTACGACAAACAAAAGCTGCAGTTGGATAGACACTCCACAATAAAAGATGGACAAGGGCGTTGGATCGGTGCCTCTGCCCGCATGTAGTACATAGCCACGGCGTCTTGTTTTTTGTCTCACATGAAATTAGCATAAATAAAGACATGGACGTCTATATGGAGACCAACCCTTGTGATGTCAGACCCCGGATTCCCAAAAAAAGCAACGTACATCATGATAATCGTGGTATAATAAGCAACCGCCCTTGCCCTGTCTTTTGCTTCGAGTCAAATAAATACCGTGGTGGCCTTTAGTATCGGTGGCGCGTGGAATAGTCTGTTGTGGTGTGTTAGTCTCTGCGCGCATTGGCCAAAACAATCCATGCCAAAAAAAAAAGGAGTCGGGAGTCAACTGACCCTTTGGACTATTCACTTGGCCCTTCCCCTTGGTAGCCCCCCGGTAAACGGCTTCCAGAATATTGATGACATCCTGTCTATTGCGCTCGACAAAATTCATTTTATTGTTGTTACCTGTGCCGAAATCGCACATGATGTGTTTATTTCTGAAGAAGAACATGACTGCAAACGGCTCTTCGTTGGTATTTAATTCTGTTTATACTGTCAGTCTGCGGGTAAATTTTGAAAATTTATTAAAGAAAAGGACACGGGACAGGCTGGTAAGGAGGGTTTTGGAGCCAGCAGCACCGAAACATGGGCGTGGGAAAACGTACCATACATGTGATTGAAGTCGGGGACTTTTGAAATATCGCACACGTAAATGACGGCCCATTTCTGAACCAGGGGCGCGACTTTGGAGAGGACTTCGTCCATGATGTCGAGGTCGGGGTTGTTGGTTGGGTCGCCAAAGCGGATGACGACGAGGCGGTTGTCTTCGCTGAGAATGGCTTGGTCGACGTGCCAGCCCGTCACGAGGTGGGGGAGAAGAATGGTTCCCATGATGGCGGTTGCTTATGGCCCGAGGGAGCGGGTTGTCGTGGGAAAGACCTGTCTCCTGGAGTGTCGTGCGCGTGAATTTTTTGGAGCAAGGTCAAGTTTGCTCGAGGAGAGAGAGGTCGGGAGGCGTGCGGGTTGAAGCATGGCATGGCGGCGGGGCAATCGCGGGGCGGGCAGGCAGGCAGGCAGGGTGTGGGTGGGTGGATCCTCGATATATGCATGGCCTTGGCTACTTGCATGCTCTTTCCGTCTTCAGCTGCAGCTCTTCATGTTACCTTCATGATGATGAAGATGGCATCATGTTGAAATGTTCGCCCGTCGTACGCGCATTCGTGCGCCCACGACGGCAAATCACTCACTTTTCACGTATTCAACGCGCTTCATTTCAATTTTCACGATGCTACACCAAGAGCGCAGCTGATGGCTCACCAGGCTCCAAACTGCACTACCCCAATCCCCCAACTACAAATCACTCGGATCTCGATTCCTTCATAGCCTACGCCCGTCGAAAAGGCCTGGACGCAAATTCCACCGTCTATGTCGGCACCCACTACGAGTACAAAGTATCCAGCACCCTCGCCAAATACGGCTTCTTCTTGAAGCGGATAGGCGGCTCGTCAGACTATGGCACGGATTTAGTAGGGACGTGGACGCTTCCATGGTCGTCTCCTTCAGCACCATTTAGAGTCCTCGTGCAGTGCAAAGCTGGTACTCAGCGCGTCGGGCCACAACATATTCGTGAACTAGAAGGCGCCTTTGTCGGCGCGCCTGTTGGATGGAGAGGCACGGGAGTGTTGGGCCTGCTCGCAAGTGAGCGGGCTGCGACCAAGGGGGTCCGCGATTCGTTGGGGAGAAGCAAGTGGCCAATGGTGTACATGTGCTGCTCGAAAGAGGGCATCGTGTCGCAGATGATATGGAATCAGTGCGCCGAGGAGCTGGGTCTTGATGGATATAGCGTCTCTGTGAGGCGTGGTGACGACAAGGATGAGTTGGTGTTGATGCGTAATGGCGCTGTGATACCTTTGTTGGAGGAGAAGTGATTTGGGGTACTTTTTGACATGTAACGTATTATAGAATACCCACTGTAAATCTCGTGTATTCGTTCCGGCCACTTCCAGCTTCAAGAGCTGTCCCAAACGAATAGCTGTCCGGGCCTGGCTCGATTTGATGTCAACCACGCGGGAACCCGAGATGTGACGGATAACTAGCGGCTTGCGCCGGGCCATCTAAAATGGTGTGTCTCACTAACTAGCTACCCGCCTAGGTAGTTTATTTTGGGCCTTCAGGTTGGTCGGTCGGTCATGATGCATCATCCTTCACCAACATTAAGTTGGTTTAGCCATCTACCGCGCGCGGTATCAGCGCCACCCTTGAATCACAGCGCAGGATTCGTTGTGTCACGATTTCCATGGCCTTTTAAAGGGATAGGGTATTCTGATGTTGTGTTGGGTTTCCGAGTCCGCTCAGGAATGAGATGTGCCCTGGAGTCAGGTAAGATGGACTTGGAATTAAGCACATGAGCGGGTTTCGGAGAGCTTATTACCAAGCTAAACCAAATCTCAGATGCTGAGTATGAGGATGAGAAGAGGACTGAGATTCGGCTTCAGCTCCACGAGTTTAGACAAGTAGAACGAACAAGAAGATGAAATATATAAAGGCGTATAGTCATCCAGCAAAACAGTGGCATAGAGGCATCTCAATAGCAAATCTTATAATAAACGAAACAGACCGCAATGTAAGTGAGAAAAAAAACTCCGTTCGCAACAGCTTGGAATTTCCCATTACCGTCCGGATCAAGGGTATGTTGTCTTTTAGCCACCAGCAACAAGCGCACACGTACACGGCGGCAGGTCAAGGACCGAACCAATTCAAGGTCCTCATTTGTCTGGACAGGTACAAGCTGATTGTGCCGGGCCAGTTCTAGGCTAAATCCATGTACACGGGAATATCTAACATGAAGCAATCGTTACAGGGGCCATACTTTGGCCAGCACGTCTGGTTCCGCAAGTTTCACCCAGAGGACCTCCCCAGTGCCAAGAAGCGACATGACGAGCAGACCCTGCGAGTCTCGCAAGTTTTGGACAGTATCCTCGAAGGGAAAGAGTACCTTGTTGGCAACGAATTGTACGTCATGGGCGTCGCAATGCCTTGGAGAGAGTCTTGGGTTTGGAGTCCTGCTGGCAATCTCCCCGTAGCACGTATGCCGATCTGGTTTTTACCCCATGGGATAGTGTGGTGGAGGGCTTTTCCAACGGCTTGTTGGCCGAGTGGAAAGCCGACAAGTACCCCAACTTTTCCGGTTGGCACAATCGTTTGGTCGCTTGGTCTACCGCCAGGAAGGTATATGGTTTGTAGGAACAAGGCAGTCAGTCCGCCGATAAACGATGAATAGTTCAAGGGACCGGACGGAAATAGATGGAGGCTTGCATGACGTGTTGATCATATCGGATTAGATAGGACCTACAGACTGGCCCCTTTTTCTTTTCAAGAGGGAGATGAAAATACTATGTAGTACGCACATTGTATGTACAACAGGTTCGTGACGTTTCGATGGTTGCATGCCTCGTTCAGTCATCCCAGACGGCAGCTTTAGCCTTGTCTGCCTCCATCCTCTTTCGATGCTCCTCCTGGCGTTCCTGTTCCTTTTTCTTCCTCTCTTGCTCTCTGATGGACTTCTGATAGGCCTTCTGCTCCTCTGTCTGTTTGGGGGCTTTCATGCCCAAGCCAGCAGCGATCATACGCCGGGCCACGGCATCGGTTTTCTCCGGCCTTCTTGTCGAATCCGCTCCAGAGGGAGAGTTGCTTGCATGGGCCCCAGCATCGTCCCATCCCGGGATAGATGCATAATTGGCTGCGAATGGGGTTGGTGGTGGTGCTGATGGGACCGTTGGGCTCGCTACCGAGGGCCTGAGCTCGTTCTCAGATCCGGACGACTCGTCATTGTCCTCCCATGAGTCTGCGACTGCAGCTTTCTTCTTGGGCTTTGAAGCCTTCTTGTTGCTTTTGGATGTGTCCAGGGTTAGGTTTGACAGAGACTCGGTCACCTTGTCCTTCTTGCGGGATGTGGAGGACATGGTGGCAGAGGCGGACCGACTATGAAGATGGGAGGGCTGCGGAATGGCGTGAATATGGGCATCTACTCGCACAATGTATCATTCAACAGGGCTTTCGACAGCTTGTTTGAAACGTGAAACTAGTACTTAACAAACCAGACGTCGAAGAAGGGATGTCTGCCTGGAAAAGAAACCTGCTCGACTAACTTCCTTCACCCCACTTGGAGGCCGCCTTGGCCAGCGGCTGTGTAAGTCGGGTGGTCGAGCATTTGCAGCTCAAAAGTTGCGAGTGTGTTGAGCTCGTAAACGGTTAGACGCCTTGATAATTTGGTAGAAACAGAAGTCTACTCTTGCTTTGATGCCCCGAAACCGAGGCCGCATGGGACATTTCCATGATCGCATCGCTGCGAATGCTGCACTGCACTGCACTGCAGGGTAGCTAGTACAAGGGGCCCTTGCGTGTATGCACTTGGCCGAGTTATCGTCCAAAACGACTTGACATCTCGCGCGCGACTCACAGACAATTGCCGAGGCTTTGCCGATGGAAGCTCCCAGCACCATGAATTTTTGGCCCATTGTCGTGCCCGCCGGTCTCGCCCACCGTCGTCATCATCAGGCCAATTTCGCATTTGTCCGTGTCGTCCGCAGCGGCAATGTGCAAGGCAACTTTCAGGACAGCAAGAATAAGTCGGTCGTGATAGAGTCTATCCTCGGCCTCTCAATCATCAATTCGTCTTTTAGCGCCTTATTTCTGGCCGAAACCTTTTCATCGCCTCGGCGTTGCCACTGGACCCAGCTCGTACATCCGAGCTTGGTGATAGCTGAAAGGGAGCTCCTAGCCGTTCAGCCATGATTCCCCGGTCTCGCCTCTGTGGGCGACTCATTCTCGAGCGATCTGCGGCGCACGCATCTCGAACATCTACTTCGTCAATATCGCGAACATGGGCTTTGTCACCTGCTTGCCATAGTCGCCATATCTGCCGATCCACTCTGCCCGGCGTTCGGCCCGGCTTGGTCGGAGCCGCCTTTTCTACGACTGCGAGGTTAAGAAAAAAGGACGATAAGAGCAAGAAGGACGATTTCTTTGACTCTTCGGCCGAGACCCTTACCGAACCGCTGTCGGAAGAGGAGGTCAAGGCAAACTTGGGGAACAAGAAGAAGGATGCAGAGAGAGCTGCAGCAGACGCCAAGTCGGACTCTTCGACAGCAAAAGCTGATGCCGGTAGTAAATCACAAGATGGAAAGTCCAGTGGTGCGGCAGGAAGCTCGGCAGAGGGCGGTTCAGGCTCAGGGGGTGATAGCTCTGGTGGTGATGGTGGCAAGAAGGGAAGAAAATCTTCGGAAAAGGCTCTACAGAAACCCGTTGTGCCAGAAGTGTATCCGCAAGTCCTCGCCATCCCTATCGCGCGGCGACCGCTGTTTCCAGGATTCTACAAGGCCATTACCATCAAGGATCCCAACGTCGCCTCGGCCATCACCGAGTCTATCAAGCGCGGGCAGCCATACGTTGGCGCTTTCTTGTTCAAGAACGAAAACGAGGACGAGGACATTATTCGCAACGTTGAAGACGTACACGACGTGGGCGTTTTTGCTCAGATCACAAGCGCATTTCCCATCCACGGACAAGAGGGCGCTTTGACGGCCATTCTCTACCCCCATCGCCGGATCAAGCTTTCCAGTCTGGTTCCGCCCAGTGCGGCTGAGAAAATCGACGGTAAACAGGAGCCCGATACTCCAGAAGTCATTCCGCAGCAAAATTCCGGAGAGGAAGATGCACAGCAGGAGAAAAAAGGCGACGTTGTAGCCAGCTTTGAGGAAGGGGCTGTTGAGAAGAAACCAGACCAGGTCGCCGAAAAATACGAGCCAACTTCATGGTTGAAACGCTGGCCCGTGAGTCTTGTTAATGTCGATAACCTTGCTGACGAACCTTACGACCCCAAAAGTCCCGTTATTCGCGCTGTAACCAACGAAATTGTCAATGTCTTCAAGGAGGTTGCTACCATGAATAACCTCTTCCGTGATCAAATTTCGACCTTTTCAATGAGCCAATCTACTGGAAATGTCACCTCAGAGCCCGGGAAACTGGCCGACTTTGCTGCTGCTGTATCATCTGGGGAGCAGAATGAACTGCAGGATGTCCTCTCCTGCATGAACGTTGAGGAGCGAATGCAGAAAGCCCTAATTGTTCTCAAGAAGGAACTCATGAATGCCCAATTACAGTCCAAAATCACCAAGGATGTTGAGAGCAAGATCAGCAAGCGCCAGCGAGAGTATTGGCTTATGGAGCAGATGAAGGGCATTCGCCGCGAATTGGGCCTGGAATCCGACGGCAAAGACAAGTTGGTCGAAAAGTTCAAGGAGAAGGCCTCCAAGTTGGCTATGCCTGACCCTGTTCGGAAGGTCTTTGACGAGGAGATCAATAAACTTGCTCACCTGGAGACCGCCGCATCAGAGTTTAATGTTACGCGAAACTACCTTGATTGGCTTACTCAGATTCCTTGGGGACGCAGAAGCCCTGAGAACTTTGGCATTCCCAATGCCAAGAAGGTCTTGGATGAAGACCACTATGGCTTGCAGGATGTCAAGGATCGAATTCTCGAGTTTATTGCTGTAGGAAAACTGCGTGGTACCGTGGAGGGCAAGATTCTCTGCTTTGTTGGCCCTCCCGGTGTCGGAAAGACGAGCATTGGAAAGTCAATTGCCCGAGCTCTTAACAGGGAATACTACCGATTCAGTGTGGGTGGTCTGACGGACGTAGCTGAAATCAAGGGCCACCGACGTACATATGTTGGCGCCCTGCCCGGCCGCATCATTCAGGCATTGAAGAAATGCCAGACGGAAAACCCGCTGATTTTGATTGATGAAGTCGACAAGATTGGGCGGGGATATCAAGGCGACCCGTCTTCGGCCCTCCTGGAATTACTCGACCCTGAACAGAACAGCTCCTTTTTGGATCACTACATGGACGTTCCTGTCGATCTGTCCAAGGTCCTCTTTGTTTGCACTGCCAACATGACGGACACGATTCCGCGACCTCTCCTCGACCGTATGGAGTTGATCACGCTCTCAGGTTATGTTGCGGATGAGAAGAAGGCTATTGCTAATACGTACCTGGCACCAGCGGCCAAGGATGCAGCAGGCCTGAAGGATGCCAATGTGAACCTTACCGACGAGGCAGTCGAAGAGCTCATCAAGTCATACTGCCGTGAATCTGGAGTCCGTAACCTCAAAAAGCAGATCGAGAAGGTTTATAGGAAGTCCGCCTTGAAGATCGTCCAGGAGCTGGGAGAGGATGTTCTGTCCGAGGAGGAAGCCTTGACTGACGAAGGCAAAGCAGCACTGGAAGAGAGCCAAAAGAAGAAGACTGAGGAGGAGGCTGCGGCAAACGATGAGGCAAAGTCAGAAGAAGCGCGTGCGGCCACCGAAGCAACCGAAGCCAAGACGGCTGAAAAGCCGAGGAAAGCACTGCGGGTTCCTGACTCGGTGGACGTTCAAATCGGAAAGGACAACCTCGTGGATTACATTGGCCCCCCCGTCTTTACATCGGACCGCCTGTACGATGTAAGCCCGGCCGGTGTCTCGATGGGCCTGGCCTGGACGCAAATGGGCGGTGCGGCCATGTATATTGAATCCATTCTGCAAGCACCTCTGCGAGCTAGCACGAGACCATATCTGGAAATCACAGGTAACTTGAAGTCTGTTATGAAGGAGTCAACGACCATTGCCTACTCCTTCGCCAAGGCCTTCATGGCCAGGCAGTTCCCAGAGAACAACTTCTTCGACAAGGCCAAGATGCATCTTCACGTTCCGGATGGCGCCGTGCCCAAAGATGGACCATCTGCCGGAATCACCATGGCGACATCCCTTCTCTCCCTGGCTCTCGATACACCCGTTGACCCGACCGTCGCCATGACCGGCGAACTCACACTCACCGGCAAGGTCCTGCGCATCGGCGGACTGCGCGAGAAGACTGTGGCAGCCCGTCGAGCCGGCTGCAAAACAATCATCTTCCCCAAGGACAACATGTCGGACTGGCTGGAGCTGCCTCAGGTACGTTATCACTTCTCATGCTCACCAAGATATGTGGCTAACAAAAAAAACAATGATAGAATATCAAGGAAGGTATTGAAGGACACGCCGTAGGATGGTACACCGAAGTATTCGATCTTGTCTTCCAAGACCTCGACCGCGAACAAGCCAATAGGAGCAAGGTCCAAGATGTCAAGAAAGAAGTCGAAAGATCTGAGGAGGATGAGGAGAAGCAAGCAGAGCGACAAGCCTAGACGACCGACACCTGCATGAAATTGGCATTATGCGCCAGTGTACACTGTCTATATTCCTAAACGTGGACGCTTTTGTACGTGGATCATGGAAGACGGCAGCATACGTTTGGGGCGTTATGATTTAGTTTTTTTCTTTTTTTTCGTTTTTATATATACACGGGCTTTTGACGGGAAGCCGGGTGCATGCGATACTCCTACTCTGTGTACATTCGTCCTCGGACATTTTTTGTATTTCTAGAAAACTTAGACTGAGGGAGTGTGGGCGGTGGATCTGGCCATACTGGTGGATGAATACTATACCATGTCAAAAAGAGGCTCCTCTGTTCCACGCACGTAGTATTTAGTACTACTAGCTAGTATTGTAGCGGACTCGATGGTAGCGGACTCGATGGAGGAGCATTTTTAGATGGAGCGCCTTGTTCTGGTCGAGTCTAAGTCGAGTCTAAATGTCCACCCAATGGCCCCGCAGATCGACTGTGGAGTCGGGGAACAGGACGCGGGACGAGCCTTGTTTTCGCTATCCCTAGTTCGGCTACTCGGTATGTGCGCCAGAGCGTCCGGAGTTTTCTTTCATCTCATGATGTGTTTTGTATGTGTGTGAGGGAGGGGCTCTGGAATAGGCCAGGCGCGTTGAACGTGGGCGTGAGCCTGGAAGACGTTGATCTCCCCGAGTCAGGATTTTGTCCCGCTGTAAAGCTGAGGTTGGGTTCATGTCGTGATACCTAACCGTCCGCATGGAATCGCGCCAAAGCACTGGGGCAGAGCGACATCCAGGTGATAGGTAGTATTATGCACCACCATCCTTGCGCAACATACATAGACACGCAGTGAGCTGTGCAGGTTTCATACCACACCACCGAAAAAAAAAAACTTTCTCTTTACTCTATCTTTGGTCTGTTAGGATCGTCTTCTGCGCCCCTTGGCTAGGGCTGCATCCGTGCCTAATCACGAGAGGGCGAAGCATTGTATTGTCTAGTGAGGCTCGCGCCGCCCCCGGCTGGGCACCAAAGAGCACGAAACATGGGACGGACATGGAATGATGCTGATGGTGAGTGTTAATGTGGATGTGGCTGCGAGAATGAGCATGTGTGACGTGGTAAGCCTCATTGGTTTGGAGGCAGGGCTATCGTTGTAGGCTTGGTGTTTTGGCCAAGTACGGAGTACCTGAACCTGCTTATTTCTACGGACTACTTGCTTCCACCTCGGCATGGTGTAGTATTTTCTTCTCACAATGGATAAATAGCCGGGATTCCTGTACCCCAGACTGCTTGTGGTTAGTAGTTTGACGCATCGTGTGCTTAAATGCAGGGCGCTTTGAGGAATTTTTATACATAGATGCCCAATTCAACGCATGTCTGGCTGATTCTTGGCGGATTGGGAAAAGCTTGGTCTGGGCCTTGCGTGTGCTGGAACGCGATGGTACCGCGCAAGGCGCAAGGTGGCTTTGTGTGCATCTCGACCCGGGGAAACCGAGTCAACAAACCTCCCGGTTGTGCATCGGCTTATCCAGAGGAAGGGGAGGGAGGTGGTGAGCGCCGCCCGTTGAAGTTGCAATCTGTTGCCTGGTGTGGCAGCACATCATCCATGATGTGATGGCAATGGGCCGGCGAAGCAGTTTGCACTCCATTGACGCACTGAGAAGTGGCAGCATCCCTCCTGATCCTCCCCTGCACACCTCTTCGCCCTCGGTCCGTCGTCCTTTGTATTCTTTCATACGCATTGCCATTCACGGTTCTTCCGACCACCCCGGTCCTAGCTTACCATGTTGGCCCAAGCTCTTGTGTGGTTTTGACAAGACAGAGTTTTGTGCAATGAGTTGTCTGGTCCCTTGACATCCGGTTAAGGAGTATCAGCATGTGAGGTGGTCCGATCAGCTGGGACCAACAAAAATAACTGGATACGATCAGGAACGAGATGCCATGGTTGCAGGCTGCGTTGCGCCATTGACAGAAAATAGCGCTGCTTTTTTTCCGGTTACTGGTGCCTTGCGTCATGGAGAAAGACTTTGGCCCAAAACGTTAAAACAAGTACAAAAATTGGAACCGCCAAGACACGTATTTGTGTTAAGATGATGAATCGAAAAAGGACCGGGAGGAGGAGATGGCTCTGGCATTGAAGTACCAGCTGCTCAACATGTGGTTTGTTACTTGTTCGGCATCTGTCTCTGAGATGTTGCCCGGGGGTCATTGATGGATTCAACGTCATTGTTGGCGACGCTAACAGGATTTTGTGACGTGTCCCAGTGTCTAACCATGCTTTCACCCTACTCCGTACATTGAGTTTACCAGCGGGTAGCAGGATGGAGGTAAGGAGAGCAACCGAGTACTATTACTGCGACTTGAAGCGGCCATGGGTCGATGGTGTACGCGTGGGCTCGGGACGCCTCGCAGAGAGTCCGAGACTGGGACAAAAGGAGCGCCAAGTCGGCCAGACACGCCGCACCTATTTTGCGGCTGTCGTTTTCTGTTTGCTATTTTCTATTTGCTATTTGCCCTGCTGCCATGCTGCCGTCATCGCCAGGCGCTGTTCCTCGGGTCAGGGCTGCATGCAAAAACATGGTGACAAAGAACTCCTCCAAAGGTGTGGGTTGTGATGCGGATCCCGTTCGCCTGGGGCAAGTCGTCGGCCGTCGAGGTCCAATAATGCACCAGCGCGGGCCCTCTCTCTTGCGGCCCGCTGGGCTAGCCTGAGCGCCATTGACTACTCAGGACGGAGTCCAGAGTATCAGGAGCCACCACAATCGATGTCAAGGGAGGCCGATCAACGAATCGACTTGTTCATGGGCCTGCCAAAGGACGCCATTCCCGGGGTTGCGTCTGACCGCCAGAGTGGACTTTGACGTTCGCCAGGTTGACAGTTGACAGGAAAACATATGGACAATGAACATGGATAAGGAGAAGTTGGAAGTTTAAATAGGGAACTCGACAACTTGAAATAAATTGTCGGCAAACGAGGAGGAAGGGGAAAAAGCGGAAGGAACATTTGAAGGGCATGGACATGGCTATGGCCGGAAGGCGCAGCCAGCTGCATGCAGTCCCTACTGCCTGTTGTCTAATAGTTACCATGAACACCACACTTGCAGCCTGCTTGACATGGAGCCTGCAGCAACTTGTCGCACAGAGTCAGCGTTGACTGATTGATTGACTGATCAAATGAATAATGAATGCACGCCCGGTCACCCGCCATACCTTTGCACCCAGCTCCTCCGTACTCCGTGCTTAGGGCACAAGGGCATCGTGGCACACCAGACCAGTTGACATCTCGACCAGGCCCCCGCCTGTTCCACGTACGCAACAGGAAACTGCCATCTAGATGCTTTCTTATGTACGGAGATACCCAGGCAGGTACGGTTGATTGCAAAGTTGATTGGGCTGAGGGGGGAATAAGCAACAGCAAAGCGGGCTCGCGCCAGCTCAGTTGCACTTGCACTTGCACTTGCAACCCGGCGCCCGCTGACAACTCCATCAATGTCTACTAGCTTGGCTGTACGGAGTACTCAGTACGTTATCCAACACCAGCACCTGAGCCGCTTGACCTCTTCCGAGCCGCACCAGTTGACCTCAGGTCCTTACGTCGTGGGTCATTGACCAGTGACCATTGACCATTGACCACTCTTGTCATTCTGCATCTTAACCTCTCACGATGCTCAAATCCTCGTCATTTTTCGGGCTCCCACTAATAACTCTGACTTTTTGATCCATCGCTGTCCAACGGGGAAAGCCCAACATCGTCACTACCCCTCCCTCTCCTCCGTCCTTCTGGCAAACCCATCCTCCGTTCTTCGGCGCCATTGTGCGAATCACCATCAATACCCCGTACATTACTTGCGACAAATGGCACGGCTTGGCTCACTTCGCGCAGTCTGCCCGCTTTAGCGCCATTGCCTATTGCCTATTGCGCTTTGGAGAAGGCTGGAGGCAAAACAAGCTGGCAAAGTGTCGTCGTCTTGCGGAGTCGAACTGCCAGTCGTGTCGAACATTGATCCCCACAACCCCTTGGCTTCACCGTACTGTCAGGGAACAGACAGCAAACATGGTGGATTGACGAAAAGGACGACGAGTCGACGAGTTGACAACCCGACCACCCCAGCCATTTTTGCTGCCCCATATGGGCTGTGTGGCATTCGGCCACCATTTGCCTGCTCCCCCTTTCCGCCTTATTTCAAGCTTTTTTGTTTCTGTTTTCATGCCGCCCTACCAATTCTATTCGCTCTTGCGATAACCCTCTTCATTGACAGCATCTCTCGTCTCGCCTACCTCCTCATTGTTCATTCGATATGCTATGCGTACGGCTGCCTGCATGTATGCTTATACCAGATTCTTTACACCTCTCAACGGCCAGGCTCGCCAGGACCCACTGCCCAGCCACGCTTTCGACTTATAACCCAAGCTGGGCTGATTAGGCAAGGCTGGTATCATTCGATTGGGCAAACAAGCCTCGCGTTGCGGCCATCGTCTTGAATCTCGCCTGGGAATTCGGTAATATTTGCTGGCTTTCTAGGATACGTCGTGTTGGCTGTGAGGACTCGACTATTCGTCGCCTAATATGGCTGGTCTAGGCGGCTCTGAGGCTGAGCCGCCGCCTACATCAACTGGGGGATGGGATTTCCTTCTCAAACCCTTTGGCCGACCAACAGACGAGAGGGGTTTGCCAACATCGGAGCCCGATCAAATCCTCAACGCGAAAATGGAAGAGGAGCCTTCAAAGACTGTAAAATCTATTGGTGACGAGGACTCCAGGAGAGCTGTCATTGGACTACCCCGAGCTCAAACCCTCAAGAGGCGGTTGTCGGAACAGAGGGTTAACTTAGAACCTGTGCTTCCCACACCAGATGAACGAAGAGCTGCGTCAGAGGACAGGCGAAGCGCACAATCATACATGGGACAAGCCATTTTGCCACATTGTAGCCCTCGTTCAACTGTCCCTGGAACTTTTAGCCCCTCTACCTCATCACTCGACGGCTATGGCTCAGACTCATCTTCTCAATTACCAAGCGACTCCGGCCACTATGAGCTATCTAACCACATCATGGATCAAGAACAACTTGATTTAGAAAGTCGCTGTGACGACGGAGTGCCGCCAGATGCAGCGTCAGTAGCTGACTCGTTGGACGAAGCCACGCTTGCAGAAGAGTTGACACAAAAATGGATTCTGAACCTGAGTATGCACTTTCGTGATGGATCAAAACGCGAAAAATTCTTTGTCACGTACCGAGAGAAAGAACACCTTTGGAGAAGAGTCACAATCTCTCTCGATTATCGCAACATTCCGCTCAACTCTCTTGAGTGGAAGCTGTCTCATACTAGCGAACAAAGAGAAAAGAACGCCAAGATATATGAAGCCATCCGTGGGAGCATTCCAGTCATCCGATTTTTCGATACTGTAACGAATTTGAAACTTCAAACAACAGACGACCGGCTACATATCCATGTTGTCGAGGACTTGAATGTGAGTGGAAAAGGCTCTGCTATCCATTTTTTCCCCTGCCTGCCATGAATAGCAAAATGAGCGACATCTGACGCAGTTTATTTAGGAGGTCATCCACTTCCCTACTGCTGATCAAGTCAAGCACCTTAAATGTGACTTCTTTCGGGAAAGTGACATCATTTTTGACTCTCATCTATCTGGCTTCGTTTACAAAGTTCATGTCGATGGAAAAGCCCTAATTAAGAAAGAAATCCCGGGCCCTGAGACCATTGAGGAGTTCTTGTATGAAGTCAACGCACTTGGTAATCTGCGCGGTTCTAAAGACATCGTTCGACTTCACGGACTTGTTATTGACGACTTCAGTGACCAAATCAAGGGCCTCCTCATCACATATGCCGAGCAAGGTTCCCTGCTGGATGTAATATACGATAACTGCAAGGAACGGGAATTGGGCATACCCTGGCCGACGAGACAACGATGGGCACGACAAATTGTGCGAGGCCTAAATGACATTCATGAGTTGGGGTTTGTACAAGGAGACTTTACGCTCAACAACATCGTAGTCGATGCTGCTGGCGATGCAAAGATAATCGACATAAACAGAAGAGGATGCCCGGCGGGATGGGAACCACCAGAATTGAAAGTGCTCATCGAAGCCCACCACCGCACTTCCCTGTATATTGGTGTCAAGTCTGACCTTTTCCAACTGGGGATGGTGTTATGGGCATTGGCTATGGTCGATGACGAGCCAGAAGCCCATGGGAGGCCATTGATGCTAGGACCAGAGATAAATATTCCAGATTGGTATCGTCAAATGACCGAAATATGCCTTGATCCCGACCCAAGAAGGAGGCTGGCGCCATCAGACCTCTTGAGCCTGTTCCCACCCGACATAGAGAGACGCCAGGGATCGACAGTTACTGCCGACGAGAGTCGCTCTTCAGATGGATACAGCGTCGATTACCCGCCTCACACGCAACCGTACATTAAAACAGTGTCACCGTCAAACGGCTGGCAATGTTCTGGAAAGACTTACGTCAATACAAGCCCAGATATGTACGAACCACAATATCCCATGCGCGGTCGTTCGCCCCCTAGTTCACCACCTAGCGCTTTCGATGGGTATGATTCGTCAGGGAAAGTCTGCAGCAGTACCTCTTGGGCAGCTAACAAAAGTGTCCGGCCCTCATACAGCGACATAGACGAGGACAGCACTACAGAGGCAGGAAAAGTTGTCGATGTAGGGTTACGACCTGAAACACCCCTCTCGCTGGGCCAGTACGACATCGACTCGGCTGCTTATCTCCCCACCGACATAAGACTGGAAGATATCAGCCCGAAACGGTCAACAATGCCGGTTATGGACACAAAGCCCTCTTTGGGCGATGGTTTGCAGACGATATCGACACCAAAACTGGACAGGCAAGACACTGCGATTCACGCCCCAACTAGGTACGACACAGCAGAAATGCAGCTATCCAAAGGCACACCCGAGATTGAGGACAGTCACTTGGCTGAGCCTCTTAGTGGGCACGTGTATGAGCCGACGGCTGATATGACTACCGCAACCGAGATGGTCGATATGCACACTGTTTCGGACGCACATGAGATCAAGACCATGGAAAGCGATGCAGACGGCGGTGTCTCGCTAGTGCTAGGGCATGCTCCCACTGCTCATAGGCTGCAGTCAAACAGCGACCTCCATTCTGAGGCCCAACAGGATGTCCAACAAAATAAGAGGCCTCCTGATGTCAATACATGCCGTTCAGTTGCCATGCAAATCGACCCCAGCATGAATAAGTCGACGATGAATACAGGGAGGGAAACGTCCACCGACAGTGCCGTGTCAAACAAACTACACACGCGTTCGGCATATAATCACCGTGAGGAAGCTCGATTAGGAGATTTTCGAATACGCTCATCGATACCCGACTCTGTGTCCGGATCCCATCTACATCAACGCCCGATATCAATCCCCGTTGTATTAACAGGCGTCGGCGCGGGCTTATCCATCGAGTACGACACGATTGGACTCGGAAATATGGTTACCGTTGACGATGATTTCAACGCGTTGGCACGACCTGCTACCGTGTAAGCATTAGTTGTCCCGACAGATAAATACCCATCAGAAGAACAGTTTAGCAAGAACAAAGAACAGCATTTTGACAACACCAGCATAAGACGTTTGGAATTTTGGATTCTTTCTAAACCCATGTATACTCTAGACAAATGAGCAGGCGACTGGTGCTATTTTACTTTGATATAGCACGATATTGAAGCGTATAGCGGATTGGAACGGATTTATGACATGACGACTAGCATTGATTTGTATCAGAAAGGAGGGTTTTCGCGGCGTATTTTAATGCTTTATTGGATTTTGAACGTTTGAAGCGATGGAGGCTTGATTGGATGTAGGCTTCCTCAAGTCAGCAGTGTGTAGCAATATCGTGGGTAATGGAGTACTTTAGCATTCCCAACAAGCCCCACTTCTATGATGATATGTGAGGATTTGTATGCGAAAATCTGGCTATCTGAAAGCAGGAAACATTACTCATTCTGTTGGTGCTCCTCCTTTGGTCTTGAGAAGTGAAACTCGGTACTGCTTTGACTGGTCACCGTGCTCATGACGGTGATGGTGAGTTGCGCATCTGTAGATAATCGATGATGATCAACAACGATGGATTACTGCTCCAAGTCAAATGCGCCGATAAAGTTTGTGGCTAAAAGTATAGGAAGTAGCGAAGGAACTGATGAGGATGGAAGCTGCTCCTGATATACGCGAATCTATGCGGATTATGCTACAGCACGAATCAAAGGCTCTGTTATGCCGTAAAACGGATATTATGGCCCGAAAAAAAAAACCACTTACCTGATTCCTGTTTCCACGATAAATGTTCCTGATGCCTCGAATTCAGAGCTTCGTCTACGCTTCTAGTCACTTCTTATCCAATATGCCCGTATTGACGCCCCCGGGCCGGAATCATGTACCCGATAGCACCAGTTGTTTCTCATACGTCGGATGTAAATAAAAAACAAAGTAGTTGCGATCGCAGTGTACACAGAGTGCACAAGTGTACTCCTAGTCTACGGCAGAATGAGGGACTCGCTCCACACAATGACAAATGAGTCGGCTTCTTGTTCGATATCAAATGTCCTTCCTGGAAGACCAGTACTAGTTGTAGCTGAGACCACGTACTCTTGCCCGCGTGATGTTGATTTGGAAATGGTCTCATTGGATGGTCGTCTGTTGCAGGGTGAACATTGCACATCAAGTGACTGGTTGATTCTGTTGGGGAAGAAGGATAAGGTTTCGAGCAGATGATCAGCCTTCCAAGAGTCGTCATCTGTCGCTCGCAACAAAAAAATTAAAATAAACGAATCCGATACTGGTAAGTTGAGGGAAATGGGCAGATGTGCTTGCGCTGAGCACATCAGATGCCTGGTCGAATCGTATGTTGTGGCTGAGGTATGTGGTGACGCAACCGGGATAGCGTTAAGCCGTCTGGTTGTAGGGAGATGCTGGACAGGTGCCGGGCTGGGCGGTTTATTTTCGACGCGGGCGCCAAGGGGGCGTGCGTCTGGTGGTTGGCTCGAAAAAGACGAGGCCAACGGGAATGGGCGGAGAAGTCAGAGGGCTAAACAAGTTGACATGTGGGCTTTGAAGATGGTGCAAAGTTGGATTGTTGAGGTGCTGATGGTGGTGGGGACTGCTGGTAACGTTAGGCCTGGCCACTCACATAGCAATGCGTGTCTTATCTTTTCTGAAGAGATAATCCGGAGAAGAGTGACGAATACAGGTTTATAGCTTCTACGGTTTTTTTTTCAGTCAAATAATTGCTACTGCACAAGAATTGCTCCTGCAAAAGGTAACGGCAATCAATAAATAGCCTGGAAGTTGCTGGCGGTTGAAACCTCGATGCAAGGTGGTGATGATACATGCAGGTACTACATTCAACACTTGTTGACAGGCTGCCGTCGGGCCGAGGGTTGGTTTACAGATGACTTCAGTGCCTTGCCACATTAATTATGAGTGGTACGATACAAGGCCTGCAGGCTTGTCATTGACTGATTGACTGGTTGATTCATTGATTCATTGATTGATAGATTGATTGCTCGAGCATCAATTGCTCATTAGCCATCCATCTCCCAGAGTGAACGAGGTACCTTGCGGCCCGCAGCTTCCCGGAGCGCCGGATGAGGTGGAGCCCCTGCTGCCCCTGTTCGCCCAACCCATTTGATGCCAGATTCGCATGCCCACACACCCCCGGCTTGTCGCAGGCTCGCCCGGCCGGGCGTCCACCAGTAGGAGCGCCGCCCTCGTCAGCTGTGGATCCAAGCTCCTGCCAAACACGGCCAGGA
Organism: Metarhizium robertsii ARSEF 23; assembly: GCF_000187425.2. Classification (NCBI taxonomy): domain Eukaryota; kingdom Fungi; phylum Ascomycota; class Sordariomycetes; order Hypocreales; family Clavicipitaceae; genus Metarhizium; species Metarhizium robertsii. Next base: position 1,596,510 of record NW_011942204.1, read on the forward strand.
AAAAAAAGTTGTTGGGGAAAAGGGTTGGGTCGAACCATGTGTCGCGCATTTGCGCTCGGCGCCGCATCAACGACACTTGACCACACACACGGTTCAAGGCCATCAAGAAGCTTGCATGCGTAATGGCAACACGCCAAGGCGCCTCGGCAACTTGTGAGCAGCAGTCCAGAGTAGGAAGAAACGCCACTCGTGGCGAACAAGGTGTGCTTTCGCTGTCAAATGGTGCTAGACGTGTGTATCGCCATGTGAGCACTGCATGGCGGATTGTTGAAACACCATTGACGATACTGCCAAAGTTGTTAGCATTCAGGCTCCGAGAAATGGTGGACGAGCCACCATTGTGCTGTGCAACATGGTAATACAGAATAGGATTCTGCTCTCCTCTGTACCACTTGGTGTTTTGCCTTTGAATACAAGGTTTACCGCGTCGCATGATTGCGCAGAGAGGATGTAGCAAAGAGGGAGGGTAAATGGGCGAATAAGAAGCTTTGTAAAACGCACATTGGTTAACTCGACCGAACCTGGCCGAATTCTTTACTCCGTACCAAGTACTACTCCGTACCAGAGCACCAGTCCACGTTTTGTCGAGGCCAACAACGAGTATACTCCCAAAGGCCTCGCACAGCGCGCCAACAGACCGTGTATTTGTGATTGAATTCTATATAGCGGCCTGCTAATTAAGAGCCTGGCATTTGGCATTCTGAAACCCGAATACGCTCCGACTGGCGCGTCGTGGCCCGGGCTCTCTGCTTATTGTACTCCGTATGTACTTGGGATAATACATGACTGGCAACTTTCAACTTTTTTTTTTGACCCGCCTCCGCCCCAACCATCCCCAGCACTTTCGGTATCCGCCACGGTGCCCTCTTCGCTCGCACGCCCCTCGCTGTTTCTTCACGCCCCTCAAAACCCCCATCATATCTCTCTTTTCCCCTGCCCTTGAAGCCTTCGGGTTTCTTTTTTATTTGGAGTTGCCCTGCCCTCATCCTCCTTCAATCTTTCCTTTCTATATTTCCTTCACCCTCAGTCCTCCGCGATTTCAACATCCCCTCTCATCACCCCCATTGTCTGTGGATCCGTTTCATTGGGGGATTCTGTTGAGCTTATAGAAACGCCCAGTTTGTTTGCGGGAGCGAGCATCTCGTACCAAACTGAGCAGGATATTTCACAAAACCCGAGGTGAACGACGACATCATTAGGACAATGTCGTCCTCATCTTCGGCTGTTCAGGCCAAGGCCTTCCCCGATGGCACAACCGATTACGTGCCTCTGCGAGGCAAAAAGGCAGACGTCAACAAGGTTCACATCTCCGATACACCTATGACCTGGTCAAACTGGCATAAGCACGTCAACTGGCTAAACACCACATTTATTATTTTCGTTCCCTTGGCCGGCTTCATCTCTGCCTACTGGGTTCCCCTCCATCTTTACACCGCCATCTTTTCGGTTATCTACTACTTCAATACCGGTCTTGGTATTACAGCTGGTAAGTTTGGCGCTGCTAACCAAATCTGAAATTCACTCCAAGTTTGTACCAGAAAACTAACCGTCTAAAAAGGCTACCACCGTCTCTGGGCTCACACCTCATATAGAGCCAGCACCCCTCTCAAAATTTATCTCGCCGCCGTCGGTGCTGGTGCTGTCGAAGGCTCTATCCGTTGGTGGTCCCGCGACCACCGCGCTCACCATCGTTACACCGACACTGAGAAGGATCCCTACTCCGTTCGCAAAGGTCTTCTCTACTCGCACTTGGGATGGATGGTCTTCAAACAGAACCCCAAGCGTGCTGGTCGAACAGATATCACCGATCTCAACGAGGACCTCGTTGTCGTCTGGCAGCACCGGAACTACCTGAAGTGCGTCATCTTCATGGGCCTCGTTTTCCCTACCTGCTTCTGCGGTCTTATGTTCAATGACTGGCTTGGCGGGTTTGTGTACGCTGGCATTCTGCGTATTTGCTTCGTCCAGCAAGCTACTTTCTGTGTCAACTCCCTGGCTCACTGGCTCGGTGACCAACCCTTCGATGACCGCAACTCTCCTCGTGACCATGTCATCACAGCGCTTGTCACCCTTGGTGAGGGCTACCACAATTTCCACCACGAGTTCCCATCCGACTACCGAAACGCCATTGAGTGGTGGCAGTATGATCCTACCAAGTGGGCTATCTACGCCTGGAAGATGCTTGGTCTTGCCTATGACCTCAAACAGTTCCGTGCCAACGAAATCGAAAAAGGCCGTGTGCAGCAGTTGCAGAAGAAGCTCGACCAGAAGCGCGCCACCCTCGACTGGGGTACGCCTCTCGAGCAGCTGCCCGTTATTAGCTGGGATGACTTTGTCGCCGAGTCCAAGAACGGCAAGGCTCTTGTTGCTATTGCCGGTGTCATACATGACGTGACCGACTTTATCAAGGATCATCCTGGTGGCAAAGCCCTCATCTCATCCGCTATCGGCAAGGACGCCACTTCTATCTTTAACGGTGGTGTCTACACCCATTCCAACGCTGCCCATAATCTCTTGTCTACCATGCGTGTTGGTGTTCTCCGTGGTGGATGCGAGGTTGAGATCTGGAAACGTGCCCAGTTTGAAAACAAGGATGTCACTTATATGAATGACTCCGCTGGTCAGCGAATTCACCGTGCCGGGACCCAGGTCACTAAGGTTTCTCAGCCCGTCGCCAGCGCCGATGCCGCTTAAAGGGTTGAGCAAAGTAAAGTACAAAAAGAATAATGTTCGTCAACGACTTGAGTCTTGAATTTCTAGCGTGGTAATGGCGGGGGAAGAGACAAGGGAAACAATTATGCATCATGGTCGAACTATTAGCAAACGGAATCTGCAAATCATGAAACCGGCGTTATGGGCGAATTCGAATTATGTGTCAGTGTCGATTTGTGCCTGCTGAGTTATGATGCTCAATGGTGACCAACAGAGACTGAAAAAAAGAAGGCAATGCTGTCAAGGGGAGGCGGTTGTGTATAGATATCCTTCAGCAAAGGTGTATTGTGGTCCGCAGCCCTTGCACTACTGACCCCATTAAACATATTTTATTTTATTGCAAGAAATGGATTCCAATTGTTCCACCTGTGACATTGTCCATTGGTAACTCATTGAAAACAAGTACACGATTGCTCACGTCATGACAGTCAGAGCAAAGCACTTGGTACACTTGATGGGTTGCGCTCCCCATCTTTGGCTTCATAAAGGCATATTCGCATATTTCATTTGCCACGAATTGCGTCTCTGTGCTATGGCAACACCTGATGACTCCAATAACCGCGGTTCCTAGTCGTAAATTTGTTGATTCCCGTTCGAAAGATGCATCACCCCGTAAACATTGTCAAGGCGTCGCCATCCTTGCCTTGACCATGACCAGCTCTGAACTCTTCGCCCACACCCCGTCTGGCGTCTGTCTATAAAACAACAGCCGTCCGTCATCCCCTGTGCTACCGAAAATCTGTCCATCGTCATCAAAGCCCACCCTCCACACGGGCGTCCTATGACTGTCCAGTCTCGAAATTTCCCTGTGTGTATGGTGTACCTGGCCCGGCTGCCCGGACCACTGCCTATCGCCCGCATTCCCAGACTTGGCAAGACTAGCGCTCAGCGTCGACGGGTGGGGGTGTTTCTCGGCGGCCTCGTCCTTTGTCGGCGAGTCCCTGGCGGGCGATGTGTGGCCCCTGGACTTGAGCAAGTCGCCCGCGGACCACGACTTGCCGTCGTCGTCGGAGAAGGGCGTGTCGACGCGGAAGACGCGCGCGTAGCCGTCCTGGCAGGCCGTCGCGATCACGTCGTACCCCCGTATGTTGCCCGGCGCCCAGGCCACGTCCCGCACGAGGCCCCGGTGCCCGTGTATCTCGGCCGCGAGGTAGAACTCCTTCTGCGTCTGGGCGACCCCGTAAGAAGCCGTGACGATGTCGCGCGACCGGTAGACCTTGACGGTGTCCATGCCGGCGACCACGATGCCCAGGGAGTCTGCGCCCACGCCGGCCCGCAGCGCCGCGTAGCACGGCTCCGGGTTCGGGTCGAAGCGCACCTTGAAGGAGACCTCCTCGCCGCGATTAGGCTTGCTGCATATGCTGAACTCGTCGATGGACGTGTACTCGGACAGGTTCTCGGGCTGGTCGTTCTCGTAGACGGTGAGGCGGCCGTCGGTCGCCAGGAGCGCGAGGTACGTGTGCCGCGTCTCCTCGTTGTGCTTCATGCTGAAAGAGCGGTAGGGCGCGCGCGTCGAGCGCGTGTCAAAGGCTGGCCGCCCGCCGACGGAGCGGCCTGCGCAGAAGCGGCGGCCTGGCGCGGCTGAGGGGTCTTCGGCCCAGAGCCGGAACCAGCCTTCGATGCCGAGAGAGGCGACAAGGTTGGGATATATCGTTGCGGGGAGCCATTGAAGCTGCACGGTTGAGAAAGAGAAGGAGAGAGTTAGTAAGAAGAGCTGAGGGCTAGGAAAGAAAAACGTGATCGAGACGGAGGGCGCAGGGGACGGAACGTACTTCTAGAACTTCACCGCCGTGGGCCGTCCATGTGTCGCATAGCCGCCAGGTGCCGTCTTTATGTCTGTTGAAGACACGGATCTTGCCATCCACTGAGCCAGTGGCGCAGCGGTCGCCGTAGGTGTTGAAGGCGATTGCTTGGACGAGGTCCTTGTGTCCGTGTTGGAGGTTGAGGTCGAAGGCTTGCTTCTCTGAGATGGGGGACGGCGGCCCCGAGGCGGCCATTACGGCGGCCGAGAAGTGGTAACTAGCAATTGGAGAAAGCTGTTATTTTTGAGACTAATTATAGAGGGCCTTAGAGTGTGCAATGGGTTGCGGATGGCGTTGGACGTGGTGGGAGTCGAGATATCGTGGTGTGGTTAAAAGCTTGGATGGAGGTCGGCGGGATGATTTGAGGCTCGATTGCGCGGGGAGCTACCAGATCCACCAACTCGCTCCTTCCTTGGTACATGCTCGGCCCCACCTGGCTTGAGCTAGCTCGTGTAAGTGACGATTCTGGGGACTTGAACACATAGCTGCTCTTAGTTCATATACCAAGTCGTTTTCATCGCGCGTCAAGGAAGGCTACGGTTTTGGTGATGGTCAAAGCTCTTGCAAGGTGAAACCGCGTACATAGCGTTGCGATGTGTTATAATTATTGAGCTACAGCAATCTTATATTCCAGCTTGGCATGTCAACCCGACCCAAAGTCCCAAACAGAATTTCAGAATAGAGCTAGAACCCAAGTAACACGTAATTTGGAACAGAATTGACATCACAGAAACGCCGCCCAGACGCAACTGTCCAAATTCAAGTCAGCAGCCATCAGAACCACATACCCGGCGGACAGCCGGACCACTGCACCGTCTCACTCCCTGACTCTGTCACCAACTTTCTTACTTCACTTGATCTAATCCCGTTGATATCAAACATATGTCGCAGCGCTGGCCCGTCCCACAAGTTTTCTCGTCTCGGCCACTCCATGGCTAGACTCAGAATCTTCTTCCTTAACCCTTCTTCCCGGCAGCTGTTCCCTGTAACATATAGAGTCGGCACGACTGCAAGATCGACATTTGCGTTGTCTCCCGTGAGTTTTTCTGTTGCCGAGCCAGTCAGGATGTCTCGTAGACTAATAGCTGCGCGAATGAAATCTTCGAATTGTGCCATCTCTTCGAGCTCAAGCGACCCGTCAGGCTTTTCGGGTAACGGAAGCATTTTTAATATAAGAGTGGCTCCTTTGTGACGGAGTCTGCAGGCATTGAAGAAGATGACGTCTTGTATTTCAAGAGTCTTCATATCGGGATTGTTCTGATAAAGAGATATATTATTTCCGATCAAACGAGAGCGCTCCATTAAAACAGAGTGTTGAAGCTTGGGGTAATGTTGCGCCCAGAAATGTGTATCGCCGTGGTGGCCTCTTGTCAACCAGGTAAATGCGCTGGCGTCTTGGCAATAGCTGTCCACAGCTTCGTAGATATCCTCCACCGAGCTAAGTTTCGTGCCGACTGATGCATCAAGTTTTCGAGCTTCATATGTTTGTAACGTCAGCCGCGGCCGGAAGTCACCTGTTACTAATCTCATCGCCACCTCCCACCTTGATAATAGTCGGAGCATATATAAAACCCTCACATGAGAGTTATTCGACCCTTGATCCCATTTTTCAGGGTTCTGCAAAACGTCAGACACTTCTTCTGGTAGGTTCGCCATGAGTTGGAGGCCATTAGATAAGTGGGTTAGGGCTGCCTTCCAATCATTCCGAAGCATTTCTATGCAGAAGAATGCAATGCAGCTGATGAGAGTAATTCCGTATCTTCTGCGAACGTCGACCTGTTGTGTATCCCGGGCCAACCCTCTCATGGCTAAGCTATATTGCTGGATAATGAAGCGTTCAGTTTTGCTTGGCGGGGCGGTGGGATCAACTCGTTCTCCAGTCGTTTGGAAATTGTGGTACGCTGCCCCAAATGCAATAAAGGCGTGCTTCATAGATTCTACCGCGTAACAATACTGCGGGACCGATTCTTTCCAGAACAAAGAGTTGTACTTGTGGCGAATGCCAACTGCTTCTCCTGCAACGGCCCTAAAGCAATGGAAGTAGAAGCGCTCTATCTCAGTTCCCGATATGTCTGCGAGCAGCGGCCTTGGTATTGATAAAGCTGATGAGGTGGCAGGCACCATGGTGATTTGGCGCTGAGGCAGTGAGTTTTCCGTAGCCTCATTTTTGCGAGATCTGGGGTTTGCATTGATGTCGTAGCCGTCGCATTTCCGGCCTGTCGAGGTACATCGCACACAGGCTGGCTTTGCTTCATCGCATTTGACCCGGCGAATTCTACAAAATACGTTAGTATAACGGCGGTGCTGTTTCTTTCCAGTACAACTCACTTGCTGAGACGAGTTAGCCTTTAAGAACTAGTATGGGCCTCAGGAGAGAACACGTACCATGTAATACACCCAGTCTTGACTTTTGGTTTACCTGGCCTTATGCGCCGTTTGGCGACAGTACCTGCCACAGTATTTGTAGCAGATTTCATCGCGAACGTTGACGTTGTCAAAGGTGTCGTTCAGTCGAACTGTGCGCAGGTTGATCGTGTTCGTAGCAGGTTACCCGAGGCAATTCTTTGCCGATACCCCAATTGAGCACTGCTACAGCTCCATCCCTGAGGAACCTGTAGGCTTCAAAGAACGCCTCAGCGCTAATGCAAGGTATGTAGGCATCAAATTATGAGAAATGGCCGCATTAGAAACGCGTTGAGAATTGGCAAAGGTTGAGGTTTGGATCGATGGTACTAGCGGCGGGCGGCGTGAGCTGTGAGCCGCGGAAGAAAGTTTTCTAGGCTGGTCCACACCATTCTAAGATCCAGATTCGGAACGTTGCGAGAGGGCATCGCCAGCGACCCAGCTTGCCAGCCCTACCATGCAAAGTTAGCGTGTACGCCCGAAGCCAAATTGCGTCTGCAACAGGTTGACTACGCTGTTTGCAATGGGCAGTAATCTCATTTTTGTGACAACAAGAAGTAGCTGGGCGTAGGCTGAGACTAGGTAAATTGCTGGTTGGCACATGTAGTGAGGCAGCATGCCCGACGCGACGAGAGAGAGGATCAACCGATTCAGGTTTGAGAAATCTGTCGGCTAGACCTCGCTGGAAGATCTCGACACCTATTCGATTGCTGTTCCCCCCTTTCGTTGGGAAAGTGGAGGAGCGAAGCAGTCACCAACTGTCAGGTTCCTTCCCACGGCACTAGAAGCCGGTCTCTTCCTCTACATGTACCGACAAAGAGGCGCTGATGCCTGTCGCGCAACCAGGATTTGACCCACCTTGAATCAATCCTCTTCGCCTCTACTCCGTACTAGTACTCGTACTCCGTACCCTAAAACTGCTTTCAATGAGCATCACCATATCGTCTCCCCTCGCGCAAACATGGCCCATCTCGCCAACCCCCTGGCGACCACGTCGCAATTGTACCAGCACACCATCCTGTCTTCCCTACCACAGGATCTCCAGGAATCCATCTTCATCGCCACGCAATGCCTTACGCAAGCCGCGGGACAGCTTCTCGACCTACCCCAGTCTGTCACGGCACGAGCCAACGTTATTCTCGCGAGGTACTGGCTTGTAGATTCGCCAATGGCCCATGAATTCAGCGTGCGATTCTCTACCAGCCACCGTCTCCCAACATGTCCAACTATGGTAGCTAACACTTGCCAGGACGCCTCAGCAGCAGCAATCTATCTCGTCGCAAAAGTCGGCCCCATTCCTCGATCACCACGCGACGTGTCTAACGTATACGCATACCTCCTTTCCTCGAGCTCTACACTCTTTAAAACTGGACATGTGCCTAAAAACGACCCGAAGACATATTACCAATCTGAAGCCGATTACTTCTCATTCCAGAACCGGCTCCTCGCACTTGAATCGCGCATTCTTTATGCCTTGACATTCAACACCCATGCTGCACTCCCGCACGCCTTGGCTATAACCTACCTCCAAACAATGGACTTTTTATCCCAGCCAAAATCCAGCATCTCACGAAAGACGATTCAGCATCTCAACACGGCGCTGCTAAGCCCGCAGATGTTATACCTTACCCACCAGCCGAATGCGCTTGCCACTGCAGCAATATACAACGCTGCCAGAGACGTAGGGGCTAAGATGCCAGATTGTGATTGGTGGGAGGTTTTTGATGTGGACAGAGAGGAGTTGGGATTCCTCGTAGTTGGCATGAGGAGTGTTGAGGGGTGGTTTCGACAAAGAAAAGAGGAGGCACCCGAACTATTTAAGGGAATGCTGACCAGGAAATTGATCGAGGGAGAGATGAGGAAGCGGGGATTACAGGTAGCCAACGGTGAAGGGAAGGAGGACGAGGAGGATGAGGTTATGAAGATAATGGACAACCGATAAAGAAAAGGCGTATCATTTCTCAACTTCAGCATTACGAATGCCTCGCAAGGACTCCAGCCACAGCGTTCGATTTCCACGCCGTCTGATGGAGCCGAGTCTTTAGTTTCATCTACAGTCTTTGAATTACGCTTCACAGATTAGAGATGACAAGGGTCGACATTCCTTCATGCTTTCTGCGGCGGCATAGAGGATGCAATTCATAGCTACAGCTGCGTCACTGCCAATATCACGTTGATGGGCAATCTTTTCACTATTGAAGAGAAGACAGTCAGCCGCCCTTACAATTTCGCTCGGCTAGGACTGGAGAAGTTCCAAGTCTCAACTGAATCTGATTACTACAGCCGGTGCCTGTCCCCGGGATATTAGGGCCATTTGACCGGTTGCTTTTACATCATATGTGAAACACAGCGGGTCGGACTACATGTCTCCTGAAGCACTCATTCAACTACACCCGGACTCTTTCAAGTTTAACAAAGTCGACAGTGGCTGAAATTGGTTGGGACTATGTACTACTGAAGCCAGGTATTCACGATGTTTGCGGCCCTGTCTTGACGAAAATGCGCAATTTACTGCTGGTCAGGGTCGACATCCTTGAACTCGGTTCCCATGGCAATCTCATCGTACCAGATCTGACGAAAGCCTTGGCTGCCCTTCATATAGCCGTCGTCATGCCAGCTGTTCGCATACAATCCCACACGAAACTGGAAAACGCTGTCATCATCAATGGTTGTGGCAGTGTTGTATCTCTCAACCACCTTGTTTCCGTCGAGCCAAATCTTGAAGAATCCAGAGCCGTCACTGGCCCACTTGACCTGCATAATTACCCTGTGCCACTGTCCCGCACTGATCTGGCCAAGGTTTCGAAGGGTGTCGATGTTCCTACCGCAGTTCGGCTGGCGATAGTGGCCAGTCACAATTCGAGAGAACAGCTGATTCCCTTGCACCCACACCATGGTACTCGGCATCCAGTCATCTCCACCGCAGCCTGCTCCAGGGCGGTTGGCAATGAACTGGGCGATGTTGTAGGACTGGTCTTGGAAGTCCCACGTGTCGGAGAGACGAAATGCAAAGCCATAGAAGGAAGAATCGCCGCGTTTGTAGCCGTAGTTGTGGTCGACCTCGGAGTGGTAGCGGTTGTGGTAGTTGGAGTCGTAGGTCTGTGTCATCTTGAGAGCAGAGCTGCCCTTGTAGACGACGTTGGTAACCTGGTCAACGGTTCCCTTGTGCTCTTTGCGAACATAGTCCCAGCCGTTGAGAGTGCCGGAATTGTAAAACGTTCGGGAGGCCAGCGCTCCGGGGGAGGTGACGAGGGCCAGGGAGGCAGCGATGACATGTTTGATAGCAACCATGATGAAGACGAACGATGACGATATGACTAGAGGTTGGTGCGAATTGGTTGGCAAGGCCTTGGGATTTGCAACCTTGAGGGATGCTATTTATAGGGAGGATGGGTTTCAAAGTAAATGCAAAAGTAGTTTTACCTTGCCGTTGGTTGTTGTATTCCTCCGCTAGCCACGTCGTGTGGGCGCTGCACGACCATTAACCCGATAGGTCTTGGTCAAGGGGACAAGGATGTGGCTTGCCGGCCTAGATGTTCATCTTGAGCGACAGAATTCAGACCAAGGGCCGAGTTCGATGTCAAGGTAGCGTCTCCATATTGCTTAGTTGTTAACCAAAGCTGACAGTGAGGGCGTATCGCCAATCACCGCTAGTGACCAGTGTTACCATATCAAGCTTGGGCTCGGCGCGGGGTTACATTCATTGACCGTCGTGGCGCAAACATGGATCCTAGATGCTTCCCTGTTCGGTTCGATGTCGGTTGGAAAAGGCAGCATTCTGTGAATAATGGCAGTGGAGGCTGATGGTGAACCAGATGCTGGACCGAGACGATGGACCAGCCGCCGTCTTGGCAGTCTTGGTCCAGGGGGGTAAGCCGGCTCATTGGCCAGTCATGTGCCGCCTAAATCGTGATTCGGGTGTCGATTCGCGGATTAATTGTTCTGCGTCGGTTAGTCGACTACGGAGTATTTGGGGTATGTGCGTGCGGGTCAGAACGATCCGCAGAAACCTACCGCTTTCCTATTCTTCTAATCTCTCTAGCGGCCCAATGGCTCGTGGGGCCTCTTCTGCCATATAATTTTCCGAGGTAAGCGAATCTCCGCGAGCCTTTGGGCAGCTAAGAGATACAGCAGAGATGAGTTTTCTCCCTCTCGCTCCGCACCTCTCTTTTCCTATTCGTTGTCCGTCTCTTTATTTGTTTTCATGCAATATAACAGAGCTTCGCGCTTCAAGAGTCGACTTTTGGAACTAAATCAAGCGACCTGGCGAGTGAGCATTTCCTCGCGCTGCCTCGTTTCGACGAGATCCATCTCAACATGTACACGGCCAGGGCTGAGGTTTGGAATAGAACCTCGATTTTATTAAGTCGGGAGGCCAAGGTGGTCTTGTATTATTTCCCAGCTGTCCTAGTAACCGCTTTCTTGACCCTGTCCCATTGCTAGGTGTGTGTTAAGAGGTCGCCTGATAATGGCTATCCTCGACCAGCTTTCTCTCTTCAGGGATACGCTCCGTCGCTATAAAGCTTTTTACCGAGTTACAGACGGAAGTAGTTTACGCGACAGTGGTACAATCGTCAGGCGTCCTCTTTCACACATTGTCATCGTATCGACAGGTATCCTGTCTCTGATGAACGGGGTAGGTGACGGCGCCTCAGCTTTAGGTAGCGGCATCGTATCCTGATAGTACAAAGAGTCAACTACACTACACCTCCATGCGCGAAGTAGGAAGAAGGGTCGGTGATTGCGTTGTCGTTGTCGTTAGAGATCCTGTTTTCTGCCTGGATCTGCTAATGGAACTCGTCCAAGACGAATATCAGCGGCTACAGGCAGAAAACAGAATCTCTAGCTACAGCGGGAACGCAATCACTGATTCTTCCGCCTACTTCGCCTATGAAGACGTAGTTGCTACCGTTACCGCGGGGCGAACATCCTTGGCGAAGTCATCACTGGACTTCAATTTCCAACACTTCAGGCCACTGATGGCCTCCGATTCCTCCGAACACCAGCACACACCAAGACCGCCCAGCCGGTACGCTGGCAACATATCACCAAAGCCTAGCAGCCAAGGCCTGCGGGAACGGCAGCAACTACACCTGCCATCCCACTTCCGCTGGGCAGAGAACGTACTCGAAGCTCATACAGATAGTCAGTCATCTCTCCGTCTTTATATAAGTCACCTGGGCTAAAATGGAATGCCGTCATCATTCCAGCCTAGTCCATCGACGTGACATAGCTCTGCTTGTGCCATTGGCAGAAGCTACCAGTAGGACGCCGCACATGAAGCAGGCATCTCATTCCTCCACGTTGACAGCGTCTTGCTCTCGCCTGTACATCCAAAAGATGCCGCATGAAATTCATGGGGTCTGATGGCCGGTGTCACTATTGGCCGCCTCCTGGCTAACTGGGGATGCTGGATGCTCTGGGCATGTGCGGCAAGACGGGACGAGGCGGCCTTCTCCAGCCAGTCACGGCGCTATCCGGCAGCCACTTCCGCGTTCCTCCCTCCACACGGATGCCGGTCCGGACCCGGTGTGGGGTTATTGCCGTGTTGGGAAATTCTATCCAAGACGGAAAATGGAAAGACTGTGTGTATACTCCGTAGTGAACCATCAAGTGGTCGAAAGACAGGACAAACATTGCTCATAATCGATCTAATAGCACATCATTTGAAGTAGCAATGTCTCTCCCAGCCACTATGAAGGGCATTCGCGTCCATCAAACGGGCGACTCTTCGGTTCTACGACAGGAAACCGATTTGGCAATTCCAGCCATCGGCGACCGGGACGTGTTGGTCAAAGTCGAATACGCGGGAGTCAACTTCATCGACATATACCAGCGAGCGGGTGTATACCCCATGCCGCTTCCCTTCACAGCCGGTCGCGAAGGATCCGGCACCGTCGTCGGCGTCGGCCCCCATGTTCGCCCGACCACGGACTTCAACATTGGCGATCGCGTGGCGGTTTTCACGCAGGGAACCATGGCGGAATACGTTTCCGCCGAGGCATCGGGCGTCGCGAAACTGCCCCCTTCGGTATCGACGCAGTCCGGCGCGGCAATCACGCTGCAGGGCCTGACGGCGTGGACAATGGTCCGCGACGCGCATCGGGTGGAAGCCGGAGAGGTCATTCTTGTACAGGCGGCAGCGGGAGGCACAGGCGGACTCCTTGTGCAAATGTGCAAGTATCTCGGTGCCACGGTAATCGGGACGGTGTCTACGCAGCAGAAAGCGCAGGTGGCGAAAAAACATGGCTGTGACCACGTCATCCTGTACAAAGATGTCAACGTCGAGAGGGAAGTTGATCATTTGACGGATGGGAAGGGCTGCCATGCCGTGCTGAGTGGCGTGGGCGCTGCTACCTTTGAGGCCGATTTGGCTTGTACACGGCGCAAAGGCACGCTGGTGTCGTATGGGAATAGTAGCGGTGTTGTGTCGCCTTTTGGTATTCTGGCGCTGAGCAAGAGGAACGTGAAGCTTGTGAGGCCGACTCTGGCCAATTACATTACAGAAAGAGAGGAGTTTGAAGAAAGATGGCAAGAGTTGTCGGGACTTGTAAGCTCGGGCGCTGTCAAGATAGAGCTGGGAGGCATGTACACGTTGGACACGCTCGGGAGGGCGCAGGATGACCTTGCTTCACAACTGACGACGGGGAAACTTCTTGTAAAGATTGACTAGGGTCCCATGCTGAGAAATACTACATCTATTGCAATTTGTTTCATTCAGTCTGTTGCCAGATGAGCAACACACTTCATCTCCACCAGGATCTCGGGCCGGGGCAGAGCTCTCACTTCCACCGTCGTCCTGGCCGGCGCCAGCGCACGATCCGGCCAGACGCGGTTCCACTCGTCATTCATACCCTTGTAGTCCCTTTCCATATTTACCAAGAAAACACTGGCCTCGACGACATTGTTCATATCTGCTTTGCCGTCTGTGGCGCCCTTGATGATTTCGCTCATGTTTGACAGGACGGCCTCGGTTTGCTGCCGAATGTCCAGCTGCAGTGAAGTGCTCCCGGACTCATCCTTTTTATATTCGGCGCCAACAAAAGTTCCGTCGCCGCGGCGGGAGGAGGTTCCGGAGACGTAGATGGTGTGGGCGTTGGCGGAGGGGACGATGCGTGCGTGAGGGTAGTTTGCCAGGCCTTGGGCGTGGGCAGAAGGGCGGAAGTAGGGTTTTCCGTTGGGAGAGTCGTGCATTTTTCCGGAACTGAAAGGACTGGCGCGATTGCGATTAAGTAAACAAGCAAGATATGAATGTGATTCGAGAGCCGAAACATGAATATTTTAGATATTTATGAGATGTGTAATGTAACTAACAAGAAGGCGGCTGCGGAATTGCCCCGCTCGGATGTATCCGAGTACATATGTGAGAGCAGCGAGAAGAGCACGAGGAAAGTGCGACATGGAGAATGTGATGCGCGGCTGCCTTACTTGTTTTTGCGCAGCACCGTGCGTGTAATCAACCACCCCCTAATCACAATCATCGTGGCTGCAGTCACCAACTTGAAGGTACGTGAACGGTCCTCAGATTCGTAAACACCTCTCTGCTGTGCACACCTCCCTCCCTGCCGACGCCGCTTGCCTTGAGGCCACCAAACGACGTCCCCAACTCCCTCACCAGCCAACAATTCGCCCAAACCAAGCCCGCATCGATTCGCTCTCCAACACGCCGCATCCTTGATACGTCGTTGGTCATGACGACCGCCGCCAGACCATTCGCATTGTCGTTGGCCAGGGCAATTGCCTCGTCTTCCGTCTCAAACGTAGACACAGTTACCACGGGACCAAAAATCTCCTCTTGGATCACCCGGCTCTCTTGGGAAAGCCCCGTCAATACCACGGGGGGTATCCAGTATCCGCCTTGGGGGTCCTCTTCGGGAACAGAGCCCAGGTGGAATGTAGCCGACTCCTTTTGCGCCAAAGCCAGGTAAGACCGTATCTTGGAATAGTGCTCCCTTGAAACCACAGGCCCTAGTGTCCCTCCGCATATATAATTATGCTTCACATAGCCCACAAAGGCCGGTAGAAACTCTTCATATCGAGAGCGGTGAATGTAAATCCTCGATCCGCAGAGGCATATCTGGCCGGTGTTTTCGAAAGCAGCCCTGGCCGCGAGACGGACCGCCTTGCCCATCTCGACATCCTCAAAGATCAAGTTTGGATTCTTCCCGCCCAGCTCCAGGGAGATGTGCTTGCCCACGTCGGCAGCCGTATCTTGCCGGATGCGGATTCCCGTGCCCACGCCGCCTGTGAATGAAACCCCGCGGACTTTGGGAGACGTGACGAGTGCCGAGCCCGCCGTGGCCCCTTTGCCAAACACCATGTTGATCACGCCGGGAGGGAGCTTGGCTTGGCGGAATATCTCGCAAAGTACTTGGCCAGAGTCAGATGTGTGACAAACACGCGCGCCCGCCTCCCCGGGGTTCTGTGGTGGACTTACAGAAGGCAGTGACGCTCGTCACTTCGCTGGGTTTTGCGACGGCAACGCACCCGAATGCCAGGCAGGGCGCAATCTTCCACGTCAGCAGGTACAGCGGCATGTTCCACGGCGTGATGAGGCCAAACACGCCCGCTGGTGACCGGTGCTCGTACGCCATGACGGGTGACTCGCCGTCTACGTAGCGAACGGTCCCCTCCTCGTGGAGAATAAACTGGGCGAAATAGCTGTTTGTAGCAGTGTTGGGCGGCGTTAGTCCAAAGTTCTTCGTGACGGCGTAGAGGGGGGAATCAGGTGCGACGAGGCCATACCTGAAGTTCGTTGCGGCTCTGTCAACCTCGGCCTCTGCCCGAGCCAGCGTCTTGCCCTGGTCTATGCTCTCCCATACAGCAAACAGATTCTTGTTCTCTTGGATTAGGTGGGCGACTTTCTGTAGCAAGCGCGCCCTTTCTTGCCTTGGGGTCCGGGACCAGGAAGGGAACGCAGCGGCTGCCGCATCGACGGCCTGGTCTACGTCTGCTGCGGAGCTAGATGGCACATGAACCAGTACCTTGCCGGTCCGAGGGTTGAACGACTCTAGCGCGTCGACGGATGAGGAGGCTTTGTAGAATTCGTTGCCCACAAAATTTTGTAGACGGAGAGGTTTGGCGGCGGTGGTCTGGAGAAGAGCCTCGGCCGCATCTGGGGTGTCGGCGTTCCAAAGCGTTGCGATCGTGTCCATTTTGGAATAAGGTCATTTGTATTGTGTTTTGCATCACAATGTAGAGGCGGCTTGATGCTGTTTTATGCCGCCCGTGACGACAAGCGACATGGCTTGGGGTGCTCACACAGACTCGGATGCATCCGAAGCGACCATGGCAGCGGGGATTGGTTAAGAGTGGTGTTGTATTACATGATTCAAAGGGTCAAACTGGCATTCTACATGCATGGATTACCAAAAGAAAAAAAACATGCCACACGATCAAACTTGCTACCTTGAAATCAGAATAGTTCTACATGTCAATACTTGTACTCCCTCACCAAATCATGCAAGCCCAAAAACTCAACCGCATTCCGCCACAACATTGCCTCTCTCCTCTCCTCGGACAAGAATCCCCTCACCCGCTCGTCCGTAGATATCATCTGTCCTGGAAGAGGGACTTCCCCTAACGGAAACGGATAGTCGCTACCCATGATTACACGTTCCGGCGCAATCTTCTTGCACATGTACTCTAACAGGTCCGGGTCGTGCACCAGGCTGTCTATCCAGATGTTCCTCTGACCAAGGGCCACCTGACGTGTTGGCGATACGCCCTCGGACTTGTGAGCAACAAGATCAGGCCGGCAGTCGTAGCCGTGCTGAATACGCCCAAGGAGAGGGAGATATGCGCCGCCGGCGTGGGCGAAGCAGAGACGCAGCCTGGGGTGGCGGACGAGCACGGCAGACGAGACGACTGCGTGTAGTGCGAGAGCCGTTTCGCTCGGCCTGTAGAATGCAGGCATTAGCGTAAAGTGAGAGAGAACATCGTTGTACACGCCGAGGCAGACTCACATCCCAATCAGCCAAGCAGACCAGTAGTTGGCCCATCTCTTATTCTCCCTGGCCAGCTCGTAGCCTAGCGGATGCACAAAAACTGCCATGTCCAACTCCTCGCATGCTTTCCAAAACGGCTCCATGTCCAGGTCGTCCAGCTCCCGTCCGTTTATCTCGGTGCCAATCTCGACGCCTCTTAACCCCAGGCCCTTTGCGCGCTTCAACTCCTCCACGGCGGCGGCAACGTCCTGCAGAGGCACCGTCGCGAGGCCGACGAACCGGCTGGGGTAGACTCGGCAAAGAGAGGCAATGTGGTCGTTTAACAGCCGCGCAAGCATTGCCGCGGGCTTGATGGGTTTGTCGTACGAGAATAGAACTGGAATCGTGCTGAGGACCTGCACGGACACGCCGCTTGCATCCATTTCTTTGATGCGAGTCTCGGGGTCGAAGCAATTGGCTTCGACGGTCCGGAAAAACCGTCTTCCAACATACATGTCCAACTTTTGGGAGGGGGAACTGGATTCGGAAGATGATGGAGATGGCTTGTGATGTCGTAAATTGATCCATTCGTTGCGATTTGACGAGTCGTCAAATTGCGACATGTCTGGTAATGAAGGGGGCATGATGTGTGTGTGAATATCGATTTTGAAACCCGCCTTGGAGGAATACGTCCCTTCAATGTGTGAAGTGTGTGAAGCGAATTCCTTGTCAGTGTTTCCGGACATGCAATCGCATGCGGCAACTGTGATCAACGGCTCGTGGAACTGCATGTTGGGTAACCCGGCGCTGGAGGAGGGAGGCGATGCGATCAGGCTCATCTTGAAGAGTTCAGAGACACAACAGGCCAGTGTAGTCATCCATGAGGACTTATGTAGGTCGTCTGTCTCCGGTCCAGCTCGTAGGAAGGATTTTCCAAAGCCGTCATACTTTGCGTATACACGGATGTATCCGATACTCCATCCGCCGGATCCGGCCCGGCCACCGTCCGCCGAATGCCGCAACTATTATAGGATGCGGAGGGCTGCAGCAGATGAAACGTGCCAACCTGACTATGACTATGCTCTCTCATGTCCATCCAAAGTGTCAAGATTGATACTTTTTGTACCTGTCTGAAACAGCCAGCCATCATCTGAACAAGAAGCTCGCCCTGACAAGTCCCCCCAGCATGGCTCCCATAGCCGGTGAAGCACTTCTTCCAGGGCCACTTGTCCTGTCATCCTGGCTGTCTACCAATGCTGCAAACCTACAGCCCCCGGTGAATAATCAATGCCTGTACTCGGGCAAGGACTTCATTTTAATGGCAGTTGGAGGCCCAAACACAAGAAGTGACTATCATGGTATGCCAATGGCCTTGATATCGAGAAGCATCGCTAACAGAGCCTTTAACAGTCAATCAGACAGAAGTACCAAAACCTTGTCTTTCCTGGCAGAATATTGCTAATCCCATGGACAGGAATGGTTTTACCAGCTCAAAGGCGACATGCTATTAAAAATCGTCGAGAACGGCAGTCAGTTCCGCGATGTTCATATCCGCGAGGGTGAAATGTTCCTCCTCCCCGGTAAGTCTGTCAACAAAACATCGCAAATAATTCGAGACCGTTAACCCGGAGCTATAAATAAAAAGGCAACACTCCTCACTCGCCGATTCGATACAAAGATACCGTTGGCCTCGTCATGGAAAGAACTCGGCCAAAGGAGAGCATCGACCAATTGCAATGGTATTGCCCTAATAAAAAAGCACACGGCGAGGAGCCAGTCATTATTCGACATGAACAATTTTACTGTGAAGATATTGAGACACAGCTGAAGCTTGTGATTGATGACTGGATGAGCAACGAGGAGACTCGCAAGTGTAGAGAATGTGGCCAGACGGCACCGCCATATTGACATATGTGGGAGTTGAAGGAATTTATTTCCGCCTGAATAAAATTATTTGCCGCAGCCCTTTTTTTCATCTGGATTGTTCCCGATTTCTACCTCAGCTGACCCCGTCTTCGTATAAGTTGGTAGATGCCAATGCAGTCGCTGGTGGAAATGCTGCTAGGTCTAGCATGAATGACATTGTAAAATCGTCATCTCCCATTTCGCTTCCACCAGCTTGAAATAGGCCTGACAAATCAGGGCTCAGTGAATTACAAGGAGCCGATGGTTTCTGCCGCTTAGATTTACGCTGGGTATCGCGAGTATCGTCTGTGTCAATAACTGAACGAGCCCTGTCACGGCAATGTCCGGTAGCTGAGCCAAGACCCCCGTTGCTCAAGGACCGGTTTGAGCTGGAGAGCCGATAGTAGATCTCATCCCCAGATAGAGATGTGAATCGGTCAAATGTCTTGCCAAAAGTCTCGTGTCTATCCAACTCGGATTTGGTACGTCGCATATCGTCTTCCGTGAGCTTCTGATACTTTTTGATCTCTGGCCATTGAATTTTGATCTTTCGCAACATTTCTAATCCCATGTGAACATCATCCCAAGCCTTATTACTGAAACTTTCATTCCGTACTAGGCGCATGCAGTGCAACAAGACCTTGGAGCCCACATATATTGACCGGCTTTGCTGAATCATAAAATGGCTTGCGGGAACGGTAGCTAAGACCTTTGGTGTAAGCCGAATGCAATTGGATGCAGCCTCCGCACAGCGAAGGTAGATTTGGGGGTCTTCAATGCGGAACATTTCAATGAATTGACGATAGAGAAGTACCACGCCGATGAAATACGAAGACACGGCAATAGTCTGCAGGCCCATTCGCTGCGGATCATCTGGGTTATTCCTCATGTTTGGAAGAACCTGCTTCTCGTAATACTGTTCCAGCTCCATGTCGTGGTTCTTGAGACGAGAAACCAATATGTCGTTGGAGTCGCTCTTGTCAGTGTGTTGGAACTTTCGAAATGAGCGTACAGACTTGTAAATCTTGCCCATAGTGATGTGAAATCCTGTTATCACGGAGAACCATGGGTCAACCTCATCCTCCGAGACGGATATGTGGCTTTCTCCGTCATCGGTAGAACTCACGTCGCATTCCACATCATCGATAGCGAGCGGCTTGAGCAGGACCGTCGAAAGAGATCGGTCGAGTATGTACAGGCACCACCATATGGCGCTGTGCCCGCCTGGTGAATCAACAGACTCATTGCTCGACGAAGCACCATCATACAAATCTAATCCTTGGTACAGTCGTATAGCATGACCTGTCGTGACCCATGCTTCAGTCACCTGGCCAGCCTCCGCCAAGTACAGACTCAAAAGCCCATGTGCAATGACTGAGTTGATGCGAGCGAGTTTGTCAGTTTTGTATGACTTGAGAGACAGTTGTGAATTCGCATGCGACGAGATCAAATCCCCAAGGTCGAGCGATTTATATCCTCTCACCTCGGGCAATTCGAAGACGGCGTGGTCGTCGGGCAAAATGGAAGCAGAGACGGCCAGAAGAGCATATAGAACAGGCATGAAGCCGCTTCCGTCTTGCCCCGTGGCAGCCCACTGATCTAACTGGTGTCGAAATTCGGGTTCTCTAATGATGGGAAATATTGAGTAGGTTTTGTGATAAAACTGGCCAACCAAGACGTCGATCAAGGTCCGTGGCAAGCTTGAAACGTCTTCGAAATTGCTCTCGGGACTAGGTGGCTCCTCTAGCACAAGGGTTTCGTCACAGTTATACAGCATCTGATCAAGTTCACTGAAGCCACTTGGCAGTGTATATTCACCTGTTGATGAACCTAGACTCTTGTGCTGGTCTCGGGTCTTGTTGACAGAGTCTTCCTTATCCGTCCCAGGTGTTGTATTACCAGTGGCTGATGCTTGCTGCATGTCACCGACAGGGCCTCCCTGGAGACTGTTGCAAAATGCTGGTCCTCCAGGCACAGCTCCAGCTGTGGTTGATTCGCCATTTGCCCAACGGCCAGCCGAGTTATGTTCTTGCAGCTTTTTCTCCATTGACATCAGCCGGCTTTCGAGTTTCATAACATACCTATGAACTCAGGTTAGCACTGTACTCCATCTGCGTCAAGCTTCCCACAATGGACTCAGTCTTACTGAGGATCGGCCATCCGCATGTTACTGGACGGCTCAGCGTAGGCACAATCTGCCTGGCTCTTATTACAGCTTCTGCAAGGCTGCTCTCCGTCACATTTGATCTTCTTTCTACGGCATGGCTGGCAGGCCCGCCAGACTCTCTGGCGTTCATACATATCGAATCAAGACCAGAGCAAGCATCGAATACAGCTGCGTAGTAGTTGTTGGAAAGGAGGGGGTCTGATTGCGAGATCTCGGGATGGTCGTCCGCATTGCGGATCTCCACCCCCGCATACGAACATATCCGATTAGTAGCCTTTCGGCCGTGCCTTGGATCTTGCCGTACGGAACACATCCGAAAGGAAAAACGATGTGAATGGAATTATGAGGAAAAGTATCGAAAATGTTTCGCAGCTCTTTGACTTGCGGCTTTTGGCGTTATGAATGTGGTGAAGATGTTCCTTCCGAATCAAAGGCACCAAGAACTGTTGACTTGAATTTGCTCTTCCGATGGTGCATTACCCGCTCAAGCAGCCAAAATGGGCTGGACTGGACTGAAACTCGCTTGAGGCTCAACACACTCGTCATAAAACCTGAGCAGGACCAGGACCGTATTGGACTGATGACGGGAATATTGGGATGCTTCACCCAGGTTTAGGTGCAAGACTCCAACTAGCAGTTGTGTCACTGCAGAACGCATTCGGCGAAGATCAAGCCTGCATCTGCGTATGTTCCCTCAAGCACTAACGGCAGAGATGGTGTCAATCGTAACACAGTCGCTCTAGATGTCCTGGCTTCTTCGCTATCTGCGGTTCCATCATTGGGTCCACGTGCGTTTGATAGACGTGCTGTGACCAACAGAAACAAGACAGCAAATAGCGCTTCTTTTCATCATGAGGAACCTCCTTGCCCTGCACCAACAAAATGTCTCATTTGCGAGGTCTTCAGTCAAACCCCATGCGTGGGGGTGGCTGATCAATCGAAGCTGAAGAAGATCCCTGGTATACTATGTGGTCAGGGCCAATCGTGTCTCAATACTTTGCACCAGAAGTGACTGCCTGACAACGCCTCTTGTACGGAGTAGAAAGTTCATATTTGCATTCCGACTGATGTTGGGGCTGCATGCTGGGGAGAATGAATATCCCTCCCATCCGCCCGGTGGTACGGAGTAGTTTGAGTTCAACTAATGCACAAGGACGAAATCAGATCGACTTGCACTTGCAGAATTTCCCAATTAATCGTCTGTGGGTGGATGATGTGCAAAATATGGGCCATTGAACCTGAAACCCAGCAATCAAACAAAACAAACTCCCTTCGTTAAGTGGCTCGTCCACCTAGTCGCTGACGGGTCATCTGAAGCTGCAAAATATATGTACTGGCAAGCCGATATGAACCTGAACTCGGTTGGGAAGACAATCAAGCCACTGCCCGAACTTCATAATGCGAAGCGGGGTAGAAATGAAAGGAAGGAGGGAAGCAAGGAAGGAAGCACAACAAGCAACGCGCGATCATGAATCGTTCCCTCTTCGATTCAAATGGTGGAGATTCAGCTTCGCGCCAGCAAATATGCTTGATGACCACACAACATGCAGTACCCCGTACTCCATACTCCGTACATACAACTGATTCGATCACTATTACATGCCCATGCTGGGAAAGGCACTCTGTGGCGTATTGCCAAGGTGCCAAGATTAGACAAGAAAGTAGTCTAATCAAGCCTCGACATTCGACTCCAGGAGTGTCTAAATCTCGCCATCAATATGCCCTGCAAGCAATTTCGACGATAAGGTGATGCATACCGAGCATTTGATCGACTTTGCCGAGATGAAGATCAAGATGACTCGTCGATGCTCGCTCGAAGTTCCCTGCATGCAACACGAAACATGGTTGGTGGTGGGATCCTTCCACTCCAGATGAGAGTCCAAGCGCCGAGCTTTGCCGGACAGTCGACGGATGATCAAGACGCTAGTTATCAGAGCAGTAAGCCCTATTATCATCAGAATGACATTTCAGCTGCGAATGCAACAAGCTATAAAAATGCAGTGGCGTATGGCCGTGAAGCTAGGTACACAGAGATACCAAAGATACAACAAGAAGGGCAATCCTGGGAGACCCAGAATGCTCAAACACAAACCATTGTCGCATTCTAGGACATATTTACCAAAGAAGTCTCCTGAGACTTAACAAACTTGAAGCCTGTGTGCTTCACGACTGTTGGCAAAGCTGTTCGACCACGATCGCAAGGCCCTTTGCTCGCAGTAGAAATGTTGCTGGCTTCAGCACCGGACGAATACAGGCAACTTCAGCTTATTCTCTCTGTTTTGGGAGGCATTGCAGCAAACAACAGTGGAGGCATTGGAGTCGCAGATTTGTGGCAGACAATGCTTTATGCTCAGACAAGCACCCAGACATGCTGTCGAGATGACGGCAACAAGACATGCTGGGGCAGGTCTAGGAGACGGCAGTAATGTCTGGACAAGGAATGCAGTCCACCAGGGCTCTCCACTTCACCTACTTTGACCCTGGACCCAGATACTCATTGCAAATCCCCTTGGTGTAACTGCACCACGGTTCCTACGGCAGGGAATGCACGGCACTGACGGCTGTGGCGGAATTTAGCGGTTTTGCGCAAGGATTTGCCAAAACACGGAACTGGAACCAGTGTCGCTAGGTCACGGGGAATCTTGTTTCATCGATGGCGAACGAGGACAGCAGTGTCGTGGTCAACGGTCGAAACAGAACGGCTGAGACTGTTCATTTCTCTTTTGTCTACGGGGTACGCAGTAGGACGACCAGACCTGCTGATGACCCGGGCTTCGAAAACCGAAGGGAACAAAAGACAGCATAAAGATGTTGCAGGAGAAACACGGAGTGCAGCTCAATCACACCGCGTCGGGCCTCGCGTCCAAACAACTCCGCGGGCTGGATATCCGTAGTGAAAACGTTATTGCCCCCGACCGCACGCGGCAACTCTGGAAGCCAAACGGATAGGGGGCCACATGGGACTACAGCCAGTTGCCATGCACCCATCAGGATTGGATGGTCCACATCTACAATGCAGTACTAGTACATAGTAGTACTAGTACCATGACCGGCCTCTCACATCGGACACCCCTGCCCTGGCATCTGTTGGAGATTCGGCGAGCCAATTATGTTCTTAAGCATTCCTTCTAGAACAACTGATGTTGGTGTGACGTGACCAGGCGGTCTCACTCGGCCCTCCACTGTCCTGCTGAGAAGCCAAAGAGCCATGAAACTGTGGTCTGAATCGCAACCCACTGGACCCTTCATTCAGAGCTTGTCCGCAATTCGTTCTAGGGTTGTACGCTTGGCATGCAGTGCCCTGCTGGTTCTTATGCCAGGCCCGTGGAGGGCATCCTGTGAAGGGACGTATGTATATATGTACATATACATACATCGCAACCAGCGATGATATTCCATCCCTCAAACTAGCGGGTTGTGGCAAGGCGACAATCCCGTCGAGCCCTCCCTCCCATCTACAATACTAGCCCCACGGGCTTTGCTCCACCGTTGGCTTTTACAACTACGAAATATCGGTGCTGTCAATAACAGCGGCCGATGGTCGCCGTTGTACTCCGTACCGCCCTTGGAAAGTGAGTTTCCGTTTCCTGGCAATTTCCGGATCCATGGACACGGAGTTCGGCACCAACTTGATGGCCAGAGAAGAAGGAAAGCCGTACGTAGTAGGTGTCTCTTGACTCCGATGCAATTGCCGAGTGTCCAAAATAAAAAAATTGCTGCGCGGTACAAGCGCTGGTAGGAGTAGTATCTGTCCTGTTTAAGCCACCCAAAGGCAACCCGAAGGCCATTCCTCGCTTGTAGTACTACATATTCTCGTTGGAAATGTGGTGGCGACATGAAGTAAAAAGCCACACATGGGGATGCCCAGGATGGCGCCAGAAACCGATAACCCCCCATGCCGCTATCCTTTCCCATTACTAACATGATCGTGGGGCAGGAGATTAGCACCCCATATGATCTAGGCTGAATCCGTGGTGTTGTAGTACTACATGGACAAGAGCACCTGTCCTGGTCTGGCAGCAAGAAAATAACTCACCTTATCTCTTGTCGTGACAGACTAGTTTTAGGCTTTTTGGCAAGCGAACGACTTGGGCGATGATTCCAAGCCCACCCCCCGCCACCCATCCAGTCGGCGTCGGGCTTTTTGCCTGTCTCTGTCTCAGGTTTTTCTTCACACCCGTGCGGGCATGGCCCATGAGTAGAGCCGCATCATAGATCATCCAAAGTACTCCGTTCGTGTGCCGGGCAGTTGTATAAAGAGGTCTGTCCTCCCTTCCGTCCGGCCGCACCTAAGACTTTATAATCGTCTACTCTCAGTCCTTTCGTCGTCGTCGTCTCTTGATTTTCGCAACAAGCATCTCATCATTCTTCACATCGCTCACAATGCCTGGATCTGCTGCCTCTGCCCCTCCTGCCGCTGCCGCTGCCGCTGCGGCTCCGACTGCTCCTGCTTCCTTGGGTGACAACAAGGGCATCAAGTTCGAGATCAAAACTGGCAACAACCGCTGGACCTGCACGCTGCAGGACCGCTCTGCTTAGTATGTTTTCCCCAAACTTGATGCTACTTGACTTATGTCTTGCATTGCTGGAATTACAACTGTACTAACGTGGTCTCTACAGTGAGCGCACCAAGACTGCTCGTACCAACTCCACCGACTCTGTCGAGTCCAGTGCTTCATCAACCACCTCCCACTAGATAATGTGGTGGGAAAGAAAAGTACATGGTTCTGAAGCAAAGCATTTGGCGTTAAGACAGCATGTGGCGTTTTGATGTGCAAGCGAATCGCGACCTGTTGGGATCAACGTGTCGCTGCTCCCAAAACAACATCTTGGGATCTAATCTGCGAGACTGCGACAGATCGTTGGGTTGGTGTTATTTATTATTTTGTGTGGGCAATGTTCTCCAGTAGAGTCGATATGTAGAATTCAGCATGTTTTGAATCGTCTCAACAGAAGGGCCTCGTGCTGAGGCAGGGAACTTTCTTTGTCTTTTTTTCATGATTTAGCGATATTAGCAGTTTGACCGAGATTTGGCGGTAGCTAAAGGATCATTAGGGGCTCAAATCTGACCTAGGCCAGAAATTTTGAAACCTTCAACGGCCCTAATTTGTCCCAATCCATGTATTATGCATAACGCAGCATAACGCATTACGGAGCACATATTACAATATTACGTGTCGCACAGCATAAAAAATGCACCCACCCACAACGGCTGAACGGCTAAACGGCTGCTGTTTATTGACCTTGCACTGAACGTTTTATGCAGGGGAGGCTGGAAGCAGGAACTAAATACGCGTACTGAGTCAGCTGGGTGCAGATTAGAGATGATGTGGAAAGCTGTCTCTAACGACAAGAGATGATTGCTGGAATTGCATTGCACTGCACGACTGCCTCCAGTCCCCCCCCGTCCCACAAGACCCTGCATTCAATGTTGCCTACGCCAGCATTTGCCGTCAATAAATGGCGGACGGAGACTCCGTTAAAACTCCGTCCTGAATCCCCCCACTATGCCTGAGCCCAATTTGTCGGTCCGAGCATCCGGAGGCTCTTTGGTTCTGCCTGGCTGGAATGTTGGGGCACGGTGAGTTGCGTCAGCGATCATGTCTGTTGATGAATGCCAGCATCGGTACTCGCTTTTATCGATTGAGATCCGAGACTACGCGGTCACGGAGTTGCTCTCTAAAACGGCGCGGTCATGTTAGCCCAACCTATTCCGTAACCCTGTGGGCCTCTATGCCCACGCAAGCTGGCCCTTGACTACGTCCTCAAGTGCTGGTATCAAATTAATCTCAGCGCGTGTCGTCCTCGCCCCACACTGAAGTATCCTCCCCGGTGAGTTGCCTTGCTACTGATGAGCGAAGAGCAAGACGGAAAGACTCCAACATCTCGGCAAAAGAGTATGGTCTTCACGATGGTTATGCTCAACTTAAAATTTGCCTAGAAGACCTTCTTACTCTGTATAGCATGGAGTAAAAGCACAAGTTGCTGTATTTCGGTCATGTGACCTTGGCTAGACTCGTCGACTCTACGTGCGCGGCGCCTCCCAATCAGGAAACCAGATGACTGCCTGGAGGCACAAGTGGCGAGGCGCGCAAACAAGGACTACGCAAGCAGTCACGGTCATCACATGTGGCCTCCAAACGAGCTCAGTGTCGAGCTCTGTCCCCTTGAAACATCTAGTTACTAGAAGACACATCTGGCCAAGCGAAGCCTCTTCGTTTTTCAGCAAGACGCAGACGTTTTTATCGCCGTCTCTTTTGATATCTAATCACGGCTGTCGACTTTTTCCCCCGCCACTGGCAGCTTGTCATTGCTTACTTGTAACTACGCAGTACGGAGCACCAGAATGCCCGTCAACCATGTTGTACTCGCCTCGGGCGCCGTGGTCGCCGTGTCGGTAGCTGTCGCTGCGGCTTTGGCCATGTATGAGAATCCAGAATTGCGACGATATGCAGACGATATTCGACGCCGCATCGCCGTGGCTCTTCACTCACTAGGTGATGGCATCAACCCAGCCGAGCGGGCCCCACGCTTCAACAGACCTGAGGATGCGGAGGGCTTCTTGCAATCGAGTCGTGGCGCGGGCGCCGAGCCCGGAGTCGACGCTGACGAGGCTACCCGCCGCCGACAGCGAGAGGAATTGCTGTATTGGAACTCGGTGCTGCTGAAGAAGAAAGAGGAGGAATCCGCGGCACAACCGCCACCGGCCGCGCTGCCTCCCGCCGAATCATCAAGACCCCGGACGGGAACTCGTGGCTCCTCGTTTGATGACTTTCTTCGACAGGATGAGAATGCGGAACAGGGCACATACGTCTTCAATACTGGAGCCGATATTCGAGATGCGAATAGTGGTCTTCGTCACCGTGTTCAAGTTGCGGCGCCGGTGGCAGCGCCTGTAGCAGCAGCATCTCTCTATGCCAACCCATTCGCCGACGAGCACTGCATCGCAAATGACGAGGTTGAAGATGTCTCTGCAACTTATACCCTCCCCCAAAGCCAAGAGCACATGTCGGATATATACAGCGCAACCACCCGCGAGAATGACGACACCCAATCCCGCACGCTAGACGGCTCTCCTGCACTTATTGAACTACCATCCCCTGATTTTGGAGCACCATCACCACCACCAGCAACTCTCGAGCGACAACTAGCCGAGAATGAGTACATGTCTGCCGGTCAGGACGATAGGGAAGACGCGTACGCCTCCATTCAGGCCTGGGCTCACGATTCCGGTCGAAATTTCTACTCGCCTCTGCCAGTAACGCCTGTTGCTCCGGTTTCCGAGCCGGAGGTGATCAGCGACGGGCAGCTGACGCCTACGGATTCGGTGTCGATTATTGGATCAGGGGAGTGCGTGGGCAACGACAACGACGCCAGATCGGGGAGGCCATTTGACGTCATGAGTGAAAGCGAGGGCATGTTGACACCAGCTAGTTGGTCTGAGGTTGGGAGTGTTGTCAGCGAGACTGAAGGCCACGGCCATCTTGATGTGAGTACCCCTCTCCACGGGTGAAAAAAAAAGACAGAAAAAAAGAACCTTTTTCTGCCCCTAGATATGCGGTGTTTTGCGAGGAACCAACTGGCAATTTTCTATTTTTGGAGGGAAATCTAATGGCATGGCGTCTTTTGGAACTTTAAGGGGACGTTACCGTAGTATATGTAGTTTCTCGCTTTCGTTGATGCGTGAACAGGCACGCACATTGGACTGGACAAGCGACAGAACATACACACAGTCAATTCATAAATCTATTCGTATACAATGGAGAATATACATGCTGTGAAACCAAAAAAAAAAAAAACGGCCCGCCCGCATGTGCAACAAAAGTCATGACGGCAGTCTACTACTACTACTGCCCGGCCTTAAGACTCTCGACATACTCGGCAAACAAGTCGTCCACCGTCTGCCCCGTCAGCTCCATCCAGAACCTCCTCTCGGCGTACTTTTCGATCCTCAGCTTCTCATTCAGCCTCGTCACAAGGCCGGCCCCGCGCGTCCGCTCCAGGTAGTCGAGGAAGTAGGCCGTGTGCTGATAGCCCGCGTCCCACCTGTCGGCGGCCTCCTTCTTCCAGTGCGGCGGCGCCAGGTCGCAGTTGAGCCGGACCCAGTCGGCGACGCCCTCGACCAGGCCGCCGGGGCAGGTGCCGAAGGCGTTCCACTGCAGGCAGTGGACGAGCTCGTGGGTGATGACGCCGGTGATTTCCTGGGCGGCGCGCTGCTTGCTCGTGCCGGCGATGTGGTTGAGCGAGAAGTGGACCTCCTTGTGGTCGTCGTCGAGCTCGGTGCCCGTTGTGTAGGCCACGCCCGGCATGTCGCGGAGGATGAGGGTGATGGAGCGGGTGGGCGGCGGCGTGGTGGTGGGCGAGGCCGGGGAGGTGTAGAGGAGGCGGAGGACGTTGCGCGCGGCAGTGGTGATGGTTTCGGCGGCGTTGACCGAGGTGAGGGCCAGGTTGGCGCCCGGGTGGGTGAGATCTCGGATCTCGAGGCGGAGCTTGGGCAGGGTGAAGTCTTTAGACTGGGCGCATGGTGGTTTCTTGGGGGTTGTGGCGGGAGTTTTAGGTGGGAATGAGGAGGGGACGGCGGATGTTTCGGGTTGCGGTTTCATTTTCGGAATGCTTGCGGTTGAGACTGACGTTGGGGTGATTGGTGGTCGGTGGGTGAGATGTCGTGATGCGTTTGTGGTGTTGTTGTTGTTGTTGTTGCTGCTGCTCCCTGGGACGGCGCTGAGCAGACGAGGTGTTCAACGTTGGCAGGCGTCGCGCAAGAGGTTTTGGCGGCTAGCAGGTATTGTCATCGTAAAAGGGCATCAATTATATATCCTTTTCCGAGTAATATATAGTTATATCCTTGCATCGTGACCATCATCATCTGCTCGTGTCTGGACGGCGGGGGCAGCGATGAATGCGGTGGTCAGGCCGTCTGTGCCCGCATGTGCACATGTCCGGTGGGCATGTCGGGAGACGCACCGGGCCCCGCAGTCAAGACCAGTTGACCAGTGCGGGCGGTTTCAGGGCGCCCGTTGGCGTCTGCAAGCTGTTCCCCTCGCTGCACAAGCGGCCTGGCTGCACTTGGGCCCTTCGCCCAGGCAACTGACTGTCAACGGCCCAGCCGATCTCGAAACATAAACATTGCATAACAACACCGCGCCATCGACGGCATCGACAGCCTCGACAACCCCTCCTCCCGTCCTCCGGCTGACTGACATACCATCATTGGAACGTATTTATGCCTCGCGCAGCTTGCTTTACCAAATCATTGTTACGCGCGCCCTGACAACGATACGAGACCTGCAGCTCCGCGCAGCCTGCATAATAAACATTATCTGGCCGCTGCTGGCGCAACTTGCTCAATGCCCTCGCCTCTGCGTCGAAATCTACCTTTGCGACTCCCACGACGCCCTCGAGTCTGACATTTTTCAGGCCAGCGCCCTCTGGGCATTGTATGTCTTTTTTTTTTCCTTCTTTTTTTTTCTAAAATTCTAAAGAAAAAACCCCCGCCCGTTGCCTTCTTTCCTCGGCCCCGTTCGCGAGACACGTTGATGAAATGACGGCTCCTACGTGGTCTGGCCGTTAAATTGGCCCCTCAGTCAAGCTACTACCAGTTCTAGTAGTTTGATTGACTCAATCTTATCAATTGCTCGAGTGCTCCGTACTTTATCCAGCCACTTTATCTGCTGAGACTAGTTGACCTCTAAGTACCTAGGTACCTACCTACTTAAGGCAGGTACATGTACTACGAGCTGGCTTCTTGTGCTCTCCTGGCAGGGCAGGCACTGGACCACTCAGGCGTCGCCCCTCCTCCAGCTCCAGCTTGTGGCCGGAATGACCTCACATTTTGCCCCAAATCTAATTTGTCCACGCCTCCCCCGTTTCTCTTCACCACGCATCATAGCTGCTCGTGTTGGGCCCCCCTTATCCCACACGCTCAGAGCTTGCCTCCAATGTAATGCTCATTCGCCACGAGATATTTCCTGAATCTGACAATTGGTTTCTGGCAGACTTGCTCATCATTCCAAGCCGTCTCTCCCCTCCCTCATCTCGTGTCCCTATCAGAAATAGGTGCCTCCCATGGCCGACAAGCTCACGGATGCGCAAGTCGCAGACCTGCTGACCATCCTGCGAAGCGACTCGTCCCTCGACGCCAAGGTCCAGTTCGTCACGGTCATCAAATCCGCCATCAAGCAGCATAACGTGCCTGAGAGCTGTGTTGCCCAGCTCTTTGACGGTCTGCGCACCGCGTCGTCTGCCCAGCATGCCGCCCTCGTCAACGCCGGCTTCACCGCTCTCAACCACCTCTTGACCCGGTTGTCGCGTCAGGACCCTAAGCTGCTCGCTCGCGAGGCTGCTCGCACACTGCCGCTGGTAATCGAGAAGCTGGGCGATCAGAAGGACAAGTACCGGAGTCTGGCGACACAGGCTCTCAACACCCTCTACGTCGCATCACCTGCTGATGCCGAGCGCTTCGTGCGCAACTCAGCCCTGGCCGGCAAGAACCCACGGGCCAAGGAGGGCGGCATGCACTGGCTTTTGCAGGTGAATACCAACTTCCCCTACCGTTGTCATCGTGCCTCACAGGGTGCATACCAGAGGTGTCGTGTCTGCCAGTCTTGCTCCGTGGAACTAACGTATCTTCTTTCCTTTTTATAGACTCATCAGGAACATGGTCTGCCTTTTCGAGGCTACGTTCCCATACTCATGGAACTTCTCGAAGATGCCGACGGCATGGTTCGAGACACTGCCAAGGCCACCGTGATTGAACTTTTCAGGTGAGCACCTGCCTTTTAGTTTCATCGTCGCCCAGTCGCAGGCATCCATTCTGACCCCCAGCATAGAACAGCCCCAAACACCGCCAAGTCAGACCTCAAGCGACAACTAAAGAACTTCAAGGTTCGTCCTGCTATTGAGCAAGCCATTGTCAAGGCCCTCGCGCCCGCAGGTGGTCGCCCGGAAACGCCAGCCGATTCCCTTCCGTCACAACTGTCGCAAACCAGCCGATCGACCCTTGTGGCCAGTGTTTCGTCTCTGGGAAGCGAACGACCCATCACTCCGATGCCCGACGCCGCCGACGCAGTCGACCCGCAGTACGTTAATACCAACCGCGAGCTGGACGACATCTTCAAGGATATGGCCTGGTTCTTCGAGGGCAAGGAGACGGAACAGAACTGGCTGAAGCGTGAACAATCCATCAACACTTTGCGGCGCCTCAACGCTGGTAATGCAGCCACCGATTTCCTGGACGTCTTTGTGAGTGGCCTCCGTGCCATGCTGGATGGTATAATCAAGACCATCAACTCACTGCGAACGAGCTTGTCC
Source organism: Metarhizium robertsii ARSEF 23 (assembly GCF_000187425.2). Classification (NCBI taxonomy): domain Eukaryota; kingdom Fungi; phylum Ascomycota; class Sordariomycetes; order Hypocreales; family Clavicipitaceae; genus Metarhizium; species Metarhizium robertsii. Next base: position 1,628,735 of record NW_011942204.1, read on the forward strand.
AAGGAAGGATGCGGTCTCATCCAGGAGATTGCCATCTCGCTCGGCCCGGCTATGGATCCCATGGTAGAGTTGTTGATGCAGGCTCTGGTCAAACTATCTGCGGGGACAAAGAAGATTAGCTCGCAGATGGCCAACGTGACGGTTGATACCATTATCAGCCGCGTCACCTACAATCAGCGGTTAATGCAGCACATCTGGGGTGCCAGTCAAGACAAGAACATTCAACCCAGGACCTATGCAACAGGCTGGCTAAAGACTGTACTAAAAAAAGAGGCTGGTCATAAGAGTCATATGGAGCACACGGGTGGTGTAGACTTGATGGAAAAGTGTATCCGCAAAGGCTTGGGAGATGCCAACCCTGGTGTGCGAGAAAAGACGAGATCTGCATTCTGGGCGTTTTGGGGTGTTTTCCCTGCACGTGCCGATGCGTATGTTTTCCCTTTGTCGTACAGTCGCAACAAAGGCAGCTAACAGGTTTGTAGCATCATGGCGGACCTCGACTCCACGGCTCAGAAGCTATTGAACAAGGACCCAAACAACCCGAACTCTCCTAAGAAGACGGACGCACCGGCTCGGCCTGGTCTTGGGTTATCTAAGAGTACCATGGCGTCCAGCAAACCTAGCCTCCGAGAGGCCATGATGGCCCAGAAGAAGGCTCTGGCTGCCAAGAATCTGCCAGCAAGACCTGGCTCGGCCATGGCCCATATCTCATCGCCCGTTCGGACGACATCGAACACGTCAACCCACTCTACCGCGTCCACGAAACCTGCCGCTACAAGGACCCGCCCCGAATCGACCCTGTCCGTCAACGCCGGAGGCATGTCGGTGGCTCCCATGCGGCCAACACGCCGTCGACCAGAAATGGCGGCTCGTCCCGCGACCGCTGGCCCTTACTCGGTTCGTGATCGCCCTGGCTTGGACGCTGACAGCCCCGAGAGCGTCAAATCCAAGCGCGTCACTCCCAAGGCGCCAAAGGCTGTGACTCCCAAGAAGACACTTCCAAAGACTCGCCCCGGCCATACGTCTCATGCCAGTGAATCAAGCATTCCCTCACCAACTTTCCCATCCGCACACAAGCGCATCGCTTCTCCACGGGGCAGCCCCGTGCTGCTGAAGCATTCACAAACATCGCCTGCCTCGGTCAGCAGAGCGGTTCCGGCGCGCAGCAATAGCGAGTCGATGCCCGTGCCGAACTTTGCCAGCCTGCATGTCTCGGCGCCAGAGCAAGCGGAGAAGCTCCAGGAGTCTCCGGGAATGTTGAGATCATCGCCTGCAGCGGCAGTGACTCGGGAAAGCAACTTGGGGTCTCAAGTCCAATCGCCGTCTTGTACACTCAAGGTTTATGAAGACCCGTTTACGGACAGCGCTCCGCCTGCATCGAAGCCAACTTTCAACGTTCCTGTTCTGGAGGATAAGCCAGTGAATGAAGCCGCAGGTAACTTGCCGAAGCCAAATGGCGAATCGCTGATGCCGGATACGCTAGACTCGCCAGAGAAGACTCGACAAAATTCCAGGCTTCTGGACAGCGGGATTACGAAAATTAAGAACAAGAATCTCGAAGTTCATGGCTTTCGAAAGCTGCAATCTCTCATCCGCGACAGCAAGACTGTCTTGACAGATGGGAGGTTCGAGGATCTATTGTTGGGGCTTTTCCAATACCTAGAGGACCCTCTGCCTAGCCTTCCCGCGGAGAAAGTGCAAGACGTCAAGGCCCAGATCCTGTCCACCATCAAGCTCTTACTCAAGAAGGAGCGGGACAACTTTCAACCACACGTTTCCAAGGGCCTGGAGTCTCTGCTTGAGACGCGTGGGGCTTGCGATACACGAGCTCATGTGGTCAGTGGCCTAGAGCTTTTGGCGGACGAGCTCGTCACCATCGGAGATGGTTCTGAAATTGTAGTTGTTCTCACCAAGAGACTTCAAACATGTACGGATGCTACGACGGAGGGGTGTCGTACCCTGAGTATGGGCCTACATGTCCTCAAGGAGATGCTCGATAAGCGGGCCGAGTTTGTTCCTGCAGACTGGGAACTAGTGCAGTTGACCGACTTGTCAAGTCGTTGTCTGGAGTCTGCCGACTCTGGAGTCCGCATGGACGCTGTCAAGTTCTGTGTGTCGCTGCACGATCGTGTGGGCGATGCTGGATTCTGGGGCGCATTCAAGGATATCAAGGAGGATCCGAAAAGTCTTATTACGTACTATATTGTTAAGAAGCAGCGAGAGCAAGGTTCTGTTTCTTAAGGCATCTGTTGACGATTATGTATTATTAATTACAAAAAAGTTTCTTTTGGGTTGGGCGTTGTAGGCGGCGGAAGCTGGGCGTTATTTGTACATATACATATACTCTGTTTGATAACACGCTATTGTACAAACATTAATCCACGCTTCATGTAGATGTGGTAGATTGTCACCTACTCATCCTATGGTGGCCATGTCTTGTCAAAAGACGTTGAAAGTATTCGCGTATTCCGTGTATGGAGACAAAAGGTTCGCATTACTCTGGACGTGTTAGCATGCACTAAGTGCCGTCACAAGAAGACGGTGACTAAATGGGTCATGTGCTCGTATTCCCCCCGTCTTTCTGCATGTCAAACAAGTGTCCAATTTATTCATTCGTCGCCATTCCCATCGTCTGCAAGTACGTACATACAATACATACTTATTTATACACGTGCGGTGTTCAAAGACACGGCACGTCTCGCGCTTTGGCACGCACAAAATGGGATATTCAACGTCCCAACGTTTCAAAATCTTGTATAAAATCGGCCAATGCATGCCTATGGCCTGTGCCCCGACCACCAGAGTCGTAGCGGCGTTTCATCACCACGCATGTGTAGGTGTGTGTGTAGGGTAAAAAGGAGTCTGGCAGGCGCGCACGCCACACCAAAACCCCCGCGTCCAAGTCAGAGATTAATTGATTGTTCACTACTCCGAGCAGAGCGAGGAGGGAGACTAGCCAAAAAGGCCAAAAGGCCAAAAAGGCCAAAAAGGAACACCAAGTTGCCCCGTACTGGAATCGAACCAGTGATCTTGTCATTACTAGTGACACGCTTTACCACTGAGCCAACGGGGCTATGCTTGATCTGGAATTCCACGGGCCAGAATGCAACTATCAACTCGACTCGACTGCCACCGGGCCAATAGAGAAAGTTGAATCACATTTATATACAATTTAAGCCCTGAAAGTTTAGCCATGTGTGACATCAGTAGGCGGGGCCAGCTGGCAGGTTATTTGCTAACAGCTAATAAAGTAGGCCCTTTTTTTTTACCTAATAAAAATTAAGGAGCCTACCTAGACTAATAAGGTAATATAAGGTAAATAAAAAGATATAAACTCTAGTAAAAAGTACTAATCCTTCCATAGAAATTATATAGGTCTTTTAGTACCTTTTACTCTACTTTATATATTACTTATTTTTTTATAGGCGCCTTATTAGGCCTTTAGCCCTTGTAAGCTCCGCCAGAAGTCACTAATAGCTAAACTTACAGGGGTTAGATTGTAATGATGTGACCCGGAGCAATTTCTGGCCCACCTCGCTGATGAATTTGTCATGATTACTACTCGATTGAAAATGGACAATTTCTCGTCGTAGCACACAGTTCACTGGACAAGAATGGATTGCTTCTCTACAAACTCAAATAGGGGCAGTGACTTCATGTCCCGTTAAATAAATCATTCTCTGTTCGTAGTCTTTATGACCGGCTATATATCTCGGCACAAAATACTGTCAACTGTCTATCTCTCTTCATGAACGTACCCTAACAACCTGCTTTGCACACCTCGTACCCCGAATCTTTCGCGACGTGTCTTCCGCCGACCAGCAGAAGGAATTTCGTCTCGAGACTGAGGGGCTATAGATATGAAATCGCAACATAGACCGTAACCGCAGACAAGGGAACGCGACTTCATGTACCGAGGCCGCCGAATGGAAAATGGAAGACACCGTGTCGAAACTAAGAATGAACCTTGTCGCACCTCTTCATCCATATGAGCTCTGAGAATTTGATTCAGGAGCCGGAGAGACAAAACATAAATCGCAACATGTATATATAGCAATGCAGACAATGTGGGGATGTAAAACTGCATTGGACTTTAAAGGCGGAAAGCACACGCAGAAGGGGTTTTTCCAGTAGCATGGCAGCTGGAAACGATATCAGATGCCTCCGGCGTAGTCTTCTAATTGGACGTTGACTACTAAATGATACCAAACACCAAAAGATGAACAAGTTGCATCATAAAAAACGCAAGTGAAAAAAATAAATGTCCCAGCCAACAGAGTACTTTGTAAAAACGAGCCAATGCACCCCCTACCGAACTCGAATATTGAAACGGCTATTGGAAACAGGGAGGAAGCGGATATCATCATGAAAAGGGGAGGAAAATATCAAACGCCAAGTTGTGAAAAACCCGCTCGCATTTGATGTAGAAGTAGAAAACGTGTTATGGAGAAGAACAAAAAGCCAAAGTAAATTGTGCTGGGAGCGAGCATAGAGAAGCTGAATGGTGTGCCGTTGTCCCTTTATTTGACGGATCATGTCCATCATGAATCGTCAAAGATTCTGTTGGTGTTCTCAATAACAAACTGGACCGCAATGTTCTTGGCGTGCATATCCGTCATTTCGCGTTCAATGCTCAGGTCTCGCATGATGGTCGGCGCAAACACGACGGCCAAGTTCTTTGGTGACATCTAAATGCTGTTAGATTTTGATTGCTAGATTGAAAGAACGTACACATACTAGATTCTCCGGTTCGCGCGAGGCGACGCGGTTAAGATGGAACATGAGGAATTCAAGGCAGTCGCCATGCCTTTCTGGCATTGAGGCAAAGGTCTTCCTAAGATGACTGCACCTCTCTGTCTCATCGGCAATTGCTGTGCAGTTGTCAGTATTGAGTAATATGGGAAAATTGCAATTATTTCAACGACTTACCATTCGACTCCAAAACCCTTTCATAGACATCAAATGTCAGTAGCGGAGTAGGCAATTTCCGGAAGTATTGCTTCAATACGCTGGTGACAGCAGTGATATCCAAGTCTGGGTCAGAGATGTCAAAGTTTTCATTCTTGTCAAAGCCGTCCTTGATCATGTTAACTTGGGAATTACCGCCCGTCTTGCGGTAAATGCCCTCCTGATCCATTCCCCGAAGCTCAACTTCTTCGATACAACGAGTGACTACGGCAGGGATTTGCCGGTGTTCGTATTCGGTCCGCTCGACCAGGTCCGATCCAAAGAGGATTGATGCCGGTTCCGCCGCCGCCGCCAGTGTCACGGTGTTGGACGAGGCAGACTTTGGCATTGCGTTTTTCTTGCCAAAGAAGCCAAAGCCTTGCCTGCCAGGATCCATGTGCTGCTGTTGTCTGTTCTGACCGTTGAGTCCGCTGGGAGCTGCAGACTCTACCTGTGTAACCGTCATATTGTAGGGCAGGCCAATGTTGTCTCCAACCAGTCCCTGATGCTGCATCCTCTCGCGATCGGTTTGCTGGAAGGCGACTACGGCCCTGTTCACGCCCTTTGCAACGTTCTGTGCCATTGTTTTGGAGCCCTTCTTCCAGTTAAACTTCTTGACTTGGCCCTTTCTGACTTGTACGACTGTGGGACCACTTTCAACAATCGGCTCTTCATCGCCCACCAGTGTGGTCCCTGTATTCAAGCTTGAAGTATCCAGATTGATCGACGATGCACCACCAGATTTGGTAGGACCATATATCCCTAATCCGTTTGGTGACTTGAGATCTCCAATTTGTGACTTGAAGCGCTCCTGGATTTGATGTGTGAGATCGTTATTCATGTCTGCCAATTGAGCATTCTTGGATGATAGTTGCTCGAATTCCATGAGCGCACGATCTCTGTCCGCTATGGCCTGGTTCTTCTCCTCAACCAGCTGGTCTCGCTCCTCGTGAAGCTTCTCAATGGCTTCTGACATGGTCTCCTTGACGGCATCTAACTTCTTCACAAAGTCTTTAATGGCAGAATCCTCCAGCTCTCGAGGATCGATCGGTGTCTTGGTCTCCTTAGCGCGTTCGACATAGCCGGCAAGAACCTCCAGCTGACGAATCATAATCTCAGTCTGCGTGTCAAGCACGGATACCGTCTTACGCTTTTCGACCAGCTTCCTGTTGAGGCTCTTGAGGTCCTTTTCAGTGTTGAACTGCCGCTCGAGTTCAGCCACACGCTGCTCAGAATTTCTAAGTTGACGCTTCAGCATTACAGCGTCATCGGGAGGGGTCAAGGATATGGGGCTGCTGATATCGTGGGGCATGCCGGGATGGTCATCGCCCATAGGGGTTTTGGGCCACCTCGGTGATACAGTGGCTCTGGTGGTTTCGCTGATGCTTCTGGAGTGGTTGATCCTCCCGGAATTGGGGTGACCGGCTTCCACGCTGCCAGTGCGGCCATGGCGTACGACGTTGGAAACTCGTCGCAGAATTGAGGAAGAGCCTTCATCAGTACCTAGGATTCTAGCCATGTCTTCGTCCATGCTGAAGTCCCCTCCATTGCTCCATCTGGGCAGTTTCGGGGAGTTCTTGGGTTCCGATGGATCTTTTGAGCTGCCTGAACCCTTTCTTGGTGTTTGAGCCTGTTCAGTGGGCGGCGGCGGCGGCGCGGTTCGAGGCTGTGTGTAGGAGTCGCTCAAGTTGTTTTGTTCTGACTGACCGGATCGAGAACTGCGTTGTCCGATGGCTAAGGAGACCCAACATGTCAGTAAAACTCCAACGGAGAGGGCAGTCCCCAGAGGTTATTAGCACATACAATTCATACTCGCGGACGCAGGGAGTTCCTTCCGCGTAATGGCTTTGCTAGACTCTGAACGAGAGCCACTTTTCCCACCATCTGTATCTTCAGATGTGCGAGGTTCATTAGCTTTCCTGGCCTCAGACAGGTTCGAGTGACCATCCTTTCGCACAACGCCATTCGAAGTCTTTCCGGATGAGCCTTCTTGCGGAGCAGACGAGTGGGAGCTGTTGCTGCGGGTCGACACCCCCCTTTTCTTTACCGGAGCATCCTGAAGCTTGAACTCATCGCCAGATACAGAGGCTTTTCGCTGGCCTTGTTCAGAGTTTTTGGTAAACTTGCCAGACTTGAGGCGCGCCACATCGAGATCTGAGGAGGGCTGCCGTCCCTTTTCTTGAAATGCGATGTGAGGAGTAGACGACTGCGAGTCGTCTCGCTTATCGGACCCTGACCCTTTTGAAACACCAAAGTAGTCTCTGTCCTTTCGTCTGCCGTTCTCAGCCGCATTGTCCGATGCAGATCTTGGTGTACTGGTGAGGGCCGGGCTGGGATCGAGGGCCACGGGTATGAAGAAGCTTTCGGGACCCTCTTCGGGCCCGGAGTTGGGACTCTGATAAATGGTGGAGTTGCGATTCTTTCGGTAGGTAGTGGCGGGCAGGCCCAGTCCTTCAGGCTTGCTAGTGGTCTCTGATCTCTCCGGCGAGCGAGAAGGTCTTGAGCTGCCCCGTGACGAAGATTCGTTGTGTCTATGAGTACCGCGAGGGCGTGGGGAGAGTTCGGTTGGCGTGTCGGAATCCGGATCGACACGATCATTTGAGAAGGCGTTTGGAGGAATCGCGCTGGGTGGAAGAGCGGGAAGGGACTTTTCGGTTATCATGGGGGAGTTTTCCTTATCCCTAGATTTGGCAGCAGAGGCTGCCTTTGATTTCTTTCTCCGCCTGGCCATGAGAGTCTCATGGCAACCCATGCAGAAAATGCCTTGTGAAGTCCTTGCATATCGCAGATTTTCAATTTTCCTCTTGCAGTTACGACATCGAAAGCAGGTGGCGCAAAATGCTTGGTCTCCGGTCAAGATAGCAAGGTCCTCTATCTTGTTGCCACAAGCACTACAGCTGTAGGTGCAGTTATTGCAAATGAGTGAACCGTCGCCAAGGAGCAGAAGGTTGGCGTCTGAGTCGAGGAGAGTGCCACAGGTATGGCAGCGAAAACAGTCCAGATGCCATCGATTTCCGGCTAGAGGTTGAGCAACCATCAGCACCAGCCTGGCCAGTCATAATCAGGAATATCAAATATGACGCCCGGAGCAGGAAGCGACCGACACCAAATCGAGGAGCGGAAGGGGGGGAGGGAGTCAAGTGTAACCAAGGTTCACAGCATGTTTTGGGGCTATATTGCATGGCAAACATACCTAACTCGAAGGCCTTGCCTTCCTCCAGAATCTACACCACAAGAAGCATTTGTCAGTATCGGGCTGCCGACAGAACGTTGACTGACTGTACGGGAGCAATTTGGCGGGGGCAAACTAGGTCCAAGGGCACATACCTCTCCGCAGCCCTTGCAAGGGAAAACATCGTCATTGTCCAGAGGACTTTCGATATATTCATCCACTATAGCAGTCATGGCAAAAGAATGCGGCACACACGGCCGGTCTGCGCCAAAAAGAAAGGCCGGCTACGATATATATCGAATGTCGAAAGGTGATCGGCAGAGGTGGGCTCGTGGAACGGGTTCGTGGAGAGGACGATAAAGGTCAGCCTGTCATGGACTCGACGGCAGAGAGGATTGGCTCTACAGAGCAGTCACGTCGCAGTCGATGATCGGCGGCCTAAGAGCAATAATGATTGTGAAGACGAGGGACGACAAATGCATGAAGAACGTGGAAGAGGGGAGCAGAAGAAGGAAGTCTCGGGCTGGTGATTGTGCAAGGATGCGGCGCCGCCAGAAGTCTTCGATATTACCATAGGCCTTGCGCAAGCACAAGCACAAGAACAGGGGGGGGAGAAGAAGGATTGAGAATGGCCGGGAAGAGAGTGGCGTTGCCAGGGGTTCACAGTCAATTGGAAAAGAAAAAAGGGTGGTGGAGGGCCTGGCACCTCCGGCGCTGGCTCAGTGCTACCTCTAAGTACTAAGGTAAGTACGGAGGGAGAGTGGTCGTGGGCAGACGTGGGCGTAGCTGTCATGTACCCCGTATTACGGGCGAGTCGAGTGCTCCCTGGGTATAGAGTACATAGTATTTATGTGATGTCTGGTGCTTGGTCTTTATCGAAGATCTGCTGGCTCAAGGCCAACGAATGAGTCGATGCAAGGAAAGACTTGCGCAGCAGCAACAAAAAAAAAAAATGAAGAGTACGCAATACCTCAATGTAGAATGAGTTATTACCAGGCACATCAAGCAAGGCGGGCTGGGGGGTTCTGAAGTTGGGGTGAGACGGATGATTTCAGCGTGCATGTGTGTTGGAAGGGACCGTCGTCAGCAAGGGGACTCGAGGTCGGTGGAAACAATGGATCGAGGCAGGCACTACCGACATTTGGACGGCACCAAGGACTCGAGTGCCACGCTGTACTCAAGTATGCCAAATACTCTGAGGACAGATGATATGGACACTGCCTAGGTGCTCAGCCAACGTGAAAGCAACAGCTGCGGATACTACGTGCCAATAGTACCTAGGACCTAACACATATTGACATGTTCGAATGTCGATTTACCTTGTACCAAACCAGGAGGAGCCTCAGCTGCCAAGTTGTAAGTCGACGACGCCATGTTGAAATCAACTCTGAATATGGAACAGGGAAACAGAGGGCCAAGGACGAAGCCACCACCGGCAACAAAGCGTCAATACTAAACACAAATGCATATGCATGTACGCCGCGAGCATCCCGCCAATTGCAGCTGTATCAAAGCGTTCGTTTACGGTTGCTGGGCGAGGCCGAGGGCACGAGGGCACCTGACCTACCGTCGAGACTCGTATACCTGGTACATACATTCGCACCTCCAGATGTCCACCCAGCATGCTCAAGTGACGTCCGCGCGCCAAGACCAGTCAACACTTGAGCACTTTCTGAGCCTTGAACCTTGAAGAAGTTGAAGAAGACGGGACGTTGTCGTGCTTCAGATGCCGCTGCCCAGTGCAGTCTGCAGCCCATGCATGTGTGCTCCTCGCGCCGGCTCCATCACTAAGTTCAATGTTGATCCTGGTACCTGACGTCCGGTGCAAACGCCAGCCTGGCCCCTGCTCCGCCCTGCCCTGCCCTTGCCCTGCCCTGCCGGGCTCAATGGCCCAGACGCCCGCAACCGAACCTGATTGGGGCCCTGAGATATTAGCTCGGCCTGTTGACCGCAACCTGAGCCTGGGAACAGACACTAGAAAGAGACTCTCGAGGTCGCCAACAAACATCTGGCACTGGCGGTCATGATGCCACTGTTCGACTTGGGGTCGAGCCGGCCGAATCAGCCGACCCAGCTGAAGCATCTAAAACACGTTCAAACATCCACACACAACATATCAGGCGAGCGTTGCCACAGCACAAGGCGTCGTCATGTCATGTTGATTAAACGGCACGGCACTCTGTCAGCCTCAACGCAGCCATCTCGAGCTCGTGGGCGCGTTTTAAGCTTGAATCGTGCGCTTGTTGAGCGGCATCATGTTGGGCCCTTATCATGGCCGAAGCACACAAACCCAACCCTCCTCTCCCCAGTTGTGATCAATTTACTCCGTAGTCATCATCGTCATCATTTCGCTCCGCCGGCTGGTCTACTTGTTTTCCATTCCAAAGCCTCTGGAAAAATACGACTGACGAACCAAGTACTATGCAGTAATGGAGGCTGCATCCGCCGAAGGGATGAAACAGATGGGCACTTGTCATGGCTACATGATGCAATAGTACTAAGAGCAATGGGAGTCCCTTGCTCACGCCCCAGTATTCGTCCGTAAAGTAAACCCTTGTCTTCCTTGGCAGCCTACTCACCGTCCTTGAAGAACCTGTGATTCAAGCCATGTCGAGACAAGATCTGGCGGCCGCCTCGTGCCCTTTGTCTCGGCATGCAGGTTGGTCCGGAGTAGACATCCTTTGTTCCTGCTCAACCATAGCATAGCCATCGTGTACATATAATACATGGATTGCCAAATGCTCAAAACAGCGTAATAGCTGCTAGGTGTCTGAGGCTGTAGATGATCAACAACGAGCGTGTAATGGGCTGACAACCTAGCCAGGCACTCAGTACAACATACTTCTTAATCTGCCACCCGCTCTATGGAAAGAGTTAAAAGCTCACGACAGCAGCCAGCCATATACCGCCTAGGTCGGCTCTAGACACTGGCGTCTGATCTACCCTGCCTAGGCATGAATAGGCCGAGACAAATGGTATCTTTTCAGAAGGGAATTATCTCTCGTAACGTTTGCATACTTGTAAGATGCCATTTCTCGCAGATTCTTCATGTCTAGGCAGGGTGGGATCAGAGACCAGTGTCCAGGGCCTATGACCGTCTAGGCAGGATATGGCTGTAAGTTGGATGGCAGCATGGGCTTCTGAATCTTTCCATTTTGTTCTCGTCGTCTAAAGGGAGAAGAAAAGAGAAGGGGGGGGGGGCCTCGTGCAGAGTAGTAATGCCACTCGGTTCACAAACAACCCCGTGCCATGCGCGTTCGCACGCAGTCTGCGACACCCGACGACTCCATGACACGGCTGTTGTCCTCGCGCCAAAAGGTGGAACAAAGTGGCGTGGGTTGTGGAGGCGGATAAGGGGTATTCTGACACCACTTTGCCTGTGAACGAACCAGCCGGGCGGATGACATGGTGATAGTAGTGCTGACACCTACAACATGCACAGCGCCGGCATTGCGGGCGTTCACTTACAAACAGTCGAATGAAGGTGGAATGGTCCGGGTCCTCCTCGGTACGCCATGCCGTGTTGTAGACCGGAGAAGAGAAAGAGGGAGTACGTACGGAGCAGTGTCTGCAATCCTTGATTGATGTTTCGAGAAACCGCGCATATTAAAGGGAGGGGGAGGCCAGATGTTGCTTTTGTAAGGAGTGGAGTCACATGATTCCAACCCGGTCCGGCCAACACAGCTGGGATTTGCAGCCCCTTATAACGGGCCACACTTCGTTCATCGTCATTCCCGTCGCAACAATTACACGTCGACATGCATTCGGTTGGTATTGACGGTATTAGCTCGGCTGCCAGGAGGATGGATAAACAAGCGTTGGGGGCCAAAAGGCTCCCACATGGTTCGTCGGTGGTCCACGGCTGTAAAGACGCCCAAGTGCCCGTGTCTGGAGGCAAAGTACGGAGTACTGGTCTGTTTTGTTTCCAAGCAGTCGTCAGCCGCATGCCAACAACTCGTTCCTTGTCTCCCAGCCCATCCAAACAATATTGATGCGGGTTGCCCAACTCGTTCTGACGCGCGCATAGGCAGCAAGGAAGCCCAAACAGCTAGCTGATACTGTAGATAATGGCTCCCAACACTAGCATTGATTCCTGTTCGCCAGGCACACTGCGCAATTATAAGCGTGCCGGCAGAACCCAGAACCCAGTGCCCATGCCACGCCATGGGTGCGGTGCCGCTAGGCTCTAGCAGCCGCAGGATGGACATGGAGATGCTTAGCCAGGGGTAAAAGCAGCCATCGGCCGGGGGGGTTGACATGTGGACATGTGGACATCTGGATATCCATCCCAACGCCCACATTTCCCATGACAAACAAAGACATGCGACATGGTTTTTGGCATGGCCGCATCGGCTGCTCCACTTGGGGTTGTGTTTCATCTTGGTGGGCCCGCAAAGGCGAAACAGGGAGCGACGTCTTGCCCTCGTATCGTCAAGCGCACATCAACCACGGAAACATGGGTCATCGACTCGTCGGTGCCGTCACGAGCAGCACCAAGCTTTTTGTCATTGCTGGCAGGCTGTTTCGTCTTGTCGGCTCATTCGACCAACGCCCGTTGACACCCGCCGTCGCCAGCCTTTCCTACTACGGCACCACCAACGAGGCTGCCGATCTTGTCCAGGATGGCCACAGCATGAACAAGCTTTCCATGGTAGTGCTGCGACGATGTTTATTAATTCGTTTTTTCTTTGGATCTTCTGCCGTGTGGGTGATGGGCAATGTCGACCCCGTCGGGCAAATGAAATGGGTTGTCGTGCTGCAGGATAGCGACATGCCTTGACCGACGTTGATACCTGAGCAAACGGTAGCTCGGTATGTTCCGCAACAGCTCGCAGTGACCCTCGGCGGTTCGATTGAACGGGTTGGTACTAGTGCGGTCGATTGCAGATACGCATGTACAATGAAGCATCACGGACAGAAACCAGATTTGACCTCGGAAATCGGTCAACGAACCAGACCTGCGCGAGTTGTGGTTCGCCAACCAGAGCATGAACTGTCTGGTGGTAGTTGGACAAAACCTCCGGTGGTATCCATTATTTTACCTCCGCACGGCAGTTATGCAAAGCAATCATACAAGATTTATCCGACACACTTGTGTTCCATGACCGCCATGCGTGGCATTACCAACCTCACACTGAACGCGGTTTTGAGTCACATGTCCGTCCTTCGACCTCGGAACCACACCAAAGGAACTTGATTATTGCTACACCAGACATGCAATGCGGCGAGTAGGATTTAGTATTGCTCTCAAGGACAATGCTAGTCAGAGACCACAAGGCCAGCCCGACCCCTACACGGAAACGTAAGCTACCTTGACCCGAGGTCCAAGAGAACACCAGTATGAAACCAAGTCCCTTGATCACATATCGGCCAGCCGAGGAACATCAGACGCCATGCCAATCTTGGCTTCCAGTGCATATGTACACTATTTGCACAGACATGCATCCAATGTGCGGTGGTGCGTTCCCGTCCGCTCCATCTGCCCATGTACTGTACACACAGACAGTGATGTGAGATGATCTGCCCTCGAGATACGCAGTTCCCGGCGCTGCGACTAGCCCATGGATTGAGACGAACTCTCCGACAAGGTACAAGGGAATTTGTAACGTGCTGGTCGATGATCATATCGTCATTGTATGTACTTGCACATGCCTCGTATCATGTCGTATGGCATACCCAGCGGGCACCCCAAGCATCGCGACCGACCACCTCGCGCTCCTGCGCCAATATAAGCACTTCTATATTAGGAACAAGCCCGTTCGGACGCAGCCTCGAATTGCCAATGGCGATGGCTTCGGTTGCAACCCTCCGTCTTCCCGGAGGCCATCATCCGTTGACTAAAGTGTGCGTGCGTAGTTTGCGGCAGGCCAATATTCGCTGTTTCAGCATTCATCAGCCACACCGGCAGAGCCTCGATGGCACATGCTCTGCTCGGATCCCTGTTTTCAAAACAAATGACGCGTTTGACTATTGGACAGATCAAATTAATGTGATTCATTTCGAACCTTAAATTGTATGTATGTATGTATCTTGGGCATGGCCGACGGAATCACTGTTTTCTACGGCAAAAGTCCACCTATCGGATGTCAGGTGTTTGCTAATATCTTTTGGGGTTTCGTTGGACGTACCACTTCATATACCTACCTAGGTATATACGTACTTTGGCACGCGCGAATTGGTTATATAGTTGCCGCGCCTTGAGCAGGAGGCCGAAACTATATAGCCCTGACAAAAGGAGAACGAGGGTAGTAGAGTGGACAACTAAAGGTGATTTCTCGAGCCTAGAATAGCGTGTGAAAAGAATATGGAGATGCTTGATGGTAGCAAGTCATCAGAAAGGATGTGATAGTGATGCACACGTAGAAAAGAATTATTGGTCGTCTTTACATCCACAACCCGATCTCCCCATGATATCGTCATGTAAATGTGTGAGGACGGGCCATCGAGGTGGTTGATATCAAGTTTGTAGAAGCGATACATTAAATACCCGCTAGGTCGACTAATACTCTGGTCAACACATCAGTGGAAATCGCAACCACACTTTTTGCAAGATTGAGGGAATCCCTCAAATATTCGTGAATAATGTATTTTGCCTGTAGAATACAGGCAAAAGAAGTAACAATGGATATCATCACAGCATTGACCAATTCAAAATCAAGCTCGTTGCCAAGTCCACGAATGCAGTTTCCGGCCCTTCTCAACATCTTGATTCACTTCTCCATAATCCTCTTCACTTTATCGAGTAATATCGTACTCTCCCTACCCAACTTCTTCTTCCCATCCCTCCCGATGGTCTTTGCCATGGCCTTCTTAAACCGCTCCCTCTCTGCGAGCCTTCTTTCCCTCTCCTCTCTCCTCTGCTGAATCTCCAGAGCCCTCTGCTCGGATTCCTTTTTGCGCTCCTCTGCCTTTTTGAGCTGCTTGTCGTAGTAACCTGGCCGTCGGGTGCGTCGTCTCATGCCATCGCTGGTGGGATCTGCGGACGCGCCGGTGTCGGCGCCTGCTTGTGCCTTGTCCTCATCCTTGAGCATGAGCTCTCGCGTCGGATGCATTTTCTCTTGTCCTTCTTCCTGCGACTTGGGGGCCTGATCTTGTGAATTTACGCCATCATCGTTGTCATCCTTCTGCTGCTCGCGGGCCTTAATCTTGGCGTATTCTTTCTTGACTTTGGCTTTTTGAATGAGATCCTTCTTTATTTTTGTTACTATAAGTCGGGTTTAGTGTGTGAGTCTTTAGGATCAAGGTGAGGCTGAGATTTCTTATTTGAGGAGGGTGGTATATTTCAAACCTTTTCTTCGCCATGGTCCATCTGGCAAATTATCTGGCCCTACTCTAAAGCCGCGTTTGGGTTTCTTGGCCTCTAATGAGGGATCTCCCGATTCAAGAGGTCTCTTGGGAGCCATTTTGGCGTACAAGACACGTTGCACGGATTGCGCGGATGTGTCGCTCTTACGATGGTGACTTTCTCATGGATGGTTATCGAGTGTGAAGTTTGTTCAGGAGCCTGGCAAGAGTCGGTGGCAGCGACCGAAGTGGGGACCCGGAAGTTGAATGCAGGGCCCGCATTGGACCAGCACTGCTAATGTCGACTGCGTACTTAAGTAGCATGAACATGTGCGCAGGCACTTACACGTACACGACTGCAATACATGTAAGGGAACAATGAACAATACAGGCATGTCACTGGTGCAGGCATGGCAAAATAAACCCGTCTGGTCTTCAAGGCAAGCATGCCTAGGTAGTCACTTAGAAGAAAAAGATTCCTTGGACAGAAACAGGCGGGCGCATATGCACATGAACGCATGCAGTAGGAAGGAGCACGCAGTCACTTGAGCACAATTGCAGGGTTCAATGTCCAAATCAACCAGTTGACGTCTAGTTTCAATGTTAGTGTTTGGGCCCCAACGCAGGAGACCACTGTGCCGAGTCACAGGCTACCCTGGGCGGTCGGCACCCCACTGTCGCCGCCCTTGCGCACTGTATTGTATCACTCACCTAACCAAACATCAATTGATCGGGACGCTAAAGAGGGTCAACTACCAACATTGAACATTGAACATTGAAATGGAGCCAGGCAGTCCATATAAATCGGCGTTTGGGGTTCCCTGCTCAATGTTGCCGCAGTAGTCGCCGCCATCCAGCCACGGGTGGCCACGGAAGGAGAAGGCGCAAACCACTGACGGCGCCCAAAGTGGTTCTTGCCGTTGCAATGGGCAGCGCCTACTGCATCGCTTGCTGCGCCGTCTTGGCTACCATTATGCACGGCGGCATATATGTAATATCTATACCTACCACGTAACAAGGTACTTTATGTAGGGCGGCATGGCGTCGGCGCGTGGTGCAAAGACGGGACAATGTTCAAGTCGAGCCGAGTTGGCCAGACATCTGGGTTCCGGACGACAGACAGACTGCCAGGCTGGCCATGTTGGATGTCGGTTGATGCAGGTGGGGCGATTGAGCAGTTCCAGTCCTAAACTTCGTTAGCCCATGACCGCCACCAACTCTAGATTGCTGAATCGACCGCATGACGACGTCTGGCCTTGTCCACTGGCAGAAGATTGACCACTCCAGGTCCCTCTTTGGGCTCTAGACGCTTGAAGCTTGACGCTTAACATGCTCATGTCTGTTTATTGAACGCCTGACCCCGTCCGTTATTGTCCCACCGCTCTCGGCCTGGCCATGATTCACCGCCTGTCGTCACCCGGCCGTCCATCAATGTTCTTTATCTTTAATCCCGTGTCAGTGTCGGCGCTCGCAACAGTAGCTCGTAAGCTCGTCCGGTTATTACCCATCTTCCGGCCTGTTACAAATACTCGATTGGAACTTGCATCTTGTCACCCTTGACCACCTTTTGCCCTCGGATCCCGCCGGCAACTGAAACCGTCTTGTTGGCTCGTGTGCCCATGGCCATTGTCCCTTCCGCCTCCAATCTATACGGTACATTGTGGTCGGCAACTTGATATCACTGCTTATTCGTCTCCGAAGGCTTCCTTGTTCAGCAGCGTCCTTGTCGTGGGAATTGTAGGCGGTGTATTGTCGTCAAACCCTCCGTTTTGTGCAGTTATATATTGGAGAACCACAGCCCAGTTCTGAGCTGTGGTTCTTCCGTTTCGAATTCAACATGCCTATTTTCCAGGACGACCTCGAACCCGACCGCCATCGTCATCTCGGCCGACCGAGCCCGCTACAACGAGAACCTACGTCTTCGGTCCTGAGACGTCTTTCCGAAGAGAGCTTACCCACGGAGCTGTGTGAAGGGCCGGTCCCTAATGATCCAACACGACCAACGACACCGAGGATAGACGAGGAGGCTGCCATTTCTTGCCGAGCTGAGCTGATTGAAAGGCTGAAGAGGGGAGAGAGCCCGACTTGGATCCCAAACCGCCATGTAAGTTGTTGACTGTATGGCACTTTCACAATCAAGACGTAAATCTAACCTATGCCCCCGTGATAGCTTGAATCCATCCTCCAACGTCGCGATAGCCCTACTAACATACGTACTTCGCCCGAGTCACCGAAACTCTTACCTCCGGTCCAGATCACCCCCGAGAAAGTCGACCCTGGGACCGAGAATGCTGTACAAGATAGGCTGCAGGACGGCTTGAACATCGAAAGACCAAGGTCGGCCCTTCACAGCGGGGATTTTACACATGACCAAGCGGAACAGGACAGACCATCGAGTATTCTAAACCGGCAGCGAGTCGAGAGCCAGCTGGCCTCGGAATCATCCTGGATTGCAACTTCACCGCCCCGGGATTTCACACCATTCAACTTTGAGCGGAGGATCCCGTTCCAGAGTGATGCTGGCAGTTTCAGGTCTGTCACTGCGTCGCCGCTATCGGCATCTCTTTCGTCGAGCTTCGCCTACCACCCGCCTACGAGTCCGCTAGTACAATCAGAAAGTAATGATGAGTTGGATTTCTCCATGGCCCCAAGGAGCCTCGATGTGCCGTCTAGGGAGTTAAATCGGAGACTCTCTGCACTCAACTCGGCCGGTTCGTCACCGTTTACCTCGCCTTCTCCACTGGGTGGTTCAAGGTTATCTTTTGGCCGACGAGATGGTTCACTGCCTTGGCAGGCCCATCAGCCTCGAAGATCTTTGACTTCCACTCCTACTTTCGCTTTACATGGAACGCCCCCCCAGACATCGGCAGTATTCCGTGCAAGACGACCCTCTTTCGGGCCGGATTCGTCACCAATCCAGCATGCATCCATGGTTGGCTCATACGAAGAAAGCATTCTACGTGGTCGAATGTCCACAACGCCGTCAAAGCCTTTTGATTTCACTGCTCAGATTGGAGTTCTCGGCAAGGGGAGATGCAAATCCTGCCTCCGCTGTCCACCACACGTTTCGCTTCCCTTCGCTGCTGTATACTACAGCTACAGTAATACGGCTCATGGTAGATCTCGGTCTGACGATGGGCCAAGCCCGTACGTTGGTCAGATTGATCTGGAAAATGGTTTACCTAATTCAGAAGAGGAGTCAAGGTCTAAGAGAAAAGCGCATGGCCGGTATTTGGACCGACAGCCCACCAACAATCAGTCTGTCGATACCCTGATGCCTGATTTCGAGCTTGACCATGATCGACCGGGAACATCTCGGCCAAGGCGTCGTACGGGCTCCTCAAAGGCTCCTCCAGGGGGCAGTTACCGTATTCCAGAAAAGGGGCAGATCCAAATCATCATCAAGAACCAAAACAAAACGGCTGTCAAATTATTCTTGGTCCCGTATGACTTGACTGGCATGGAACCCGGTACCAAGACATTTGTCCGGCAGCGTAGTTACTCTGCCGGACCTATCATAGACCATGTTCCCAATCTCAGCGAAACGGATGCGCAGAGTCGCCCCATGCTCAGATATCTTGTTCATTTGCATATTTGCTGCCCTTCCAAGAGCCGATTTTACTTGTACAAAAGTATTCGCGTCGTATTTGCCAACAGGGTGCCTGAAGGGAAAGAAAAGCTCCGGAATGAAACCACATGGCCAGAGCCCAGGTTTACACCATATAAACCTATCAGAGTTATGCATCCACCACTTAACATGTCTTCCGGGCCAGGCTCCATGTTAGTAGCAGACAAGGCCTTCCGACGCCGGAGTCTGGGAATTACTTTCGGCGGAGCCTCGTCTCGAGCATTCGATATGGTCGACGGCTTTGACTCTAGTGGTGGCGGAAACACCCTGCCCATCGAGCCCATCCCCTTTCGGCTACCCTCTCAAGGTCGAGGAGACAGCGACACGAGCAACTCGGCCAGCAACCCAGCGGCTGGGCCACGCTCGCCGGAATCTTCTCAGGCAAGCCGCCCATCTACCAAGGACTCAGCAGGACTGGGTGTCTGGGATGGTAGTGGTGACGACACTGGTTCACCGTACGAGAAGCTAAGTAGGGGAGATTTCGGCTACGGAGGCTCCCCATTCCTCGGCTTCTTCGGCAACGGGTCCCCGGGCGGAACAGAAGGCTTATTATCGCAACGACTTCGTTCGCTGGGCGTAAACAGGCCGCAGCCGCCAGAATCAGCCGAGGACTTGGCATGATGCTTGGGCGTCATCAAATTTATCTATAATCATAGGAGTATCATGAAGTCAGCTTGGGCACTTTGTATTTTGGAAACCAAAAAAAGGAATGGCGAATGAGCACTTGGCGGGGGATTACGTACATATCTTCATTATAGACAGCTTTAGCGGGACTTGTTGGGCTTTGGACCGGGCGGGAAACCCCTTTTGAAAAGTTTGAATACAGCGCGCCCCAGGGCACACATTAGGATAGGATACCTTTAGTATATGCGTACGTAAATGCAAATAGTTACATGGACATTGAGTGTCACCACTAGCGCCATATAGCTGCCAGACCGGTCCGTCAATGG